>NC_141693.1:490494536-491111968 GCF_964263255.1 Lissotriton vulgaris
TTTTTTGCGGGTGGGTTGGAGGGTCTTGGGGCATTCATGGGAAGATCTAATACTGGATAGAAGTGGTTTGGACAAAATCCATGCAGATGTTTTTTTTGCTATTTCTGACATTTTGCTCAATGTAGCATTTTCGGGGGACTGTTTGGGGGGGTTCCTGGTGTTTGTGGGTGGGTTTTGGGGTCTGGGAGCACTGCTGGCTATGGATAGTTTAGTTTGCAAGAGTTTTGAAGCAAATCCATGGTGGCAGAGGGGAGTTAGGGCCTAGCTGCAGAGCGCGCGCCGAGTGATTTTGGAAATTGGCAAGAAAATGACTAAGTCCCCATTTTTGTACTTTTGCTTTTTGGCTGTTTGGGGGTCTTCTACTAGTTTTCTCCTGGGTTGACGGCTCTGGGGCCATTGCTGGGAAGCTCTAATACCGGATAAAAGTGGTTTGGACCAAATCTGAGGCGGAATTTTTTTTGTGTGTTTGCTGACTTGCTTGCCTTTGAGGTGCTCTTTGGGGGGGTTCCGGGTGTTTGTGGGTGAGTTTGGGGTCTGGGAGCACTGCTGGGACAGTCTAATCTTGATTGCATTTGCTTTACAGGAATTCCGTGCTGGAAAACGGGAGTTATGACCTAGCTGCACAGCGCGTTTGGACCGAAGACCGAGAAATATTGTAAGTATGAGATTTTCCTTTTTGGCTGTTTGGGGGTGTTGTGCTTTTTTGCGGGTGGGTTGGAGGGTCTTGGGGCATTCATGGGAAGGTCTAATACTGGATAGAAGTGGTTTGGACAAAATCCATGCAGAATTTTTTTCGCTATTTCTGACATTTTGCTCAATGTAGCGTTTTCGGGGGACTGTTTGGGGGGGTTCCTGGTGTTTGTGGGTGGGTTTTGGGGTCTGGGAGCACTGCTGGCTATGGATACTTTAGTTTGCAAGAGTTTTGAAGCAAATCCATGGTGGCAGAGGGGAGTTAGGGCCTAGCTGCAGAGCGCGCGCCGAGTGATTTTGGAAATTGGCAAGAAAATGATTAAGTCCCCATTTTTGTACTTTTGCTTTTTGCCTGTTTGGGGGTCTTCTACTTGTTTTCTCCTGGGTTGACGGCTCTGGGGCCATTGCTGGGAAGCTCTAATACCGGATAAAAGGGGTTTGGACCAAATCTGAGGCGGAATTTTTTTTGTGTTTTTGCTGACTTGCTTGCCTTTGAGGTGCTCTTTGGGGGGGTTCCGGGTGTTTGTGGGTGAGTTTTAGGGTCTGGGAGCACTGCTGGGACAGTCTAATCTTGATTGCATTTGCTTTTCAGGAAATTCTTGCTGGATAACGGGAGTTATGACCTAGCTGCACAGCGCGTTTGGACCGAAGACTGAGAAATATTGTAAGTATGAGATTTTCCTTTTTGGCTGTTTGGGGGTGTTGTGCTTTTTTGCGGGTGGGTTGGAGGGTCTTGGGGCATTCATGGGAAGGTCTAATACTGGATAGAAGTGGTTTGGACAAAATCCATGCAGAATTTTTTTGCTATTTCTGATATTTTGCTCAATGTAGCGTTTTCGGGGGACTGTTTGGGGGGGTTCCTGGTGTTTGTGGGTGGGTTTTGGGGTCTGGGAGCACTGCTGGCTATGGATACTTTAGTTTGCAAGAGTTTTGGAGCAAATCCATGGTGAATGAGGGGAGTTAGGGCCGAGCTGCAGAGCGTGCGCCGAGTGATTTTGGAAATTGGCAAGAAAATGATTAAGTCCCCATTTTTGTACTTTTTTTCTTTTTGCCTGTTTGGGGGTCTTCTACTAGTTTTCTCCTGGGTTGACGGCTCTGGGGCCATTGCTGGGAAGCTCTAATACCGGATAAAAGTGGTTTGGACCAAATCTAAGGCAGAATTTTTTTGTGTTTTTGCTGACTTGCTTGCCTTTGAGGTGCTCTTTGGGGGGGTTCCGGGTGTTTGTGGGTGAGTTTTGGGGTCTGGGAGCGCTGCTGGGACAGTCTAATCTTGATTGCATTTGCTTTTCAGGAAATTCGTGCTGGATAACGGGAGTTATGACCTAGCTGCACAGCGCGTTTGGACCGAAGACCGAGAAATATTGTAAGTATGAGATTTTCCTTTTTGGCTGTTTGGGGGTGTTGTGCTTTTTTGCGGGTGGGTTGGAGGGTCTTGGGGCATTCATGGGAAGGTCTAATACTGGATAGAAGTGGTTTGGACAAAATCCATGCAGAATTTTTTTGGGGCTATTTCTGACATTTTGCTCAATGTAGCATTTTCGGGGGCCTGTTTGGGGGGCTTCCTGGTGTTTGTGGGGGGTTTCGGGGTCTGAGAGCACTGCTGGCTATGGATACTTTAGTTTGCAAGAGGTTTGAAGCAAATCATGGTGGCAGAGGGGAGTTAGGGCCTAGCTTCAGAGCGCGCGCAGAGTGATTTTGGAAATTGCCAAGAAAAGGACTAAGTCCCCATTTTTGTACTTTTGCTTTTTGGCTGTTTGGGGGTCTTCTACTAGTTTTCTCCTGGGTTGACGGGTCTGGGGCCATTGCTGGGAAGCTCTAATACCGGATAAAAGTGGTTTGGACCAAATCGGAGGCGGAAATTTGTTTGTGTTTTTGCTGACTTGCTTGCCTTTGAGGTGCTCTTTGGGGGGGTTCCGGGTTTTTGTGGGTGAGTTTTGGGGTCTGGGAGCACTGCTGGGACAGTCTAATCTTGATTGCATTTGCTTTTCAGGAAATCTGTGGTGGAAAACGGGAGTTATGACCTAGCAGCACAGCGCGTTTGGACCGAAGGCCGAGAAATATTGTAAGTATGAGATTTTCCTTTATGCCTGTTTGGGGGTGTTGTGCTGTTTTGAGGGTGGGTTGGCGGGTCCTGGGGCATTCCTGGGAAGGTCTAATACCGGATAGAAGTGGTTTGAACAAAATCCATGCAGAATATTTTTTTTGCTATTTCTGACATTTTGCTCAATGTAGCGTTTTCGGGGGCCTGTTTGGGAGGCTTCCTGGTGTTTGTGGGTGGGTTTCGGGGTCTGGGAGCACTGCTGGCTATGGATACTTTAGTTTACAAGCGGTTTAAAGCAAATCCATGGTGGCAGAGGGGAGTTAGGGCCTAGCTGCAGAGCGCGCGCCGAGTGATTTTGGAAATTGGCAAGAAAATGATTAAGTCCCCATTTTTGTACTTTTGCTTTTTGCCTGTTTGGGGGTCTTCTACTAGTTTTCTCCTGGGTTGACGGCTCTGGGGCCATTGCTGGGAAGCTCTAATACCGGATAAACGTGGTTTGGACCAAATCTGAGGCGGAATTTTGTTTGTGTTTTTGCTGACTTGCTTGCCTTTGAGGTGCTCTTTGGGGGGGGTTCCGGGTGTTTGTGGGTGAGTTTTGGGGTCTGGGAGCCCTGCTGGGACACTCTAATCTTGATTGCATTTGCTTTTCAGGAAATTCGTGCTGGATAACGGGAGTTATGACCTAGCTGCACAGCGCGTTTGGACCGAAGACCGAGAAATATTGTAAGTATGAGATTTTCCTTTTTGGCTGTTTGGGGGTGTTGTGCTTTTTTGCGGGTGGGTTGGAGGGTCTTGGGGCATTCATGGGAAGGTCTAATACTGGATAGAAGTGGTTTGGACAAAATCCATGCAGAATTTTTTTGGGGCTATTTCTGACATTTTGCTCAATGTAGCATTTTCAGGGGCCTGTTTGGGGGGCTTCCTGGTGTTTGTGGGTGGGTTTCGGGGTCTGAGAGCACTGCTGGCTATGGATACTTTAGTTTGCAAGAGGTTTGAAGCAAATCATGGTGGCAGAGGGGAGTTAGGGCCTAGCTTCAGAGCGCGCGCAGAGTGATTTTGGAAATTGCCAAGAAAAGGACTAAGTCCCCATTTTTGTACTTTTGCTTTTTGGCTGTTTGGGGGTCTTCTACTAGTTTTCTCCTGGGTTGACGGGTCTGGGGCCATTGCTGGGAAGCTCTAATACCGGATAAAAGTGGTTTGGACCAAATCGGAGGCGGAAATTTGTTTGTGTTTTTGCTGACTTGCTTGCCTTTGAGGTGCTCTTTGGGGGGGTTCCGGGTGTTTGTGGGTGAGTTTTGGGGTCTGGGAGCACTGCTGGGACAGTCTAATCTTGATTGCATTTGCTTTTCAGGAAATCTGTGGTGGAAAACGGGAGTTATGACCTAGCTGCACAGCGCGTTTGGACCGAAGACCGAGAAATATTGTAAGTATGAGATTTTCCTTTATGCCTGTTTGGGGGTGTTGTGCTGTTTTGAGGGTGGGTTGGCGGGTCCTGGGGCATTCCTGGGAAGGTCTAATACCGGATAGAAGTGGTTTGAACAAAATCCATGCAGAATATTTTTTTTGCTATTTCTGACATTTTGCTCAATGTAGCGTTTTCGGGGGCCTGTTTGGGAGGCTTCCTGGTGTTTGTGGGTGGGTTTCGGGGTCTGGGAGCACTGCTGGCTATGGATACTTTAGTTTACAAGCGGTTTAAAGCAAATCCATGGTGGCAGAGGGGAGTTAGGGCCTAGCTGCAGAGCGCGCGCCGAGTGATTTTGGAAATTGGCAAGAAAATGACTAAGTCCCCATTTTTGTACTTTTGCTTTTTGGCTGTTTGGGGGTCTTCTACTAGTTTTCTCCTGGGTTGACGGCTCTGGGGCCATTGCTGGGAAGCTCTAATACCGGATAAAAGTGGTTTGGACCAAATCTGAGGCGGAATTTTTTTTGTGTGTTTGCTGACTTGCTTGCCTTTGAGGTGCTCTTTGGGGGGGTTCCGGGTGTTTGTGGGTGAGTTTTGGGGTCTGGGAGCACTGCTGGGACAGTCTAATCTTGATTGCATTTGCTTTACAGGAATTCCGTGCTGGAAAACGGGAGTTATGACCTAGCTGCACAGCGCGTTTGGACCGAAGACCGAGAAATATTGTAAGTATGAGATTTTCCTTTTTGGCTGTTTGGGGGTGTTGTGCTTTTTTGCGGGTGGGTTGGAGGGTCTTGGGGCATTCATGGGAAGGTCTAATACCGGATAGAAGTGGTTTGGACAAAATCCATGCAGATTTTTTTTTTGCTATTTCTGACATTTTGCTCAATGTAGCGTTTTCGGGGGACTGTTTGGGGGGGTTCCTGGTGTTTTTGGGTGGGTTTTGGGGTCTGGGAGCACTGCTGGCTATGGATACTTTAGTTTGCAAGAGTTTTGAAGCAAATCCATGGTGGCAGAGGGGAGTTTGGGCCTAGCTGCAGAGCGCGCGCGGAGTGATTTTGGAAATTGGCAAGAAAATGACTAAGTCCCCATTTTTGTACTTTTGCTTTTTGGCTGTTTGGAGGTCTTCTACTAGTTTTCTCCTGAGTTGACGGCTCTGGGGCCATTGCTGGGAAGCTCTAATACCGGATAAAAGTGGTTTGGACCAAATCTGAGGCGGAATTTTTTTTGTGTGTTTGCTGACTTGCTTGCCTTTGAGGTGCTCATTGGGGGGGTTCCGGGTGTTTGTGGGTGAGTTTTGTGGTCTGGGGGCACTGCTGGGACAGTCTAATCTTGATTGAATTTGCTTTTCAGGAAATTCTTGCTGGATAACGGGAGTTATGACCTAGCTGCACAGCGCGTTTGGACCGAAGACTGAGAAATATTGTAAGTATGAGATTTTCCTTTTTGGCTGTTTGGGGGTGTTGTGCTTTTTTGCGGGTGGGTTGGAGGGTCTTGGGGCATTCATGGGAAGGTCTAATACTGGATAGAAGTGGTTTGGACAAAATCCATGCAGAATTTTTTTGCTATTTCTGACATTTTGCTCAATGTAGCGTTTTCGGGGGACTGTTTGGGGGGGTTCCTGGTGTTTGTGGGTGGGTTTTGGGGTCTGGGAGCACTGCTGGCTATGGATACTTTAGTTTGCAAGAGTTTTGAAGCAAATCCATGGTGGCAGAGGGGAGTTAGGGCCGAGCTGCAGAGCGTGCGCCGAGTGATTTTGGAAATTGGCAAGAAAATGATTAAGTCCCCATTTTTGTACTTTTTTTCTTTTTGCCTGTTTGGGGGTCTTCTACTAGTTTTCTCCTGGGTTGACGGCTCTGGGGCCATTGCTGGGAAGCTCTAATACCGGATAAAAGGGGTTTGGACCAAATCTGAGGCAGAATTTTTTTGTGTTTTTGCTGACTTGCTTGCCTTTGAGGTGCTCTTTGGGGGGGTTCCGGGTGTTTGTGGGTGAGTTTTGGGGTCTGGGAGCACTGCTGGGACAGTCTAATCTTGATTGCATTTGCTTTTCAGGAAATTCTTGCTGGATAACGGGAGTTATGACCTAGCTGCACAGCGCGTTTGGACCGAAGACCGAGAAATATTGTAAGTATGAGATTTTCCTTTTTGGCTGTTTGGGGGTGTTGTGCTTTTTTGCGGGTGGGTTGGAGGGTCTTGGGGCATTCATGGGAAGGTCTAATACTGGATAGAAGTGGTTTGGACAAAATCCATGCAGAATTTTTTTGCTATTTCTGATATTTTGCTCAATGTAGCGTTTTCGGGGGACTGTTTGGGGGGGTTCCTGGTGTTTGTGGGTGGGTTTTGGGGTCTGGGAGCACTGCTGGCTATGGATACTTTAGTTTGCAAGAGTTTTGAAGCAAATCCATGGTGAATGAGGGGAGTTAGGGCCGAGCTGCAGAGCGTGCGCCGAGTGATTTTGGAAATTGGCAAGAAAATGATTAAGTCCCCATTTTTGTACTTTTTTTCTTTTTGCCTGTTTGGGGGTCTTCTACTAGTTTTCTCCTGGGTTGACGGCTCTGGGGCCATTGCTGGGAAGCTCTAATACCGGATAAAAGTGGTTTGGACCAAATCTAAGGCAGAATTTTTTTGTGTTTTTGCTGACTTGCTTGCCTTTGAGGTGCTCTTTGGGGGGGTTCCGGGTGTTTGTGGGTGAGTTTTGGGGTCTGGGAGCGCTGCTGGGACAGTCTAATCTTGATTGCATTTGCTTTTCAGGAAATTCGTGCTGGATAACGGGAGTTATGACCTAGCTGCACAGCGCGTTTGGACCGAAGACCGAGAAATATTGTAAGTATGAGATTTTCCTTTTTGGCTGTTTGGGGGTGTTGTGCTTTTTTGCGGGTGGGTTGGAGGGTCTTGGGGCATTCATGGGAAGGTCTAATACTGGATAGAAGTGGTTTGGACAAAATCCATGCAGAATTTTTTTGGGGCTATTTCTGACATTTTGCTCAATGTAGCATTTTCGGGGGCCTGTTTGGGGGGCTTCCTGGTGTTTGTGGGTGGGTTTCGGGGTCTGAGAGCACTGCTGGCTATGGATACTTTAGTTTGCAAGAGGTTTGAAGCAAATCATGGTGGCAGAGGGGAGTTAGGGCCTAGCTTCAGAGCGCGCGCAGAGTGATTTTGGAAATTGCCAAGAAAAGGACTAAGTCCCCATTTTTGTACTTTTGCTTTTTGGCTGTTTGGGGGTCTTCTACTAGTTTTCTCCTGGGTTGACGGGTCTGGGGCCATTGCTGGGAAGCTCTAATACCGGATAAAAGTGGTTTGGACCAAATCGGAGGCGGAAATTTGTTTGTGTTTTTGCTGACTTGCTTGCCTTTGAGGTGCTGTTTGGGGGGGTTCCGGGTGTTTGTGGGTGAGTTTTGGGGTCTGGGAGCACTGCTGGGACAGTCTAATCTTGATTGCATTTGCTTTTCAGGAAATCTGTGGTGGAAAACGGGAGTTATGACCTAGCAGCACAGCGCGTTTGGACCGAAGGCCGAGAAATATTGTAAGTATTAGATTTTCCTTTATGCCTGTTTGGGGGTGTTGTGCTGTTTTGAGGGTGGGTTGGCGGGTCCTGGGGCATTCCTGGGAAGGTCTAATACCGGATAGAAGTGGTTTGAACAAAATCCATGCAGAATATTTTTTTTGCTATTTCTGACATTTTGCTCAATGTAGCGTTTTCGGGGGCCTGTTTGGGAGGCTTCCTGGTGTTTGTGGGTGGGTTTCGGGGTCTGGGAGCACTGCTGGCTATGGATACTTTAGTTTACAAGCGGTTTAAAGCAAATCCATGGTGGCAGAGGGGAGTTAGGGCCTAGCTGCAGAGCGCGCGCCGAGTGATTTTGGAAATTGGCAAGAAAATGATTAAGTCCCCATTTTTGTACTTTTGCTTTTTGCCTGTTTGGGGGTCTTCTACTAGTTTTCTCCTGGGTTGACGGCTCTGGGGCCATTGCTGGGAAGCTCTAATACCGGATAAAAGTGGTTTGGACCAAATCTGAGGCGGAATTTTGTTTGTGTTTTTGCTGACTTGCTTGCCTTTGAGGTGCTCTTTGGGGGGGGTTCCGGGTGTTTGTGGGTGAGTTTTGGGGTCTGGGAGCCCTGCTGGGACAGTCTAATCTTGATTGCATTTGCTTTTCAGGAAATTTGTGCTGGATAACGGGAGTTATGACCTAGCTGCACAGCGCGTTTGGACCGAAGACCGAGAAATATTGTAAGTATGAGATTTTCCTTTTTGGCTGTTTGGGGGTGTTGTGCTTTTTTGCGGGTGGGTTGGAGGGTCTTGGGGCATTCATGGGAAGATCTAATACTGGATAGAAGTGGTTTGGACAAAATCCATGCAGAATTTTTTTTGCTATTTCTGACATTTTGCTCAATGTAGCGTTTTCGGGGGACTGTTTGGGGGGGTTCCTGGTGTTTGTGGGTGGTTTTTGGGGTCTGGGAGCACTGCTGGCTATGGATACTTTAGTTTGCAAGAGTTTTGAAGCAAATCCATGGTGGCAGAGGGGAGTTAGGGCCTAGCTGCAGAGCGCGCGCCGAGTGATTTTGGAAATTGGCAAGAAAATGATTAAGTCCCCATTTTTGTACTTTTTTTCTTTTTGCCTGTTTGGGGGTCTTCTACTAGTTTTCTCCTGGGTTGACGGCTCTTGGGCCATTGCTGGGAAGCTCTAATACCGGATAAAAGTGGTTTGGACCAAATCTGAGGCGGAATTTTTTTTGTGTTTTTGCTGACTTGCTTGCCTTTGAGGTGCTCTTTGGGGGGGGGTTCCGGGTGTTTGTGGGTGAGTTTTGGGGTCTGGGAGCACTGCTGGGACAGTCTAATCTTGATTGCATTTGCTTTTCAGGAAATCTGTGGTGGAAAACGGGAGTTATGACCTAGCAGCACAGCGCGTTTGGACCGAAGGCCGAGAAATATTGTAAGTATGAGATTTTCCTTTTTGGCTGTTTGGGGGTGTTGTGCTGTTTTGAGGGTGGGTTGGAGGGTCTTGGGGCATTCATGGGAAGGTCTAATACTGGATAGAAGTGGTTTGGACAAAATCCATGCAGAATTTTTTTTGCTATTTCTGGCATTTTGCTCAATGTAGCGTTTTCGGGGGCCTGTTTGGGAGGCTTCCTGGTGTTTGTGGGTGGGTTTCGGGGTCTGGGAGCACTGCTGGCTATGGATACTTTAGTTTACAAGCGGTTTAAAGCAAATCCATGGTGGCAGAGGGGAGTTAGGGCCTAGCTGCAGAGCGCGCGCCGAGTGATTTTGGAAATTGGCAAGAAAATGACTAAGTCCCCATTTTTGTACTTTTGCTTTTTGGCTGTTTGGGGGTCTTCTACTAGTTTTCTCCTGGGTTGACGGCTCTGGGGCCATTGCTGGGAAGCTCTAATACCGGATAAACGTGGTTTGGACCAAATCTGAAGCGGAATTTTGTTTGTGTTTTTGCTGACTTGCTTGCCTTTGAGGTGCTCTTTGGGGGGGGTTCCGGGTGTTTGTGGGTGAGTTTTGGGGTCTGGGAGCCCTGCTGGGACAGTCTAATCTTGATTGCATTTGCTTTTCAGGAAATTCATGCTGGATAACGGGAGTTATGACCTAGCTGCACAGCGCGTTTGGACCGAAGACCGAGAAATATTGTAAGTATGAGATTTTCCTTTTTGGCTGTTTGGGGGTGTTGTGCTTTTTTGCGGGTGGGTTGGAGGGTCTTGGGGCATTCATGGGAAGATCTAATACTGGATAGAAGTGGTTTGGACAAAATCCATGCAGATGTTTTTTTTGCTATTTCTGACATTTTGCTCAATGTAGCATTTTCGGGGGACTGTTTGGGGGGGTTCCTGGTGTTTGTGGGTGGGTTTTGGGGTCTGGGAGCACTGCTGGCTATGGATACTTTAGTTTGCAAGAGTTTTGAAGCAAATCCATGGTGGCAGAGGGGAGTTAGGGCCTAGCTGCAGAGCGCGCGCCGAGTGATTTTGGAAATTGGCAAGAAAATGATTAAGTCCCCATTTTTGTACTTTTTTTCTTTTTGCCTGTTTGGGGGTCTTCTACTAGTTTTCTCCTGGGTTGACGGCTCTGGGGCCATTGCTGGGAAGCTCTAATTCCGGATAAAAGTGGTTTGGACCAAATCTGAGGCGGAATTTTTTTTGTGTTTTTGCTGACTTGCTTGCCTTTGAGGTGCTCTTTGGGGGGGGTTCCGGGTGTTTGCGGGTGAGTTTTGGGGTCTGGGAGCACGGCTGGGACAGTCTAATCTTGATTGCATTTGCTTTTCAGGAAATTCGTGCTGGATAACGGGAGTTATGACCTAGCTGCACAGCGAGTTTGGACCGAAGACCGAGAAATATTGTAAGTATGAGATTTTCCTTTTTGGCTGTTTGGGGGTGTTGTGCTTTTTTGCGGGTGGGTTGGAGGGTCTTGGGGCATTCATGGGAAGGTCTAATACTGGATAGAAGTGGTTTGGACAAAATCCATGCAGAATTTTTTTTGCTATTTCTGACATTTTGCTCAATGTAGCGTTTTCGGGGGACTGTTTGGGGGGGTTCCTGGTGTTTGTGGGTGGGTTTTGGGGTCTGGGAGCACTGCTGGCTATGGATACTTTAGTTTGCAAGAGTTTTGAAGCAAATCCATGGTGGCAGAGGGGAGTTAGGGCCTAGCTGCAGAGCGCGCGCCGAGTGATTTTGGAAATTGGCAAGAAAATGACTAAGTCCCCATTTTTGTACTTTTGCTTTTTGGCTGTTTGGGGGTCTTCTACTAGTTTTCTCCTGGGTTGACGGCTCTGGGGCCATTGCTGGGAAGCTCTAATACCGGATAAAAGTGGTTTGGACCAAATCTGAGGCGGAATTTTTTTTGTGTGTTTGCTGACTTGCTTGCCTTTGAGGTGCTCTTTGGGGGGGTTCCGGGTGTTTGTGGGTGAGTTTTGGGGTCTGGGAGCACTGC
This sequence comes from Lissotriton vulgaris, assembly GCF_964263255.1. Lineage (NCBI taxonomy): Eukaryota > Metazoa > Chordata > Amphibia > Caudata > Salamandridae > Lissotriton > Lissotriton vulgaris. The sequence continues at coordinate 490,505,589 of NC_141693.1, forward strand.
TGGGACAGTCTAATCTTGATTGCATTTGCTTTACAGGAATTCCGTGCTGGAAAACGGGAGTTATGACCTAGCTGCACAGCGCGTTTGGACCGAAGACCGAGAAATATTGTAAGTATGAGATTTTCCTTTTTGGCTGTTTGGGGGTGTTGTGCTTTTTTGCGGGTGGGTTGGAGGGTCTTGGGGCATTCATGGGAAGGTCTAATACCGGATAGAAGTGGTTTGGACAAAATCCATGCAGATTTTTTTTTTGCTATTTCTGACATTTTGCTCAATGTAGCGTTTTCGGGGGACTGTTTGGGGGGGTTCCTGGTGTTTTTGGGTGGGTTTTGGGGTCTGGGAGCACTGCTGGCTATGGATACTTTAGTTTGCAAGAGTTTTGAAGCAAATCCATGGTGGCAGAGGGGAGTTTGGGCCTAGCTGCAGAGCGCGCGCGGAGTGATTTTGGAAATTGGCAAGAAAATGACTAAGTCCCCATTTTTGTACTTTTGCTCTTTGGCTGTTTGGAGGTCTTCTACTAGTTTTCTCCTGGGTTGACGGCTCTGGGGCCATTGCTGGGAAGCTCTAATACCGGATAAAAGTGGTTTGGACCAAATCTGAGGCGGAATTTTTTTTGTGTGTTTGCTGACTTGCTTGCCTTTGAGGTGCTCATTGGGGGGGTTCCGGGTGTTTGTGGGTGAGTTTTGTGGTCTGGGGGCACTGCTGGGACAGTCTAATCTTGATTGAATTTGCTTTTCAGGAATTCTGTGCTGGAAAACGAGTTATGACCTAGCTGCACAGCGCGTTTGGACCGAAGACCGATAAATATTGTAAGTATGAGATTTTCCTTTTTGGCTGTTTGGGGGTGTTGTGCTTTTTTGCGGGTGGGCTGGCGGGTCTTGGGGCATTGCTGGGAAGGTCTAATACTGGATAGAAGTGGTTTGGACAAAATCCATGCAGATTTTTTTTTGCTATTTCTGACATTTTGCTCAATGTAGCGTTTTTGGGGGACTGTTTGGGGGGGTTCCTGGTGTTTGTGGGTGGGTTTTGGGGTCTGGGAGCACTGCTGGCTATGGATACTTTAGTTTGCAAGAGTTTTGAAGCAAATCCATGGTGGCAGAGGGGAGTTAGGGCCTAGCTGCAGAGCGCGCGCCGAGTGATTTTGGAAATTGGCAAGAAAATGATTAAGTCCCCATTTTTGTACTTTTTTTCTTTTTGCCTGTTTGGGGGTCTTCTACTAGTTTTCTCCTGGGTTGACGGCTCTGGGGCCATTGCTGGGAAGCTCTAATACCGGATAAAAGTGGTTTGGACCAAATCTGAGGCAGAATTTTTTTTGTGTTTTTGCTGACTTGCTTGCCTTTGAGGTGCTCTTTGGGGGGGTTCCGGGTGTTTGTGGGTGAGTTTTGGGGTCTGGGAGCACTGCTGGGACAGTCTAATCTTGATTGCATTTGCTTTTCAGGAAATTCGTGCTGGATAACGGGAGTTATGACCTAGCTGCACAGAGCGTTTGGACCGAAGACCGAGAAATATTTTAAGTATGAGATTTTCCTTTTTGGCTATTTGGGGGTGTTGTGCTTTTTTGCGGGTGGGCTGGAGGGTCTTGGGGCATTTATGGGAAGGTCTTATACCGGATAGAAGTGGTTTGGACAAAATCCATGCAGAATTTTTTTTCCTATTTCTGACATTTTGCTCAATGTAGCGTTTTCGGGGGACTGTTTGGGGGGGTTCCTGGTGTTTGTGGGTGGGTTTTGGGGTCTGGGAGCACTGCTGGCTATGGATACTTTAGTTTGCAAGAGTTTTGAAGCAAATCCATGGTGGCAGAGGGGAGTTAGGGCCGAGCTGCAGAGCGTGCGCCGAGTGATTTTGGAAATTGGCAAGAAAATGATTAAGTCCCCATTTTTGTACTTTTTTTCTTTTTGCCTGTTTGGGGGTCTTCTACTAGTTTTCTCCTGGGTTGACGGCTCTGGGGCCATTGCTGGGAAGCTCTAATACCGGATAAAAGTGGTTTGGACCAAATCTGAGGCAGAATTTTTTTGTGTTTTTGCTGACTTGCTTGCCTTTGAGGTGCTCTTTGGGGGGGTTCCGGGTGTTTGTGGGTGAGTTTTGGGGTCTGGGAGCGCTGCTGGGACAGTCTAATCTTGATTGCATTTGCTTTTCAGGAAATTCGTGCTGGATAACGGGAGTTATGACCTAGCTGCACAGCGCGTTTGGACCGAAGACCGAGAAATATTGTAAGTATGAGATTTTCCTTTTTGGCTGTTTGGGGGTGTTGTGCTTTTTTGCGGGTGGGTTGGAGGGTCTTGGGGCATTCATGGGAAGGTCTAATACTGGATAGAAGTGGTTTGGACAAAATCCATGCAGAATTTTTTTGGGGCTATTTCTGACATTTTGCTCAATGTAGCATTTTCGGGGGCCTGTTTGGGGGGCTTCCTGGTGTTTGTGGGTGGGTTTCGGGGTCTGAGAGCACTGCTGGCTATGGATACTTTAGTTTGCAAGAGGTTTGAAGCAAATCATGGTGGCAGAGGGGAGTTAGGGCCTAGCTTCAGAGCGCGCTCAGAGTGATTTTGGAAATTGCCAAGAAAACGACTAAGTCCCCATTTTTGTACTTTTGCTTTTTGGCTGTTTGGGGGTCTTCTACTAGTTTTCTCCTGGGTTGACGGGTCTGGGGCCATTGCTGGGAAGCTCTAATACCGGATAAAAGTGGTTTGGACCAAATCGGAGGCGGAAATTTGTTTGTGTTTGTGCTGACTTGCTTGCCTTTGAGGTGCTCTTTGGGGGGGTTCCGGGTGTTTGTGGGTGAGTTTTGGGGTCTGGGAGCACTGCTGGGACAGTCTAATCTTGATTGCATTTGCTTTTCAGGAAATCTGTGGTGGAAAACGGGAGTTATGACCTAGCAGCACAGCGCGTTTGGACCGAAGGCCGAGAAATATTGTAAGTATGAGATTTTCCTTTATGCCTGTTTGGGGGTGTTGTGCTGTTTTGAGGGTGGGTTGGCGGGTCCTGGGGCATTCCTGGGAAGGTCTAATACCGGATAGAAGTGGTTTGAACAAAATCCATGCAGAATATTTTTTTTGCTATTTCTGACATTTTGCTCAATGTAGCGTTTTCGGGGGCCTGTTTGGGAGGCTTCCTGGTGTTTGTGGGTGGGTTTCGGGGTCTGGGAGCACTGCTGGCTATGGATACTTTAGTTTACAAGTGGTTTAAAGCAAATCCATGGTGGCAGAGGGGAGTTAGGGCCTAGCTGCAGAGCGCGCGCCGAGTGATTTTGGAAATTGGCAAGAAAATGATTAAGTCCCCATTTTTGTACTTTTTTTCTTTTTGCCTGTTTGGGGGTCTTCTACTAGTTTTCTCCTGGGTTGACGTCTCTGGGGCCATTGCTGGGAAGCTCTAATACCGGATAAAAGTGGTTTGGACCAAATCTGAGGCGGAATTTTTTTTGTGTTTTTGCTGACTTGCTTGCCTTTGAGGTGCTCTTTGGGGGGGGGTTCCGGGTGTTTGTGGGTGAGTTTTGGGGTCTGGGAGCACTGCTGGGACAGTCTAATCTTGATTGCATTTGCTTTTCAGGAAATTCATGCTGGATAACGGGAGTTATGACCTAGCTGCACAGCGAGTTTGGACCGAAGACCGAGAAATATTGTAAGTATGAGATTTTCCTTTTTGGCTGTTTGGGGGTGTTGTGCTTTTTTGCGGGTGGGTTGGAGGGTCTTGGGGCATTCATGGGAAGGTCTAATACTGGATAGAAGTGGTTTGGACAAAATCCATGCAGAATTTTTTTTGCTATTTCTGACATTTTGCTCAATGTAGCGTTTTCGGGGGACTGTTTGGGGGGGTTCCTGGTGTTTGTGGGTGGGTTTTGGGGTCTGGGAGCACTGCTGGCTATGGATACTTTAGTTTACAAGCGGTTTAAAGCAAATCCATGGTGGCAGAGGGGAGTTAGGGCCTGGCTGCAGAGCGCGCGCCGAGTGATTTTGGAAATTGGCAAGAAAATGACTAAGTCCCCATTTTTGTACTTTTGCTTTTTGGCTGTTTGGGGGTCTTCTACTAGTTTTCTCCTGGGTTGACGGCTCTGGGGCCATTGCTGGGAAGCTCTAATACCGGATAAAAGTGGTTTGGACCAAATCTGAGGCGGAATTTTTTTTGTGTGTTTGCTGACTTGCTTGCCTTTGACGTGCTCTTTGGGGGGGTTCCGGGTGTTTGTGGGTGAGTTTTGGGGTCTGGGAGCACTGCTGGGACAGTCTAATCTTGATTGCATTTGCTTTACAGGAATTCCGTGCTGGAAAACGGGAGTTATGACCTAGCTGCACAGCGCGTTTGGACCGAAGACCGAGAAATATTGTAAGTATGAGATTTTCCTTTTTGGCTGTTTGGGGGTGTTGTGCTTTTTTGCGGGTGGGTTGGAGGGTCTTGGGGCATTCATGGGAAGGTCTAATACTGGATAGAAGTGGTTTGGACAAAATCCATGCAGAATTTTTATTCGCTATTTCTGACATTTTGCTCAATGTAGCGTTTTCGGGGGACTGTTTGGGGGGGTTCCTGGTGTTTGTGGGTGGGTTTTGGGGTCTGGGAGCACTGCTGGCTATGGATACTTTAGTTTGCAAGAGTTTTGAAGCAAATCCATGGTGGCAGAGGGGAGTTAGGGCCTAGCTGCAGAGCGCGCGCCGAGTGATTTTGGAAATTGGCAAGAAAATGATTAAGTCCCCATTTTTGTACTTTTGCTTTTTGCCTGTTTGGGGGTCTTCTACTTGTTTTCTCCTGGGTTGACGGCTCTGGGGCCATTGCTGGGAAGCTCTAATACCGGATAAAAGGGGTTTGGACCAAATCTGAGGCGGAATTTTTTTTGTGTTTTTGCTGACTTGCTTGCCTTTGAGGTGCTCTTTGGGGGGGTTCCGGGTGTTTGTGGGTGAGTTTTAGGGTCTGGGAGCACTGCTGGGACAGTCTAATCTTGATTGCATTTGCTTTTCAGGAAATTCTTGCTGGATAACGGGAGTTATGACCTAGCTGCACAGCGCGTTTGGACCGAAGACTGAGAAATATTGTAAGTATGAGATTTTCCTTTTTGGCTGTTTGGGGGTGTTGTGCTTTTTTGCGGGTGGGTTGGAGGGTCTTGGGGCATTCATGGGAAGGTCTAATACTGGATAGAAGTGGTTTGGACAAAATCCATGCAGAATTTTTTTGCTATTTCTGACATTTTGCTCAATGTAGCGTTTTCGGGGGACTGTTTGGGGGGGTTCCTGGTGTTTGTGGGTGGGTTTTGGGGTCTGGGAGCACTGCTGGCTATGGATACTTTAGTTTGCAAGAGTTTTGAAGCAAATCCATGGTGGCAGAGGGGAGTTAGGGCCGAGCTGCAGAGCGTGCGCCGAGTGATTTTGGAAATTGGCAAGAAAATGATTAAGTCCCCATTTTTGTACTTTTTTTCTTTTTGCCTGTTTGGGGGTCTTCTACTAGTTTTCTCCTGGGTTGACGGCTCTGGGGCCATTGCTGGGAAGCTCTAATACCGGATAAAAGTGGTTTGGACCAAATCTGAGGCAGAATTTGTTTGTGTTTTTGCTGACTTGCTTGCCTTTGAGGTGCTCTTTGGGGGGGTTCCGGGTGTTTGTGGGTGAGTTTTGGGGTCTGGGAGCGCTGCTGGGACAGTCTAATCTTGATTGCATTTGCTTTTCAGGAAATTCGTGCTGGATAACGGGAGTTATGACCTAGCTGCACAGCGCGTTTGGACCGAAGACCGAGAAATATTGTAAGTATGAGATTTTCCTTTTTGGCTGTTTGGGGGTGTTGTGCTTTTTTGCGGGTGGGTTGGAGGGTCTTGGGGCATTCATGGGAAGGTCTAATACTGGATAGAAGTGGTTTGGACAAAATCCATGCAGAATTTTTTTGGGGCTATTTCTGACATTTTGCTCAATGTAGCATTTTCGGGGGCCTGTTTGGGGGGCTTCCTGGTGTTTGTGGGTGGGTTTTGGGGTCTGAGAGCACTGCTGGCTATGGATACTTTAGTTTGCAAGAGGTTTGAAGCAAATCATGGTGGCAGAGGGGAGTTAGGGCCTAGCTTCAGAGCGCGCGCAGAGTGATTTTGGAAATTGCCAAGAAAAGGACTAAGTCCCCATTTTTGTACTTTTGTTTTTTGGCTGTTTGGGGGTCTTCTACTAGTTTTCTCCTGGGTTGACGGGTCTGGGGCCATTGCTGGGAAGCTCTAATACCGGATAAAAGTGGTTTGGACCAAATCGGAGGCGGAAATTTGTTTGTGTTTTTGCTGACTTGCTTGCCTTTGAGGTGCTCTTTGGGGGGGTTCCGGGTGTTTGTGGGTGAGTTTTGGGGTCTGGGAGCACTGCTGGGACAGTCTAATCTTGATTGCATTTGCTTTTCAGGAAATCTGTGGTGGAAAACGGGAGTTATGACCTAGCAGCACAGCGCGTTTGGACCGAAGGCCGAGAAATATTGTAAGTATGAGATTTTCCTTTATGCCTGTTTGGGGGTGTTGTGCTGTTTTGAGGGTGGGTTGGCGGGTCCTGGGGCATTCCTGGGAAGGTCTAATACCGGATAGAAGTGGTTTGAACAAAATCCATGCAGAATATTTTTTTTGCTATTTCTGACATTTTGCTCAATGTAGCGTTTTCGGGGGCCTGTTTGGGAGGCTTCCTGGTGTTTGTGGGTGGGTTTCGGGGTCTGGGAGCACTGCTGGCTATGGATACTTTAGTTTACAAGCGGTTTAAAGCAAATCCATGGTGGCAGAGGGGAGTTAGGGCCTAGCTGCAGAGCGCGCGCCGAGTGATTTTGGAAATTGGCAAGAAAATGATTAAGTCCCCATTTTTGTACTTTTGCTTTTTGCCTGTTTGGGGGTCTTCTACTAGTGTTCTCCTGGGTTGACGGCTCTGGGGCCATTGCTGGGAAGCTCTAATACCGGATAAAAGTGGTTTGGACCAAATCTGAGGCGGAATTTTGTTTGTGTTTTTGCTGACTTGCTTGCCTTTGAGGTGCTCTTTGGGGGGGTTCCGGGTGTTTGTGGGTGAGTTTTGGGGTCTGGGAGCCCTGCTGGGACACTCTAATCTTGATTGCATTTGCTTTTCAGGAAATTCGTGCTGGATAACGGGAGTTATGACCTAGCTGCACAGCGCGTTTGGACCGAAGACCGAGAAATATTGTAAGTATGAGATTTTCCTTTTTGGCTGTTTGGGGGTGTTGTGCTTTTTTGCGGGTGGGTTGGAGGGTCTTGGGGCATTCATGGGAAGATCTAATACTGGATAGAAGTGGTTTGGACAAAATCCATGCAGATGTTTTTTTTGCTATTTCTGACATTTTGCTCAATGTAGCGTTTTCGGGGGACTGTTTGGGGGGGTTCCTGGTGTTTGTGGGTGGGTTTTGGGGTCTGGGAGCACTGCTGGCTATGGATACTTTAGTTTGCAAGAGTTTTGAAGCAAATCCATGGTGGCAGAGGGGAGTTAGGGCCTAGCTGCAGAGCGCGCGCCGAGTGATTTTGGAAATTGGCAAGAAAATGATTAAGTCCCCATTTTTGTACTTTTTTTCTTTTTGCCTGTTTGGGGGTCTTCTACTAGTTTTCTCCTGGGTTGACGGCTCTGGGGCCATTGCTGGGAAGCTCTAATACCGGATAAAAGTGGTTTGGACCAAATCTGAGGCGGAATTTTTTTTGTGTTTTTGCTGACTTGCTTGCCTTTGAGGTGCTCTTTGGGGGGGGTTCCGGGTGTTTGTGGGTGAGTTTTGGGGTCTGGGAGCACGGCTGGGACAGTCTAATCTTGATTGCATTTGCTTTTCAGGAAATTCGTGCTGGATAACGGGAGTTATGACCTAGCTGCACAGCGAGTTTGGACCGAAGACCGAGAAATATTGTAAGTATGAGATTTTCCTTTTTGGCTGTTTGGGGGTGTTGTGCTTTTTTGCGGGTGGGTTGGAGGGTCTTGGGGCATTCATGGGAAGGTCTAATACTGGATAGAAGTGGTTTGGACAAAATCCATGCAGAATTTTTTTTGCTATTTCTGACATTTTGCTCAATGTAGCGTTTTCGGGGGACTGTTTGGGGGGGTTCCTGGTGTTTGTGGGTGGGTTTTGGGGTCTGGGAGCACTGCTGGCTATGGATACTTTAGTTTGCAAGAGTTTTGAAGCAAATCCATGGTGGCAGAGGGGAGTTAGGGCCTAGCTGCAGAGCGCGCGCGGAGTGATTTTGGAAATTGGCAAGAAAATGACTAAGTCCCCATTTTTGTACTTTTGCTTTTTGGCTGTTTGGGGGTGTTCTACTAGTTTTTTCCTGGGTGGACGGCTCTGGGGCCATTGCTGGGAAGCTCTAATACCGGATAAAAGCGGTTTGGACCGAATCTGAGGCGGAAATTTTTTTGTGTTTTTGCTGACTTGCTTGCCTTTGAGGTGCTCATTGGGGGGGTTCCGGGTGTTTGTGGGTGAGTTTTGGGGTCTGGGGGCACTGCTGGGACAGTCTAATCTTGATTGAATTTGCTTTTCAGGAATTCTGTGCTGGAAAACGAGTTATGACCTAGCTGCACAGCGCATTTGGACCGAAGACCGAGAAATATTGTAAGTATGAGATTTTCCTTTTTGGCTGTTTGGGGGTGTTGTGTTTTTTTGCGGGTGGGCTGGCGGGTCTTGGGGCATTCCTGGGAAGGTCTAATACCGGATAGAAGTGGTTTGTACAAAATCCATGCAGAATTTTTTTTGCTATTTCGGACATTTTGCTCAATGTAGCGTTTTCGGGGGCCTGTTTGGGAGACTTCCTGGTGTTTGTGGGTGGGTTTCGGGGTCTGGGAGCACTGCTGGCTATGGATACTTTAGTTTACAAGCAGTTTGAAGCAAATCCATGGTGGCAGAGGGGAGTTAGGGCCTAGCTGCAGAGCGCGCGCCGAGTGATTTTGGAAATTGGCAAGAAAATGATTAAGTCCCCATTTTTGTACTTTTGCTTTTTGCCTGTTTGGGGGTCTTCTACTAGTTTTCTCCTGGGTTGACGGCTCTGGGGCCATTGCTGGGAAGCTCTAATACCGGATAAAAGTGGTTTGGACCAAATCTGAGGCGGATTTTTTTTGTGTTTTTGCTGACTTGCTTGTCTTTGAGGTGCTCTTTGGGGGGGTTCCGGGTGTTTGTGGGTGAGTTTTGGGGTCTGGGAGCACTGCTGGGACAGTCTAATCTTGATTGCATTTGCTTTTCAGGAAATTCGTGCTGGATAACGGGAGTTATGACCTAGCTGCACAGCGCGTTTGGACCGAAGACTGAGAAATATTGTAAGTATGAGATTTTCCTTTTTGGCTGTTTGGGGGTGTTGGACTTTTTTGCGGGTGGGTTGGAGGGTCTTGGGGCATTCATGGGAAGGTCTAATACTGGATAGAAGTGGTTTGGACAAAATCCATGCAGAATTTTTTTGCTATTTCTGACATTTTGCTCAATGTAGCGTTTTCGGGGGACTGTTTGGGGGGGTTCCTGGTGTTTGTGGGTGGGTTTTGGGGTCTGGGAGCACTGCTGGCTATGGATACTTTAGTTTGCAAGAGTTTTGAAGCAAATCCATGGTGGCAGAGGGGAGTTAGGGCCTAGCTGCAGAGCGTGCGCCGAGTGATTTTGGAAATTGGCAAGAAAATGATTAAGTCCCCATTTTTGTACTTTTTTTCTTTTTGCCTGTTTGGGGGTCTTCTACTAGTTTTCTCCTGGGTTGACGGCTCTGGGGCCATTGCTGGGAAGCTCTAATACCGGATAAAAGTGGTTTGGACCAAATCTGAGGTGGAATTTTTTTTGTGTATTTGCTGACTTGCTTGCCTTTGAGGTGCTCTTTGGGGGGGGGTCCGGGTGTTTGTGGGTGAGTTTTGGGGTCTGGGAGCACTGCTGGGACAGTTTAATCTTGATTGCATTTGCTTTTCAGGAAATTCGTGCTGGATAACGGGAGTTATGACCTAGCTGCACAGCGCGTTTAGACCGAAGACCGAGAAATATTTTTAAGTATGAGATTTTCCTTTTTGGCTATTTGGGGGTGTTGTGCTTTTTTGCGGGTGGGTTGGAGGGTCTTGGGGCATTCATGGGAAGGTCTAATACTGGATAGAAGTGGTTTGGACAAAATCCATGCAGAATTTTTTTTGCTATTTCTGACATTTTGCTCAATGTAGCGTTTTCGGGGGACTGTTTGGGGGGGTTCCTGGTGTTTGTGGGTGGGTTTTGGGGTCTGGGAGCACTGCTGGCTATGGATACTTTAGTTTGCAAGAGTTTTGAAGCAAATCCATGGTGGCAGAGGGGAGTTTGGGCCTAGGTGCAGAGCGCGCGCGGAGTGATTTTGGAAATTGGCAAGAAAATGACTAGTCCCCATTTTTGTACTTTTGCTTTTTGGCTGTTTGGGGGTCTTCTATTAGTTTTCTCCTGGGTTGACGGCTCTGGGGCCATTGCTGGGAAGCTCTAATACCGGATAAAAGTGGTTTGGACCAAATCTGAGGCGGAATTTTTTTTGTGTTTTTGCTGACTTGCTTGCCTTTGAGGTGCTCTTTGGGGGGGTTCCGGGTGTTTGTGGGTGAGTTTTGGGGTCTGGGATCACTGCTGGGACAGTCTAATTTTGATTGCATTTGCTTTTCAGGAATTCCGTGCTGGAAAACGGGAGTTATGACCTAGCTGCACAGCGCGTTTGGACCGAAGACCGAGAAATATTGTAAGTATGAGATTTTCCTTTTTGGCTGTTTGGGGGTGTTGTGCTTTTTTGCGGGTGGGTTGGCGGGTCTTGGGGCATTCCTGGGAAGGTCTAATACCGGATAGAAGTTGTTTGGACAAAATCCATGCAGAATCTTTCTTGCTATTTCTGACATTTTGCTCAATGTAGCGTTTTCGGGGGCCTGTTTGGGGGGCTTTCTGGTGTTTGTGGGTGGGTTTCGGGGTCTGGGAGCACTGCTGGCTATGAATACTTTAGTTTGCAAGAGTTTTGAAGCAAATCCATGGTGGCAGAGGGGAGTTAGGGCCTAGCTGCAGAGCGCGTGCGGAGTGATTTTGGAAATTGGCAAGAAAATGACTAAGTCCCCATTTTTGTAGTTTTGCTTTTTGGCTGTTTGGGGGTGTTCTACTAGTTTTCTCCTGGGTTGACGGCTCTGGGGCCATTGCTGGGAAGCTCTAATACCGGATAAAAGTGGTTTGGACCAAATCTGAGGCGGAATTTTTTTGTGTTTTTGCTGACTTGCTTGCCTTTGAGGTGCTCATTGGGGGGGTTCCGGGTGTTTGTGGGTGAGTTTTGGGGTCTGAGAGCACTGCTGGGACAGTCTAATCTTGATTGCATTTGCTTTTCAGGAATTCCGTGCTGGAAAACGGGAGTTATGACCAGCTGCACAGCGCGTTTGGACCGAAGACAGAGAAATATTGTAAGTATGAGATTTTCCTTTTTGGCTGTTTGGGGGTGTTGTGCTTTTTTGCGGGTTGGTTGGCGGGTCTTGGGGCATTCCTGGGAAGGTCTAATACCGGATAGAAGTGGTTTGTACAAAATCCATGCAAATTTTTTTTTGCTATTTCTGACATTTTGCTCAATGTAGCGTTTTCGGGGGCCTGTTTGGGGGCTTCCTGGTGTTTGTGGGTGGGTTTCGGGGTCTGGGAGCACTGCTGGCTATGGATACTTTAGTTTGCAAGAGTTTTGAAGCAAATCCATGGTGGCAGAGGGGAGTTAGGGCCTAGCTGCAGAGTGCGCGCGGAGTGATTTTGGAAATTGGCAAGAAAATGATTAAGTCTCCATTTTTGTACTTTTGCTTTTTGGCTGTTTGGGGGTCTTCTACTAGTTTTCTCCTGGGTTGACTGCTCTGGGGTCATTGCTGGGAAGCTCTAAAACCGGATAAAAGTGGTTTGGACCAAATCGGAGACGGAAATTTTGTTTGTGTTTTTGCTGACTTGCTTGCCTTTGAGGTTCTCCTTGGGGGGTTCCCGGTGTTTGTGGGTGAGTTTTGGGGTCTGGGAGCACTGCTGGGACAGTCTAATCTTGGTTGCATTTGCTTTTCAGCAAATCCGTGGTGGAAAACGGGAGTTATGACCTAGCTGAACAGCGCGTTTGGACCGAAGGCCGAGAAATATTGTAAGTATGAGATTTTCCTTTTTGGCTGTTTGGGGGTGTTGTGTTGTGCTTTTTTGCGGGTGGGTTGGCGGGTCTTGGGGCATTCCTGGGAAGGTCTAATACCGGATAGAAGTGGTTTGGACAAAATCGATAAGGAAAAGCCTTTTGGCACTTTTTGTAACTTAGGGTTATTTGGGTTAGCCCTAGCAGCAGGATTGCATGTGTTTCGGGGTGTTCTAGATTTTTGCAACTGAGTTCTGGGGTCTTAGAGCACTCGTGAGAATGTGTAATTTTGGTTGCAAGTCATTTGAAGAAAATCCATGGTGGGAAAGGGGGGATTTGGCATAGTTAAAGAAAGCCTTTGCCACTATTCTTAACTTAGGGCTTGTTAGGGTTAGCAGTATTTCTATTGCATGTGTTTGGGTGGGGGGGGTTTTCGAGTCTTGGAGCTATGCTGGCTATGGATACTTTTGCTTGCTTGCAAGTGGTTTGAATACAATCCACAGTGGGTAAGGGGGTATTTGGGCCTACTTTTACTTTCAAAGTACGTTTTGTCACCAGTTTTCTGCTAGGCCTCGTTTTTTGAGATCTGATTGGGGTCTTCTACATTTTTGCGACTTGCTTTAGTAAGGGTCTGGGTGGGAGCACTGCTGGGAAGGTCTAATTTTGTTATAAAACACAGTTTACAGTACACCTAGCTTGAGGGGAAAGATCCGCTAAATTAATTTGCCCATACTTATTTATCCTTCAAAAGGTGACTCAGACAGAGTACGCACTTTCAAAAATATTGTACTGTCTATTAGGAAAATCGAAGTGTGACTTTTTGCACTACACAGCGTACATACCTTATATTTATTTATCAGTGGTGTTGTAATATCACTTCCTGTTTTTCGTTCAATAATTACAGGCCGGGTTTCAGTCTGTGCAATGGGGAAAAAAGGATGGAGTCAGGCTTCACATTAGCGAGCCGCAATTCAGCATCCGCCAGGCAGGCAGTGGACAGGGTGTCTTCTGGTCACCAGCATTGATGGACGAAGCGTCAGCTGGAATGGAGGAGTGCCGCTAATAAGAGGAATTGTTTGCTGCATGCAACTTACTTACCAAATTCAACAGGACAACTACAACAACATACAGATACAGTATCCATTATTTTCCGCTATGAGTGTGACTCATTTCTTGGATCTCTCTCTGCTTCTAAATTGATCCCTACAGCCATTCTATAGGTTTTACTTCGGCTATTTTTTAAACCTAATTTAATGTAAAAAGTGTTTCTCTGAGTGCAGAGATAGGCAAGTGAAAACGCTGCGGCCCTGTACTGTCGCATTCTAGTACTACTTACTTTTCAGTAACAATGCATGCAGTAGTGCATGCACTTCCTTTATGTCAAATAAAAGATTTATGGTTAGCTTTGTACCCAAAGATTTCTTTATCTTCAATTATTGTTTGTCCATGCTGTGCTTTTGTTTTCTTCTCTCAACAAAACCTACCCAAAAAGAAACCCCCATTCCCATCCATTTTCCAAACCCTAACCCTCTTCCCCCGGGCTGCGTGATTTTGCTTGATGTGTGACTAAATGACATCAATAATTCCACACACTTGCTGGGGAGGATAAGGTCATAGCAACAGGCTGGTGAAGGAATCCGAGGATATATTCTAGACTTACTCAGCTTCAGTACTATTTCTTGTAGTAGTAGCCAATGTCAAAGAAATCCAACACAAGCACAAGTTATACTTTCAATACTTTACCATTTGTTAGGCTACATTGTGGCACTTTTCTAGTGTACTGTCACCTGCTATATTCTCTATCGTACCGTTGTAATGCTACAGTAAGGACAAACCAGGTTTCATTTTCTTTTTTTCCATAGGCATGCAACTGCCACTGTGTCACACCACTAGTACCACCGCAAATAGGAGGACATTTCATCCGCACAGGATTGCCAACCTTAATCGCCATTTCCCGTGGAGCCAGCCCTGGGCCTAGCCCTACTTTCAAACACAAATTACAGGTAAGATACGCGTTTGGTTGGAGGTAGTGTAATGGAGTATTAGGAGAGACGAGAGATTGACGGTAGTACTACTAAAGTCCTAGGACTCTTCAGGAAAACAAACCTACTGTTAAACCCCCACCCACCAAACTCAAACGCAGTAAAAAACAGGTATGGTCAGATAACGTTTTAAAAAGTATATTTTTGTAGCCCTAACAAAATAATCTCCCCAAGACCCTCCCTAACCCCAATGATTGCCCTTCAAAAGTCCCAAAAACAACCCAACTCCCAATTCCCACCCCCCAAAAGTCTCTAAAAAAGGGGCAAGGGACACTACGGCAGGGTGCTGTTGACTTTAGCGGCCAGGGCATCATACTCCTTGCGGAGGGTGGCATGGTCGAAGCGGAGGCCCTCCACCAAGTTCTTATAGGTTAGGACCTCCTGCTCCAGGTAGGACACTCTGAGGCATAAGCGGCGCTGGTGTGCCTTGCAACTCCTGTGGGGGGCAGCTGCTGTCTATGCTGCTCGGCGGTGGCGGTTGGCTTTGGTAGCCCGGCTCCGTACCGCTGGAGCACTGCGCTGGCTGGCAGCCCGTGGGGGCACGGAGGAGGATGCAGCTGTCCCAGTGGATGTTGTTGTTGTACCGGTAGACTGCGTGTCCTCCTCCTCCAGGGCCACCAGCCGCCGATATTCGGCAACAGTGGCATCCAGCCTCCGTTGCCAGGCCATTCGAGCCAGCTCCCTCCTTAATGGTCTGTTTGATTTGGAAGGAGCAACTATATGAAGAAAGAAAGACATAGTCTGTAACCAATGCTCCTTAAGATTAACACAAAATGATTGAGCAGAAAGTTGTGTCACAGTGCAAGTAGCAAATTGAAAGCACAGTACATAACTATTGAGGACAGTATCTATCTAACCTCTGACTTCTTCATCCTTGCTCTAACATTAGTGGGAGTTTAAGGAACAAATTCTACGAGCACTATGGACTTCCATTACAGTCGACTATGACAGTACACCAGTCTTATTCTTCTTCTTCTCTCTTGTTTAGGAAAATTGGTACGTTATCTTATGCAAGCCGGCATAATGCCAGCGCAGTGAACTTGCACCAGAGAAAAACAGACGCACACCATGATGAGTGAGACAGACTTGCGTTACTGTACCGGTCCAGTACATGCAGGTGGTGAAGCTCTTACTTTTCTATTACGGGTGGCACTGAGAATACTCTGTTAAAAGGGCTACTGCTTAATTAATTTAGCTTTCACCCTACAGTGCAAATGAGTACTAGAAAAGGAAAATTAAGAAGCTAAATAATCTGATTATCTATCACTTCACATGGGATGTATTTGATGACATATGGGATGACTTTAGGTGCTTTGCTTATTATTGAGAGAACAGTGATACACCCACACATGAATGACGTACTACTACTAAACTAAAGTTATTAAGAGAGGTGGGGAGTGTCTACCGTAATAACCAGATATATGCTGTGCTTGCAGTTGCAATACAAACTACTGCTACTATTCATGGTAGTATTTGGACAAAATTACAACTTCTTTTCCTTCCCTTTCCTACACTGGAACGGACGTGCGGGTGCGGTGTTACATGTTCTTCAAAGTAACACTTAGTTCATCCAGTGACCGTCTACTCTCTCTAGATACACACATGCTATCTAAGAGTCAGATAGTACCATGATCCAGGCATCCATCCATTCAAAGTATATGCACACATACAGTTTCTGTTTCACCCACCCAGGCTGTTCTCCTTCCACCCATCCTTGCTTCATTATTCACCCAGTCATGCACCATACCATATTCTTTCCTTCCCAGCCACCTCGGGGACCAAGCAAACACATATCATTCTTCTTTGCCAGTCATCATTAAATTTCTCGTCCTTCCACACTTACTTACACCCTTCTTTCACTTTTCGTTCATCCCATCCATCAAGTTCATCTCAGATCTGATTGGGATTCTTCTCGCCAAAAACTTCACAGCTAAGTCGAAGTACATTTAGAGGAGGCTACTACCTGGTTGATTTATAATACACCCGTGCAGAAAGCACACTCTGCAGTCTTCAATCTCAATAAGTAAGGAATATATAGCTTACCTCTGCCCGCCACCACCGTGTTAACCCTCAGAGGCACGTCTGGCACTTGCACCGCCTCCTCCCCAGAGTTGTTCCCCTCGTCCAATACCACCACCTCCGCGCTGGCCCCGCCACCAGATGTTCCACCTACAAAGTACATTTAAGAATGTTAGAATACACCACTCACTACTATATAATATTTTGTCTAGGAGGAATTAAGAAATGTGAAAAAAACTGAATACAATGTAATAATTTGTGACTGTCTACTCTAAAGTAAAAATGTCCCTTTTCCCAGGAAAGGCTGTTGTCTTGCTGCACTTTTTGGCACAACTGATGAATGCTTGCTTTTTATTTTTAACACGCACCACTTTTTCTCCTAACTGACAGAAGCTTGACTTCTAAGAACACGAGCAGGATCAAGTTCAAACCAGGTGAGAGCTCGGCTCGACCACAAGAAATGTGTCCAATTAATCGTCTGCACTAAGCACTTTTCCATTTTCAGTTACACGTTTAGTTTTATGACAAACTTGATTTTAATAAATGTGTTTACTTTTAATAAAGCTTTTAAACTTAAATAGACTCTGTGGTTTTTGGTCCTCCAGACTAGAGTGGGTGAGCTAAAGGTTTTGGAATTTTTGCAAGCATGAGTCCGTGCCTCTGACACTTCTTGACTCTGACTCCGTACTCTTGTCCTGCGTTGGATAATCTAATCATCATTGGGGATCAATCATCGGTGACTTTGGGAGCTAAATGACTCTGCCACACTATCTAGTCAGTAAGGAGATTGGGGGTTGAACTACAAAATCTGTTATCACTGAGGTATGTTGAAAGTCTAATAGCACCAATTATAATTGATAAGCTAAGAAATGCATTATTTAGTGTCCATAGTTCTGTTTGTGCAGATTTGTCCCTGCAACAGTAGTAGAATGGATTGTCCTACTATCCAAACCAAAAGTAAAGTAGTATCTTATTCTTTCTTGGTGGTCATTCACCTTTTTATTGTTAGCAATTGTCAAAGCATAAACATTTAGAAGACTTGAAAAGACATTATGGACAATCCCAGAGGACTGCACTCAGTGCATAGAGCTATTGCTGACTAGAATGGGAGTCCAATGGAATTGCCAAATGTGCAATCTTAGTTAGCTACACAGACAGACTAATAAGAATAATCTAGTAATACCACAGGGAGTCATAGTCGAGGCAGGATAAGAATTTAGATCCAGTCTACAAGAAGATCAAAGATGATTTAGAAAAATCGAATGAGGAACGCTAGGAAAAAATAGGTACTCTATATTAAAATTAAAACTTACTTAGGCCAGCAAAGGAGCTCTCGCCTGCCCGATCCTGGCCTGCATCCTGTTCAACAGCACCCTCCTCCTCCTCCTGTGTCCTCTTGCCCCTGGGGGGAGCTGATGTACAACATGAAAGAAAGAAAGACCAGAAAACATGGATGATATTTGTCAACCAAATCAAACATTTCAAAAGAACAATAACAAAAAATGTTGGTGAAATAGCAAATAGACAACTATTCCACGGGATATATTGACCGATCTCATGTGGTCTACTACGTTATTAGTATTGCTTGATTTGCGGACCGTCGACTTGGAAAGTTCTTATGTAACTCACTAAATAAAGTACTAAAAAGGTTTGCCTAGGATTGGCAGGCAGCAGTCCGCAGTACGCGAAGTGACAGACAAAGTCCATCGTGATTGCAGATCAGCGACAACACTAAAGTTTCCTACTACATTAACCAGTCATTAAAAAAAATACTCAAACTATCAATCCACCACCACTATTTCTTCTTATCGCCATGTGTACAAAGGATGGACTGGACTTCAGTCTGTAGGGGCTGATTTAGAAGCCCCTTGCGGCTCTTTTGCTCAATTGTTGCGTGACTTTTGTGACGCAGCGGCAGAACAAAAGAGGCGCAATGGTGCGGCGTATATTAACAACGTGACGCATATGGAAAATGCATTACGTTGTAAAGCCCTGCGCCATCAGTGGGCGTTCTGGCGCAAGGGAGGGCGTTCCTGCGCAGGAACGCATCCTAAAAGTGGCTGAGGGAAATCTACAAGATTTCAATCAGTCACTTTAAGGACAATGATGCGTGACTCAAACCCTGCGCCTGCTTGAAGCAGACGTACGGCTTGACGCAGCATTGGGGAGATAGGGCACCTCAGAGCATTGATGGAGCTGCCCCATCGTTGCGACGCAACTCCAGCAATGTGCCGCCTTTACGGCACAGATGCGTAACGCTTTGGTGATGTTTTTGGGCCCACTGCTACTTTGCAGGGATGCGCCGGTAATTAAAAATCTGAACCTTAGTGTCTAGCATTACGCAGTTCTTTAAACTACACTCATACATAATTTCACAGGCCAATGAAATGAACACAAAATCGAAAACAAATAAGCATAGTAGCAACACTACTGAGAAGGAGAGCAGTGCACCTGAAATGCACAGAAGATTTTGAAATATAATTTACCTACAATGTAATCAGCAGCATTATTGCTCTGGGTAAAAAACACAAATTTGCAATATAATAACACACAGAGCAGGAGAAAACAGAGTAGTAAAGAAATAGCTACTACTACTCACCAAGCCCGGGGATCTCAAGGCCAAGCAGGTCGAGCAGATCGCGTTCACGGTCCAGGACATCCGTCCAGCGGTGGGTGGCCTGGTTGTAGGTGCACCGGACCCGAGAGTGGTGGTACATGGCCCGGCACACCTTCTCCCACCACTTCCAGTGCTCCCGGTTCCCGTACCCGCAACCGATCTTGCCGCCTGCCATGATGGTCCTGGGGAGGCGGCGCTGAATATAAAAAATGAGTGCGGCCACTTCCTCCGGGCTGAAGATCTCCCGGGGTGCGACTGTATCCCCCCTCAAACGCCCGCACGGGAGCCGGCACGGGGTGCGGGACCCTTCCCCTTCTCGGGCTGCTTCCCGGCTCCCTCTACCATGGTCTGGGCAGAAAGGAAGCTAACTAATAAAGAAAATAGAATAGGAAAGAGAAGAAAAGAAAATAGTTTAAAAAAGTAGTTTAAAATTAAGCAAAAGTAGCAGAAAACAAAAAATAATATAGAGCTAGAAAAATAGAGGGATAGATAATAAGTAAAATAGATTAAAAAAACTAGGAGAGAGGATAGAAGAAGCATGCCCATATGGCCGGGATGCCCGCCACCCCCTCCCAACACCAATTCCAAATGGGAGTAGACAGACACAGGTTTGAACTTTTGGAAGGCGGGAGGGACTCACCACCCCGGCCGTATTTATTAAAATATGAAACAAAATTTAAAACATTAAATAAAAGTTTCATAAATTATGTACAATTTTACATTTATTACATTTCAATGAAGACATGTTCTTTGGCTAACCTTAACAGATCTCTAATACAAAGGTTTCATAGCCGAGTCTAGCATCCTGAAAATGTATACATTCTAAATTAAAATTGTACATCCTAGCATTAAGGGCCAACGGCAAGGTCTTAACCAGTGTCAGATCCCTACTACCAAAATCCCACCCTCACGGTGTGAGTGGCGCATGCGCAGAGGACTTTACCCTCATTGCCACCTGTAACTTCCCTTGTCGTGTGGGCCCCCTTTTCACTCGACGCCATCTTAAAGGTCGTCCGAGTTCCCGTGTGAGGTATCTGTAGGAAGGACAGCGTGGACTCCCCCCCATCCCACACTCTCTATCCGCCGTCGCGGATATCTGGCCCCCGGGAAATTCGTCAGAGGGGCATCTAGCCGCCTCCCCCCTAGGAGGGGCCTATGGCCGTCTCCCCCTAGGCGACCCATCCTTAGTGGGTGCCGCCAATGGCCGCCTCCCCCCGGGCGATGCCATCCATTCTGGGTGGCGCCCCCCTCTAGGGACCTTGAAATTACTGCTCACCGATCATGACCTTACCGCCACAGGCCGGATAGTTGACCGACTATCCGGCCCCCCAATCCTCCTAAAGGTCATGCTTCCTCAAACCCCTTAGCCATGCTATGAAGTCTCCTATGAGTAAATCATTTCCCTCCCTGGACAGGTGAACCCCATCATTCAGATACATGTGATCACCCCGAATACACCCGTGAGGAATGCTATGCAACTGCGCTGAGCGAAACAATTTCCCTATTTTATTGTTAAACCTTTTCATAGAGTGGTTCAACGCTGCCACTGAAATGCCCCCCCGCCAACTCTTCCTGGGGATCATGTGGGACCAGGCAATCGTGCACCCCGGGAGTTTCTTAGCCAACCAGCTAACTGCCGACAGGATGTGTTCTAATAACACTCTTCTTCCCAGCTTCACTAAGTTGTTGCCTTCCAGGTGTACTATGACTACAGATGGCGGTGACCTTTGCCGCCCTGAAAGACCCTCAAAGAAAGATTGAAATTGGTCAAAACAGAGCCCGCCCTTCCCATGGAAGGTCACTCTGTACCCGTATTCCCCAGATGCGTGAGTCGCGTCACCTGCCTCGAATACGTCCCCGGCGCGCCTCACATATGGGTGGCCCACGACCCATACCACTCTCTCTCCAGTCGGTGATCCTCGACCGCTGGTCTCCTGGTGCTGGGTCGACTTCCAATTCCGCCCCGTCTGACAGGCTCGCAAAACTGTAATTAAAAAAAAAGACAAGAAGCGTGAGTGCATGTCAATTGATCTTTACAACATGTGCAATCGCACATACCTTTTGAAGCAATTCGAGGACCAACGGCCCAGCTGCTTCACTTCCTCTGCACTCTGACCCCAGGCTGTAGCCTCAGTAGCAGCCCCTATCCTAAATGAGTGGGTCCCAAAATCGCACGGGTTCATGCCCGCGGCAGCGATTGACAGTGCCTGAGGGGGGTCTGACTTACTTTGTTTATTGGGGCGGGCGGGAAGGACACAGAAGCACGAAAGAATAACACTCTGGGCTTAATGGGGCATTAGCAGCTCACTCAGCTCACAATCGATAGAAGCGCACAGACCGACCCGGGGACTGCAGGTGGCCAGAGGCTGGGGGGCATCTATCTTCCAGAGGGCGGGGGGAGGAGGGGGGGGGAGTAGAGACAAGGTGGGGGTGTCTGCTAGAGAGGAGCGGCTGCCTTGCAGTGTGTGTGTGTCTGCCCTGTGTACAGACTGAGCTGCCTGTGATGTGGGGTGAGCGTGAACACCGCTGCAGGGCGGGCCGGGGGGGGCTCGAAGTGGACACCCGAACCCCCCTCCACCCTGAAGACAAGCCTCATTGTAATCCCGACATTTTACTGCAAACGATCTGACATTCTCTTAATAAGGCGGAAGCGAGTTGCAAAGTGAAAGCGAGTGGGTTTTGTGACAGTAAGGCTACATCTCAACTACTTGAAAAGGTGAATCCCAATCAAAACATTTGTATTGTCCCAATGTGTAAGACACTTTAATGCATATAATTAGGCGACTTACATGGGTGAAGGAGAGATCGTATAACTTTCCATTAATACTCTCATTAAGTAAAAAAAGAAGACCATTTTCTGTGTAATCCCGACATTCCTCTCGGTAATGAGCTCTGGAGCTGGGGGTCTCGGGAGGGAAATGAAACAAACACGAGGATTGTGATGGGATTGGATTCCCAGCAGGAAGCAGGGGCTCGCACCTCCACCGCCCCCCATACAGCAGAGAACCCACAGCACTGAACTCCTCTTGCTTCACAGATAAAATTGGCAGTAAACCTAGGTCTGAAATGCATGCTACTTTCAAATTGCACATTATCTAGCATCGAAAAGTGTGTCACTTTCACTTAAAAGCCTGAGTAATCACCGATGTGAGTAGCCTCCAGCCAATGAAAGGCAGCCTATAGCAGCCTGTGCCTACTTTTGCCCTATCCATTAGCAGTGGAGCGCAGAGGTAAAGAGGGGGAGCAAGAATGAAAACTGAGGGTATGGGGCAGGTGAGACGAGAAAGAAGGGGTGAAAGAGAGGGGGAATGAGCAAAGAAATCACAGGTGGGAAAGAAGTAAAGGGTAGTAGGGGGTGAGAGAAACTGGGCGAATGAAAGTGAAAGGTGGAGAAAAGTAGAGAGGAGTGAGCAGGAGAGAAAGAGGGAGGGTGAATGCGCAAGAAATAGGGGGAGAAGGGAAGGGGAAGAAAGACAGTGTCTGGAAGAACGAAAGTATGAGAGTTAGAGAGAGAAGAGAGGGCTAGGAAGGGAGAGAGGGCGACAAGAGAGAACTAGAGAGGCAGGGTGCTAGAGAGATACAAAGATGAAAGAGAGAGGGACGGGGAGAAGAGACTGGGCTGATGAGAGAGATATCGAAAAGGAGAGAAAGATGTGTGTGTGTGTGTGAGAGAGAGGATGAGTGAATGAGGCACAGAAAGGAGGGGGCATGAGAAACAGAAAGCTGAATGGGACAGTGGAAAGAGTGAATTAGGGAGGAAGATAGAGGAGCTAAAAGCGGCAAAACACAACTAAGAGAGGGAGAATTGGGAGGCAGAAAGAGTGTAAGGAAGGGCGGGTGACGGATGGGGTCACTGGAGGCCGCTTTATGAAGGTCCAGGGACAAATGAAATGCCGCAAAATTGCCCCTAAATTTCCATATTTGTGCCGCTAAATTTCCATTTTTGTGCCGCTAAATTTGCTAATCCATGCCGCTATATCCTGGGGGGTCTGAATAGAGCGCGAGAAGGGGCGAGCCATTGGTATCACCCTCAAGGCAAAGTTAAGCTGACCCACTGTTTGCTTTAAGAGAAGACCAGACCAGACGACCACATACGCACGAGACGACGACGCCGAATATATGGCATACACTTTATTCTTCTCTTATCCCACTGGATCTTAACGAATGGATGTTATTAGATTTGCCAACTACACAATTATAAACCCCATTGTTCAGACAACTATCAAGACGGATGGGACGTGTAGCATAAAAATACACTGCGTAAAGCCCTGAAGAAGTCCGGTTTCAGACGAAACGCGTTGGCTATTTTTATCTGCGAATTTTGAATAATAAAAGAAAGAATAAAACGAAGAAAATTGACTTGGAATTTTCTTGGGAGAACTGTTGGATTCCATCTTTGTCACAAAACAAATGTTTACCAAGCACTAATATCGTGTTTATTATACTGTTTTTGGTGTGCGAGGTCAACTTGTGAAGTTTGATGTATAGAACAAATTCCTATTTGTTTTATGTTGGGATCTAGGGGGCTGTATCCCAGACCATTTGCACCCATATTATAGTAACAATAGGAACTTGACCCTCGGTGCGGCCCTTAAAGCCTCAATCCCTTTTTCTGCTTTGACGAATAATGAAAACATATTTCTCCCCCCATATCAGTTCTTTTGTGGCTATAGGGATTTGCTGTGCCACCCTTTCGCGCCTTGAAGGTAATGAACCTTCCCCTGCTATTGGCAATGTGTGCTTACCAGGTTCGGCCGTTGAGTCTGCCGCCTTTTCCCGGCCAACCGCAGGTCCTCCCGGCGCCACCTGTGAGGGAGCAAGAGGAACATTCGCCGTCGCGGCCTCTCTCGACTGCCGCAATTGCTTGATTATTAGTCTAGCCTCCTCGGCCGGGTCCCCTGCAGCCACTGCCCCCCTGCTTTCTTCTTGAGCCATGGCTTCACCGCCGCTAACTGGATGGCCACTTCGGGGGGCATCTCCTCATGGTTAACAGGAGTAATTACAACCGGGATAGGTAAACCTATATCTGGGTTTGGTACCGGGCTGTCCGCCGGTGTAATGGGGGCGACTGGGGGTACCTTAGGAACCGGAACCTCCCCAGAAACCGCTCTCCTCTTAACACGCTTCCCCCTACCCTCTGGGACGACTCCCGGCAAGGCCGGGCCTATTACCTTCTTAGGACGGCCTGAGTTGTTCTGGGCCGCTAGCTGTTTCTTAACCTTGGCCAAACCTCGACCGATCGAGTCAACTTTTCCGAGCTTCCGGTCCATGCTCGCCATTCGGTTCGACAAATGGCGCAATACCTTCTCCATCTCAGAGCCCTTTCCTGCTTTTTTGCCGGCCATGCTTTCGAGTACTCCGCTCTAGTTGGTCAACGAGGTCCTGAATCCTTTGTACTCCAAATCACTGAAAGAGAAAGAACAAGATTACAAGTTCTCAAAATTGCCGCTTGTTCCGTCGAAGGCTCACGAGCAACGAGTTGGTGCAGCCTTCAGAGCACAGAAACAAGAGGACGCTTCTTCGGATTCCCGCTCTATTTATCCATCTGCGGGAGGGCGGGGACCCTCCTCCGGTACGCCTACTGGGCATGGTCTTCTGTGCGGGTGTCTAGGACAACCCCTCCTGGGCGGGAAAGGGCGCGCCCCGGCTACGCCACTTCGGGCATACCAGCCGAGCCACGCCTCCCGCCCAAAATGGTTTCCTGGGGGGATCGAGGCACACAATCATACGTTCGGGGGGACGGAGTGGTCGCCCCTTTCCAGAACCATAGCAATGAATGAGAAGCAAGATGGCCGCGCCCGTTCACGACCACGTGGGTAAGTTCGCGCAAGATTTTGCTCGCGAAAACACGCAAAATTGTACTAGCGAACCGCACACATTGCGAGATTACACATCGCGCACGGAAATGGAAATACATCATGCAAACAAGATGGCCGCGAGGGTAACTTTGCGCCGTTGCGCTACAAGCGGCTCGCTAAAACGCACAAAACCTTGCAAACTAACACGCCGCAAAAAAACAAATCGCATATTCGCACGAATTGGCAGCTTCCGAATTCAAGCTCGCGCAAGTTCGTGCCCCGTGAATCCCGCGAAATTGCAGAAAAACGAGTTTTGCAAAAGTGAAAGCACTCAGCAGGTGCAAAAGTTCAAACTCATCATTAGTAACCATTCCCTGTAGTGCTTCCTGACTGGGGCCCCTCCAGAGTTCAGTTGCTAGTTGCAACAATTGTATGACCCTGCTCTGACCCTCACAGCAGGCTCATAGAATAGCTACAAGTAGGCCACAAAGGTCCTGGAAAAAAAAATGCACTGCAACAGAAAGCAAATTACTGATAAGGAAGCAAGTGCCAGACTGGAATTTTAAAACAGTGACACATTAATAAACCAACTCCAAATTAATTCATGTCAGTTGAAGCAGGGCAGGTGTGCTTGCTTTCCCCCCCATAATCTACAGTGATGATGAACCAGAGGGTGGCATTGATGTACCAGAGGGTGGCAGGGGTGAAACAGATGGTGGCAGTGTTGAAACAGAGGGTGTTGTGAACCTGTGATGATGAACCAGACGTAGAAACAACATAGTCGCGACCGTTGCGTGCCGACAAGTACGTTCGCAATTACGAACTGGTACAAAACCCTCGCGAACTGGCAGAAACCCTTGCGAACACAAAAAAACCAAAAAAATTCGCAAATTTGCGAGAATTCGTGGATTTGGCGGATTGCGAGTTCGCAAATACGCAAATTCACGAACGCCAGATTCGCAAAATTCACCCATGCTTAGTTGTTTTAAAGAATGTTTTGAAAAAGGAGGAAGATGAATACTAGAAGGAATTGACATATCCTAAATTAACATTTGAGACAACAAAAAGGAAAATTATTTTTTTACTCAGGCAGAAGCTAGTTTAGAAAGAGATACATTGGGATACGTAGTTGAGATCACACATTTGAGGTTTTGGGAGGGCCCATTAAAATTTTAGCTGGGTAAGAGGTAGTTATTTCAGGAGTTTAATTTGTTTGCAGACAGGATGCCTATTTCAAGATACCTGTTGATTGAGAGGGTTTTTGCTATTCAGCTCTATTGTTTCCTCATATGTATCATGTCACTACCCTAGATGCTTTAACAATGGCTTCATCTCACCAACACACATGCAGTACTATTGATGGGCACAATTAGTGGGAGATATTTTTGGAGCAATTATACCACCAGTAGGAGTAGTTTTAAATGACAAGAAAATTAGAAAGTTATCTACTATAGTAGACAAACTGGCTACTAGTATATCTGACGCTTTGCTGGCAGTTAACACAGCAGTCACATCAATGGTGTTACAAGATTTATTAGCTAGAGATATTATAAGCAGATGAAAGCAGAGACTGTAAAATGTGGAAGGATAAACATTGCTGTTCACACATACCTGACAAGAGTAGAATACTTGAAGAATTTGCAAAAAAACATTAATGACCTGAAACCTGACTTCAAATATTTCTATTAGAGACCTGAGATAAGGAAGCTTATGTTATTAGCAACTGGTTTGGAACTGTAGAAGGTGGTATTTTTAAAGGTATATTAAAACATGGATTAATTTAAGGTATTTGTTAGCAAAGAAAGAAGGTGTAAGCTAGAGACTGATTTGTGACAAAGAAATTATGGTTATTTTAGCCATAATTGGGGGACGTTGCTGGCTCAAATGTATCTTTTCTAATAAAACACAACCACAGAATGTAGACAATTTATCTTTTCAAGGCCTAGAATGTGTAGACCATTGTGTAGACATGAGAAGATGGGGAGTTCACTTATCCCCAGGAACTTGCAAAATTCCTATTTGAAGTTGCTGAAGATGAAAATACAATTTGTATCCCTTAGAATATTGAGTGTTTATATTAGTTCATGTTCCTAGAGCATGACAGGGGTTTTTCTTTGGGCTTTTCCCTTAGAGCTTTTCTCTTAGAGAGGGCCTTCACTCACTTGCACTTGCTGGAGAGTCGTCTTTGAGTCTCTTTATACCTTTCTAAATGGGAGGTGACTTAGCCTATTTCTTTGTTGTCTGCTGACTTATAGCTGAAAATATTTTCCAGCTTAACATGCAAAGGCGTTATGCTTATGCACAGATTCTCTCATCAGTACTCGTTTTTGGGCATCTGAACTGGCACCTTTACCAATTTTATTCCAAATTAATTAGGATAAGGGAACTTACTTAATGCAAGATGCTTGATGTAGTATGCTTGATGTAGTATGATAATTTTACCTGTAAATTTAACCAATATTGTGTTCTTTCTTTTATTGAAATATAGATTATTTTATTATATTACATTTTGATGCTGACACTTACAAGATTGTTTTCATTCAAAAGCTAATGAAAAATTAAGGAATTGAAATTATAAACCTTTAATTTACCTATATTTCTCTATATTGACTGTACTAAAAGTCTTCAATGATTTATTGCTGAGTCATTCATGTAGAAGATTGCTTCTTTGTATTTCTCCTTGTCGACAAACAAAGGTCCATACAACCAGTGGTAGAGGTTATTTGATGACTACACAAAAAGACTGAGATACAGAAAACCCCTCTGTGTCAGATGTGATTTAAACATTGCCACCACAAGTGATCCTAAAACTGATAAGGTGCACAATACTTCATGTCACATTAGTAATACATCTAATATTGGTCATTAAAATGTAGTAGGGGTGTTTGATCTGGTAGAAATTCAGACCTGTCCCACAATTGTAGTGACTGCACTAAGGGAACAAAAACACATCATTTTAGCATGGCATATGCAGGTGAGGCCTATTTATCAGATCTCAGTTGTCGGAAGAAACCTACAATGATAAAGTTAAAAAAAGGGGCAAACACTGGGTGCGGAGAGAATCTCACATCCAGTAAATCCCATTTCTCACCCAAACCTCACCATCAGTGATGGATCCACATACCTTGCTAAATCCTCTTTCTACCACTACATGTCTCAGACTCAGTGGAAGTGTGTATCCACTAACATTCTACTAAAAATAGTACCATTAGAAACCCTAACAATTCCTCTTTACACACCTACACTGATACATCCTGCTTCCCCCTCCACAGTCTCCCCAACAAAACATATTGCCCCGTTCTGGATTACCAAAAAGGCAAAGTAGGCGCCGGCCTATGGGCCCCACTCCTTTCAGGGGTCCCACAAAAACAGGCCAAAATAATATTTTAGGATGGTACTAAATGTGCTCTGGACCTTTCTGATAAACCACTCTGTTTCATGATCATTCTCATCACTCCCTTCGCCAACTTCCTGCCTTTGGTGTCTTACCAGGCCTTGAGCAAGCCCACTGCAGCATAATCTTCTGCTTTTGATTTATACTGACAACCCATTTTGAGGATGCAAACGAGTCCTTCCTTCACACACCATCGATGGAGTGGCAATCTCACTTCATTTGTAGGGGTGCATCATAATCATGTATAGAGCTCACCCGCATATAATCTTGCAACTATATATCAACATGAGATATTAAATTTGTGAAATGTATTAACATAACTACAAGACATATTTTAGCTTCTTGATGAACAGCATGGAGAATTAACATAGAAAATGGATGTACCTAGCAGAAAATGTTAACATGAGGAACTTGTGTTGTGAAAACTGACAATACTCATGTACTAAAAATGCATTAGTTGAAAATATATTAGTGAATTTGTGAATTCATAATGCTTTAAGTGAGATGTTCTTATGTTATTTGAAATCGTAATCCTGAAATGCAAGTCCCTGACAACTCTCGCTTTAGAATTAATAGTTTGAATTAATGTGTACTGCGGAATCTATTCTTTTTCACGTTTTGTATTGCAAGTGAAGAAGTGTTCTTTTAGGCAGAATAATGTCTTTGTTTTGGTAGCAAGGCAAGGAGAGAAGAAGTTACAATCGTGTGACATGAGTCAATAAAGGAAGGATATTGGGTATCACATGGGAGAAGGTTTGGGAGCCAAGGATGAATTGTTGCAAAGGTTGCACATGGAGAACACTGTGGAAAAGTATGCTCAGGACTGTACCCTGAGTGGATGGCGTGTGCAAGGTGCACTATGGATAACTGTTTGTAGGAAGTAGGGGAAGAGCCCACTTCTTTCTTGCCTTCAGAGAGAGAGCATCCCATATCGAGCTCTTTCTTTGTGATAGTGGCTTTATGCAACTTGACCCATTGATGGTAGAGAGGGTTCTAACATACTGACATCTTTCCTTTCTATAGAAAATGCTTATGTAGGGTTGTCATTGTAGTGCTAGTGTAGAAATAGATTTATTAGTTTTCATTCACTAACCCTTGATGAAGGGAAATTTGGACTCAAGCTTTATGATTCTCTGTATCCTAATTCATGAATCAATAGTTGTGTTCATGCTGCACCATCTAAATTGGATATGTAGATTTAGCTTCATGCTAATTCCTGTGTTATTCTATACCCTCGTGTTGAGGTGTCTCTATGTCCAGTTACTTTTGGCTTTCCTGTCGGACAGTCCTAGTCAGAAAGGCTGTCTGAATCAGACATCATAATATGTCAGTCTGAAGCATGGTCCTAGAGTTGACGATTCAGCTTCGACTGACTCAGAGTTTCCGAATGCTGGTCGGAACTGATCCGGAATGACCGAACGGTTACCTTTGGATTGTAATCGATCGGTCGGAAATGTTTTCGACTCGGTTGGAAACATAAGTTCTGACAAGGTTTAGGAAAATCCGAATGCCAATCGCAGCCTTTCCAACCGACATCGTAATGAGGCCCCAGGTATTTGCTGGCTTCCCTGTTGCTATATCATTATTCTGCTACTGTCTTTTGCCCAAGATCCTTTACTCCTTCCATCTCACCATGAAACCTGGATAACAGTTTAAATTCAACATGAAATAGTTGAATTTTCTCATCCACTCCCATGGCAAGCATATACAAACTAACTAATGTATGAATACCACACTCACAATCCCACTTGCAGACTCACAAGTTACTTATTAACACCATATTAATGAATACGTTGAACAACTGCTACAGGACACTTGTTGGTCTTCTGTAGCATTCTAACTACCTGAACAAAGCAATTAGCAATACAGTAGCGGCTACTACCAGAGTGGAGTGGTGGGCGGGGGGAAGGTAATGAAAAAGAAACCTACTTACCTGGACTGGCCGCCCGTCTCTCCTCTGTCCTCTTCCTTCTTCCTCTCTTCTACGGAAGCAGGAAGCAACAGGAAGCACTGTGGTTCCCAGACTCCTTCAAGCCAAACACAATGTTGCAAAACAGCATTGTGATTGGGCTGAGCAAGGTGGTTCAGAGCTCAGATGGAGACTGGGAAGCTTTGCATGTTTCTCACCAGGCTGTGTAATGCAGCCTGATGGGGAACATTAGGAGTGCAAACCACTGCTCTCCCTGCTCTGCCATGCCCCGCCACGAAAGCCACTGACTTCAATAGGAAAAATAAAGTGATAATACTGATAAATTTTTATCATTTAATTTTTTTCTTTTGAGCAGTGGGACACTGCTGTCATTGTAGCAATGCTATTTGGCTGGCGAAAGAAAGGTTGAGTAGGCAGTAAAATATTCACTCCCTATTGTTCAAAACTATCTGAAGCATTCCATTATCCATCCCCTTTCTCGTCTACCTTTCTGCTATTCTGGTACTTGCACACAGTTTTAAATGGAACCTACCTTGCACCTCCTCAAGAATGTTTTTTTTTCCTAGACACCACATATAAAATACACCCTTTGGTCAGCTCAAAGCATGCTGCCACATCCTCTTGCTTTTTGTCTATAATATAGTCAGGTCATTCAAATTTAGATTCCTGCATCTTGATTCTAAATTCAAAGTTTCTGCTGATCTGCAGCTCTCAGTATTTATGACCTGTAAATAACAACCTGACTACTCTTTAAATCCTGCTTTATGTGCATTGCATCATCTCGTCAAAGTCACACCATTCGCCATCCGGCATCAGCAATTCTTCTCAAAATAGCCAATCCCTTGTGACTGCTCACATGCTCTTCTAAGGTTAATGTGTATAAAACCTCTAAAGTGGAAAGGATGTCAACTAATTAAATACAAATACTAAAATATGATGACAAATAATAAAATGAATTGTAAGGCAGAACTTACCAATATTTGAGAGACGATAGCAACCCTTAAACCAATCTTGCTGTTGCCGATAAATGGGCAGTTGAAAAGTAGTGCATAATTTATGATAGCATTGAATATTTAATGAGCTGCACAGCAGCAGCTTATCCGCTATGGTGGAGGACCATCACCCCACTGCTTGTAAGCAGTGCCAATAAAGAAAACATAAAATTAAGTGTGGGCAGCGAACTCCGCTCTGCCACAGAGTGTGTTGAGATTTGCCTACTCCCCATTCCACGGAGAATGGGGAGTAGGCAAATCTCTGCACACTCCATGGCGGAGTGGAGTTGGCTACCACCCCTCCAAAACTCCCTATTAACAATTGATTTAAAATAAAATAAAAGCACTTTAATTAAATTAAACAGCACTTACCTGAGCTGCGGAGTCCTCGGGTTGCCCTCCTCCTCTTCATCGCCGTCCATGGGAAAACTGCACCTGCGCATGAGAAATGTGCATGCGCAGACGCTCGTACTTGCGTAGTTTTGCCAAGGATGGCAATGAGGAGGAGGAAGGCAGCCCGGGGATGCCACAGCTCAGGTAAGTGCTTTTACTTTAATTTAAAGTGTTTTTATTTCATTTTAAATCAATTGTTATTAGGGGGTGGGAGGCTGGGGGCGTAGCGGACCTACGTGGAGTTACACTGAGTTTCTTCACTACTCCGTGGCACTCCGTGTAGCTCCACTGCCCCCACTACACCCAGGCTTACATAAAATTATGATAACTTTGAGTTATTATCATTTTCTGTTTCCGTGCGGCTTTGTGGGCGGGGCTACTCTGCTGTTGTAGCAGACCACGGGAGGAGTAGTTTGCCCACTCCTGAAGGCAAATGACTGTTTGTCCAGCCCTATGGGACCGGCCAAACAGTCATGCACACTTTCCTTGTTCTCTACGCAGGCTGTATTACAGCCTGCATGGAGGACAAGCCCTGGCCCCTATTCCCTGGCTGAGCGTCGAACCAAGACGTACAGACCAATCACAACACTGCATTGCAGCATTGTGATTAGTCTGGGGAGCCTGGGTGTTTACCAATCACAACACTGCATTGCCTGGAGGCCAACGGAAGAGAGTAGGAGTAGAGATGCGGGACCCGGCAGCAAGGTAAGTGTTTATTTAAAAAAACAAAATGTTACATTGCGCCCCCTGCCTGCTACCTGCAAGACATGACTGCCGCAACTAGAGCTGCAAAAGCAACAAAACAGTGGTGCATATATGTAGGCTGCATTCACAGAAATATGACTGAAAATGAGAGTAACTTGGATTGCCCTGAGAAGTTATCCAAAAGGCAACCAGGTTTACGAGTTGTGAATGGGAGAAGGCTTCGAAATAACATAGTCTGTAAAAAGTATAAAACAACACTTGGTTTATCAAATGGATTTTACAGTCACAATCTGGCTCCTGATAGCCATGACGTGACCTCATTTACTGCATTCGGCAATCAGAAAAGATTTGTGTATTTGCCTATGGGCTATAAGAATAGTCCTGGGGCTTTTGCTGCATGTTTTGTGTCTGTTTTGCTTTTCATAGACCCAGATGCTTTCTCATATGTTGATCATATGAGATGGATTGAACAGATGATGAGTTGATACTACAACTAGTTCGAGTTGCTCACATGATTATGTCTTTTGCTGACCTGGAGTAAAAGTTTAATTTTGCTAAACCTCACATTGCCTACTTGGCGGTGCTCTTTTTGGGTTATGAACTCAACAACGAAGGTAGGGGCTTAGCCCCTCATTTCTTGGAGAAATGTGCACAATTGCAACCTCCATCTACTTTAAAGAAGTTACAATCTTTGCTGGGATTTTAAAATTTCGGGCGAACATATATCCCTGAATATGCCCAGTTTACCAAACTGCTTTATGCGTTGACACAACCAACTTTTTTGTCTTCCAGCTGGCTTTCAGAACACGTTGCAATTCTTCAGTCTTTGCAAGCAGATATGGTTGCGACAAACTTCCTCTTAACAAGAGATAAGTCTACTTATGTAGTTATACAGATTGTACCTGGTACAGTGGGTTTCACGTACTTGACAATTAATGAGGGTGATGCGGTCCCGATTACATACAAATCTCACTTGTGCACTTCAGCTGGGATGCGTTTCTCTTCGATTGAAAAAATTCTTACAGCAGTCCAGATGGCAATTCTTAAAGAACACTCTTTGGCTCAAGGTAGGTGCATTCTTATGGTCTTCCCTGTGCGTGCTCTGTAGATGGTCATGAGGGCGAGAGTTCCGAATTTTAAAGCTTTACATCCACGTTAGATTCAGTGGGCATGTTCGCTTTCATCAGCTGATGTCACTTTTATCTTTGACACAGCATTACAGATGCAGGAGTTTTTACAATATGAACAGATTCATCCCCCTCCATTGTCTCTCCTTCCTCTGGATTGGTAGAAATGTATCATTTATACCAACGGTTATGCTCAACCAGCTGTGGGCTCTAAACACGCTTATTCAGCTGCCTGCGCTATTGTGACAGGCTCTATGGTTGAAGGTGAGTTTAAGTCTTTATTGGTGCACACAAAGGCTCTAGGAGACTGTACAGCTCAATAGGCTGAGTTACGTGCTTTGATGTTGGCTCTATAATTTGCTGATCCCACAGTGCCCACTCTTATAGTGTGCGATTTATTTTACTGTGTACAGTCCTTTAATGACAATTTGTTCTTTTGGTCCCAAAATGATTATTGAGATTCTAAAGGCATTTAATTAAATCATAAAATGGTTTATGTTCGAGTGGCAGCTCTTAAGGAGAGTCTACCACTTATACATGTTATCCATACCAATGGCCATCAGCTTGTTGGAGCACATGCTGTTGGTAATTATATGGCTGATGAAGCAGCCACATCTGCAGTAGCCACTTGTTCAGTAGCAGCAGTAACAAGGTCCATGACTAAAATAGACAATTACATTTTTGCTCCTATTGCAGCAATGAAGGATGGGACGCCGTTCTCACAGGGTTTTCCTTCAAAATATTCTTATCATTTGTCACCTGAGCAGGTACCATTTCCTACAATACCATCCGTTGGGTATCAGTTGATTCCCAACAAGGACCACAGGTTTCCTTTGATCATAGCAGCTCATGAGGGTATTGCATCAGCACATGTTGGAGTTTCAGCGACAGTGTCTCTCTTCCAGCTAGCGTTATTGGTGGCGTGGCCTTATAGACAGACTCATAATTATCTTCTGTCTTATGACATTTGTCAACATATTCAGCTGTCTATAGTTGCGCGACGACCGCATGCGCAACTATATATTTCAAATCAACCATTTGGTTGTATTTACCTAGATGACGCTGTCCTTTGTCCTCAGAAACTGCTTATAAATATATTTTAGTTGTAGTAGATTCATGCACAAGTTTCCTTTGGGTTTGGCCACAACATAGTGCTGACGTTCAAAATGTCATTAGAGACTTCCGTGTCTTTGTCTGACCATTTGCATGCGGCACCTTCCATTCAGACCAAGGTCCATCGTTTGCCTCCAAGGCTTAAAAGGATGCTATGAGATCGTAGGGGGAGCTGCTGCAATTTTTATCTCCATACAGGCCTGAGGGCAATTCCGTAGTGGAGCGAATGAACCATGACTTAAAGCAGTCTTTGACAGCTAGTGTTCTAGGTACTTGGTCGAAGTTGGCTGACTCATTTGTATGGTGTCCAACGAAAATGGGGAAGAAAAAAGAATTTGGTCCATTCTACTGGGCTGACTCATTTGTATGGCATATATATAGAATTTATTTAAACAAGACGTTCAAACTGAACACATTTCTAAACTAGTTTTACTCTTTATAACACAAAAGGCACAAATCTGATAGAGATAAAAGTCAACCATATTACATTGTACCATGACAGAAAACATTAGGTATGCTTACATAAAATAAGATTTATATCTGTGATCTAGTTTTTAAGTAGTGATCATCAACAAAGGTTTACCTGATCCGGACCTTTTGTGCATTTTCACAGACGCAGGCGGTCTGCAACACTTAAACCTCAGTAATGGATGGCTCTCCATTCCAAAATGTTTTCTTTCCAGAGATAACAAAACAGGAGTTTGTTTTAAAACAGGGCCCTGAGTATTACTGAAGCAAAGCATTCCTCACAAAATACATTTCATGATTGTAGTGAAAAGCACACTTGGATAATGTTTAAATACAGCTGAAAATATAAACTTTTTAAAAACAAACTCAATGTTTCCAAATGAAAGCACCAAAGGCCCTCTTTAGCATGTGATTTTGATCTGAGATGTTCCTGTTTTGAATTCAATAAAAAATAATCTATGCAGGCCAGGGCTCCCAGAAACAAAACTATTCCGTCGGGTGCAAACATGAACAAGTGCTTCGCAGCCTCTTTGAAAGGCAACTAAACCAATAATCTTTGGTACTAGAAGAATAAAACCTATGGACAGCTCCAAAAATAAGGACACTCAAAGTTTAACATTGTACACGTTCACAGTTATACTGGAAATTTACTCAGACCCTTTCTGAAAGCAGCAGTGCTACCAAGAAGCTCATCTTAAGTTTGGCAGCCCTAATAAAACAGGCAGATAAACCAAATTTGCCAAAATGGAACCACAATTAGATCCACTTCAACAAAGTGTTCCTACTTCTAAACGTACAAGACTATGAATGATCTGTGTATCCCCGACACACACCCTTGCTCTATCTTCCTCGACAGAAACAAGCTTTCATTGAGTTCCACCCATGGTAGCAGCTCTTCCTTCAGCAGAGTCATTAATGCACGCCTCGCTCTTACTTCAAGTCCTACTTTGAAGTATAGGGAAAAGTAACAGGAAGAGGTGAGCTGAAAACCAAGGAAAAGGCTTAAAAAAGTCACATTTACTGTAAGTTTTAGATTTTGGACCTATTCACACATTTATCTTATTTTCTTAGCCGCAATAACACAGTCTAGTTATATTGGGTGGTTCTGCTGCTTGGACTTAAAATGACTCACATTGCTTGAGGTGCATTCAGAAATAAATACTGCATATACCATAAAAAATAACTATAGGTACAGATAGGCGTTTTACTAAAAAGATATAGCAAAAAAGTAGGGAAATCGTGATTGTGATGACATTTCAACTGAAATAGTTCACCAAATAAAATTGTCAAATACAGTGGCCAAAAAACGTAATGTGCTTAAGGAAGAAAGTCTTCCAAGTCAAAAAGCATGAATGCTACGGGAGAAATGGCACAAGGAAGTGGCCCACCATTATTTTCCCCTGAAGTAAAATTGGTCAATTTACAATCTTTAGCGTCACGTTAGTACCCGGCGAAAATTTAAAGTATGTGTGCTATTGTCAGTGCAATACAAGATGAATTTGAAAAAATTTGAAAAAATGCAGTACATTTTTTTTCCTTTCCTGGAACCAAGGCAGTCACAGACAGCTTCTCAATATCATGGGAATATTTTTTTTTTTAAATCTAAAGTGCGTGTTTAACCAAACCATTTCTCCTATATGTACAGCAAGTTTATAAAAAAGCTGCATTTCATGTTTGTGCATATTTGCATTTAGCTTTAAAGACAGTACAATTAACATAACATCTGGAAGGCAAATACCAGATTGAAATGTCATATAC
This sequence comes from Lissotriton vulgaris, assembly GCF_964263255.1. Classification (NCBI taxonomy): domain Eukaryota; kingdom Metazoa; phylum Chordata; class Amphibia; order Caudata; family Salamandridae; genus Lissotriton; species Lissotriton vulgaris. The sequence goes on from NC_141693.1 coordinate 490,541,931, forward strand.
AAGTGGACAAAAAGACATTGCAGCAACAAATACATTGTCCAGATCATACAGAAAAGTGAAATTTGGAGGTCTAAATAAATTGCTTTAGAAATATATATACAATATTTTTTACTTTGAGTACGAATTGCCCAAATATTTAATCAGAAGGTATTTAAAAAATATCTAAAAATGACAAGTAGTGTTCCAGCCAAACGTCCATCAAGCATCCCTGCCTTCTGTGTAGAATTTGCTCAAGAAGATGGCAAAGTAAAGTTTTTCCTTGGAAGGTACAGTTAATGCCTTGAACGTCCACCTTCAAACGCATGGTGTTATTCATGGGGCTTATAAAATACTGCTCTGAAAGTCGTTTTTGGAAGGAGCTCATAAATCTTTTCTAAAACTGTTGCTCCGCCCTCTAATAGTGCATTTCCATCCCAAACTTGTACAACATCTTCACGATCACGAACACCGACACTAACACCAATTACTTCACCATCTGTTGCACAGGAATCTGTAAACTGCTCTCCAATAGTGGCCAGCAGCAACTCCTTCCAAACAACAGCGGTACTTTCTTTATTAATTTTTATTCTCTATACACCTCCTTTAGCATTGGCTTCCTCTTCCAACAGTGGTTTCCTTTCTCCTCGCATTAAATGATAACTACATCTCAAAGGCAATACTGTCACAGGGGGTATGTTGTTATAAACGCTCCAGAAACTCTGAATTGTTTGCACTGTATACATTTTCTTTAAATTTGATTCACATTCTGCAGCTGTGGTTCCAGGCAGTGACCTCTCAAGCCAAAAGGTCCAGGGAGAGTGCAAAGAGACCCCGGGCTCAGAATCCTGGTGGTTGATACTAACGTTATCCAACTCTTTGTGGTTGATGCGCCGGTTCTCCTCGGAGCGCACAGGAGGGTTACAGTCGGCTGGCAGAGCCATACTCAGTATATCTCGATGGGGAAGAAGGGGAAGCAGTAGCGACTCATTTGTATGGTGTCCAACATGCACTAAGTAATCTCCCTAGAAGATCTCTGGGTGGGCAGACCCCATACGAAATGCTCTTTGGCATTAAAATGTTTGTGCCAGACCTTGATGGTCCATTCGTTGCGGCAGCCAACGTAACATTTGACGTAAATAATCATTGTGCTATGTTGCAGGAACTACAAAACATTCTTGATGCCCTTGCAAAGGATCATGTCATATGCCCTCATCCACGGATGCAGCAGTGCTGATTCCTGTGTCTGGCTAGCTTCTTGGATTAAAGGGTATTCGAACATTACACCATATAGCCGATACTAAATATACGCCTAATAGCATTCCTCGGCAGGATGTTTCTCTGCAACACATGCCGGCCACAGCATTTCCTGCAAATCGGGAAAGTGAATTTGAAACCTCTTTTGATGTTTTCCCTGTTTAGTCTTCATCTACAGATGCTACGTCCGCTGAGTATGCTACTCCACCACTGGAAAACAGTATTGATATTCCTGCTACTTCTGTACAATCATCATTTAATGCTGATCAACCTACATTGTTTCTCCTTGGGACTAGTGGTTATTACATGGATAGAGATACGTTTTCTTCAAACTCTTCATCTTCTTCATTGACATCCTCTGTGCTGGCTCCAACAATGAACATTCATATTTTCTTTTCCTGGTGTCAAAAGATTTATCTGGTTACTCCATTGACATATATTTAGATGGTGCTAATGTTGATATTCCTCTTCAGTTTTTTTCCTTTTGAGCAATGGCTAATATTTGCCTGAACACACTGCTGCCCATTTGGTCGATGGAGTGTTGGCACCATATATTTCCTACAATAACAATCAAACCTGATCAACATGGGCACAACAACCCTTCATATTTCATAGGTATTGTCCCTACTCATTCTGGCCCTATTTTTTTATTTATTAAAAAATCCGAACGTTAAATTAACAGTCACTATGTTATACACAAATACCCTTCACTTCAACAGGTGTATGTACAAAACAAAACTTGGTTCTCACCAGTTGTGCACACGTTTCTCATCATCAGTCGCTATCTCGCTTGAAAAAAAATATATATATATGTATATATATATATATATATATATTGAAAAAAGCTTGCGCGCTGCTTCTGCGGTGCAAACTAAGCCACACCAGCAATTCTCTTCAAGATGCTTTTTATTTAAAAAGATTTCAGGCATAACGCGTTTCGAGTCCCATGACTCTTTGTCAAATGCCAGTTGCTTCAGCATCAGAGGGTTCGTTAAAGGTAAAAAAAACGTAACTTTATAAACACTGAAGAGGGACCAAGTCCAATATTACTCCAGATTTAAGGGGACAGTTCAATCGCCACTCCTAAATGTTCCAAACCTTATCATTACAGTTCCAAATGCAAAGATGAGTACCAGTGGATGTTTTCGTGGTTATTAGTAACCCATAATTTATTCATGTTCAAGGTTTCCTTTGCATAGATGTCTCGAGGTATTTCCTTTTAATTTAATAGGACTTCAGTTCCCAGAGTGCTCTTTCTCCGTCCTCACTCCATGTTAACTGGATTTCAGTGTCGATGATGGCAAAGCCCTACTTATCACAGCGTGAGCCCAGTGCTATCGAGCATTAACACGGAAATTTCCATACCTCGGCCACAACGTGTAGGTACAGCCTTACGACCGCTGATGCTGCTTCAATCTTTTCTAGGACATTGAGTTTTGCCGTGCTTCAGACTATTCTTCCGCATACCCTGGCTACTGCAAAATTCCATTCTCTTCATCGAGGTGGGCCTCATGCAGTGGCTTCTTACATCAAGTTTGTATCCTGTAATTTTCGCAGCAAGTGGGCACTCTTTAGATAAGCTGCACGCTTCTGTCACTCGTTCTGACAAGAGAGCACCTCTCCCTCGTGGGTTGTGGGCCCGGTCCTGAAGTGTGTCAGACACTTCTGTAACACTGAAAAAAGCTTGCACGCTGCTTCTGCGACGCAAACCAAGCCACACCAGCAATTCTCTTGAAGATGCTTTTTATTTAAAAAGATTTCAGGCATAACGCGTTTCGAGTCCCATGACTCTTTGTCAAATGCCAGTTGCTTCAGCATCAGAGGGTTCATTAAAGGTAAAAAAAACGTAACTTTATAAACACTGAAGAGGGACCAAGTCTAATATTACTCCAGATTTAAGGGGACAGTTCAATCTCCACTCTTAAATGTTCCAAACCTTATCATTACAGTTCCAAATGCAAAGATGAGTACCAGTGGATGTTTTTGTGGTTATTAGTAACCCATAATTTATTCATGTTCAAGGTTTCCTTTGCATTGATGTCTCGAGGTATTTCCTTTTAATGTAATGGGACTTCAGTTCCCAGAGTGCTCTTTCTCTGTCCTCACTCCATGTTAACTGGATTTCAGTGTCGATGATATATATATATATATATATTCACTGGAAAAAACATAGGTTTCACACCAGTTATAGTTAACTGGAAATTTTACTGTCATAAAACCATTGAAATTACACGTTATAGTTAGTTGGACTCACTATAACGTGCGCGTGCAATGCACTGCTGATGACGTCACATATTACATCACTCATGACATGGTCAGTGACATCACTCATGACATACCTGATGACACCATCCAGTGAATGTGTGTCTTTCTGAAAAATAAATATGTTTTATATATGTATATGTAAAGGTCGATGGAAGAATAAATGTTTAAATATGTGTCTAAAAAGATATTTAAAAAAAAATTTGATTGGTTAACTGGCTTATTAAGTGTATCTTAGTGAATACATATATTAGCGAGTAATGTTTAAATATTTTAATATATGTATCAGTGTTTCACTTTGTGTATAAGTGGCTACATGTGTTCGTGAGTAGCTACATGTGTGTGTATATGGGTTATTAGATGTTTTTTTAGTATCAGTATGAGTGTCTGTATGGTTTGGTGGGGGTATTACTTAGCACATAGATGCATCAATGACTGACTCACTGTTTGTATGTGTTTTGAAGACAGCATATGTGCAGGACTGTATGGGTGAATGAGTGTGTATATGTGTGTGTTAGTGAGTGAATGGCTGTCTCACTAGTGTCTTTATCAGTAACAAGATATGTTTTAATCTACTATATGTGAGTATTGATGTATATAAGTGAGTAGATGAGAGAGTGAGAGATTGTAAGAGTTCCTGTTTAAATAAGTATGTGTTTCTATAAGTGATTGTTTAAGTGAGTAAGTATGTGTAAGTTTCCTTAGAAGTAAGGAGGTAGTTTGTGTATAGTTGTATATGCAAATAAATGGATGTTCAACAGTTTATTTGCATGTGTGAGTAACTTTTGGATGACTGTTGGTGTGTAACAGGTTGTATAGGTGTATCACTACATATGATGAGTGAGTATATGTATGAGTGACTATATAGAACTGTTGGTGAATGAGTGGATGTGTATATAGATGGTGTAATTTCTGAATTGGTTGTTGTAACTGGTATGGGTATGTCCATTTTTTTGAAAATGTTAGTTTCTATTTTTGAATATGTGTTATAAGGGTTACATTACACTGAAAGGAGGTCTGTCACTCTGTCACAAGGATGGTATCATCAGTGATGTCATGAGTGATGTCACTGACCATATCATGAGTGATGTAATATGTGACGTCATCAGCAGTGCATTGCACGCGCAAGTTATAGTGAGTCCAACTAACTATAACGTGGAATTTCAATGGTTTTATGACAGTAACATTTCCAGTTAACTATAACTGGTGTGAAACCTATGGTTTTTTCAGTGAATTTAATAGGTTTTTTAAATGCTAATTCCTAACTATAACTGGTGTGCAACCTATGGTTTTTTCAGTGAATTTCTTAGGTTTTTTAAATTCTAATTCCTAACTATAACTGGTGTGAAACCTATGATTTTTTCAGTGAATTTCAAAGGTTTTTTTAATGGTAATTCCTAACTATAAGTCTCACTTTATAAGTAAGACTGTTAGCGCTCTAGTTGTTCTTTAGAACACTCTGGTACATTCTGTCATTGGGCTATAGTTGCGCTACATCTGGCTGATATTTGGGCTACATGTGTATTTTGTTGTCTCTGGTGGCCATCTTTGGGCTATATTGGGCTACATTGAGTTACATTTGGGCTACATTTGGGCTCTAACATATATATTGCCCAATGTAGCCCAATATATATTTTTTCAAAGTAAATTTTCTTAAAAACCACTGCAGCATATATCTGGAGACATAGCAAAGGCACATCCGGCTACCAGTCCCTACAATTTTTCCAATTTTTTTTTGTGTATATTGTTTTTTAAAACGGAAAGCGTAGTATTTTGAAGCGACCCGGTGCACGAACCGGGAAGCGTCCCGTTAGCGCCAATGTCGCGAAAGAAAACATGATTGTGACGTATCGCGTAGCCGCGTCCGTGTGATACGCACGGCGTAAACGCACCCAGAAGCATTCGACGCGCTTACGCGACGCGTCCCTGGGCACGCCCTGGGTCGCGCCCCGGGGCGCGTACCGTAAGAGCGTCGGGTCATGTGACCTGAAAATAAAACTTTTCATTGGTTCATAACAGTTTTGGTTTCATAATGATGAAACCCCTGGTCATGTGACCTGAAAATAACACTTTTCATTGGTTCAGGATCTTTTTTTTTTCAAATGATGAAAGCCCCCACCCTTTTTTCCTTATTCTACCTTTGTGCTTTGAGAGAGGTAGACCTGCAGTTATATCAGTCGAAAATGGCTACATTAACTGCAGCTGCTAGATCTTCTGGACCACCACCACCACAAGGACCTCCACAACTTCACAGTGGTGGAGATCAAGAACAGGAGGAGGATGAGGAGGAGGAGGAGAGTAGATTCGTCCGAGAGGACAATATTACCTACAAACCTAAAGAGCACATCATCTGGCAATTTTTTTCAATCCCAAACGACAAAAAAAAAGTAAATGCACCTAAGGCAACCTGCATAATCTGTCATCAGGAGCTGTCAAGGGGGAATCCCAACAAAAAATACTCCTTCTGCAACCACACGATGATCTGACATATGCTTCAAAAGCATCCAAATAACTATGCTAGGGCAGAGGTCAGGGAACTGGCCAGAAACCCTGTCCTATCTTCTGCCAGCACCTCCCAAACTAATGTTTCCACCCCATCGGGACCAGAAGTTAGGGAGATATGCTCCACCATACAAACCAAATTTTCTAATTTTAAAATGGTTTGTATTTTTTGTGGACAAACAATATGCTATGGAGAGCAATGCATCACACTTATTAATCGTGCTTGGGATAACCACAAGTGCCCAAGGAAACATTAATTTGTTCCACTTTTTTTTGCTCCAGTTGAGCCCTTTAGATTTCCCTGTTTTTTGTTTCTCCCCTTAAAAAATACAAAAAAACCTAAAAATGTTCAGAAAAGCCAAAAAAAGAAAAAAATGTTAAAAAACCAATAAAAAAATATAAAACTACAAAAAGAATAAAAAACAGTTCTTTTTAGAACTACCGCCAATTTAAAAAAAATGCTACATTTTTTTAAAAATCTGTCATTCTTTTTTCCCCATGGTATGCTCCCCGGTGCCCTCACCGGTGCGCTTACCAGGCACTCCCCCCGCGCAAATCGAAAAAAAAAATGTTTTGTTTGTCCCGCGGGGCCCTTTTATGGCCCCCACATCAAACCTAGGGGGTCAGGGGGGGTCTACTCTGCCCCCTTATTGTCATTTGCCCCTTTGTTTTTGCCACCTCTTGTGTCTCGATTTTACCGAGACACAAGATGGCGGCCGCTCCGGACTGTTTCGAATGTTTACAGACAGCCAGGAGCCAATCAGCTTTCCGTGCGCAAGTCGCGTGTCGCGCCCGGTGCGCTCCCCGGAGCGCGTACCGGGGCGCTGCCATAGATATATATATTTTTTTGAACCTTAATTACTCAAAATCCACTGGAGCACATATCTTGAGACATAGCAAAGGCACATCGAGCTACCAGTCCCTACAATTTTGCCAAGTTTGGTGGAAATCCATTAAGCCGTTTGGGCTAAAAGTGAGTTCGACCGCCCTAGGGAAATTAACATGGGGAAAACACGTTTTGGGACCCCCTTTTTTCTCGGCCCCCGCTTGACGAATCCCCCCCAAATTTTTAGGCAAGGACCGTTCAGGCAGATTCCTCAACCGGCGCCAAAGTTATTCCCAATAGAATGTTGCGATTTCCCTATTGAAAATAATCCTAACTATAACTACCTACTGGCGACCGCCAGCAGTTAATATATATGTTGGTATCCAGAAAACCAGTGAAAAATAAATGTGTAAATTTTTTTTAAATGTATTTGATGAATAAAGCTTTCATAATACTGGCAACAAAAAACAGATCCAGTGAGATAAAAATTGAGATAGGCCACACATTCACCAAGTGTCAACTTTATTCAGAACTCGCGTGCCTATTCAAGATAAAAACAAACTGCATGCTTGCAGACCATTTAATGATGGGCCAACATGTTTCATTGCCTGTGTAACTTAGTGGCAATTTCGTCAGGGCATGAGTTCTAAATCCACCTTTATGGACCCTTCGTGTTGTAAACACAGTGACTGTTAAACAAAAAGAAGGTTCATTAAAAGGACGTCCAACCAATCAAATGTCCATCTTACCTCTTCAAACATGCACATTTCGTGCGCCTGCTTTGTTAATTAATATTTAAGGGTAGTGACCACGGGCCACGGCCCCTCGTACCAGCTATCCACCTTGTCAGACAGGAACTGAATTCTTTTGTAAGACCTGTTTTATTTGTGAGACAATTTTGCTGTCCCAACTCTATGTAAAAAAGACAAACATTAAAGACTGCATATACTGAAATGCTGCAACAACGTATCTATACTGCGATTGCAGCAGCACCTAGTCGATTTTTAATAGTTATAGCTGTGCACCACTGTAACCAACTCTTGGCCCGGCCCTGTTATTACCATATTGCACAGACATACCTATATGTTTTCTTCAATATAGCCACAACCATTAGTTAGCATCACCGCTGAAGGATGCAATTATCGGACTGAATCACCCTCAAATCGCCTCAGTTGTTTCCCTCGTGATTTCTACATTTTACTTTGAATCATTACAAATGCAGGCCATAACTCGCCAGTAATGAGCTCACTCTTTACCAGTGGATTCCATATCATCAAGTATTACAACTACTGCCTGTCCCCAGATCTCCTTACAGTGTTCACAGCCCGACAAGCGTTTACTCTTTCTCTGTACATTGCATTCGGGAATCGAATTTAAACTTTGCGAATTGAGTACCGGAAACCTACCTGTTTCCATGTCATGTGACCAGAGCAATTCTATGGGCGCCATATTGGAGTGAGGAGCTTTCATAATGCAACACTCCTTATCAATATGCCTCTTCTAATTCATTCATGTTCAGTATACAATTTTTTTATATTTTAAAAGATAAAAGCCCAGGAATTGAGCAACAGTTTTTTATAAAAATAAAACAAGGAAAAAGACCACATAATACTGTAAATCCAGTCTTACTACAGGTGTTATAATATCAATGGACTGCCTCCAAAACTCCCCAGTAAGGATTTTAACCCAATTTCTATGTGCAACTGTATGCTCAAGTTTTTGGGAAACACAACGTTTTTTCCAGGGGCACCATCTTTTGATCACAAAAGAGCAGTTATATGATCCCTATCAGAGCCTTGATATAGTAAATCATATGCTAACATTATTCCACTCAATGTAATCGTTTAGACCAATCTGGTCTGCCTTCTCAAAAACAGTTCAACATGCCTCCCTTTTGGATAATGTTTTCTCAATGTTGTTGGCATTCCCTACCACTTTCTCAAGCACCACCCAAGTCAATGATCTGGCATCATGGTTCTTATCTTTAAAGTGTTGTACCAGCCTCTTCATGAGTTTGCCTGCTCGAATCGTACTCAAGTATTGCTGAATACGAATCTCAATCTTTTGAGATGTGAACCCTATCTAGTGCAACCCACATAAACAGTCAGTCAGTAGATCACATTCACCGTGTTACAGTTGCTGAATTTTGTCAGATGCAATGTTTTCCCATTCAACAACTGTAAACGGTTTGTCCTCTCCTTGAGGTCACACACTGAACACAACCCACAAGGATAATGTCCAGGGAGGAACGTAGACTCTTTTGGGCATGAATTTGGATGGGTATGCACTAGTTTGTCTTTTAAATTACAAGCCTATCTAAATGCAAATCTTGTTTGGGGCATTTTAAAATCTGGCGTTGACAATAATGCCCAATGTTTGTGGATAGCCTGGCTGATTTTAGTTTCCAAAGGATTAAAGGTCATGACAACCAGCAGACAATCACTTTTAGTTCTTAAATTGTTCTCTAACAGGTCACTTCATGGAGTATTCAGGGCTCTTTTACTGGCATGATTCACTATTATCCTCAGATACTTCCTTTGCACCAGTTTTTCACATAAAACCTCCAAATGATGTATATAGTCATTTGTGGAGGAACAATTCCTGCGGTACCGCAGGAATTGGTCTACTGCCAAATTATCTCTTAATGCCCGGGGGTGAAAAGACCGGTAGTGCAGGAGGGAATTCCTCAGTCAGTTGCCTTTTGATATACCGTGGTGCACAGCTTGTCATTATTAACCACTATATCCAGATCCAGATACACTGCATTTTGAGTGCTGAATGACCAAGTAAACCTCAGGCTTGTGTCTAGACTATTTAGCCAGTTTAAGAATTCAAGCATCCCATTCTCAGCCCATTGTTTCTCACAATTTTGCATTGTACATACACCTGTTGAAGTGGAGGGTATTTGTGTATAACAAAGTGACTGTTATTTTGAAGGTCGTTTTTTTTAATAAATAAAAAAATTGGGCCAGAATGAGTAGCAACAATACCTATGAAATATAAAGATTTGTTGTTGGGGTACAAAATAAATTCCCAATCCCACTCAGAAAGTTGACAGAATTACGTGCCCGTGTTCATCAGATTTGATTTAAATTTTTTGTTGTTTTGAGTGGAGGTCGACCTGATAACTTTTCCCTCTATAGCTCCTTTTGGTGAGAGACAACATACTTTCTCTCATAAAATGTTAACATCTCATCTGTTCCAGTGGGGGAGGGAATGGTTTGAGATAAAGTGCCATACTAAATCTACGGTACGAGTGTGATGATTCGAATGCCATAAGTCTTTCATGTTTCATCAGGTGATGTCATGAAGCCAGGACTGCAATCCGATGGCTGGGATATTAATGTTGTATATTCACTGTTTTCTGATTTGAAATATTATACTGCTTAAGAAACTGAGGATTGGTATTTGAATTCTGCCAATTATGCTGATTTATTCTGTTTTCAACATTATAGTTATAATTTTTTGCATAAGTCCAACACAGTACGAACTCCAGTTAATTTTACTTAATGGGAACATTGTCCTACACCGTTCCAGGGTAGTTCACAGACACAGGAAAATAAGTTTGTCTATTTTTCAGGTTATAATGTCTCCAATCCTAGATCTTACTTTTATAGGTTGCATGCTACGACATACACAAAATTCATGCTGACCCATACTAAATTGATATATTCTTCCACTTTCATTGCCAATTATCCTTGAAAGGTTATGATTATTGGAAGGACATAATTGATTTAAAATCGATATGGGGTACCAAAGATTGTCAGGTGCAGGGAACTGATTCATTGCATTGTGCGTGTTTGATTCCTTCATAGCTGATATTCCTGAATCAGACTGAACAACAGACTACTTGTTTCAGTCTGTCTCCAGCTAAAACTTTAAATTCTCCATCATTCCTGTCTTTACTTAGCAACCTATGCTGACTGGCAGAAGTATACAAATAATACTTTGGATGCATTAAATGATATGGCCCACAATGGTACCCTTAATTTGTCCACTATTAATCCCTTGGAATATATGACGTTACAAATCATGTAGTTACAATGCATGCTTTCACAACACAGTCTTTACATCACAACTACCATTACATTGCATGATTTTACTACTCATGCATTACAACTCATTTTTAAAAACTACCATTACAACGCATACCATTACAATGTATACATTACAGCGCATAATACTTTTGGCAAACAGTAGGGTAAGTGTTGGATAGTGTAGGTGTAGAAATTACTATTCCCCCTCCAGTGAGTGCAACAGTAGGGTAAGAGTTGGATTGAGTGGGGGTACAAATTACTAAGTATTGGATATTGAAGGGGTAAAAATTACTATTCCCACTCCATTGAGTGCAACAGTAGGGAAAGTGTTGGATAGTGTAGGGTTGAAAATTACTATTCCTGTGTACCCCAAAACACATACCCACCCTAATACTAAAACAATCTCCATTACTTACCTTATATTGCATTGTAATGGCATGTGTTGTGATGGTATGCGTTGTAATGGCATGCCTTGTAGTTACATGCATTGTAATGGTATGCATTGTAATGGCATGCGATGTAAAGGCAGTTGCGTTGTAAAGGTAGGTCATTGTAATGACTGCGTTGTAATGGATGTTTCCCATCCCTTGGGCTGGTTTCTCTAATGCATCCAGTGGATTTACTCTCAGTAGACCTGATCCTCGTTTCCCACACACACATTTGGTTACTACCTAGTCTGTGGGCAAATTATGTCAGGAGTGGTTGGGACAGTCTACCTTGTCGTCTCTGAAGCAACATGTTTCACGTTTATCGGGCGATATTAATCTGGTAGATTTCTCTTAGGTACCAAATCCTCTTGCCCGAAACGTTTTGCATGTGCGGCTGATAATGAAATCTGGTAACTGTCCCAAATGGAGGCTGCTTTCAGATTGCAACAACTTGATCAAGACAACTTATGAAGGTTTTGGATGTTGTCAAAGACAGCATTAATACTTTGTCTTCTCGTTTTTACACTTTGGACAATATTTTTTCATCTGGTATTGACATTGTGCAGAATGATGTGTCTGTATTGTTTCATGTTCAAAATCAAATGCAGTTCAGCTTGACTTTGCAAGCATTAAAAAATGGGTAAGTGCCTTGCGGTTATTTGAAAACCACTGCCATGTTTTTGCTTTTTAATTTGACATATAAACAAAAGCTTATGTCCATGAAACATTCAACATACACACTATTTATTACATATTGAAAAACGAGACCAGCTACCATTCTCAATAGCAGACACTGATTTCTCAGCATGGTTAAAACACAGGTTCATTTTTTTGCCCATTTCCCTCTTTCAATTTATTAAATGTATGAAACATTATCCAATCGGTAGGTTTGAACCACTTGGTAGTACTTTCCAGCACAAATTGTGGTTCATACCGTTTACATTACACTGCCTACATGAAGATAAGGACGTTTTCATGACAGGAGAGGACTGTGATTCTACAGTGGGACATGCTTTAGTTTGTACACAAGTTCTACTTCATGTACCTTGCAACCTATTGGCACCCAATTTGTCCTGTTTTCTAAAAGGAACACCAGTTCCTTCATTAGTTCGCACATTAAGTTTGCTTTCTAAAGGGTGTTATCTTATCCTAAATAACCACAATGGCTGCGGTTTACATGCCGGCATTCTGTATAAAGTAACGGTTTCCAATTGTGTTACTTGTTGCAGCAATGTGCTCTTTCTACCCCCACACATGAGTATAAATAGTTGACTGTGGCCTTCCATTCCCAGTTTGAAAACAGACTTCAATCAACTAAGCAGACTCAAAGCGCTATTGTTTCAACAAGAAGTCGCTCTCACTTCTACTTGAGAGTCCTTTGAATTGCAGGTTGCTAGAACATCAATTGAGATTCAGTCACTCTTTAATTACGAATCTCCCACTGCTTTTTGGGGAATTAATTATTCAGATATTTAATGCATCTGAAATTGAAGGCCTTTCTCATTTTCTTTAACTTGTGGGGTCAGGCCTAGTTTAATCTTTTCAGATGATCTTTGGAGTAATACTACTGGCTTGTGGTGTGCTAGTACTTCTACTCCTGTTACGCAATGGCTGCTCGTCCTGTGGTCCTGTCCAAACACGGCCAAGTGCATTCGTACCTCGAGTGAATGCATCAACTTTTTGGATGCTTGCCATTGACAACGCTGGGAGTGAGTTATGGACTTACCTACCACTTTGCCTATTATACTTGCATGCAACCTGTGTTCTATTGCCAACGGTGCCCATTCTATTGGGCCCTGGATGTCTGCCTCTGTTGATGATTAGGCCTGCTCAAGGAATGAAAGTTTGATATGTGCGGCTACATTTGGCAAGCTGGTATACCTTTGAAGCTTCACAGTGCCCCCTGCAACAGAGTTTCATCAAATAACTTGCAAGTTGCCGGACTATGCTCCTGGAGGCACTGGATTATGAATAGCACGTCTGCTCCATCGACCTGCTCAACTGGATGGCATCCCACTTCGCTTTGAATGATGGTGATGACCTTTTGGAACAAATTGCATTCTAATCTGTTACCTCTGCAGGACCGACATTACATTTTTTTTTTTAATTCTCTCTTTTTTTATATATAGATTCCAAAGAAATCTCAAATTCTTTACTCCGATTTGGCCTTTGTCTCTGCTTCTTGTAGCATTCTGTTTGTCCATATACTACTACTAGAACCGGTCCAAGGGGAGGGTTTCATGTGGCGGATAGGGACATTGTCGATATTACTAAGTTAGCATGATCCCTGCAGCCATGCTGCTGCTTTTGCCCATGTTACTCCATAACTTTATTTTTTGCTAGACTCTGTTATTCCTTTCAAATGAGAACTATTTGCTGTGTTCATTCTCTGCTTGTTCCTGGAGTTTAGTCTGAACATTGTGAGCAATGTCGATAAACAATGTCCCTTATTACTCTGTTCTGGTCAGGCCCTAGCCCCTAGGCAAAACATACCACTGCATCTGCTGCTGGAGAATTGTACTTTGATGTTATGGGGATGCATTTTTAGGTGAAACACGCTTGGTGAGGGACCTTTCCAGGGAGAAGAGCAACCCCCAGCTTCGATGTAGAAATTTCATCTATGCTCTGAGGTGTGGGGTCTGCTAACAAAACCCTTCTATTATATATTAGTACTCATTCTTACCAAGGGGAGGGAGGTTAGACACTGTATTCCTTTCTCCATTGTCGTTATACAATGACATCTCCCTTCATAATGTATGGACCGGCTGCGCTACTAACTGTATTACCGCTATGCATTTTTCTACTTGTTGTGGAACGTATACTGCATCTTAGAGCACGTTAGTTAGAATAAACATTTTAAACTATATGTGGGTCTCAGTCAGATCTTATTGGGGACAAAAGCGAGAGTGTGAGCGAAAAGGTGTGTCTTGTTACCACAATTTCTGAGAGATCCACGAGTGTTGTGTTCTGGGCTGTCTAATCTTAGCTTCTCCATGTTTGTGTAGGAGAGCAGGTGAGACACTATAACTTGTCGGTCGAGGGTACTACTCCAGTAGGAAGGCTCAGCCCCTATACACCTAAGTCCCATAATCCTGCACATAGTTCTGTGTATGTGCAGAATCCCTGCAACACCTTACCACTGTATTATTTATGTAGCTCAAAGGAACATGTACCTAATGGACTGATTATGAGTCTGGCAGTCCTAAGACCACTTAACTCGCAGTGTCGGTGGTCCATTTGCCGCATTATGACATCAAAAGTTGTTGTGGCGAGGACCATCAGCTGTGACAGGAAATAGTCATTCCCTAGAGGTGAGAAGTTGTGCCACAACTTAAGATGCTCAGTTCCACTAAGCATATTATGTTTTCCATGCAGAGACAATAGTATATGGTCGCTAGCGCACAACGCTGTTTTAAAGAGTTTTCTAGTTGAAGATTAAGTGAAGTTTTAGGTTTAGTTTGGGCGCTCCCGGGGTGACGTTTTCATCCTGCTTAACGTCTTGAATACTTAAACTGAGAATTATGCTCCCATATGTCTTGGTTGCATCCCCCACTGGGCACACCAATGGCGTTCCAACTAAGGAATTCTTAAAATTAAAACATCAAGCCTTTTGATTTCTTTCTTCAAGCTTTTTGAATTGTACCTTGTACTTGAATGTTGAAATGTATTTCATTTCACATTTTCATTCATTATTCTGCATTATCCAAATGCTTCCTTTTGCGTTTTGTACTCCAATGCATTTCGAGGTTCCGCTCTTCATCAGGGAGCAATATCTACAATATAACAATAATGCACTGAAAATTCAACCTCATATGATTATGCATACAAAAATTCCATTAAAAACAAATATTGTGTTTTTAGTGATCTTTTCATGCAGTTGTTTGTGCCATGAATATGATTCATGTGGTGTTAACGATATTAACAATTGTGTGTGTGTGTTTGAAACAGGAAGTGTGTTTCCGTGCTTAACGCTTTACATGCATGGCTTCTTACACACTTTTGATTGTCGTCCTATGTATCGCCTGAAAAAACTGAAAGAGATCAAAATGTTTTGCATTTTTAGACTATGTTGACCACGATGTTAGTTAATTTGCAATCTATCACGCTGTGCGAGCGCTTCCCGTCACTTACATGTTCTGCGAGTATGTACGCCATATCTTGGGGTTCCTATTTCAATTGACCGGGTTACAAGTGGCAGCTGAACCTAGTTACTGCCATTCCTGTACCATTTTCATTTCGATCATAATGAATTTCAATTTCAAGAAAGAAAGAAATGAAAACTTAAGAGGACTACGATGAAAATAAATAAATATGCGAGACATAAAAAGTAGTAATTGAAAGATAAGTAAATGTAAACACATCTCAATAATAGGTAATGAAAATGAACAGTTGTATAGTAAATTACAATCCTAAGCAGCAATGGAAGTGGTAAGATCTATGTTCTAATGCTTATAGATTTTAAACATTAGCTCTTGCAATGTAAGTTATGACTCAATGAACAACAAGAGACATTATAATGTGTATCCTATATTATAGTTGTAGAGCTTGCAAGTAGGCCTCAAATTAAAAGAGGGAACCTCGTTAGCAAAACCTATGTGCCATCCAAACCACATTGTGTGCCCCAAAATTTGAACATGCAACGGGGATGCAAAGTTTACTCCTAATAGAAAACAAGACTACCGTACAGAAGCACTCTATCTAATTTTAAAATAGAAACCCAAAATATCTGCACTCCTCCCAAAAATACATTAGAGTTTCACAACACAATCAGAAAAATAAATCCTACTGCTATGGGAAGATTGAAGGGTGGTTTAATAAATTTGTTGCCAACTATTTTGACATGATCTTCATTATCATCCATAAGATGATCGGGAAATACAACAGAAAGTCTGGAAGAAATGGGAGAGGATACTTACACCAAATAATTGACCTGCACTGAGAATCCAAGCACAGGCAAATACTCATTCAGGTCTGTGGCCAGATTCTAGGGCATGTCGCTTACTTCCTACCTTCCTAGAAGGAATGTTCAGCTTAACTTTAAGGAGCATACTTGCAAGCCTTTTGCCCTACGAGAACTTCACTTTTGGTGCCGTCACGGTGGTGCACAGGGCTTAGTCATATCTACAAAGACGCCCTCATTACCTTCCATTACTCTGGGCCAAAGAAGGTTCCATGAGTGTTGCTGTGGGAGATCACAACTGTAACGACGAGAAACACTACATTACTCTTCATTTTTGCATCTTTCCACCTGTGTTATATTCTGCAGCACACATAGAAAGAGGAAAATGCCTCTTGTGATTGTTTTTTTGCAGTAAGGTTCCCGTTCCTGAACAAAAAAAATCATGCCAACAGCATAGACACCCTTGCACCACGTTGGAGTGACCGCACAGCATGTGGGTGGCAGGACATTAGCCTCGGTCACTTGCTTTGACAGCTTGCTACTGAAAATCCAGCGCTCTGCACTCTGTAATGTTGCACTGAAATTGGCGATTGTAGCTGAATCTCCTTTAATAGAATCTGTGTTTTAACTACTTTGTGTTACTCGCCTGTGTTTTAAATTGCTGCTCATTTGCACTGTTCTTGATTTACTTACCCCACCTTCTAACCTGTATCTTCCCAATAACTGCCAGCAGCTTAGCATTCGGCCCCTGCAGTACCCGGACGTTAGGCGGGATCGCACTACATTGGGTTGCCGCTTTAGTTTTCCTGCCTACCACCACTATATTTAACACATTGGAGCGGCTGCACAGCAGGCATGCCGCCGATGCACCGAAGGTGCGCCAAAGGCAAGCCCATCTGCGCCCGTCGGCGCCCAGAGCGCGACCAGCGCCAGAACCTCGGGTCAAATTGGATCCAATGTATACGGTAGAAAAAACTGCTCGACCTTCGAGGAAACGTGTGTTTCTCATAATATGCTCCTTCAAAATGCTGTCGAGAGAGAAGCCCGATGCACAAAATGTTCCTTTAGACTTAATCCTAAATCCTTCTCGGCACCTACATCTGTAAACAAATCGGGGAAAGGGTGGGATATAAAGGAGCCTGTCATTGGTATAAATAGTGAAAATAGAAGTAAAGATAAGGACACGCACAGGACAAATCAAAACATTAAAGCAACATCCATGAAGGATGCCAAGTGCTTGCTGCTTAATGCCCGTTCCATAGTCAAGCACAAACATGAGCTGGAAGACTTAATACAACTCTCCTCGCCAGATGTGATTTTTGAAACCTAGGCAGATACCACATCAGTGCCAGCCTGAAACACTGCTATACCAGCAGGATATGCCTTCCTCTCACAAGGAAGAGTGACAGGTAAAGGGGGGGCAGATCAATTATCTATTGCAACCATTTTAAAGTACATGTGGAGATGATTTCTGCTCAACACATCATCTTGTGTGTTTTGTTGATCACCCTATGTGGGAAGGGTATGCCCAGATGTGGGTCCCTTTCCCACTACGCCACTGGAGTCAGGCTATCCTGGCTGATGAAGGCTGATAGCCAGAAACAGGTCCTAGGATGCTTGATTCCGGTCCAGGAAAGACATGGCTTGGAAGTTCGATCTGAACTGTTGCCATGAGGCACAGGGTCAAGACTGATTTGCATATGGCCCTGTCTGAACTGGGGTCGCTTGGTGAGCAAAATAACGATGTATTAAACCCAGATCTGTGACTGGGGGTGAATGTTTTGCCACTGTGCATCATTCTGTCCATCATCTTGTGTGCTTTGCTGATCACCCTAAGTGGGAAGGGTATGCCCAGACGTGGGTCCCTTGCTCACTACGCCACTGGAGTCAAGCTATCCTGGCTGATTAAAGCTGATAGCCAGAAACCGGTCCTAGGATGCTTGATTCCAGTCCAGGGAAGACATGGCTTGGCAGTTCGGTCTGGACTGTTCCCATGAGGCACAGGCTCAAAACTGATTTGCATATGGCCATGTCTGAACTGGGGTGTCTTGATGAGCAAAATAACTATGGATTAAACCCAGATCTGTGACTGGAGGTAAATGTTTTGCCATTGTGCAACATTTCGTCCATCATCTTGTGTGTTTTGCGGATCACCCTGTGTGGGAAGGGTATGCCCAGACGTGGGTCCCTTGCTCACTTCACCACTGGAGTCAAGCTATCCTAACTGATGAAGGCTGATAGCCAGAAACTGGCCCTAGGATGCTTAAGTCTGGTCCAGGGAAGACATGGCTTGGCAGTTCGGTCTAAACTATTCCCATGAGACACAGGGTCATGACTGATTTGCATATTGCCATGTCTGAACTGGGGTGGCTTGGTGAGCAAAATAGCAATGGATTAAACCCAGATCGGTGAATTGGGGTGAATGTTTTGCCATTGTGCAACATTCCGTCCATCATCTTGTGTGTTTTGATGATTTCTGCTCTGCCTGCAGAAGCATTGAAACTAGTTAAAAAAGTCAAGATATCGTCACCTAGGTATACCCCAGGTATACCCCAGAGCTCAAAGGTTTAAAGATTTGCTGTAGAAGAGCTTAGTGCATCTGGAGGCGAGACTATGACAATCAAAAGAAAGTGGTATACAACTGCCCCATTTCACATTACAAAGAGGCAATCATTGCTGCAAAAAAACTGTTTTTTACAACTAAAATTAGGGAGGTGGGCAATTCCACAAAGTAACTGTTTAAATCTGGTAATATGCTAGCCAAACCTCAGCAGGATAACGCTTTCAAGCCGGAACAAATCCTATGCAATAGATTGGCTGGGCATTTTCAAGAGAAGGTGCAAGGAATTTATAATGCTCTCCTAAGTGCCCCAGGGCCTCAGGATAAGACCACATCTGTGGCACACCCCCAGTGCAGGTTAACCTGCTTTCAGCCAATAAACAGTGGGGAAGTACAAAAACTTCTACTGTCTATAAAGTCTTGTCCCCCTTGTATTATCCATTCAAGCTGCCCATAAGATCTGTGAAAATCTTACTCCTATCCTGAACCAAGTCTTAGCTTCTGGTTGCTACCCAAAAACCTGGAATATGGCATCAATCACACCCCTCCTAAAGAAACCAAGCCTAGACCCAAATAATCTTAAAAATGATCGCCCAATGCTGGCTTACCAATCGTGGCCAAAGTGCTAGAGAAACGACTTAACACACTGTTGACAGAATACCTGGATGTAAACAACCTGCTTGACACTTCCCAGGATGGCTTCCACCCACGCCATTCCACTGAATCTGCCTTAATCCTTGCCGCCAAAGAGATCCGCAGGGTGGTGGATAAGGGAGGAAGGGTGGTCCTCGTGCTCCTTGATCTATCAGCCGCGTTTGACACTGTGAACCGCACTGTTCTGGTGCTGCGGCTGAGGGTCTTAGGGGTAGGGGGACCGCCCTGGCCCTCCCGTCCTCCTTCTTGAAGGTGAGAGAGCAGAGACTGTTTTGGGATGGCATGAAGTCGGACAGTTTCCATGTTCCTTGCGGTGTTCCACAGGGGTCAGTCCTTTCGTTGACACTGTTTAATCTTTACATCACCCTTCTGGCCAATCTCGTTAGGAGGCACAGCTTTGCTCTGGTCTTGTAGGCTGATGACCCTCAGCTTGTTATTTCTGTCACCAACCAGCCAGAGACCACAGCAGCCAGGTACCTTGGGTGTCTCACCGAGTGTATGGCCTGGATGAGGAAGAGCTATCTGAAAATAAATACAGATAAGACAGAGGTGATGGAGTTTGGGCCAGGGCAGCCCCTGTGGTACCAGTCCTGGTGGCCAACTGAAGCTGGAAAATGTCCTCCCCCAGAAGTTCAGGAATCTAGGGGTCATTTTTGACAATAAATTGAATTTCGGTTCCCAGATAAATAGCCTTACTTCATTTTATTTTTTTCTCATGAGAATCTTGAGAAAAATTCTTCCATACATCCCTCAAGAACTACAAAAGGCAGTGATGGTAGCACTTTTTCTATCCAAACTGGATTATTGTAACAATCAATTTCTGGGAATCGATAAATTCCAACTGCAACAATTACAATCCCTTCAAAACGCTGCAGAAAGACTTCTACTGGGCATACCCAGAGGACAGCCAAACTCGGCTGGAATTAAATCACTTCATTGGCTGCCCATTAAACAATGTATAGAAATCTTTAAACCTTGTGCATAAGGCAATTCATGGTGGCTGTGCTGAAGACTTTAAAAACTATTCTCACAGTATGTTCCTTCATGCATTGTTAGATCGGCTTGTCTAGGTCTCATTAACACTAGAAAGATAACACGGGCAAGATGGGGGGCAGAGCAATAACACACTATGCGGCTAAGCTTTTGGAATAAACTGCCACTTCCTATGAAGCTTCAATCCAACCTTCAGCTTTTTAGGTAGAGTCTGAAAACCTGGATGTTTACAACTGCATAGATCAATTACAGTGCACGTTTTCCTGTCCACGTGCCTCAGTGCCAAGACGCTTCAGCAATCGAGCACTATATGGGCATCCAAACAAACATAAATCATGGTGCAAAGGTGTCTGTGTTGATGCACAGCTGAGAGCACCAGAGCTGGCTAAAAGGACAGGAATGCACCATTTCTTATGAATACTGTGCATTCCTGCCCTTTCAAATTGACATAGGTGGTGCAGCAAAATAATTTGCTACAATGCCTTACGCCAATTCTGTGTAAACAATATATGCCCCAAAGTCTTTAATATTCTTAAATATTCATGTACCTCAGCAAACCTAGAGGGGAACACAGGTACATTGCATTTTAAGTAACTAGGCAGGGCAGCAGCATGAAAGCCAAATATGGAAGAAAAACAGAAAACAACACTAAAAATTGCTAATTAATGGATTTTTACTCTAAAAAAGGCAAGTTATTTGCTGAGTCTGGGGTAGAAGTTCTCCTAGAAGATATTGGTCTTCAATTACTTTCTAAATTGCATGAAGAGAAGAGTCATTTTTTCCGGGACCATCTCCAGCAGAATGTTCCTGATCTTGTGTGCACTCATTTAGAAGGCTTGCTTTCCAGTCCTTTCCTTACTGGATTTCTTCATCCCCAGTCTGATCACAATATCCTGGATTCTGGTTTGGCACTGTGAACATGAGAATGTTATGCAGCACCTGGATACCCCGAGGGTGATTAACGCGCTGTACAAATACTGATTGATTGATTGTTTCTGACGGCCTGGTAGGTGGTGCAGATGTGCTAAAAGAAGAAAATGGCTTGAAGGAAGAACCAATGTAGGGGCATATTATCAAGGGATTTATCCCCGCTTTTTTGGCTTTAAAAGCCAAGAAAGTGGAGATAAAATTATCTCCCTATCAGCAACAGGGTGCTAACACGCAAATTCGCATGTTAGCACCCTTTTTCTCTACCCTTCCCCTTGCATCTCTAATGAGATGCAAAGGGGGCATTCCAGAGAAAACGAATAGGAGAAATGTTGTTAAGCGACATTTCTCCTATTATCAAGGATTTTGCTAACCCTGTTAGTGATAAAAAAAGCAGCGCTAACCGCGGTTAGCACTGCTTTTTTTACACCTGGTATTTTCCTGACTTAGCCATGATATCCTATGGAAGGTGGATATCATGATATCCTATGGAAGGTGGATATCATGGCTCAGTTTGTGAGCCCCTTTCATCAAGCTAACGCCAAACTTCGAGAGATTATGGTTGGTTTTCCAGTGATAATCTCTCAATTGGCAGTTAGCGCAAGGATTTTTATCACTTCTGAGATAAACCTTGCTAATAGCAAGTTATCTCTGCGATAATATCTGGCGATGCTTAACGTTAAAAAATTCGTTGCTAACCATCGTTAGCAATAAATATCGCTAAACATTGGTAATATGCCCCGTAGTTCCTTCAGTTTTAGTAGGTATAATGGAATTTCTTGAAGCTTTTAGTTTGGCTTGCAGCTTCCTTTAGGATATGTTGCAGGTGTGTAAGAGTAGAGTTGGGGAGGCCCTTAATTAGAGCATTGCCATCACCCAGCTGAGA
Source organism: Lissotriton vulgaris (assembly GCF_964263255.1). Taxonomy (NCBI): domain Eukaryota; kingdom Metazoa; phylum Chordata; class Amphibia; order Caudata; family Salamandridae; genus Lissotriton; species Lissotriton vulgaris. The sequence continues at coordinate 490,564,139 of NC_141693.1, forward strand.
GACATTTAAAGCTTGCAATGTTTTTCTGAAATTGGTAGGCAGTCTTGGTTTTCTTGGTAGTGCCTTCTTTGATGTAAGTATCTGCATCAATGGTGAATCTAAGTGATTTAGCATTGGTTGTCAGGTAGGAGGTGAAGCTATTAATAATCCAGGGAAAGAATCAAGCTTGCAAGTGTAAATGTTTTAAGTTTTTGACAATTAGGTATTCACTCTCTGCCATCTTCATATTTAGCCAGAAGCCTACAATTCACTTGTGGATTAAACTAAGGCAGGTTTTGAATTGCTGCATGCCAAATTGTGTTCACCAGCCTATGACTTATCTTGATGATGTCAATTAGTATGGATCCTAAGTGCTCCCCTTAAAATTTTAGACGATGGTTGAGAGGGGGGATACCTATGGTGCATTATAGGAGATGAGAGATCTCGAGGGTTCCAAGTAGATGAATTCACTGGTATTAGTAAGGGAAGGAGTCAACCATTGAAGTGTTATGCCAGAAAACAATGCTTGGTGGTTGACTATATAAAAGGCTGAAAAGAGGTCAAGGAGGCTCAGGAGTTCGAAGTAATTCTTGTCATTGATTAAGAGACCATTGCAATTTCCTCAAAGGGTATCTTTAGAAAGTTACAGTAATTTACAGGGTGTACTAGTAGCTTTTTGCCATAATTGTTTTTTTGGATGTAGAAATCTTTGCACTTCTGAAACTGTCCATGCTCCTGTTTTTAATCGGATGAAATTGCCATACCCCAAACTGGCATATTTTACTTACCTGTTTTTCCCTAGTATATAGTATACGATGTACCCAGGACCTCTATATTAAATGTCACTTGTGGACTGCAGAACCCATTCGCGCCACCCACTTCAATGGCACAGTAGACAATGGCTTTAGGCCTACCATTATAGCCTGACTACAGCAGTGCTTAAACTCCAAATAAACATGTCAAAATAAATACTTTCGACATGCCATACCTTCTTTTTAAATATTAATAATTCATATCTAAGTAGGACTTATTGCCCACATGGCAGGGTGCATAGTATTTAAAAGTAGGATATTTAGAAATGTAATGTTGTTTCCCTCTTTTTTCTTTTTCCCGCTTCCTCTCTCTCTTTTCCCTTTCCTTTCTTCTTTCTTTCTCTTCTCTTTTCTCTTTCCCTTTATATTGTAATTTTGTCATTCTTTGACTTGATTGCTATTCTTTTTGCATTAAGAGTATTGCAAATTTGTGTATTGCAATCTATATTTCAATAAAATCCTTTTGAAACTAAAAAAAAAAAGTAATGTTACATACATCCTTACATTGAAAACAGCACCAAATGCTATTTTCACCATGAAAGGATGCCTGTTTCGAAGGAAAACACTGAAATTTGATAACAATATCTCCGACTAGGAAAAATCTATTAATTTCATTCTTAAACTCTTTTTTGTATTTATTCAAAGCTCAATTCATTGGTGAAGTCGGAATTATAGAAAATATTATGAAAATATACTTTTAGAAAGATGCTCTTTGCTTGCCTAAAGTCTCTGGAGGATAATTTGCATTAGCTTCAGCTGCAGCCCTCTAAGTGCTTAACCCTGAATGAGATGTGAAAACTGAGTGAGTGCATGAGTTTCTCAGTGGGTCTGTGAGTGAGTGCATGAGTCTCTGTACTTGTCTGTGAGTAGTTGCATGAGTCTGAGTGGGTCTGTGAGTGGGTTTGGGAGTCTGTGAACAGATCTGTGAGTAGGTATGTGAGTGTCTAAGTGGGTCTGTGAGTGCATGAGTATCTGAGTGGGTTTGTGAATGAGTGCATGAGCCTCTCAGTGGGTTTGTGAGTGAGTGTATGCAGATCTTGTGGTCAATGAGTAGGTGTGTGAGTCTGTGAGTGGGTCTGTGAATGGGTGTGTGAGTGCCTGATTGAACTCTGTTTGGCCCTCTACTGCTCTGTTTTGTCTTTCCTACTCATTTGTGTACTCACTGTTTTGTTCTCTTCCACTCTGTTTTGCCTTTCCTGCTCGTTTTTCTAATCTCTGTTTTGCCTTTCTGCTAGTTTTTCTGCTCTCCTTTCACTACTTTAGTTGCTCCAGCCCTACATTTGTCCATGTATCTTTCTTTGTGTAGACTAGGTGAGAGAATAAAATAATATTGATGTGGTAGTAGTAGTGAATCGTTGTTTTGTTGATTATAGGCAAACAAATTAGTGGCTTTTCAGAATTTGAAAGAAAGAGCCAGTTTAGAGATGTAACTTGATTTTGAACTAGTCATCAAAATCTTTACAAGTATTGGAAGTCTGCTTGCGTATAATTTTGACTAACTATTGTATAGAATCTGTACCCCAAGGCCAGTGGCATTTGTCTCCTGAAATGATTTGGTTATTCTAACTGCCTTACTGATTGATTGAAAATCCAGTGAAAATGTGTGTTGCTGTATATTCTGTAAGCATGGGCGAATTTTGCGAATTCCCGATTCACGAATTTGCATATTTACGAATTCGCAATCCGCCAAATTTGCGAACTTTCACAAATTTGCTTTTTTTTGCGCGTTCGCGAGTGTTTTTGCCAGTTCGCAAACGTTTTTTACAAGTTCGGGAACGCGAACTTACTTGTGTGGTCGCAACGGTCGCGACCATGTTGTTTCTACGTGTCCAGCCTGTTTGCGACCCTGTGGTTCATCGCGGCCACCCTCCGGTTCATCACTGCCACCCTCTGGTTCACCAATGTCACCCTCTGGATCATCACTGCCCCCCTCTGGTTTATCACAGCACCCTCTGGTTGATCACTGCCACCTGTCTGGTTGGTCACTGCCATCCTCTGGTTCATCCCTGCCACCCTCTGGTTCATCACTGCCACCCTCTGGTTTGCCACTGCCACCCTCTGGATCATCACTGTCCCCCTCTGGTTTATCACAGCACCCTCTGGTTCATCACAGCACCCTCTGGTTGATTACTGCCATCCTCTGATTCATCCCTGGCACCCTCTGATTCATCACTGCCACCCTCTGGTTTGCCACTGCCACCCTCTGGATCATCACTGCCACCCTCTTGTTCATCACTGCCATCCTCTGGTTCATCCCTGCCACCCTCTGGTTCATCACTGCCACCCTCTGGTTTGCTACTGCCACCCTCTGGATCATCACTGCCACCCTCTGCTTCACCAGTGCCACCCTCTGGTTCATCACTGCCACCCTCTGGTTGATCACTGCCATCCTCTGGTTCAAGGCTGTGGATTGGGGCAGGGAGGGCTGAATGAAACTAGACACTGCCTGGGGCACACAAGGTGTCCCATGCAAAGTCCAGTTCAAACCGGTGCTGGGGCTCTCCAGCCCAGCTCTGGTGCAAAACTGGTCAAAGGGAAAGGGGTGTAACCACCCCCTTCCTGGGTCCCACCCATAGGAGGGACCTAGCAGGAGATCCAGCCCTTAGATTTGGAATAAAGGTAGTAGCTGTGCCAATGCAAACCAGATCATCCTGACTGAAACTTTGAAATGAAACTTTGGACCCTTCAATATCCCACTCGACGTGGAAGACTGAAGAATCTCCTTTGTGTTCCAGGAGTGGCCACCCTGTTCAAGCAGGCACCATCAGCGCATCGAGACTTTCTTTGCCGTTGCTCCCGCCGGAGCTCGAACAACAGAGATCGACAAGATCCTGACTCCCAGACATCCAACAGCTCGATCCACAGTCCTGGCAAAGCTGAGACCCTTGGAGGCGACGAGAGACATGGGACTGGCCATCTTGAAAAGTCTACAAAGTGCTTCCTGTGCAGCTCCCGAGGCACCCTTGATGCTGTGCTTTGGGGTTTAGGAAGCCCCAGCCCAGAGCAGTCTGTGCACCAAAGATCACCCCTCCACACTCACCGAATGCTGCGTGGGGCCCTGTTGCACTTTTCCTGCTTGACACGTTGTCCGGTCACTTGCCCGTTGGCTAGTGGCCTCTGTGACGACGATCCATCAAAAATACACTGCTGGTCTGGTTGCGCCAGACTGGCCCTAGCTCCCCTGAAAAGGAGCCATCGATCTGACCTTCCCGGTCTGATCCAGAAGACATCTTCGAGTCCTGCTTGGGTTGCATTAGCCAAGGTTTGGTGACTTCAATTCGAGAACCGACATCGCCGACAGCAAGAACCTTTGTGGGACAGCTTGTGCCCACCAGCTGGTCATCTTCAATCCTTCCTGGTCCTTGTGGCAGTGGAGACAAACTACTCGACAGCACCTGATCGCAACACGACATTGCCTGGTTCCTTCCGTCCTGGTTCCATCCTGGTCACTGGCTAGTGACCTGGACTCTGTCCCCTCTGCTTTCAGGTACTCTACATCTTTGATCCACCCTTGGATCTAACCGGACTCTTCTCTCCTGGCCGCCTGCAGCATCTTTACCTCTAGGCTCCATAGAACTCCACGAAGAAACCCGTCGCACTTTGGCACCTATGCACCCGCTTCCTGTGGGTGAGGTAACGAGATTACACCGGTGCTCCTATAGTGGTTTACACCTCTAGTGCCCTAGTTTTTAGTGGCTAAGTTCTAGTCCAGTCACAAGACTCCTAAACCTATAACTTTCTGATCTTTACGCACCATTGACTTGTATGGTAAACGCGGTTGCCTATAGACACTGCACCCGCATCCTGTGGGCCTCATATGTCCTAACCTTTGTTAGTCCAGTGTAGGCCCAGCGATTCCCTAGGCCCTAGGCCTGTTCATTGTTCGTGATGTGGTACTTATACCACTTTCTTAATATATGGTTTGAGTGGCCACCCGGCCTACCCATAATTGTGCATCCTATTTTATGTTATACTGTGTTCTTTGTTTAACGCTTGTGCTCCTGTGCTCATAAAGAGTCAAGGGGATTATTCTAGAAATGAATACATATATTTTATAATATATAACTTGTGTGGTGTCCTTTCATTTGGTATTTAAAGGATTGCATATGGTAAAACAGCTGGATTCACATGCCCTCTTGAGTTTAGCCTAAGACTGCTTTTGTCCATGCTACCACTAGGATAGCTGGTCTATAAGGTTGACTTACAACCAATCACCATAAGAGTCGTTTGGACTGGTGCAAGGTGCTCACTAGAATAGTGATCATCATATACCAGGCCAACTTCTCACACACAGCACCCTCTGGTTCGCCACTGCCACCCTCTGTTTCATCACTGCCACCCTCTGTTTCATCACTGCCACCCTCTGGTTTGCCACTGCCACCCTCTGGATCATCACTGCCACCCTCTGGTTCACCACTGCCACCCTCTGGTTCATCACTGCTATCCTATGGTTCATCACCTTGTGGTTAACCTTGCCACCCTCTGGTTCATCACTGCCACCCTCTTGTTCATTACTGCCACCCTCTGGTTCACCAATGCCACCCACTGGATCATCACTGCCACTATCTGGTTCATCACTGCCACCCTCTGGTTTGCCACTGCCACCCTCTGGATCATCACTGTCCCCCTCTGGTTTATCACAGCACCCTCTGGTTCATCACAGCACCCTCTGGTTTACCACTACCACCCTCTTGTTCACCACTGTAGATTATGGGGGGAAAGCAAAGCACACCTTCCCAGCCTCAACTGAGATGTATTCATGTGGGGCTGGTTAATGTGTCACTGAATTTGTGCTTCAAGTCTAGCACCTGCTTCCTTAGCTGTAAGACCTTCCTTTTTTTTAACCATTTTTATTGCATTTGTAACACATTTTTCCCCCTAAACCAGGGGTGAGGAGCACACTGCTATATACAATCAGTCACAATTTCTAAACAAAACACAACCACTAATAATTTCTACAGAGAAACATATACATTACATACATAGGATCTGTTATACATTTAAGAGAAAACAAGACACCTTTCCTGCTGTAAACTTAAGAAACCCTGCCTCATATCGCAATATACAATCCATCCCCTATACATCATAGCAAATTATGGTTCTTTCTTCCAATTAAATATTGGCTCCCATACTTTCAATCCCAGCTTCCTCCCCTTTTTCCCTTTTCTGGCATAAATTGCTTTTTCCAAATGATATATATTTAAAATCCTGGCTAACCACTGTTGAAATATTGGTGGTGCCTGGTCGAGCCAGGCTGAAGCGATACATAATCTCAATACAGCCATTGCTACAAAAATAAAATAACATCCTTCTCCCTGAATGCCTTCTGAATTCACCCCCAATAGTACTATTGAGGGGGTGTTAACTGTTATTTTTAACACTCCTTGTACAAAGTTCTTTATTTCTTTCAGTATCATAGATAGATGTGGGCAAGTTGCGAATATATGTATTATATCAGTCTGGATACCTCCACATCTTGGACAATTAATTCCAGTAACCGCCCCCCATTATGCAAGTTTTGCCGGGGTATAATAGAGACAATATAATGTCTTATAATGCTGTGCCTGTAGTGCTGCAGAACACAGAACATTCTGGCCCAGCTCTAATGATAATTTAAAGCATTCCAATTCTGCCTCCAACTTGCTCGCCCAGCTTTCCCCCCACTTATCCATATCGTCTTGTCTTGTTTTAATTAGTTCAGCATAAAACCTTTTAATAGTGAAAGTTACTCCCTCTTGTATCTCCTCCAGTATGGGATTGGTCTCAAATCCACTAGGGCCCCCCCTTTTATTTGCCAGGAAACTTCTTACTTGAAGGTACTTAAAGAAATGTCTTGTTTCTAGACCATATTTCACCTGGATCTCAACAAACTGCTTCATCCCCTGCGGATCCATCAAATCTCCCACCCTCGTAATTCCCTTTCTCAGCCATTCTGCGAAGACTGCATCAGAAAAAATATCATCGGGGAATACTGGATTGTTTCTTATTCTTGTATATCTATTGATTTTCCCCAAACCATATTTTTTAATAAAGGCCTTCCAAATATTATAGGCTGTCATAATGGTCTTAAATCGAGTCTTCTTAAAGTAAGCTGTATCAAAGTGTCTTAGAAGTATATTATTTACCTCTTCCCCCATCAAAAGGCCATATATAATGTTCCTAATTTATCATCCCCCTCCGCCTCCGCTCCACCTATCAAGCCAACCATATATTGTAAAGCGGCAGCCCAATAATAAGATTTCAAATCCGGTAATGCCCACCCTCCTCGCTCTCTTGGTAATGCCATGAATCTTACTGCTCTCCTAGTTTTTCCTTTAGACCAAATAAATTCATTGATCATTACTTCTAATTTTTTAAACCAAAATTTGTCAATCATAAGCGGAATTGCCCTAAAAATATATAAAAATGTTGGTAGGACGAGCATCTTAATAATATTGACCCTGCCAACTATCGTGAGATGGAGATTGTGAAGCCTATCTAAATCTCTACCAACTTTAGTTATAATAGGTCCTATATTCAATTCTACTATCTTCTCCAGTTCTGCAGTAATTGTAATTCCAAGGTATGTTCCTGACTGCACCACCGGTTGATCCTGACATACTGCCTTATCATTTTTAATTATTTGAGTTTTATTAGTATTTAGGGAGTACCCTGATACTTTCCCAAATTTCTTAGCCTCCATTTCCACATATCTAATAGCCTCTGTGGGTACTGGTGTTACAACAGCCACATCATCGGCATATGTGAGTATCTTGCAATCCCCCCTAAGTGTACTAACTGGAGTTATATTCTCATTCATTTCCATCCTGCGAATCAATGGATCCAGATACAACAGGGGGGAATACGGACATCCCTGTCTGGTTCCCCTATTAATTTGCACCGATTTAGTTAGTCCTGAGTTTATCCTTACTGCAGCCACCGGGTCCCTGTATAATGTCTTTATCGCGGTGACAAAACCCTCCCCGATTCCTGCCCTGATTAAAACACTCCACAAATAGTCCCAGGAGACCTGGTCAAATGCCTTCTCAGCGTCTAAAAGCAATGCCGCGATCTGTTCCCCTGTGACTTCAATTTTGTCAAATAGAGTTATTAGTTTCCGTGTGTGATGGGTGGTTCCACGCCCTGGTATAAATCCATGCTGACTGATGGTGACTAGTGTTGTTATAATACTCGCAAATCTTAATGCTAATGTTTTTAAATAGATCTTTGTATCGGTGTTCATGAGTGTTATTGGTCTGTAGGACCCAGGGTCCGTGGATGACTTTCCTTTCTTTAGAATGACTACGATTTCTGCACCGGACCATGAGTCTGGTATCGATAAACCCATCTGCGCCTGTTGCATAGTACACACCATATCCTTCCCCAGTACTTTCTAAAAAACCTTATATAACTCTAACGGTATCTTATCTGGTCCAGCTGCTTTGCCAGAAGGAAGACTCATAACAGCTGTTTCAATCTCCTGCAGATCTAGTAGATTATCTAATCTCCGTCTTTCTTGATCTTCCAATTCCACCCTTGGGGAGTCATTCAAATATGCTGTTATTTCCCCTATATCTTTCCCTTGCTGTTCTTCATATAAGTTCATATAGAATTGTCTTAAGACTTCTCTAATCACTTGTTTACCCGTCACCACCTTCCCAGTCCTATCTCTAATTGCGCGTATCTCCCCTACTGCTGCTTTTTGCCTTGCTCTCACAGCTAACGTTCACCCTACTCGTTCACTAAACTTGGAGCATTTCTCCCTATTTGCCACATATATTTTTGCTGCCTTGGATGCTTTATATTCCTCTGCCTCCATTCTTAGCTTAACTAATTTAATCATGGCAAGCTCCAGTACATTACCAGTCGGTGTAATTGCCTCATTTGCTGCACATTCACTCAATTCCTCCTCGGCTAAAAGTATCTCTCTTCTTAAAGCTTGATTTCTCTGTTGCTCCTGCTTCCTTTTATTTACACTGTAACTTAGGGTCTCCCCCCGCACTCCAGCCTTGAAGCTATCCCAGACCATACCTTCAGCTGTAGTACCCCTAATTATTGCCAAATATTCTTCAATCCACCGCATCATATGCTGGATATACATCTCATCTTCTAGGAGTGCTCTCTCAAAAGTCCAAACTGTACGCCCCCTTGACATTGATGTCACTGTTAAAGTTATAATCAAAGGATTATGATCAGCCAGTAATCGTGGCAACCTTTCAATCTGTATGTTTGAAATACAATTATTGCTAACCAAAAAATAATCTAATCTTACACTCACCCTATGAGGCGCAGAGTAGTACGTATATCCCTTTTCTCCTGGGTTGAGACCATCCCAGACATCTAATAAACCATTATTCCTTGCCAAGGAGAAAACTGCTTGGAAAACTCTTCTTTTTCTTCCTTGATATCTTACAGGAGGTCCTAACCCTAGTCCCAATTCCCCTGCTTCATTAATATGAAAATCTCCTCCAAGCACAACACAGGGTGCCCAAGTAGCCAACTCTACGTCTATCAGGAAGTGGAGGGGCAAAAGAGGAAGTGGAGGGGCAAGATGGCCGCTGGTAGGCTGTAGGGTGAGGTCGTGTTTCTCTACTCTCCCCAATACGGATGTAATGGACTAGAAAAGCACACCATTCTCCCGGGAGCAGAACTGGGAGTTCCCTGAAAAGTACAAACGATGCTGCATCGAGTTGGAGAGAATAATTTTAAAAATACGAACTTACCTTTCAACTTTCCGGCGGATTTCAAAGTGCTTTCCCCTGGAAAAACTCGGCTCACTTGGAGGTTCAAGGCGGCGGTGGAGCGGACGCTGACTCAATCAGCACAGCTCTTTGCTGAGATTACTGGCTGGGGCCGGTATCATTGGCTGAGGGCATTAACATTGCGGGATACAATGGGTCCGAAACCACCAAGGAATACCAGGGAGGATAAGGAGAAAGCTGTTTGGAGCGGCTCTGATGCTCTGGCAGCTAATCTACGGGCGAAGAAAGTGACACGTAATCAGGAGGAGCGTACTAAACTTCGAGACATTGAACATGATAACAATGTTGATGCTACTGGGGACGCTACTTTGATTGAGAAGAAGAAGAAGGAAAAAAATAAAGAAAAATCGACTTCCAGCAGGAGACATAACGCAGGGGCCAAGATTACTGAGCAGGCAGGTATGAGGCAGCCTACCGTACTCGAGGCATTCTCACCTGCAATGGCCGCGAATGCAAACTCCAGGGTGGTGCCGATGTCGAGCGTCAAAGGGTCTGCCGCCGTGATAGCTCAGCCTCAACCTCCGCGATCCAACTCAGTAGCACAGCAGAGCTTGAGCAATGGCGATATCCCTGATACAGTGGCGGATCTCTCTACAGGCATGGGAGCTGCAGACTTGCAGGGGGCGGTACACCGGTCAACACAGCAGCCGGGGGAGGATCTGGCACTCCTTGCGCAGGATGGAGCAGAGCCCCTAGCAGGAGGGAGAGATCGTACACTGCCGGAGGGAGAAGGACAGGCTGAATCACTGACCCCAATGACCCCAACAAATCCATCAACTCCGGAGAGAGCACGCTCTGTGCGGATAGTGCAGGAGCAGGGACATGAGAAACCAAACTCTGACATTATAGACACAGTGAGTAAAACAGTGAGTACAACGATTACACATACAGAGTCAGCAGGGGAACTAGGAGACGATGTACAGGATGTAAGGGGAAATTCGGATAAATCTGGTAATGGCTTGGGAGATATCTTGGAGGTTGGGGTCATGGAAGGGCAGAATAATTGCAGGACTTTGCCTCCATTAATGATGCCTTCTCAAACCCAGAGTGATGAGACTGCTGAGACTGCTGCAGACTCTGAGTTAAAAAATGGATACTCTAGTGTACACCCCTGCATTAACCCTGGTTCACCTAGTGATGATTGTTTTTGCTCTGTGAATGAGGGTGAGGAGGAGGAAGAGGGGGGTGAGGGGGGTACGGGGGGAGGTGAAACTCCCTCTGCATCTGCCTCAAGCTCTTCAGATATGGAGAATGACCTAATAGCGTCTGGGCTAGTTTCTGAGTCATTAGGCACCTCCGATTCAGGAGAGGATACAGTTCAGAGATCAAATAAAAAAAATTAACGAAAAAGTGGAGTAAATCGAAAAATGTTCTAAGTCCTCTGCATACAGAAGTGGTAAAAAGACTGGACTGGGACTACTCGGCAACATCGCAGTTGTACCAGGAGGGTGCAGGGGAGGCAGGGGCTGCTCTTCTGCAAGACCAGGCACAGAGGGAGAGTCAGTCTCAAGGGCAACCGCCTATGGGGTTTGAGATGATGTACTCAATGTTGAAATAGATCCAGGTGGAGGCAAGAGTGGAAAGCCGTAGAGCAAGGCAGGAAAGCAAAAAGATACAAGGATCTCTCCAAAAGTGTTGAAACTTTCCAAATAAAAATGGATAAATCTAAATTTAGTTAAAAGGAACCTGTGAAATAGCTTGGTGACAAAACATAAATAGGGTTCTAATGCAATTGAGTTTACTAACAGATAGTGACGTCTTACTGTAGGCTTTAGCAGTTCCTTTTCCTCTCGGCACATTCTTGCCCTTAGCATAAATTGTTTTTTAATGATGACTACGTCTTGATTTGTTATGCCAGAGGGGTGTATAAAGAGTTCCGGCCGGCTCAGATCCGTAAAGGACTTCTTCAAATAGGCCAAACACGGAATTCTACTGCTATGATCCAAAGGCATGACTTCCTTCATTATCAAATGGTTAAGAGTTAATTCTGTGTTTAGCCATGTCTTAAGCCAATAAATTAAGGGCGCCAAATGTAACCTGTCGTAAACATATTCCATGCCCACCTCAGCGTGTATAGAAAAGGTTGGTGTCGACTGGGGTACGGACAAGAGGGAGCGTAAGAATCTATTTTCTGCCTTTTTAATATTTTCCAAGCATACATAACCCCATAAATTGCGCCATACAGTGCCACAGAAAAACATTTACTACTGAAAACCTTTAAGAGGGCTTCCATCGGTCTATGACCAAACTTTTTGGCAAAGCCCAAAAGGGCTGTTGATGTCCTGGTCACCGCCAGGCTTTTGGCCCTTACCTGCGGACCCCAGGTACCCTTGTTGTCGAAAAGCACACCTAGGTAGGGAAAAATGGAAACACTAGACACAACTTCTCCCTTACATCTGAAGGTTTTTACCAGGGCCCTTTTCTTCTGGGGACCAACAACCATGGTGTGTGACTGGTTTGAGTTGACCTTCAAGTCTAGTTGGTCCATAATGGTACCAAATGCGTCCAAGAGCTGTTGGAGACAAACGCCGGTGCGAGCTATCAGCACCGCGTCGTCCGCGTATAGGAGAACGGGGATCTTAACTTCTCCTACACGCGGAACGTCTCTGGCAGCTCCGTCTAGATAGGTACCTAGGCCGTTGATATAGATTGTAAAAAGCAGGGGGGCCAGTATGCAGCCCTGCATAACCCCTCCCATAGAGTTAAAACGGGATGTGCATCTACCTTCTTTTGTGACCAGCACCACTGAAAAAAGCTCTTGATGAAGTGAAGCCATGAACCTAACCAGGGCCTCATCAATCCCAATCTTCAGAAGGATGTCCCAGAGCTTGGACTTATTCACCAGGTCGAAGGCCGAGGAGAGGTCCATGAACGCTAGGTACAGAGACCCTCCTTGGCCACCGTGTACTTTGAGATCAGCAGGTGTAGATTAGGGCACTGCTCTATCGTGCCTCTCTTCTCTCTAAAACCGTATTGAATGTCGGCCAAACCACCACAGCTCTCCAGACTGTCTCTTAACCTAGCCAAGAGGACTCTGCCTAGGATCTTAATTGCAGAGTCCAAAAGGGATATAGGCCTGTAACACCCTGGGTCATCCCGTTGCCTCTTCTTAAATATGGGAACTATTGTGAAGGTTGGGGGGGGTTGCTATTTACAGCTGTAAATACATTGGCTAGGATGCCTGCCCATAACTCTGGAGAGTGTATGTAAAAATCAGCCAGCATCCCGTCTGGCCGAGGGGCTTTGTTCCTAGTAGTAGCCCAAATAGCTTTCTCAACCTCGGCCCTGTTAAAGTGCATGGGGATAGTCTCAGGGACAGTCATATTGAGTGGCTGGGTAACCGTTCCATTATCTCCATAGACAGAACTAAAATATGCCAACCACTTATCATCCAGGATGACGAAGTCCGTGTCTAGGTTAGGCGAAGCGAAGCAGAGAAGTAAGGTTGGTTAATTACTGTCCCGCAAGATATCAATAGAGAGTAGGTTCTCCCAAGCCTCATTTTTTATTTTATCTTGTCTGACCTTAATGGCACGTTTGTAATCTTCTCCTAGGATTGCGATATCTGACCTGACCCTTGGGTTAGCTTTAAGCGCCATTTTTTTATTTTATTTAATTTTAAAACCTTTATTATAAAAGAGCACACAGCTATTCAGCCTAACATCCCGGAGGCAAGGCAGCATAGACTCAGGAGGAGAAAAGTGCAAGGTGATTCACATCAGAACATTGCAGGTTGTTTTTTATTTTTTAAGAAAGATAACTAAACCTAGAAAAAAAAGGCGCGTGAGATTGGCAATGGAGCAACAGAGACGTAAAGAAGTCGGATAAAGGCAGAGGAGGACAGGTAGAGAATCGATAAAAAGAATGAATGGTAGGATGGGGAGGGGGGAGGAAAAAGCAGGAGAAGTACAAGCAGTATAAAACAGTTGGTGTCACAGGCTACGGTGATAAGTGTTCGTCCAGAGGGACAGGTTTCGGCGGCAGGCACACATCGCCCCTGTACCCATTCCATGCCCCCCACACTTTATTCCATGTCTGAGGCCTCCCCCTAGCAACATAGACCGTCTTTTCTCGGAACATGCACCAATCCATGTTGGCTTTCCATTGTACCACCAGGGGGGCTGTAGCAGCACCCCACTTTTGAGCAATATCACGCTTGGCAACCATATTACTCAATGTCACCCAACGAGTCTGCGCCGTGTTGTGATCAGACGGTTCCCAAACGTTAAGGAGGCACCTCCGCACCTCTGCTGCCAACACCAAACCAGTCACCTCTCCCATAATCCGGTGCACTCTTGCCCAGTAAGGGGCAATGACGGGGCATTCCCACAGAATATGTAAAAAGGTTGCGAGAGCCCCACAACCTCGACGACAAAGGCCATCGGGCGAGAATCCCATATGCAAGAGCCGAGGGCCGGTGACATACACCCGGTGAAGGATTTTGAATTGCACCAGTCGGAGACGTGAGGAGATAGCGACCTCCTTAGGGGAGGACACTGCACTCTGCCAGTTCTCATCGTCAAGTTCCAGGCGGTCCGCCGTCCATTGGTCTCGCAAGCACAGGAGGAGATCAGTTCGAACATTAATCAATTTCTTATAGGACAGGGAAATAGCACTGTCAGGCATATGGCCATCCAGAATCCTGTCCTCTAAGGGGTAGCTTTCGGGGATCTCTCCCTCCGTCGGCTTGGCAGAGAGCAACGCGTGTCTCAGTTGGGCATAGCGGAAAAACTCTGAAGCGCCCAAATGATATTCGGCCTGCAACTGAGGAAAGGTCTTGACTTCGCCCTTAGTAACCATATCGTCCACCCTGGAGATGCCTATGAGATCCCATTTGTCGAAGCCCTTGGTGTGCCACAGCCTGCCCAAGATATCAGAGTCATACAGTGGGGTAAACCTAGTCAGTCTGCCCTGCCAACCCTGCGCTTTAGTGATCGTCCGCCAAATGTGAACCGCTGCCTTGGTCGGGCCTGATAGGCGCCGATCGAAAGATCTGGAATACAGGGCACAATAGTAGTTGCCACCGTGTAAGAGCCACCTGTCCATTGCGTAGCCTGGGCTATCCATAGGGCCATAAAAGCCGTGGTTGATAGCAGTGAGCTGAGAGGACCAATAGTACCGACGCACATCCGGTAGGGCGATGCCTCCGTCGTACCACTGCAATGTGAGCTTCTGGATGGCGACACAGGGTCGACCATCCCAGAGCAAGGCCCGTTGCAAGCTCTCAATCTCCCGAAAATAGCGGGCCGGAACCGGGTCCTGAGTGTTCTGTAAGGCATACAGAAACCTGGGCAAGGACATCATTTTGAACAATGCTGCCCGGCCCAGGAGAGAGAGCGGGAGCCTGCGCCAACTATCCACGTCTCTCCGCAGCCGCTGGAGAGGGGGGAGCAGATTGTGGTCGTATCGCGCCTTAGAACTACCGGAAATGTATATTCCCAGGTACTTAAAGCCCTGTCCAGCCATCTGGATATTGCAGCCTCTGGGGAGGCGCGGTGTGTCCCCCTTTAGAATGTAAAGAGAAGACTTGGCCCAGTTGATGACCAGGCCAGAGTGGCTTCCAAACATCCTGAGCACGTCGCACGCCACAATGAGCGACTTGCAGGGGGAAGTAAGGTAGAGCAGAATGTCATCTGCATACAGGGAAACTCTAGCTTCAAAGCCCGGGGCCCAGGTTATACCATGTAAGTCCGGGTGTGTACGTAGCATGGCCGCAAGCTGCTCAAGAGCTAGGGCAAACAGGAGAGGTGACAGGGGGCAACCCTGCCTGGTACCTCGGTGAAGGGTAAAGGACGCCGACACGCGGCCATTGACTGTGACATTAGCCAGCGGGCAAGCATAAAGGAGTTGCACCCAACTCAGAAAGACCGGTCCAAATCCAAGCTTCGCCAGCACCGCCCAAAGATAACTCCACTCAAGGGAGTCAAAAGCCATCGTGGCGTCAAGGGAAGCAAGTACCGCCGGTTCCTCGAGGGTTTGAGCTCTGGCCATAACACCATGGAGCCAACGCAGATTAAGGGCAGTGTTACGGCCGGGAATAAAACCCGACTGGTCCGGGTGCACCAAATCACCGATGGCTCCAACCAATCGATTGGCAAGCAGTTTGGCTAGGATCTTAGGCTCCACAATGAGGAGAGAGATGGGGGCGATAGGACCGGCACACGTCTCTTGGTTTTCCCTCTTTGTGAATAACCACGATGGTGGCCAGCCTCTGATCTAAGGGGAGGAGGCCCTCGTACAGTGCCTTCAAAAACATAGTCCGCAGGTGCGGGGATACCACGTCCGGTCGAATTTTGTATAACTCAACCGGAATACCATTGGGGCCAGTCGCTTTACCCGACCTTAGTGCACGGATCGCCAAGGCAACCTCATCAGCGGATATGTCTCGATCTAAGTCGGCACGGTCCTCCTCAGAAAGACAGGGAAGGTCAATCGTTGAGAGGAACGCAGCCGAGTCAGCCTTGGAGCGGTCTGAGTTGGAAGTGTAGACACCCCGGAAATAATCAGCAAAAGACTCGGCAATAGCACTTGGGTCCGTGACGGCGACCCCGTCGTCGCCCAAGATCTCAGGCACCACGCGGCTAGCCATCTCGCGCCTGTCCAGCCAAGCCAGCAGTTTCCCAGCTTTATCCCCAACGTCGTAGATACGACCTTGCTGTTCCTTGGCCAGGGTAAGGGCAGCATTCGTGGAGAGATCATGGTATTCCGCCTGTTTAAGGGAAAGGTCATGCAAAAGAGAGGGGTCTGGCTCGGGTCCCAGTCGGGACTCAAGGCGCAAAACCTCGTCTTCAATACACGTGAGGTCGGCATCTCTGACTCGCCTGGCCGCCGCAATGAGGGCAAGAGCCTCACCCCTTAACACAGTCTTGAATGCCTCCCACAAGGTAATAGCCGAGCCAACCGAGCCCACATTCTCCGAGAAGTAGAGGTCGGTGGCCTTAGCAAGGAGTGCACGAGTCTTGAGATTACGGAAATACCATGGGTTAACCGTCACCGGCCGGTCAGACAGGACGATGTTAAAATCAAACGAGACCCACAACAGGGAGTGGTCAGAAATACCCCGTGCCAAAAAACGGGCCTCAGACACGGCAGACGCATGTGCAGCTAGGGTAAAAACGTAGTCTATACGGGAGAGACTACCATGGGCACTCGAAAGAAAGGAGAAATGGCGGAGCGCGGGATGTAGTAGTCGCCAACTGTCCACCAGACCCATGGAGTCAAGAAAGGAAGGCAACCACAGTTGGGAACTGCGGAGATCTCTCGGCGGTTGGCGGTCCAGGGTACCAGAGCAGACTGAATTGAAGTCACCCCCCATTATCAATAGACCATCAGGCAGGGACAAAATGGCACCACCAAGGTCCTGGAAGGTACTAGATTGTAGGCCCGGGGGAACATAAAACGAAAGTAGCGCTAGGGAACGCCCTTCCCATCTCCCCGCCACTGCAGCGTAGCGCCCCTCTCATCAATCACAGTGACGTCTATCTCAAGGGGAAGGGACGCACGCACCAGGATACCCGCCCCCCGGGAGCCCGAAGAGAAACCAGAGTGGGCCACCATCTTGTAGCCTTTACGGTTAAGAGCCTTGCAAGAGTTTCCTATCAAATGCGTCTCTTGTAAAAGCACAATATCGGGCATATGTCTCTTAATCAGTTGAATCACCACCCCTCTCTTAACACGGTCACCCAACCCATTAACATTCCAACTGATCACTTTTAATTTCCTACCCCCCATCGTCCCGCAACCCGTCCCACCCAACCCCAGCCAACCCAACCATCAAGTGGAAAACAGAAGTAAACACGATCCATTGCCTAGAGGAAAAAAGAGAGAAAGAACGAACAAACAAATAAACTTGTATAATTGCACCCCCCACCCTGCACCCCTGCATCAGACTAAAAAGCCCCCCCAACCAGCAGTGTGCCTGTCGCCCCATAAACTACTCTACAAAAAGTCCCAGAGGAGTAAGGAATCTCCGCGAACACCTCCCGCCACCCTCCATGTAACGACAGGAAAGTCAACAGGGTCACTTAAGAAACAATACCAACAGTCTCATGAAGCGGGGTCACCAAGCGCCGGTGTTACACAGTAGAGCCAAGTCTCATAGACCCGAGCCACCAGCCGCACCTCCATCTTGTTCATCTTGAGCGTCCCGACGCGGCGACAAAGTGTCCAACCATTCACTCACATTTTCGGCGAAGTCAAAGAACAGGGCACGGCCCTCATGCTCAATCCCGAGTTTGGCAGGAAACATCATAGAGTACTTATATCCCATATCTCGCAGTCTCCGCTTTACTCCCGCATAGCTCTGGCGCTGCCGCTGAACAGTCCTGGTAAAGTCCGGGTAGAAGTGTATTTCAGCGTTCTGGTACTTAAGCGGTCCATGCCGTCTGGATGCCTGCAGGACCGCATCTCGGTCCCGAAAGTTGAGAAGCCGTGCCACGATGGGCCTAGGCGCCACGCCCGACTTCGGCGGGCCGCCCGGCACCCGATGGGCACGCTCCACAGAAAAAAAGTTACTAAGACCAGACGGTGCCAAATGGGTCTTTATCAGTTCCTCCACAAAGAGGTCCGTCACCGCTTCCTCCGATCCCTCCGGGACACCGGCAATGCGGACGTTCTGCCACCTGGCACGTCCCTCAAAGTCCTCCAGCCTCCTCGAGAATTGGTCCGCAGTCATCCGCAGGTTCCGGACCTCGGTTTGCAGGTCCGAGACGTCGGCCGTTAGGCTGGAGGTCTTAATGTCCAGTATCTTCACTCGATCATTAGTCTTGCCCAGGTCGGCTCTAATGAGAGTCAGATCAACAGCCATAGTGTCCACCTTGTGGGTCAAGATCTCATGTTGCTGCTGCATGTCAGCCTGAAAACTGGTGATGGCTCCCATGATGTCGCTCAGGGTAGGCTCGGAGCCGTCAGGCGAGCCCGTAGGTGGAAAGCTCTTGGCAGAGGATCCCGTGACAGGCGGCGTCTTCGGCTGGACATATCGCTCAATTCTCCTCTGTTGCGACTGTGTTTTTCCGCGGACGCCTTTGTTCGATGTCTTGTCGGGGTCCCCTCTGCCCGCCATGTTGGTTCCGATGAGGACAAAGGGCTGCACCAGCCAAGCCCGAGCCCAGCGAGCCAAGTAGGAAATCCGGGCTAGACAGTTAGGCCAGGCCGATGAAAGAATGCACTGTAGGCACTAGCATTCCGCCAGCAGGGACAACAGGCAGTCACTCCGCAGTCCAATCGTGCGGAGTGGCGGAGACCGGAGAGACAATGGCACAGCCCTGGCACGGAGTTCAACTCGACGTAGCTCAGCGTAGGAACCACCGATTCGAAGGCGGAAGGCAGCTCCCGCCTCAGTAGACCATCAGCAATAAGAATCCACCCGCGTGGAACAGGATTTCAGACAGGATATATGAGGAGGATCGGAAGGTCCACGGAGCTCCGAGCTTACGAGGCCATCTTGGTTGCCCGCGAAGCTCCTCCTCTTAAGCGCCATTTTTAAAGATTTATGGGCTTTTGAACATGGTGCATCAAAGTATCGGCAATGTTTATTTTCCCCCTTCCTCAGTTTAACCGTGAGGTTAGAAGAAATTTTACTACAAATGGTTTGGAAGGCGTCCATTATCTCATGGCCTTAAGAGACTGGGTTCTGACAGATCATGACCTGATCCTCAAATTGCGGGCAAATGTCAGCATAAAAAATGTTAGGGACCACATTTGCCCACTTAAGCCTTCTTCCCTGATCTATTGTGCGTAGAGCAGGCCCTGTAACGGCCTGCCCCGGCATCGAGCCCATAAAATCCCCCCACGCCACCTCCAGGAGGATGGGATTGTGGTCACTAAGGGGAGAAGGGACTGTGCAGTAAGAAATAGCACGGTTAAGAATGGCTGGGGTCACAAAAATATAGTCAATTATTGTACCCGGGACTGACCCCTTTAAGGTAGGTGTTCTGGACTCCCCTTCCGTATTCGTTGGTTCAAAAAAGTTAAAGTTGGCCAAAGGTTCTTCCAGTTCTTCACCCGATTTGGTATGCTCAAAGTGGGGCCCTTCCTGTCCCGTGGTCACCATAGAATCAGTTAAACCGCAACCAGATTCACAAGGATGAATATTAAAATCGCCCATGAGCACGTATTCATAATTTGTGCGAGTATTGTGACTGACTTAATTTAAAAAGGAATCGAGGGCGACAATGTTATCGCCACAACCATACCTATTACCTGAATTATAAAAATGTATAAACAGGGTACTCTTAGAGGGACTAATTTCCCTTTCAACAATTAAAAAATTCGGGGAATCATATTCAATCTGTCTTAAAGGCCTTTTAAGTTCAAGTGAGAATAGGGTCAGAAGGCCTCCCCTGGCTCTGCCTGCATTACTAGGGGTTGCGGCTACAGCGAAACCTGCAAACCCATCCATACAAAAACCGGATGAGGTATCCCAGGTTTCCTGTAGCGCAATAACTTTGTGTTCAGAGACAAATCTAACCCAATCAGTGTCGCCAATTTTAGATCTAATTCCTGCGACATTCCAACTGAGGATTTTACATGCTGCAGCCCCATTTGGCTTGCTAATCCCCTCAATCGGTATTATTGATGTGTTTGGTGTCTTTGTGCTGTCTTGAGAATTGCTCCGCCCTGATACTGCCCTCAAACCCTGCCATCTTGCTTGGTAGTTGGTTGTGTGTTTAGTGCGGGCTGAGGGTTGATAAAAAAAACCCAAGGGAACGGGTCTCAGGTGGTCCCTACTAGAGATCACCGAGCCGTCCCAAAACAGCCTATTGGCTAGGTCGGCCCTACAGAAATGTATTACCACGCAATCCCCATGGGTAGTTTTCGGTTGTTTGACGATGCAGCCCACCCTCCTTGCATGGATGATCATATCTGCAATGTTCTCTCCGCAACATTTCTCAGAGCACCACGTTTTCACCTTAGTCATAAGATCCCGGGTTGATTCCCTCTCCCCCTCCATAAGTGGTGGGGCCCCAATAAACACTGCTACCAGAGGGGATGCCTCTGGGGGAAGATTGAGTTTGTAAGTGCTTGGGGTAACCTTCCTTTGGGGAGGTGGACTCTTCTGGGGTAGGGAGTATGTATGGTCCCCCATGTTGAAACACAAGCCATTGGGCAGGAGGGAGCAGGTTTGAGCACCTGAGGACTAACATCCTTATTCATAGCCCTACTTGGGGGAAGTGTAATTATCGTGTTGCCTGCTGATACCAAGCTCCCTACGCCATCCCCAATCAAGCCCTTACTAGGTAAAGCCATATTTGGGGGTAAAGAGTTTACGAGTCTATCTATGAGGGAGCATTTCTTTAAAAGGCATTCCAGGCAGGTGTTTAAAGTGTCCACAATGTCTTTAGCAATTCCCACCAAGAGGGGTTCAATCCTGGCCACAAAGAGTTCCTCAAGTTTATCTCCTAAAGGGTCCGTTTTTTCACTAGTGATGATCGTCATATTGGCACTTTCCCCTTCTTCCGTTTAGCTGGTTGAGGTCCCATCTGGGAGTTCAGTCTTAGGGGGTTTGTAGGCAAGGCAGGGGTGATATCTTTTCTCATTTGACCAGAAGGGTGGGGGATTTACTATGGTGACAACAGAATCCAGGGGAAGTGTGGGTATGTTAGTGGAGCCTGAAACATCGTCCTCCAAGGGTTGGGATGGTACAGTATTGAGGGGGGGAGGAAGATGAGATGCCCAGTTCATGCTCAGCATTAGCAATCTCCTTGGTTAGGGCCCCCACAGCAGAGGAGAGGTAGGTCATAATAGAGTTGGAGTGTCTTGGCGTTTTTTCCACCCTCCTCCATAGTCAGATTTTTCTTTCTCTTACCCATTTGTAGCAGTAGATGTTAGCGGAGTGGGCCTGCCCTGCCTCTTCTTGCCCCGGACGGCCACAGACGGCCCGCCCTCTGCCCGGGCTCAGCCCGGCACTGCCCGCGCGTGTCCCGCGACACGGGAGGAAGTGCTGGAATAAGGGACCTCTGGGCGGAAGTGACTGTGGTCCTTCGGTGCCCCCACGAATCAGGGGACACTGGGTAGTGTAGTTTTGCGGGCTGCCCGGCCCCTCTCGGCGGCCGCTGGTAAGCTGCGGCGGCGGAGGCAGGCAGCGCTGGATGGGAGCGTCTCGTGGCGTGATCTGGTGCTACGCCGTGACCCCCAAGGCTGGTAAGACCCCCCGCTCCACTGGAGGAAGTGCTGGAATAAGTGGACCTCCGGGTGGAAGTGACTGTGGTCCGGCGGTGCCCCTGGGAAGCAGGGGACGCTGGGTAGTGTGGTTTTGCGGGCTGCCCGGCCCCTCTCGGCGGCCGCTGGTGAGCTGCGGCGGCGGAGGCAGGCAGCGCTGGATGGGAGTGTCTCGTGGCGTGGTCTGGTGCTACGCCGTGACCCCCAAGGCTGGTAAGATCATTGACTCATTTTCAGGGCTTGGTGTCAGGGAAGAAGAGCTCATCCTCAAACTCTGCGAATTCAGACGGGAGTAGGTCAGTTAACTGAGAAGAACTTCCCTCATCTAAGTTGGTGACCTCCTCGTCTTCTTCCTGCATGCATTCTCGTATTTTGTAATCTGGTGGTATGAGGTGCTGATTCATCTTGATCATTGTTAACCTCTCCACATTTTTGGGCGAGAAGCGTGTCCTTTTGGAAGTTACAATGCCACCTGCAGCACTGAAAACACGTTCAGAAGACACGCTTGCGAGTGGGCAAGACAAGTAATTTACAGCCAGGTTGGTGATCTCTGGCCACTCATCTATTTTCCCATGCCAATACGCCAATGGGTCATCATGAACATAGACCTCTGTTGAGTCATTCAGATAGTCCTGCACCATCAACTCAAGGTTCTCCAGGGTTCTCCACTTTGCTTACTTTTTTCTTGGACCTTTTCAGAAGCAAACCCAAGCTGAGTTAGCCAATCCTCTTCTTCACACAATATTACTGTTGTGTCTGGTGCAGATGATACAGTTGCTGGTGTCGCTAACGGCTGAGAGGGAAAATCACTCACCTCTGCCACAGCCACAGATGCAGAAGTGGATTTTTTGGACGGATCGCCTGCTGATGCTGATGTACTGCCTTTTCCTTCAATTTCCTGCCGTTCTCTTTCAAACCGGCTGGCTGACACAGCTAGCCAATGTTTGTACTTTGTAACATCTGCGTCATCAAAAGGAAAGAATACTCTGCCTGCCACTGCCTTTTTGTACCGTGGATCCAGAATAGTGGCAGAAATGTAATGCTGTTCTGTGTAGATCTTTTGAAGACGTTCAATGCAAAGTAGGCGCTGTAATAACTTCTCCGCCAACTCAAATGCTTCTTGCTTTCCATCTTTTTGAAAAGTAGAAGACACCGCCTTTAGTTGGTGCTCTAGCATGCGCAACAATGGGATAGCTTTTCCCTGCTGACTGCACGCGTGAAGACCTCA
This sequence comes from Lissotriton vulgaris, assembly GCF_964263255.1. Lineage (NCBI taxonomy): Eukaryota > Metazoa > Chordata > Amphibia > Caudata > Salamandridae > Lissotriton > Lissotriton vulgaris. The sequence continues at coordinate 490,587,058 of NC_141693.1, forward strand.
AAAGGAAGAAGCATGTCTGTCAGGCTTTTAACTAGCTGCCATTGCTCCACTTGTATCCTCAGGTCAATCATAGGTTTACCCAGTGTAAAGAAATACTGATCGACTACAGCATACTGCTCATACAGACGCTCAAGCATGTAGAAGGTTGAGTTCCAACGTGTTACCACCTCCTGGATGAGTGCTTTCACTGGCACTTTACGTTCATATTGCAGGCGCTTCAGCTGCTTCTGGGCCTTAAAAGAATGGTTGAAATGTGTGCACATTCTTTGGCAGGTAGTCAGTAACTCGCACACTGTACTTTCTTCACTCAAGAACCAGGTTTATACAGTGCGCCAAACACGGCACTCTGAAATGGATACCCTTATCCATTGCCTTAACTACATTGGTGCCCTTATCCGTGGAAACATAACCAATCATGCGTTTTCTTGGGGACAGCCATTGAAAGACCTTTGTGTTAAACTCATGCAAAATGTTTTCTCCTGTATGATTTTTCTCCATGGCAAACATGGCTAGTGTTGCATGTTTCCGAGCAGCTTTATAAACTTTGTCTGTGTCAACACCTGTGGTTACCTTTGCTTTAACCCCTGAAAAAGAGACCCAGTGTGCAGTGATGGACATTTAATCAACGGCTTGGCAACTGGTCCACATGTCTGTTGTCAGATGTATAGTGTGAACAGCACTCTTCTGCAAAGCTGCCCCAATCACCTCCAGCACATCTTCATATAGTGCTGGAAATGCAACTCTGGCAAAATAGAACCGGCTAGGAACCTTCCATTTAGGGCAGAGCGTTGGCACTAATTAAAAAAAAAACACCCCTTCCACAAAAGAAAAAGGGAGAAGGTCCAGCGCTAGCATTTTAGCCAGCTTAGTGTTATAGAGACGCGTCATTGGGTGGTTGCGTTCAAATGGCGCATCTCAAAACAACATGCTTCTAATGGTGGGCTGGACCATTTTAAGGATGGTGATGACTTCTTCGACCCAGTTACGCTCGGTGATGATGAACTTTTTCGCATTGGTGTCTCACTCTCTCCCACACTCCTAGTGTGGCTCATATATCTTGCAGGGGATGTGCTGCTGACAGGAGTACTGGGTATAAATGAAGAAATGTTTGACGCTTCTTCCTCCTCATCATCATCAGATGAAACATCAACAGATACAATTTGTTGACTTGTAAATCGGGCTGCCTTGATCTCCTTTAGGTGTGCATGCCATTTGACAGTGTGCTGTCTCTCAAGATGACCTCTCTGGCCTCCGGAACCATAGTTGGTACCAAGCTTACCACGACTAACTTGAACCTTACAAATGGTACAAATGGCTATGTTTTCCCCTGTTGGGCTAACACTAAAGAAGTCCCAAACTGCGGACTTCAAATGTCTGGGGGGGCGGAGGAGGCGATACTGGGAATGCTAATGCCAGATGAAGTGGAGGATGTGTGTTGCCGAAATTTACTAGGTTGTGCACTTACAGCACCACTAATTGAGGAAATGGAGGTCGAGGTGGATGGAGGTACCTTCTGGTGAGAAAATATGGAAGCAGTAGGTGGTGGTGTACTAGTTAACTGCATTGGTGGTGGTCCCATTCCGACGTCATCTACATCACGCTAAGCAGCATTTCGGGATACAGTAAAAATGTCTGTTTGCTGCATGCACGCTGAGCCCGGAGTGATGTTAATGATGACTGCGTCGTCGTCGTGAGAGTCTTTATCAGCAGGAGTAAACGCCACTTCTTGTTCAGCGTCATCATCACACTCCATAACTATGAGATTTTCGGGGACCTTCCTTTTACGCTTAGCTACCTTTGTCAGATCATGGTGTGCCTCACTCTCAGACGGCGCTGGTGGTTCCCAATTTTGTCCATATCATCAGAAGGAAGGGGGCGTGAAGAAGATGTAGACACCATCCTTGATCTTTTCCTTGCTGGGGATCTGGAAGACAATGAATCATCAGGAAGAGTGGCTCCCTCAGATGACACCTCGGCTTGAATTTTGATTTCCTGATGTACCCCTACTTCGGGAGGAACAACTATTGTGGGCACTTGTGCCGCTCCATGCACCTCTGCTTGCGCCTCTCCTTGCGCCGCCTCTCCTTCCACATATACTCGGGCTTGTACTTGCAGCACTTGTGGTTGTTGTTGCGGCTGTGGTTGTTGAACACTTGTCAGATGAGTTACAACAACCTGTGTTGATTGAGGGATGCTGCTAGTTTCTTGGGATGAGCCAACATCACTGGTCGATGGTGATTGAACAACTATACTGGCTGCCTCTGCAGCACTCCAGGGCTTGGACCTAAGTTGGCGTGGTGGTGGTGGCACTGAGCCCAATGGAGCGGAGGTGCTGCTCCCAGCTGGGTTCCCAGCAGACCCCGCTGCTGCTGCAGGCGTTCTTTTTTTTCCCACAAAATTGCGGCGGTCGGCACAACAGTCTCCTTGGTAAGTGGCGCCACTTACTTCTTCTGCTCCATACTGGCAACTTTCTTGCTAGAGGAGCTATGGGCAACTTTTTTTGGGGCCATCTTCTTCAGATGTCAGAACAGCAGGCCGCAGTTGAACAAGTTGCAGAGTTGTCTGAGGCCACACGTGATGTTGTGCTGCACACACCGCAGCAGGACTTGTTCCTGGCACTGATGATGAGGAACGATGAGGCTGATGATTCGTCTTTCTGCACCTAAAAGCAAACAAATTCTGAGGAACATCAGTTAAATAAATGTTGCATATGTAGCGCTTCAATTAATAGTTTGCAAATAAACATTTTTATTATACCCACCCCCCAAAATGGAAAGAACAAAAAAAATGCACCACTGACAGAGTACCCCTGGACATAATGGATGAAAGCATGGCAGACTGGGTGCAGGCCTATGGCACAACAAAGCACACTGCCTGGCTTCAAAATGGCCCCTAGGCCCCCACCCAAAAACACACAAAAATCACCACAATCCAATGCCATCCATGCCCTCCATGACGTTTACATTCAAGAGACCCCACAGAAAGACTCAGTCCATGTACCACTGAGTACCCCTGGCCAAAAGGCCCCAACAACAGCCCAAAAATCGATAAACAAACATAAAACACCACAATCCAATGCCATCCATGCCTCCATGATGTTTACATTGAAGAGACCCCACAGAAAGACTCAGTCCTTGCACCACTGAGTACCCCTGGGCAAAAGGCCCCCAAAACAGCCAAAAAAATTGAAAAACACACAAAAATCACAACAATCCAATGCCATCCATGCCCTCCATCATGTTGAAATTCAAGACACCCCACAGAAAGACTCGGTCCATGCACCACTGAATACCCCTGGGCATAATGGATGAAGGCATGGCAGACTGGGTGCAGGCCTATGGCAGAACAAAGCACACTGCCTGGCTTCAAAATGGCCCCTAGACCCCCACCCACATGGCCAGGCCCTGCCTGGACTGGCCTCAAAATGGCCCCACCCACATGGACAGGCCCCAACAACAGCCAAAAAATCGAAAAACACACACAAATCACCACAATCCAATGCCATCCATGCCCTCCATGATCTTTACATTCAAGAGCCCCACAGAAAGACTCAGTCCATGCACCACTGAGTACCCCTGGGCAAAATGATCCAACAACAGCCAAAAAATCGAAAAACACACAAAAATCACCACAATCCAATGCCATCCATGCCCTCCATGATGTTTACGTTCAAGAGACCCCACAGAAAGACTCAGTCCATGCACCACTGAGTACCCCTAGGCAAAAGGCCCAAACAAAAGCCAAAAAATCAATAAACAAACAAACATCACCACAATCCGATGCCATCCATGCCCTCCATGATGTTTACATTCAAGACACCCCACAGAAAGACTCGGTCCATGTACCACTGAGTACCCCTGGGCATAATGGATGAAAGCATGGCAGACTGGGTGCAGGCCTATTGCACAACAAAGCACACTGCCTGGCTTCAAAATGGCCCATAGACCCCCACCCACATGCCTGGACCAGGCCTCAAAATCGCCCCTACCCACATGGACAGGCCCCAACAACAGCCAAAAAATCGAAAAACACACAAAAATCACCACAATCCAATGCCATCGATGCCCTCCATGATGTTTACATTCAAGAGAGCCCACAGAAAGACTCACTCCATGCATCACTGAGTACCCCTGGGCAAAAGGCCCCAACAACAGCCACAAAATCGAAAACCACACAAAAATCACCACAATCCAATGCCATCCATGCACTCCATGATATTTACATTCAAGAGACCCCACAGAAAGTCTTGGTCCATGCACCACTGAGTACCCCTGTGCAAAAGGCCCCAACAACAGCCAAAAAATCGAAAAACACACAAAAATCACCACAATCCAATGCCATCCATGCCCTCAATCATGTTGAAATTCAAGACACCCCACAGAAAGACTCGGTCCATGCACCACTGAGTACCCCTGGGCATAATGGATGAAAGCATGGCAGACTGGGTGCAGGCCTATGGCACAACAAACCACACTGACTGGCTTCAAAATGGCCCCTAAACCCCCACCCACATGGCCAGGCCCTGCCTGGACCAGGCCTCAAAATCGCCCCCACCCACATGGACAGGCCCCAACAACAGCCACAAAATTGAAAAACACACAAAAATCACCACAATACAATGCCATCCATGCCCTCCATGATGTTTACATTCAAGAGACCCCACAGAAAGACTCAGTCCATGCACCACTGAGTACCCCTGGGCAAAAGGCCCCAACAACAGCCAATAAATTGAAAAACACGCAAAAATCGCGACAATCCAATGCCATCCATGCCCTCAATCATGTTGAAATTCAAGGTACCCCACAGAAAGACTCAGTCCATTCACCACTGAGTACCCCTGGGCAAAAGGCCCCAAGAACAGCCAAAAAAATGGAAAAACATACAATAATCACCACAATCCAATGCCATCCATGCCCTCCATGATGTTTACATTCAAGAGACCCCACAGAAAGACTCAGTCCATGCACCACTGAGTACCCCTGGGCAAAAGGCCCCAACAACAGCCAAAAAATAAAAAAACACACAAAAATCACCACAATCCAATGCCATCAAGGCCCTCCATGTTGTTTACATTCAAGAGACCCCACAGAAAGACTCAGTCCATGCACCACTGAATACCCCTGGGCAAAAGGCCTCAACGACAGCCAAAAAATAGAGAAACACACAAAAATCACCAAAATCCAATGCCATCCATGCCCTCAATCATGTTGAAATTCAAGACACCCCACAGAAAGACTCAGTCCATGCACCACTGAGTACCCCTGGGCAAAAGTCCCCAACAACAGCCACAAAATTGAGAAACACACAAAAATCACCACAATCCAATGCCATCCATGACCTCCATGATGTTTACATTCAAGAGACCCCACAGAAAGACTCAGTCCATGCACCACTGAGTACCCCTGGGCAAAAGGCCCCAACAACAGCCAAAAAATAAAAAAACACACAAAAAACCACAATCCAATGCCATCCATGCCCTCCATGATGTTTACATTCAAGAGACCCCACAGCAGAAAGACTCAGTCCATGCACCACTGAGTACCCCTGGGCAAAAGGCCCCAACAACAGCCAAAAAATTGAAAAACACACAAAAATCACCACAATCCAATGCCATCTATGCCCTCAATCATGTTGAAATTCAAGACACCCCACTGAAAGTCTTGGTCCATGCACCACTGAGTACCCCTAGGCATAATGGATGAAAGCATGGCAGACTGGGTGCAGGCCTATGGCACAACAAAGCACACTGCCTGGCTTCAAAATGTCCCCTAGACCCCCACCCACATGGCCAGGCCCTGACTGTACCAGGCTTCAAAACGGCCCCCACCCACATGGACAGGCCCCAACAACAGCCAAAAAATTGAAAAACACACAAGAATCACCACAATCCAATGCCATCCATGCCCTCCATGATGTTTACATTCAAGAGACCCAACAGAAAGACTCAGTCCATGCACCACTGAGTACCCCTGGGCAAAAGGCCCCAACAACAGCCAAAACATCGAAAAACACACAGAAATCACCACAGTCCAATGCCATCCATGCCCTCCATGATGTTCACATTCAAGAGACCCAACAGAAAGACTCAGTCCATGCACCGCTGAGTACCCCTGGGCAAAAGGCCCCAACAACAGCCAAAACATCGAAAAACACACAAAAATCACCTTAATCCAATGCCATCCATGCCCTCAATCATGTTGAAATTCAAGACACCGAACAGAAAGACTCAGTCCATGCACCACTGAGTACCCCTGGGCAAAAGGCCCCAACAACAGCCAAAAAATCGAAAAGCACACAAAAATCACCACAATCCAATGCCATCCATGCCCCAAAACAAACAACATCAACTTACTTGTGAAATTTCTAATCCAAAGGTGATCCAAAGAAAGTCAAAAAGGCCTCAAATCCAAATATCCAGCAGTATCCACAAAAAGTAATCCTTCCAGGTCAAGATCCAAATCAAATTGACCAGGACATGAACAAAGCACTGGGAGGAGCCTGCTGGACAGGAACAGGAAGTTGGAGACTGTGGGGCACTTCCTTCCTCCCACTCCCCCCCAAAATGGACTCCTTGCAAAAAAAGTGCAGGCAAATATCAACCTGAGGAGTTATTCTGATAAAAATTAAAAATCATCATTTTCAGAAGGTTTATGCTGCCTGCTGGTGGATTTCTTGTGCAGAATTGCAAATTTTGCAATTTCGCAAGTGCGTGATTGTTGCTGCCCGCCGCATCTACGAGTTTGCAATTGTGTACTCCCGCGATACGTGATCACGAGCCTTTATAACGTACTCGCAATGACAAACTCTGCTGTGCAAGGTGGCGAGCCGCGATAACGTAATTGCGGTCGACAAACTCCCGCGGGATCACGCAGCAAGATCCAAAATGGCGCAGCACACGCAAACATTGAGAAAAACAACTCTTCAAACGCTGAATGACAGTAAGTGAATGCCGCATGCCGCAATATTGTATTTGTCAAGCGCGACCACGCAAAAAAATCCGCTGCGCACGAATGTGCGAATTGTCGCCAAATTTGCGAGAATTTGCCGATTGCGAATTTGCCAAAAATCCGCAAATTCCACGAGCGGAACGGATTTTACGCCCATGCTTAATATTCTGTTTAAACTCTAGATTCTGTTTTGCTGTAGTTTTAAATACCGTAAAGATTATTATTCAGTCTCGCATCCACAGAAAAACGTTGCTATCTGACAAATACACATTAAACCATTCTAATGTTCTAATTCCCTGTAGAAAGCGGTAACTTGAACTGCTCCTTGCATTTCATTTCAGAGTGTTGCTAGCGGAGTGACAACCTCAGGAGACATAAAACCAAGCTTCTGCTAAAGCACAGGTCACACTGACGCAATCAAATATCTAAGAGTGTCTGTAGACAAGGATATCAGAAAATATTTTACACCTCATCTCAGGAAATTATAGAATCAGACACCAAACTCAAGAATAAGGCTATAAAATTACTAGTTTCATGGGGTGAAGGGCGGGTGGGGGGTGCACATGGGGGTACCTATGGTAACCCCTGCCTTTGCATGCACAAAGCGGCAGGCACCACGCAGTGCCTGCAGCTTCGTGCACGCGAAGGTAAACATGGTGTATTTAACATTGAGGCGTGTGCTACTTCATGCAGCACCCGCCCCAATGTTAAATATACAGGATGTGACCGCCAGGGTGGCGGTCACATCCTAATCTGCACGGAGGGACCGCTGCTGCCCCTGCAGACGGTCCCTCCTACTCTGGGGTGGCGGACGGACGCAGGTCCATCCGCCATCCTAATGATCCCCTAAGGACTGAATTACTCTTTTCGTAGTTGAAGGATAAGCTTGTGGAATTCTTAGGTAATTTCATGTGATTACGCTACACAGAATTACACGATTTATCCCCACCCTTACTTAAAATGTAAATTTAATTTTCAAAAATTACATTGCAATTGTGTTAACCCTCTTCTTTTTGTTTAATTACCTTTATTTATGTCTTAAAGTAATAATGCAAGGCATTTGTCCTTTTATATGCATCGATGCATCTAGTGAGAGTAAAACTGCAGAAGGTGTTAATCAAAATACACATTTTTGGTACAGCTTTTGCAAAAAATGAATTTTTATATTTTAAAGTAACAGGCAAACAGTTTTAGGTGGACAACTGCATCATTTGCAGGGCTAGCATGCTTCTTTATATCTTAGTCAATTCTATTAGAGGCTATTTTCATCCTTACTAGCAAGACCATTTGAACAAGGAAAACAGATTTCCAAGGGATGGGAGATTTTTGTAACTTAAAAGTGGGGCAAATTTACAAACATTTTACAGACATGCTTTGGTAAAGCTAATAAGTTGTGCTTGCATTTTTTGCTGTATGCCAGACCAGCTGATGTTACCCATGATTCTTTTTATGTGTACAGGCAACTAATGGTGCAGAGGAATTTGCTCTGTTATTGTACCAGCACAAACATTCTGTGTCACAGCACCGGGGGCCCGATGTAGGTAAATCTACATTTACCACTTCATAAATACCGAATCATACCGAATCGGTATTTATGAAGTGGTAAATTAGAGGAGGGGAGATGTAGGTATTTCAGATTCGGTAAATACTGACTCTGTAAGATTCGGTATTTACCGATTCTGTAAATACCGATTCGGTATCCCCCATTGCTTCCTATGGGCCTTGAAGCCCATAGGAATCAATGGGCATTACCGAATCGGTAATTACCGATTCGGTAATTACCGATTTGTGCAAGGGTGCAGGGGGTGTCACTTTGACACCCTCCAGCACCCCAAAAAAAGGCATGTGAGCCATGTGGCACACAGACATGCCCTAAGGGCATGTCTGTCTGTCACATGGCATAGGTGTGCATGCACACATGTGCATGCACACCTGGATTCGGTATTTTAACACCCAATTGGATTGGGTGTTAAAATACCGAATCTGAAGGGCCTGTGGGACTGAAAGTAGTCCCACCCACATCCGGCCCCAGATGTCTGAACTGACAAGTAGACTTACTTGAGAGGAGCAGATAGAAGAGTATGAGTTTGAGTCACATGGATAACAGACTGAACATGATTGAGTGCATAATGTTCCACTGTAAGCTGTAGAATAAGATTTCTATTACACTGCATAAAAGAGCCATGAGCCAAGCAGGCAAGGTTAAATAACTTACATGTCCATTATTGCAGGCTCTTGTCACACCACATTTAGCACAGTCTGTTAAATGTTGTACACCTTAAAACCAATATGTTAACGGTTTTAGGAATAAGTTCCAGATGAGAACCACTGCAATCAAATAGATGAAAGACAGGAGCTTTGCAAAGACTCAATCCATTAAACTATTGTTATTTGAGTCATACAAGATTGAGAGAAGACATGAATGCCTTGTAGGAATATACAAATGGGTCTTACTGGAATTAGAAGGGAACCTTTCACAGCAGAGAGCTAAGCAAAGTATATATGGACATTTACTGAGGCAGGAAGGATATTGATTCAATCAATAGAACAAAAAGCATTTATTTTTACATTGCAATGAACTATGGTATGGAATAGACATTGTTCAGGAGTTGAACTTGCAACCATAGTCCATTTCTGAAAAAGTTGGACAACAGCGATCACTGTGTCTTGATCATAGAAAATTAAATGCACCTCTTGTTGCACAGCTGCAGAATCAGAGTTATAATGTGTTGTGTCAACGTGGCTGGACAGCCGTACCCTTGCCTCGCCAATAGAACAAAAAATTGATATTCATGCTACAGTGGAAGACCGTGGCGCTGGGGGGGGGCAGCCTGTATGCGGCATTCGTCGATTTGCGGGCTGCCTTCGACCTGGTACCGCGGGCCAAACTGTGGCAAGTTTTGCATAGTTTGGGGGTCCCGAAGGAACTACTAACCATGATATTACGCCTCCACGAGTTTAATTTTGCTAAAATCCAGTGGGGTGGCCACGGGATGGTCACAGTTGATTTCCCCGTTGAGCGAGGAGTTAGACAAGGGTGCTCAATGGCTCCTACCTTGTTTACTTTGTTCATAAACGGTGTCGTCTCCCGTTTGGTACCTGCACCAGTTGATGCTCCTTCTCTTTCAGACCTTAAAATCCCCATATTAATGTTTGCGGATGACACGCTAATTTTATCTAAAACCCCTAGTGGTCTGCAGCGTGCTCTGACGATTTTTGAGAACTTTTGTGGGGAGCATGGACTTGAGGTGAACACTACTAAAACTAAACTCATGATTTTTAAGCCGCATCGCAGCTTTAAGTCCAAAATTATGATGAGCAGTCGGCCTCTAGAGTTAGTTAACTCATTTACATATTTAGGTATCCAAATTGCTGACAATAACAGGTGGAGTCAGCACTTAAATATCGCCATACTGCGACATAAGCAATTAGCGGGCGTCATCAACTCAGAACATAGGAAGTCCCTAACTAAACCAGTTAAACCAGCCTTGTTAGTCTATGAAGCTAAGGCAATTGGGTCTGCACTTTAAGGTGCAGAAATGTGGGGCTTTGAAAACCTTAATTCTTTGCAAGCATTAGAAAATAAATTCCTACGGGCACTTACTGGTACACCTAAAAGCACTCCATTGTTACCTCTCCGTTATGATCTCGGCAGGAAACAAATTAAGGATCTGGCCAGATTACGCCCGATTTTGTATTGGCGTAGACTCTGGACTACTCCCGAGCTCTCACATTATGCTGCGGGTTTCGTGGATGTCATCAAGGCTGATGGCTTCCACAAAATTAGCTGGCTTAATTCACTGAAAGCTATATTATTTGAGCTTGGGTTGAGCTCTCTATCGCTGGACCCTGCTGGTGCATTATTCCCCTCCAAGCTTGTCTTAAAAAATATTTTTGGGGAAAATGTTGCTAACAAAACCTTAAGCACTTCTAGCACTGGGTCTATGACCATGTGCTTCCTAGAGGCCAAAATGTATCCAGCCTTGGAATCATATTGGGATACCATCTCAAAGCCGGGTGACAGGAAGCTCTTATTTCAACTGAGAGCTGGTGCACTCCCTATAAGATCATTGACTGTTGAATGGGGTACAGGGGGAAGTGACATTTGCCCAGCTTGTGGAACGGGGAAGGAAACATTGGGCCACTTTTTGTTCTCCTGTAAAGTTTACTCTGTGCCAAGACGCGTCTGGTTAGCACCTATGTGCAGGAACCTTGGGACCACATGTAGTTCTATAGCTATGCGTATCATATGTACGAGCTCACTTACTTGGATTTTGATAGCCACAGCAAAGTACGTTGGTTGGGCGTGGGCGATCAGGCAGAGACTGCTAGTTAAATAACTATTCTCTGTCTGAAAAATTGGTCCCCATGAATTTGATATTATTGTTTTTTATCTATTAATGACTTTGTATTCAGCCAGAGACTGCTAGTTAGATAACTATTCTCTGTCTGTAATATTTGTTTTCTTGAATTTTTTACTACTGTTTTTAGATCACCAACGTTCTATATCTCTAAAAAACTTTTTACTAAATGTATTAATCTCTTTTTAACCATTTAATAATTGTTGAAATAAAATTGTTTTTTTTAACTGAATGTATTTTTATGGATCCAATAGTGCTGTGTCATTGCAATTGACTGAAAAATTTAATTCAATTTTAAATTTCTGTGTGTACTATGCTTTTATGAGTAATAACTTGAATAAAGCACTATTTGACTTGACTTGATATTCATGTCAGGAACAAAGGAACAAAATCCAATGTCAACTCAAGTGCTTCTTTGAAGCTTCAGAAATGATTGGCCCATATTTAGAGTTACAAATTGTACATTGGGTGAATGGGCGAAGGAAGAATGACTGTAAAAGTTAAAAGGGAAAACCAATGATGCACTGTGAGTGTTAGTAGAACTTGACCCACTAGTGTCGTATCTAGGTGTTCAAGGCATTGCGTGATTGTTGTCGCCTAGTCAGTCCCTGGAGTACTCCTTTCGATTTTTTAAAAAGTACCACTCATTCCAGTTTCCAATTCCAATCTTCAACCATTGTTGTAGCAAACGGTGTCATACCTCATGACCTACTAATGATAGCTGTGCGCTGTCTCCTACAAACTGATCTGTTAAAGATGGCCCCTTCTTAGATCTTCCATCTAGAACACATACTTTCTACTTCAGTTAAATAGGAAGAGGTTTTAGATGAGAAAATGGAGCACAGGGACAAGCAAACAAACCTTGGCCAAACTCCATGGTGATGTCCACATCAAGATCAATGTTCAAACAAGGCTCCTGGCCAAACAAATATGCCTATTGTTGAGAAGCTGAGAGAAAAACTTGGCAGCTCTCCTATTGCTATAGCTAACTGTAATCTCTTTCACATTAATTGGTACGTGTGCCTTTCATCAACATGCTAGATACTTGTGAAAACTCAGACTTTGTGGTGCTCGTCCACCAGAATGGTTAGGGTAAGACTCTTTACTATGAGTTATGAAGTTACACTCAGCTATATTTTCTTGTTTTGTAACAAGACATTATGGGCATATTTACAAGGGTTTTGCAGCACCAGAACATAACTTTTTATGTTCCAGTTGGACAATGACCTACACCATATTTACAAAGTGGCGTTAAGCCACTTTGCATGGCTTAACACCAATTTGTAAATATGGTACCCTCCAAATTATTTATCTCCATGAAAGGGGCGTGCAATGAGTGTTGCTGTGGGAGTTCCTTCGCAATGCCCATCGTTTTGTGGCACTGCCCCAGATTTGCAAGGATGTGTAAATCTGAGGCAGCACCAAAAACTAACACCATGCAAAACCACCCGTTAGATTGGTGCAACGAGGAGAAATACTTTTATTTCTCCTTGTTTTTGCTTTTTCTAGAGCACACATAGAAAGAGGAAAACACCATTAATGTGAAGGAAGGTGTCCCTTTCTGCTTAAAACAATAATTAAATAATGGGGATTTGCTACTTCAATGTGGGCTGCATAGAAGTAACAAATCACCATTATTGATGTCTCTTCATGCTCACAAACAAACATCCCTGTAACACAAGAATCCTTGCACTATGGCGCAAGGGTGTCTATGTAGGCTTTAGGCAGATATTTTTAGTGCCAGCGCAAGGAAAGACAATTTGTAAATAGAATGCATCCCTGCATTTTTAAATGGTGCAGCGCTGCAAAATTTGTCGCAGCTCCACATATGCCCATATAATCCAAGGAACATGAGAGATTCCTGCCCAGAGAGAATATATTTCTAGTAACAAGCTACTTTGGAAAGAGGCACAAGTTGTGTTTGATGGCTCCAGAATTGTGACATAAGTATATTTGAAACACAATTTATATAGAGTTTTATACAACTGCTGTAAACTGCAACAGTAAACAATATAAATGACAGTAAAAAGTGGCTGCAGCTAAGAGCATACTCATTCAAACTATCCTTTCCTTCAGCATTTCAGTGTCCTCCAGAGGATTCTAAGAAGGAATGGTGTGATGAATTTTCAAATTCACTACCGAAATCATGAATGAATGAACAACTTAAAGATGCTTACAGACAGCACAAACACTCCTGCAGCCCTCTTGGTGCTAGAACCTAAAGCAATGGTGCCACATGGTAAAAGAGATGCTTGTTGTTTTTGTAAGCAAAACGATGTGCCTTGTTGTACGAGGCTGCTCATAGTGAGATATGTATCTCCGATCCACTTCCTTTGTCTGTTTCCATTTATTTCCTGTGCATTTACCTTTCTCTAAATCCCTCATAAGGATATTCATCATCATCATTTTATTGTGTGATTAATTAAAATCATTACAATATTTACAAGAAATAAAAACAGTGCAATAGCAAGTACCAAAGGCTAGTAAAAGTGAAGTGAAGTCAGAATAGTCTGCTTCAGAAAATGTTCTATCTGTGGTCATATATCTTGGAATAAAACATACTAAGTCTGTCCGTATCAGTTCATTCGCTAGATGGCCTTAGTCACCTTGTGATCTGTCCCTGTTCTTCTTTTTGTTCAGGGCGGAAAAATACCTTATATCTGTTCCTTATCTTGTAACAGCTTTGTTGCCTTCGCCATAAATTTGATTCCCCGACATGAAAGGGTAGGTGAAACACCACTTAGCCAACATATCACCGCTTGCCTGCAGGTGCGGATTTTCAGTATGTTGAAAATTGCCCGGAGGTATCTTCTTCTTAAGACCTGCAGAGCAGGGCATACACATAGTAAGTGAGACACTGTTTCATTCTTATATCCGCATAATCTGCAGTTAGCGCTTTCTAGTTGTTGTTTCCAAGAAGGCCTTAGGTCTTTTGAATAATGCGTCCCCAGACGATACGGTATCAGAGATTTTTTTAGGTGTTGGCAGTAGTGTAAGGCTAGGTAGACTTGCGGTTTTTGGATGGTGTATGAATTGACTACTGTCCAAGCATGTCTCCGTTTAGTTTGAGTTATTTTGTCTATAAGCAAGGAGATCTTTTTTGCTGATGCATTTGCTATTGTGCAGAACTGCTTGTGGTCGATATTTTTGTTCCATACTTTATGTAGGCCCAATGTTGTCAAACTCTGGCTAAGAAATATACCCCATTGGGTGGTGTTGGGCCTGCCTACCAAAAAGTTTATTTCCTCCCAGCATAGATTGTCCAATGACTCACTCGGGGCGGTTCGGAGCTTATGGCAGAATTTTGCAAATGTGGACTTCGACCTGATTTCTTAAATTTGCAGGCCGAATTCTAAACGAACTTGGGCTGGTGCTGCTGCGTATGGCAACCCAAACACAACTTTATATATTTTGTTTTGTAGGTTGTTTAGTATCGTTGATTCGCCACCGAGCCATGTAATTAGTTCATAAGACAAAGTTGGAATGATTTGTGCAGCCTTACTGTCTTTTGCAGTTGCCTATATGCGTATATTAGTGATTGCGCCTTCCCTCTTAATATCTGTATATGCCTTTTTTTTGTATTGCCCTGCTCAATGGTCCTCCCCAAGTATTTGTATGAGGCCTGCTCTTCAAGGACTGACCATCTATATTTTAGTTTCTTCCCCTCCATGATTCTGAGCACTTTTGTTTTGTCTTTATTTAACTCCAGGTTTTCTTGTGCTAAATAAGAGGCTAACATGTTTACTAAGCGTTGTAGTCCGACTGGGGTTTTGCTTAGTAAAACTATGTCATCGGCGTACTGCCTTATGGGCACAGCAACATTACCAAGTTTCGGTGCATGACATTCCGTTGCGTCTAAATTACGTCCAATGTCAGCAAGATATAAGTTAAAAAGACTGGGGGCAAAGACGTAACCTGTGTCTCAATTTTGTGAGTGAGGCTACTGCCGTTCCCTTGTTTAACCTTCGCCCATGTTTCACTGTTTCACTGCATAGGCTGGTTATTGCATTTATTAAATAATCCGGCATCCCCCACTTTCTTAGTTTGCTCCAGAGCCTTGGCCTGCTTACGTGGTCGAAAGCAGATTTTATATCGACGAAACAACTGTATAGTTGATGTTTTCTTTTTTTGGCGTTTTCAGTTAGCAGGCCCAGGGTGACCAGGTTAGTGGTTGTCCCCATCCCCAGTCTGAAACCAATTTGAAACCTAGGGATTATGTGAGTTGATGTTTCCCAGTCCTGCAGCTCTTTCAACAGGCACGAGGCCTACCGCTTAGCTTCAACATCTATTAAGGAAATTAATCAGTAATTTCCTGGCTCTTTCCGGTCCCCTTTCTTGTGGATTGGATGGATGATGTTTCCTCTCCATGTTACCGGAAGAGTTCCTTTTTTTAAGATGTGGTTGAACAGTATAGCTAAAAGTTTGGCCCAGAAGTCTGTGTTTGTTTTATAGACTGCTGTTGGGATACCTTTCGGTCCCGGTGCCCCTTCTGGTTTTAATTGTTGGATTAGCCTTTTTATTTGGGCCTATTGTGGTCGATAGTTCTTCGAATTTAGGGTTTGTTTCCGGGATAACACTGTCGTGAGAAAATGAACTGTCGGCATTGATCTCCATTGATCCCCCTTGTTTTTTTTTTCAGTTCTTTGGTGTTCCTTAGTTAACCGCATGCGCTGGAATTTCAAAAATCACGCGTTACGTGACAAAGCCAGCTCGTCATGCGCGCAGCGCAGGTAATGCCCATGACGAGCTGGCTTTGTCACCTGCATCGAAGGGGTTAAGTAAAGGTTCTTCACGTGTGTCTTCCATTCCTTATTGCTGATCCCGGGATCCTGTTGCAGTGCTGCTCCAAAATTCAGTTTCTTAATGATTGCCCAGAACTCTCTAGAAGATGCTTTTTTGCTGGAAATAAGTAGCTTTGCCCATACCCGTTCTTTGTGTTGGGCTTTTGCTACCCATAATTTTTTACGGTATGTGTTTCCCATGTTTCTGAGCTCTGTGGTGTTTGTGCATTGTCCCTTTGCAACTGATCTTTGTGCCCTGGCCAATTTTCTTTTTTCTTGTTTTAGCTCCGCGTTAAACCAGGGCGCAGGTTTTCCTATTGGATCTCTGATTGTTCTCGGCTGAGCTGAATGGTTTTCCTTTAGATCCTCCAGTAAATTTTCCCAGTTGTTTATAGGGTCTCCTTTTTCTAGGCTCCCAAGTTTCAACATAAAGTTGGTGGCCGTGGTCAAAATCTTTTGTGTTTCTCCGCCCCTCCATTTTACTTTCCGTAGGTTAAATTTTTCTGTATTTTGATATAATGAGCTTAATTTCTTCCGCTCTTGGTGCTGCGAAGTCCATCCTGATGATTTGAGGGAAATGGTCGCTTTCCAGGCGCTGACATATTAAATATTCCGCAATTAAGTTTATCAGGCTCGCAGTTACCAGTGTGAAATCTAGAGTCGATTTAACGTTACCGCTCATGTAGGTAGGGCACGGCTGAGACTGGTCTTTCTTTTTACTGTTTAATATTGTTAGGCCCATTGAGGCTATCTTGCCCCGTTCAATATGAGTGGACCCCGATGCTGCCCTTTTTTCTCTGTTCGATCCACCTCTATCAGTGCTTAGTAGATTAAAATTAAAGTCTCCCGAAATTATCATGGAGCTTTGTTTGTTGGTTTTTTGTAGAGTTTTAATCAGTTTGAACAATGTTTCCAGTTTTTCCTTTTTGCTTTGCGTTCTGGGTGTATGTAAATGTTTAAAAGTATCAATTAGTGCAGGGGCTGTATTGTAATTTTTATTGCTTGAACCCAGTTTAGCCCAACGTCTAATATTTCTTGATTTCATTTGTATTTTTGAGAAACGAGGATTGTTAGACCTCCACGTAGGTGTCCATATTTTGAGTGCTTTTCTGCGAGTATGTGGTGAACCGTGAAGCCTTGAATACCTAGTTGAGTCAGGTTCCAGGTTTCTTGTAAGAGTATTATGTCCAGTTCGTCAAAGAAAATTTGTGTTTCATGATCCTGCTCCTTGGAGCTAAAGCCATGCACGTTCCAAGAGCATATGTTGTTTAATTCCGCAGTTGTTTTTTCCTTCTGCCAGAGATTTGGTCGTTTTCTGGTTATGGTCGTTATATCAGTTCTAGGAACCCTTTTTGCTAAGTGCTGTCGGGATCCATGACCAGTCTTGATTACTGCAATGGAGCCTATATGTGATTGTCTGATTTTTTAAAGTAGTTTTTGTTTCCTTTCCACGGAGATGTTGCTCGGGCCGCGTATAAGCATGATTTTATCTTAGACCTTTGGGACTCCGTGTCCTTATGGTAATCTGGACTATTGTGGAGGGGGTGGGGATATCTCGGTTGCTTGTGTTGCTGTAAGTTGATTCCCCAACTCTCGAATATTGCTTTGTGAGAGTGGATTTTTGCTGCGAGCTCTTTTGATTTCCGGGTAATGACTGAATTTTCTATTCCTGGCCTTGCACTATTTTGCTGTAACTCTACTGTTTCCATGTCTTGTGAAGCTATTCCTTTAAGGTCCGGAATTTCCTTAAGCAGTTTTAGGATGTTTCCTCTATTGAGGATTGACAAAAGAGAGTATGGGGGTGCACAACTGGGTTGAGAAAGGTGTTGGCGAAAAATTGTTAGAGTTCTGGGTGCTCTCAAAGGGTGGTGTTATCCGTCTGCACACCACTGAATAATACTGTAGAGTTGTGTTTGCGGAAACCGCAGGTACATCCCCAAAGAGGCACACCGATAATGATCATCAGACGTGATTCAAAAGTTCATTTGAAACGTAACATTAACCGGCGGTAACCTTCCTGAGAGCGCGTTCCTGCGCTACCACGTTACTCACTATGAACCTTTCCGTGATCAAGGGCTGAATAGCCCGAAATGCATTGGAAACAACTGTTCATATGTTTAACTACGTTGTCCTCTGATATGCTTTGAATATCAGTAAAATAATCCAAAACGGAATATACAAAATAACATTGAAGAAAATAAATGTTACGTTTCAAATGAACTTTTGAATCACGTCTGATGATCATTATCGGTGTGCCTCTTTGGGGATGTACCTGCGGTTTCCGCAAACACAACTCTACAGTCCTCTATTGAGGATATCATGCCTTCCTTTTGTTTCGTATTCTGGGATAAAATTGACAACAGGTTTGATTTTATCTGATGTTCGTGTTAGGTTGCCCACCTGTTTAATTGCGTTGTTTATTGTTCTTAAGGGCCCTATAAATAAATTTGTATCTTTTACATGGGCTGTTGGTACCTCAATACTGATTTCTGACTTCTTCACGAGTCTAGTTTCTGTACGTTGTACTGATTGCTCAAGTTCAGGGGGGACTCTCTTTGTTATGACGCTCCTGCCTGTTTGTTAGTGGTAATCTTTAAGGCTCTCTCCTCAAATTTGTGTTGAGAGTTTTTTTTGTTTCCTTGCGTTCGTGCTTAGATTTTTGCTCTGGTACTTATAGTTGAGTTTGCGTAATTCCTCTACTTCTTTTCTTTGAGGTGAGGACAAGCTGACCTTTGTGCTGCCAGCGTCTTTATGGATATCCGGGTCTTTATCACAGTCGTTTGGGCGGTTATCCACATAATCTCTTATTTGTGGTGTTTCTTTTGGGTTACCTCTGGGAATAGTTAGGCTTACAGTTGTATGTTTGAGTTCCCTTGGCCCGTTAAGGGTTTTTACTTCTAATTTTTGTATTGACTCCACCATTATAGAGTTCTTGAACGAAAAACTAACTCTTTCCAAATATTGTTGATCCGGTCTACTGTCTGGAGATTTCAGCATGTCCTTGTTTATTTCAAGACCACGGCTTACTTTCTTTGTGAAGATTGGGAAGATGTGTTCTGGGGCAATGGTGTGTTTCCTATTTTGTTTGGGCCGTGCCTTCCTGGCTCTCTTGCGTTGACGTTTTGTTAGTTTGTCCTGTTGATCGGAGGAAGGGGTAGGCGAGTCTTCGTAGATTTGTTCTTCGTGGCTTTCCATCACCCCTACGTCTTGACCTGTAGTTTTTTTCTTCCAAGCCCCTTTGATGGGTTGGTCCTGGATTTGTCGTCCGGATTGGGCAATTGGAATTTCTTCGTTCTGGGTGGCGTCCGTATGCTCCCGGTTTCCCTTTTGTTCGCAGAAGGATTTCACTGCACCCAGGATATCATTTAGGATCTCTGGGAGGGTGGCCAGTTTTTCAATTTTACTACCGCAGTTACAGCGACTAGATTTTGCGTAACTTTTGATTTGTGTTCTGTCTCCTGGAGTTGTCTGGTCTATATTTGTTTTTGTGTTTTTTTCCACGTTTTTCTTCTTGGCTAATAAGGTCATTATTATGTCTGCTTTAGCGCTTATGTTTGAAATGTGCTCAGTGATGATGTTTATTAGGTCTATTTGTACTTCCATTTTATCCGATTGGAAGCTTAATGCCCTTATTGCTTGGTTCAGTGTGCTGATTAGGGTCTTCCCCAAGTTTGTGTTTTGTTGGAGACCGACTCCGTTTCCTAAGTTTGCGCAGGACTGTTCAATCCTGCTTGCCGATGAAATTAGAATGGGACCCGACTGGACTTGCTTAATTGCCTCGCTACCAACACTACTGGTGTCGTCGATCAAAATTCTGTGGCTGCTGCCTCGATCCTCTGAGTTTCACGGTGTTGATGCCACTAGCTCGTGGGTGCGCGCCTTTGTGGTCGGATGTTCAGATATAGATTGCCCAAAGCCTAATGCTCTTTTTTTTTTCTTAGAGGTTACAGTCGGCTTTGGGGTATTTGTGTTTGAAGGGAGCTCTTCAATTTCTGCCTCCCCTTCGAGTCTCTGGCTTAATGAACCTTCTAAGTCCACCCCTTCTGGTGTTTTGTTGCACTTAATGTTGTATTTATGGCTTTATTTTTGAGAACATGATTTGGCAAAGAGATTTTCAAGCGATTCTAGACCGTGTGATGTTAACAAGAATGATGCTGGTTTATGCATACCTTTTGACTCTAGAGTGCTTGAATGATTTGACTGAATTGAAGTTTTAATGTCCTCTTCCTTTTTGGAGTCCATGTTCTCGGGTGGTCCAGTTGTATTGTGCACTTGTGGCTGCACCGTTTCTATCTGTTTTTTTATGATGTTGGTTTTCACTGTATGACCTGTTATGCTTAATAGGTTTTCAGTGCTCTCGTATAAGCGCCTATCCATTTGCTTTGTTTCCTTGTTTGGAACCTTTGATTCAAGTAACGGTTTAATCGTGTCTGGCAATATTGGGCTCGGGAGATTTTGCGCCTCCACTGTTGCAGCCAAAGTAACTGAGACCGGGTCTTTTAGGAAAAAAATGTGTTGATTTTTTGTTGCCCTTGTTTACACGTCGCTGAACCGCGGTTCTCAGGTATTGTCACCAACTTTCCTGTTTCTTGCCTCTCCCTTTCTCCCTCAGGCTCGCCGTCTGATGAAGACGTTGAGGGAACTTTGGGGATAGGTTTCGGGTTAAGTTTGTTTTGCTTTTTGCTGGGAGCGATTTGCCGTTTTGTACCAGATCTCATTCTGAGATATATTTTTTTATATAGTTGGTTGGGTAAGCCTTAATGTATGTTGCAGTCCGTCAGTTGCAGAACTCGTTGCGGGGCCTGCACTCTCTCCTTCCGGGCTGCCTCTGTCCCTCAGCCCCTGTACTAATTGTATTCCGGCTGACTCCCCCGCAGCACTGCACTGTACCTGCCGTGGCCGCGGCCTGTCTGCTCTAATCAACTTCTATCTGGCGTGTCTGGCGTGCACCTCCTCGCGTCACACCCGGCACCTGGGCGTATCGGTACCTGTTACAAGCACTGCCTACCGTCTGGAGCCAGGTCTGGTAGGGCAGGGGAACAGCAGGGTGACAAAGTCACTGCGAGTGTACTAGCGCCGGGTGCTGGGTTAAGGGATGTGGGGTGTTCTTCGTTCACCTCGCCCACCCTCACGGCACACTTGCTCTTGAGTTTTCTAAGAACTCCTGAGAACTCCTGAGTAAAAAAGTCAGCTCCAACCCCCCTGGAGAGGCATTTGCTGGCTTCGACCGCCAAAAAATGTAAAGAAATGTGGTACTCATGGATCGTAAGCTCTGGGGCGGTGCCCGATGGCATCTGACCGTGGCCGCAACAGTTAAGGGGAGCCGACACACTCCCGACCCAGCCCAAGTGCTGGGAGGACTTGGAGGGCTCTCCCCCTCCTTGGCAGTGGTGGTGGCGGCGGCAGTGGCCAGGGTGGCGGTCACATCCTAATCTGCACGGAGGGACCGCTGCTGCCCCTGCAGACGGTCCCTCCTAATCTGGGGTGGCGGACGGGCGCAGGTCCGTCCACCATCCTAATGAGCCCCTAAGGACTGAATTACTCTTTTCGTAGTTGAAGGATAAGCTTGTGGAATTCTTAGGTAATTTCATGTGATTACGCTACACAGAATTACACGATTTATCCCCACCCTTACTTAAAATGTAAATTTAATTTTCAAAAATTACATTGCAATTGTGTTAACCCTCTTCTTTTTGTTTCATTACCTTTATTTATTTATTTATGTCTTAAAGTAATAATGCAAGGCATTTGTCCTTTTATATGCATCTTGTGAGAGTAAAACTGCAGAAAGTGCTAATCAAAATACACATTTTTGGTACAGCTTTTGCAAAAAATGATTTTTTATATTTTAAAGTAACAGGCAAACAGTTTTAGGTGGACAACTGCATCATTTGCAGGGCTAGCATGCTTCTTTATATCTTAGTCAATTCTATTAGAGACTATTTTCATCCTTACTAGCAAGACCATTTGAACAAGGAAAACAGATTTCCAAGGGATGGGAGATTTTTGTAACTTAAAAGTGGGGCAAATTTACAAACATTTTACAAACATGCTTTGGTAAAGCTAATAAGTCGTGCTTGCATTTTTTGCTGTATGCCAGACCAGCTGGTGTTACCCATGATTCTTTTTATGTGTACAGGCAACTAATGGTGCAGAGGAATTTCCTCTGTTATTGTACCAGCACAAACATTCTGTGTCACAGCACCAGATGTCTGAACTGACAAGTAGACTTACTTGAGAGGAGCAGATAGAAGAGTATGAGTTTGAGTCACGTGGATAACAGACTGAACATGATTGAGTGCATAATGTTCCACTGTAAGCTGTAGAGTAAGGTTTCTATTACACTGCATAAAAGAGCCATGAGCCAAGCAGGCAACGTTAAATAACTTACATGTCCATTATTGCAGGCTCTTGTCACACCCCATTTAGCACAGTCTGTTAAACGTTGTACACCTTAAAACCAATGTGTTAACGGTTTTAGGAATAAGTTCTAGATGAGAACCACTGCAATCAAATAGATGAAAGACAGGAGCTTTGCAAAGACTCAATTCATTAAACTATTGTTATTTGAGTCATACAAGATTGAGAGAAGACATGAATGCCTTGTAGGAATATACAAATGGGTCTTACTGGAATTAGGAGGGAACCTTTCACAGCAGAGAACTATGCAAAGTATATATGGACATTTACTGAGGCAGGAAGGATATTGATTCAATCAATAGAACAAAAAGCACTTATTTTTACATTGCAATGAATTATGGTATGGAATAGACATCGTTCAGGAGTTGAACTTGCAACCATAGTCCATTTCTGAAAAAGTTGGACAACAGCGATCACTGTGTCTTGATCATAGAAAATTAAATGCACCTCTTGTTGCACAGCTGCAGAATCAAAGAGTTATAATGTGTTGTGTCAACGTGGCTGGACAGCCGTACCCTTGCCTCGCCAATAGAACAAAAAATTGATATTCATGCTACAGTGGAAGACCGTGGTGCTGGGGGGGGGCAGCCTGTATGCGGCATTCGTCGATTTGCGGGCTGCCTTCGACCTGGTAACGCGGGCCAAACTGTGGCAAGTTTTGCATAGTTTGGGGGTCCCGAAGGAACTACTAACCATGATATTACGCCTCCACAAGTTTAATTTTGCTAAAATCCAGTGGGGCGGCCACGGGATGGTCACAGTTGATTTCCCCGTTGAGCGAGGAGTTAGACAAGGGTGCTCAATGGCTCCTACCTTGTTTACTTTGTTCATAAACGGTGTCGTCTCCCATTTGGTACCTGCGCCAGTTGATGCTCCTTCTCTTTCAGGCCTAAAAATCCCCATATTAATGTTTGCGGATGACACGCTAATTTTATCTAAAACCCCTAGTGGTCTGCAGCGTGCTCTGATGATTTTTGAGAACTTTTGTGGGGAGCATGGACTTGAGGTGAACACTACTAAAACTAAACTCATGATTTTTAAGCCGCATCGCAGCTTTAAGTCCAAAATTATGATGAGCGGTCGGCCTCTAGAGTTAGTTAACTCATTTACATATTTAGGTATCCAAATTGCTGACAATAACAGTAGGAGTCAGCACTTAAATATTGCCATACTGCAACATAAGCAATTAGCGGGCATCATCAACTCAGAACATAGGAAGTCCCTAAATAAACCAGTTAAACCAGCCTTGTTAGTCTATGAAGATAAGGCAATTGGGTCTGCACTTTATGGCGCAGAAATGTGGGGCTTTGAAAATCTTAATTCTTTGCAAGCCTTAGAAAATAAATTCCTACGGGCACTTACTGGTACACCTAAAAGCACTCCATTGTTACCTCTCCGTTATGATCTCGGCAGGAAACAAATTAAGGATCTGGCCAGATTATGCCCGATTTTGTATTGGTGTAGATTGGACTACTCCCGAGCTCTCACATTATGCTGCGGGTTTCGTGGATGTCATCAAGGCTGATGGCTTCCACAAAATTAGCTGGCTTAATTCACTGAAAGCTATATTATTTGAGCTTGGGTTGAGCTCTCTATGGCTGGACCCTGCTGGTGCATTATTCCCCTCCAAGCTTGTCTTAAAAAATATTTTTGGGGAAAATGTTGCTAAAAAAACCTTAACCACTTCTAGCACTGGGTCTATGACCATGTGCTTCCTAGAGGCCAAAGTGTATCCAGCCTTGGAATCATATTGGGATACCATCTCAAAGCCGGGTGACAGGAAGCTCTTATTTCAACTGAGAGATGGTGCACTCCCTATAAGAGCATTGACTGTTGAATGGGGTACAGGGGGAAGTGACATTTGCCCAGCTTTTGGAACGGGGAAGGAAACATTGGGCCACTTTTTGTTCTCCTGTAAAGTTTACTCTGTGCCAAGACGCGTCTGGTTAGCACCTATGTGCAGGAACCTTGGGACCACATGTAGTTCTGTAGCTATGCGTATCATATGTACGAGCTCACTTACTTGGATATTCTCTGTCTGAAAAATTGGTCCTCATCAATTTGATATTATTGTTTTTTATCTATTAATGACTTTGTATTCAGCCAGAGACTGCTCGTTAGATAACTATTCTCTGTCTGTAATATTTGTTTTCTTGAATTTTTTACTACTGTTTTTAGATCACCAACGTTCTATATCTCTAAAAAAAATTTTACTAAATGTATTAATCTCTTTTTAACCATTTAATAATTGTTGAAATTAAATTGTTTTTTTTTAACTGAATGTATTTTTATGGATCCAATAGTGCTGTGTCATTGCAATTGACTGCAAAATGTAATTCAATTTTAAATTTCTGTGTGTACTATGCTTTTATGAGTAATAACTCGAATAAAGCACTATTTGACTTGACTTGACTTGACTTGATATTCATGTCAGGAACTAAGGAACAAAATCCAATGTCAACTCAAGTGATTCTTTGAAGCTTCAGAAATGATTGGCCCATATTTAGAGTTACAAATTGTACATTGGGTGAATGGGCGAAGGAAGAATGACTGTAAAAGTTAAAACCAATGATGCACTGTGAGTGTTAGTAGAACTTGACCCACTAGTGTCGTATCTAGGTGTTCAAGGCATTGCCTGATTGTTGTCGCCTAGTCAGTCCCTGGAGTACTCCTTTCGATTTTTTAAAAAGTACCACTCATTCCAGTTTCCAATTCCAATCTTCAATCATTGTTGTAGCAAACGGTGTCATACCTCATGACCTACTAATGATAGCTGTGCGCTGTCTCCTACAAACTGATCTGTTAAAGATGGCCCCTTCTTAGATCTTCCATCTAGAACACATACTTTCTACTTCAGTTAAATAGGAAGAGGTTTTAGATGAGAAAATGGAGCACAGGGACAAGCAAACAAACCTTGGCCAAACTCCATGGTGATGTCCACATCAAGATCAATGTTCAAACAAGGCTCCTGGCCAAACAAATATGCCTATTGTTGAGAAGCTGAGAGAAAAACTTGGCAGCTCTCCTATTGCTATAGCTAACTGTAATCTCTTTCACATTAATTGGTACGTGTGCTTTTCATCAACATGCTAGATACTTGTGAAAACTCAGACTTTGTGGTGCTCGTCCACCAGAAAGGTTAGGGTAAGACTCTTTACTATGAGTTATGAAGTTACACTCAGATAGATTTTCTTGTTTTGTAACAAGACATTATGGGCATATTTACAAGGGTATTGCACCACCAGAACATCACTTTTTATGTTCCAGTTGGACAATGACCTACACCATATTTACAAAGTGGCATTAAGCCACTTTGCATGGCTTAACACCAATTTGTAAATATGGTACCCTTCAAATCATTTATCTCCATGAAAGGGGCGTGCAATGAGTGTTGCTGTGGGAGTTCCTTCGCAATGCCCATCGTTTTGTGGCACTGCCCCAGATTTACAAGGATGTGTAAATCTGAGGCAGCACCAAAAACTAACACCATGCAAAACCACCCGTTAGATTGGTGCAACGAGGAGAAATACTTTTATTTCTCCTTGTTTTTGCTTTTTCTAGAGCACACATAGAAAGAGGAAAACACCATTAATGTGAAGGAAGGTGTCCCTTTCTGCTTAAAACAATAATTAAATAATGGGGATTTGCTACTTCTATGTGGGCTGCATAGAAGTATCAAATCACCATTATTGATGTCTCTTCATGCTCACAAACAAACATCCCTGTAACACAAGAATCCTTGCACTATGGCGTAAGGGTGTCTATGTAGGCTTTAGGCAGATATTTTTAGTGCCAGCGCAAGGAAAGACACAGGGGCACTGTATTCTTGTAAATAGAATGCATCCCTGGGTTTTTAAATGGCGCAGCGCTGCAAAATTTGTCGCAGCTCCACATATGCCCATATAATCCAAGGAACATGAGAGACTCCTGCCCAGAGAGAATATATTTCTAGTAACGGGCTACTTTGGAAAGAGGCACAAGTTGTGTTTGATGGCTCCAGAATTATGACATAAGTACATTTGAAACACAATTTATATAGAGTTTTATACAACTGCTGTAAACTGCAACAGTAAACAATATAAATGACAGTAAAAAGTGGCTGCAGCTAAGAGCATACTCATTCAAACTATCCTTTCCTTCAGCATTTCAGTGTCCTCCAGAGGATTCTAAGAAGGAATGGTGTGATGAATTTTCAAATTCACTACCGAAGTCATGAATGAATGAACAACTTAAAGATGCTTACAGACAGCACAAACACTCCTGCAGCCCTCTTGGTGCTAGAACCTAAAGCAACAGTGCCACATGGTAAAAGAGATGCTTGTTGGTTTTGTAAGCAAAAAGATGTGCCTTGTTGTACGAGGCTGCTCATAGTGAGATATGTATCTCCGATCCACTTCCTTTGTCTGTTTCCATTTATTTCCTGTGCATTTACCTCTCTCTAAATCCCTCATAAGGATATTCATCATCATCATTTTATTGTGTGATTAATTATAATCATTACAATATTTACAAGAAATAAAAACAGTGCAATAGCAAATACCAAAGGATAGTAGAAGTGAAGTCAGAATAGTCTGCTTCAGAAAATGTTCTCTCTGCGGTCATATATCTTGGAATAAAACATACTAAGTCTGTCCGTATCAGTTCATTCACTAGATGGCCTTAGTCACCTTGTGATCTGTCCCTGTTCTTCTTTTTGTTCGGGGCGGCAAAATACCTTATATGTGTTCCTTATCTTGTAACAGCTTTGTTGCCTTCGCCATAAATTTGATTCCCCGACATGAAAGGGTAGGTGAAACACCACTTAGCCAACATATCACCGCCTGCCTGCAGGTGCAGCTTTTCAGTATGTTGAAAATTGCCCGGAGGTATCTTCTTCTTAAGACCTGCAGAGCAGGGCATACAGATAGTAAGTGAGACACTGTTTCATTCTTATATCCGCATAATCTGCAGTTAGCGCTTTCTAGTTGTTGTTTCCAAGAAGGCCTTAGGTCTTTTGAATAGTGCTTGCCCAGACGATACGCTATCAGAGATTTTTTTAGGTGTTGGCAGTAGTGTAAGGCTAGGTAGACTTGCGGTTTTTGGGTGGTGTATGAATTGACTACTGTCCAAGCATGTCTCCGTTTAGTTAGAGTTCTTTTGTCTATAAGCAAGGAGATCATTTTTGCTGATCCATTTGCTATTTTGCAGAACTGCTTGTGGTCGATATTTTTGTTCCATACTTCATGTAGGCCCAATGTTGTCAAACTCTGGCTAAGAAATATACCCCATTGGGTGGTGTTGGGCCTGCCCACCAAAAAGTTTATTTCCTCCCAGCATAGATTGTCCAATGACTCCCTAGGGGCGGTTCGGAGCTTATGGCAGGATTTTGCAAATGTGGACTTCGACCTGATTTCTTGATTTTGCAAGCTGAATTCTAAACGAACTTGGGCTGGTGCTGCTGCGTATGGCAACCCAAACAACCTTTATATATTTTGTTTTGTAGGTTGTTTAGTATCGGAGATTCGCCACCGAGCCATGTAATTAGTCCATAAGATAAAGTTGGACTGATTTGTGCAGCCATTACTTTAAGTAAGAGCATATAGTTTGGACCTCCCACTGTTTTTTGCAGTTGCCTATATGCGTATATTAGTGATTGCGCCTTCCCTCTTAATACCTGTATATGCCTGTTTTTTTGTATTGCCCCGCTCAATGGTCATCCCCAAGTATTTGTATGAGGCCTGCTCTTCAAGGACTGAATTGTTGATTGACTATCTATATTTTAGTTTCTTCCCCTCCATGATTCTGAGCACTTTTGTTTTGTCTTTATTTAACTCCAGGTTTTCTTGTGCTAAATAAGAGGCTAACATGTTTACTAAGCGTTGCAGTCCGACTGGGGTTTTGCTTAGTAAAACTATGTCATCGGCGTACTGCATTATGGGCACAGGAACATTACCAAGTTTCGGTGCATGACATTCCGTTGCGTCTAAATTACGTCCAATGTCAGCAAGATTTAAGTTAAAAAGACTGGGGGCAAGGACGCAACCTTGTTTTAAACCATCCTGTGTCTCAATTTTGTGAGTGAGGCTACAGCTGTTCCCTTGTTTAACCTTCGCCCATGTTTCACTGTATAGGCTGGTTATTGCATTTATTAAATATTCGGGCATCCCCCACTTTCTTAGTTTGCTCCAGAGCATTGGCCTGCTTACGTGGTACAAAGCTGATTTTATATCGACGAAACAACCGTATAGTTGATGTTTTCTTTTTTTGGCATTTTCAGTTAGCAGGCCCAGGTTGACCAGGTTAGTGGTTGTCTCCATCTCCAGCCTAAAACCAATTTGAAACCTAGGGATTATGTGAGTCGATGTTTCCCAGTCCTGCAGCTCTTTCAACAGGCACGAGGCATACCGCTTGGCTTCAACATCTATTAAGGAAATTAATCAGTAATTTCCTGGCTCTTTCCGGTCCCCTTTCTTGTGGATTAGATGGATGATGTTTCCTCTCCATGTTACCGGAAGAGTTCCTTTTTTTAAGATGTGGTTGAACAGTATAGCTAAAAGTTTGGCCCAGAAGTCTGTGTTTGTTTTATAGACTGCTGTTGGGATACCGTTCGGTCCCCGTGCCCCTTCTGGTTTTAATTTTTGGATTTGCCTTTTTATTTGGGCCCAGTGTGGTCGATAGTTCTTCGAATTTAGGGTTTGTTTCCGGGATAACACTGTCGTGCGAACATGAACTGTTGGCATTGATCTCCATTGATCCCCCTTGTTGTTTTTTTTCAGTTCTTTGGGGTTCCTTAGTTAAGTAAAGGTTCTTCACGTGTGTCTCCCACTCCTTATTGCTGATCCTGGGATCCTGTTGCAGTGCCGCTCCCAAATTTAGTTTGTTAATGATTGCCCAGAACTCTCTAGAAGATGCTTTTTTGCTGGAAATCAGTAGCTTTGACCATACCCGTTCTTTGTGTTGGGCTTTTGCTACCCATGATTTTTTCCGGTATGAGTTTCTCATGTTTCTGAGCTCTGTGGTGTTTATGCATTGTCCCTTTGCAACCGATCTTTATGCCCTGGCCAATTTTCTTTTTTCTTGTTTTAGTTCCGCGTTAAACCAGGGCGCAGGTTTTCCTATTGGATCTCTGATTGTTCTCGGCTGAGCTGAATGGTTTTCCTTTAGATCCTCCAGTAAATGTTCCCAGTTGTTTATAGGGTCTCCATTTTCTAGGCTCCCAAGTTTCAACATAAAGTTGGTGGCTGTGGTCAAATTTTTTTTAGTTTTTCTGCCCCTCCATTTTATTTTCCGTAGGTTACATTTTTCTGTATTTTGATGTAATGAGCTTAATCTCTCCGCTCTTGGTGCTGCAAAGTCCATCCTGATGATTTGTGGGAAATGGTCGCTTTCCAGGCGCTGAAATATTAAATATTCCGCAATTAAGTTTATCAGGCTCGCAGTTACCAGTGTGAAATCCTGAGTCGATTTAACGTTACCGTTCACGTAGGTAGGGCACGGCAGAGACTGGTCTTTTTTTTTTACTGTTTAATATTGTTAGGCCCATTGAGGCTATCTTGCCCCGTTCAATATGAGTGGACCCCGATGCTGCCCTTTTTTCTCTGTTCGATCCACCTCTATCAGTGCTTAGTAGATTAAAATTAAAGTCTCACAAAATTATCATGAAGCTTTGTTTGTTGGTTTTTTGTAGGGTTTTAATCAGTTTGAACAATGTTTCCAGTTTTTCCTTTTTGCTTTAAGTTCTGGGTGTATGTAAATGTTTAAAAGTATCAATTGGTGCAGGGTCTGTATTGTAATTTGTATTGCTTGTACCCAGTTTAGCCCAACGTCCAATATTTCTTGATTCCAGTTGTATTTTTGAGAAACGAGGATTGTTAGACCTCCACGTGGGTGTCCCTATTTTGAGTGCTTTTATGCGAGTATGTGGTGATCCGTGAAGCCTGGAATTCCTAGTTGAGTCAGGTTCCAGGTTTCTTGTAAGAGTATTATGTCCAGGTCGTCAAAGTAAATTTGTGTTTCATGATCCTGCTCCATGGAGCTAAAGCCATGCACGTTCCAAGAGCATATGTTGAATAATTCTGCAGTTGTTTTTTCCCTCTGCCAGAGATTTGGTCGTTTTCTGGTTATGGTCGTTATATCAGTTCTAGGAACCCTTTTCGCTAAGTGCTGTCGGGATCCATGACCAGTCTTGGTTACTGCAATGGAGCCTATATGTGAATGTCTGATTTTTTAAAGTAGTTTTTGTTTCTATTCCTTTCCCCGGAGATGTTGCTCGGGCCGCGTATAAGCATGATTTCATCTTGGGCCTTTGACTCCGTGTCCTTATGGTAATCTGGACTGTTGTGGAGGGGGTGGGTGTATCTCGGTTGCTTGTGTTGCTGTAAGTTGATTACCCAACTCTCGAATATTGCTTTGTGAGAGTAGATTTTTGCTGCAAGCTCTTTTGATTTCCAGGTAATGACCAATTTCCTCTCCCTGACCAACGACCCCGCCGCCGCCAGAGCCAACCTGCACGAAGGGATGAAAGAGGTCGCCGAGTGGATGACGACCAGCCGCCTGAAACTGAACTCAGACAAGACGGAGGTCCTCATCCTGGGCTCTTCCCCCTCCGCCTGGGACGACTCCTGGTGGCCTCCAGCCCTGGGCACCGCACCCAAACCGACAGACCATGCCCGCAACCTGGGCTTCATCCTGGACTCCTCCCTCTCCATGACCAGGCAAGTCAACAACGTCTCCTCGGCATGCTTCAACATCCTACGCATGCTACGGAAGATCTTCTGGTGGATCCCCACCGAGACCAGGAAGACCGTCACCCAGGCCCTCGTCACCAGCCGACTGGACTACGGCAACGCCCTCTACGCCGGTACCACCGCCAAGCTCCAGAAGAGACTCCAGCGGATCCAGAACGCCTCAGCCAGACTCATCCTCGACATCCCACGAACCAGCCACATCTCCGGACATCTGAGAGACCTGCATTGGCTCCCCGTCAACAAAAGAATCACCTTCCGCCTCCTCACCCACGCACACAAAGCCCTACACGACCAAGGCCCGAGCTACCTCAACAACCGAATCAACTTCTACGCTCCCAAACGCCACCTCCGATCAGCCAACCACGCCCTCGCCGCCGTCCCCCGCATCCGAAGAGCGACAACAGGAGGAAGGTCCTTCTCCTACCTGGCCGCCAAGACCTGGAACTCCCTCCCGACCGACCTGCGCCTGACCCAAGACCACCTCTCCTTCAGGAAGAAGCTGAAGACCTGGCTGTTCGAGCAGTAACGGCACCCCCCTCCCTTCAGCGCCTTGAGACCCTACGGGTAAGTAGTGCGCTCTATAAATGTCTTTGATTGATTGATTGATTGATTAATGACTGAATTTTCTATTCCTGGCCTTGCACTATTTTGGTGTAACTCTACTGCTTCCATGTCTTGTGAAGCTATTCCTTTAAGGTCCGGAATTTCCTTAAGCAGTTTTAGGATGCTTCCTCTATTGAGGATATCATGCCTTCCTTTTGTTTCATATCCTGGGATAAAATTAACAACAGGTTCAATTTCATCTGATGTTCGTGTTAGGTTGCCCACCTGTTTTATTGCATTGTTTATTGTTCTTAAGGGCCCTATGAATAAATTAGTATCTTTTGCATGGGCTGTTGGTACCTCAATACTGATTTCTGACTTCTTCACAAGTCTAGTTTCTGTACATTGTACGGATTGCTCAAGTTCAGGGGGACTCTCTTTGTTATGACACTCCTGCCTGTTGCGTTAGTGGTAATCTTTAAGGCTCAAATTCGTGTTGAGAGGTTTTTTTGTTCCCTTGCGTTCGTGCTTAGATATTTGCTCTGGTACTTATAGTTGGGTTTGCGTAATTCCTCTACTTCTTTTCGTTGAGGTGAGGACAAGCTGGCCTTTGTGCTGCCAGCGTCTTTATGGATATCCGGGTCTTTATCACGGTCGTTTGGGCCGTTATCCACATAATCTCTTATTTGTGGTGTTTCTTTTGTGTTACCTCTGGGAATAGTTGGGCTTACATTTGTTTGTTTGAGTTCCCTTGGCCCGTTAAGGGTTTTTACTTCTAATTTTTGTATTGACTCCACCATTATAGAGTTCTTGAACGAAAAACTAACCCTTTCCAAATATTGTTGATCCGGTCTACTGTCTGGAGATTTCAGCATGTCCTTGTTTATTTCAAGACCATGGCTTACGTTCTTTGTGAAGATTGGGAAGATGTGTTCTGGGGCAACGGTGTGTTTCTTATTTTGTTTGGGCCGTGCCTTCCTTGCTCTCTTGCGTTGACGTTTTGTTAGTTTGTCCTGTTGATCGGATGGAGGGGGTAGGCGAACCTTCGTAGATTTGTTCTTCGTGGCTTTCCATCACCCCTACGTCTTGACCTGTAGTTGTTTTCTTCCAAGCCCCTTTGATGGGTTGGTCCTGGATTTGTCGTCTGGATTGGGCAATTGGAATTTCTTTGTTCTGGGTGGCGTCCGTATGCTCCCGGTTTCCCTTTTGTTCGCAGGTGGATTTAACTGCACCCAGGATATCATTTAGGATCTCTGGGAGGGTGGCCAGTTTTTCAATTTTACTACCACAGTTACAGCGATTAGATTTTGTGTAACTTTTGATTTGTGTTCTGTCTTCTGGAGTTGTCTGGTCTATATTTGTTTTTGTGTTTTTTTTCCACGTTTTCCTTTTTGGCTAATAAGGTCATTATTATGTCTGCTTTAGCGCTTATGTTTGAAATGTGCTCAGTGATGATGTTTCTTAGGTCTATTTGTACTTCCATTTTATCTGATTGGAAGTTTAATGCCCTTATTTCTTGGTCCAGTGTGCTGATTAGAGTCTTCCCCCAGTTTGTGTTTTGTTGGAGACCGACTCCATTTCCTAAGTTTGCGCAGGACTGTTCAATCCTGCTTGTCGATGAAATTAGAATGGGATCCGACTGGACTTGCTTAATTGCCACGCTATCGACAATACTGGTGCCGTCGATTAAAATTCGGTGGCTGCTACCTCGATCCTCTGAGTTTCGCGGTGTTGATGCCACTAGCTCGTGGGTGCAAGCCTTTGTGGTCGGATGTTCAGATATAGATTGCCCAAAGCCTAATGCTCTTTTTGTTTTTTTCTTACAGGTTACAGTCGGCTTTGGGGTATTTGTGATTGAAGAGAGCTCTTCAATTTCTGCCTCCCCTTCGAGGCTCTGGCTTAATGAACCTCCTAAGTCCACCCCTTCTGGTGTTTTGTTGCACTTAATGTTGTCTGTATGGCTTATGTTTTGAGAACATGATTTGTCAAAGAGATTTTCAAGCAATTCTAGACCGTGTGATGTTAACAAGTAGGATGCTGGTTTATGCATACCTTTTGACTCTAGAGTGCTTGAATGATTTGACTGAATTGAAGTTTTAATGTCCTCTTCCTTTTTGGAGTCCATGTTCTCGGGTGGTCCAGTTGTATTGTGCACTTGTGCCTGCACCGTTTCTATCTGTTTTTTCATGATGTTGGTTTTCACTGTATGACCTGTTCTGCTTAATAGGTTTTCAGTGCTCTCGTATAAGCGTCGATCCATTTGCTTTGTTACCTTGTTTGAACCCTTGATGCAAGTAACGGTTAAATTGTGTCTGGCAATATTAGGCTCGGGAGATTTTGCCCCTCCACTGTTGCAGCAAAAATCACTGAGACCGGGTCTTTTAGGAAAAAAAAATTGTTGATTTTTTGTTGCCCTTGTTTACACGTCGCTGAACCGGGGTTCTCAGGTATTGTCACCAACTTTCCCGTTTCTTGCCTCTCCCTTTCTCCCTCAGGCTCGCCGTCTGATAAAGACGTTGAGGGATATTTGGGGGTAGGTTTCGGGTTAGTTTTTTTTTTTGCTTTTTGCAGGGAGCGATATGCCGTTTTCTACCAGATCTCATTCTGAGATTTTTTTTTTATATAGTTGTTTGGGTAAGTCTTAATGTATGTTGCAGTCCGTCAGTTGCAGTGCTCGTTGCGGGGCCCGCACTCTCTCCTTCCGGGCTGCCTCTGTCCCTCAGCCCTGTACTAATTGTATTCCGGCTGACTCTCCCGCAGCACTGCACTGTACCTGCCGCGGCCTGTCTGCTCTAATCAACTTCTTTCTGGCGTGTCTGGCGTGCACCTCCTCGCCTCACACCCGGCACCTGGGCGTATCGGTACCTGTTACAAGCACTGCCTACCGTCTGGAGCTAGGTCTAGTAGGGCAGGGGAACAGCAGGGTGACAAAGTCACTGCGAGTGTAATAGCTCCGGGTGCTGGGTTAAGGGATGTGGGGTGTTCTTCGTTCACCTCTCCCACCCTCACAGCACACTTGCTCTTGAGTTTTCTAAGAACTCCTGGGAACTCCTAAGTAAAAAAGTCAGCTCAGACCCCCCTGGAGAGGCATTTGCTGGCTTTGGCAGCTGTAGAAAAGCGGCTTCGACCGCCAAAAAATGTAAAGAAATGTGGTACTCATGGCTCGTAAGCTCCGGCGCGGTGCCCGATGGCATCTGACCGCGGCCGCAACAGTTAAGGGGAGCCAACACACTCCCGACCCAGCCCAAGTGCTGGGAGGGCTTGAAGGGCTCTCCCCCTCCTTGACAGCGGTGGTGGCGGCGGCAGCGGTGGTGTTGTTGTCACAGCGCTCTCACAGCGCTCACACCGCCTGCTCGCCTTCCCGCTTACAGCTCCTCACAAACGGCTCCTGTCAAACAGCTCACACCGCCCGCTCGCTCATGGCTCGCGACTCTCCACAAACGGCTCCTCGCTCACGGCCCCTCGCCGCTACTCACGGCTCCCGGCCGTGTACTCTGCACCAACACACTCCCGACCCAGCCCAAGTGCTGGGAGGGCTTGAAGGGCTCTCCCCCTCCTTGACAGCGGTGGTGGCGGCGGCAGCGGTGGTGTTGTTGTCACAGCGCTCTCACAGCGCTCACACCGCCTGCTCGCCTTCCCGCTCACAGCTCCTCACAAACGGCTCCTGTCAAACAGCTCACACCGCCCGCTCGCTCACGGCTCGCGACTCTCCACAAACGGCTCCTCGCTCACGGCCCCTCGCCGCTACTCCCGGCTCCCGGC
This sequence comes from Lissotriton vulgaris, assembly GCF_964263255.1. Classification (NCBI taxonomy): domain Eukaryota; kingdom Metazoa; phylum Chordata; class Amphibia; order Caudata; family Salamandridae; genus Lissotriton; species Lissotriton vulgaris. The sequence goes on from NC_141693.1 coordinate 490,622,598, forward strand.
CGTGTACTCTGCACCAACTCTAGTGCTTGGGGGACTCTCCACTCTTTGACAACGGCAGTGGCGGCGGCGGCGGTGTTGTTGTCGCAGCGCTCTCACAGCGCTCACACCGCCCGCCCGCTCGCCTTCCCGCTCATAGCTCCTCACAAACGGCTACTCTCAAACAGCTCGTGACGGCTCAAACAGCTCGGGACCACCTCGTGCAGCTTGTGCAGCTCTTACAGCTCTCTGGCTCTCCTTGCAGCTCATAAGGATATTATGTGTGCACTGATTTCCGAATAGCCAGCTCTTATTGTAGTGTTTGACCCTGAACAGTCACTTGTGTGTCATTGTGCCCCAACCAAGTCCCTGCATACCTTAGCTGTCACTTTGTCATTTTGAGAAAAATGCAGGCAGTGCCTGTTTGCAAACACTTCTGTTCTACTTCTAAAATCCTACTTTTTACAGAAAGTGGCTAGCCTGATATTTTATTTAACTGACTGAGCTAGCAGATCAAGTACTTGGATTCTGGGTGCTCATATTAAAGACTTCTGGAATTATCCTTCAGAAAACTGGAGAGCAGAGCTTGGTGCACAACCTTTGACCTGCAGCCAGAGGCCACAGGTTATTTGTGTTTGTTTGTGAGCTTCTATTGCACAAAATGCAGTTCTATAAAACACATATTTCGCAGTGAACTATGAACTATCAGAAACATCTATTGGTTTATTGTGCAATGTGGGTTTTGTTATTGTCAGTACTACTAATCTTATGTGGCATGACAAACCAAATGAAGCTGCAAGGGTTTCTAGATTATTTTGGCAAAAAAGACACATTGTTTGACAGTATTATTTTCATCCATTTGAGCTACAAACTAGTGGCAAAGGCTGTAAAGTCATAATTGTCCACTAGAAGGTGCAGCCACAGAATTGTATTTTTCCACTGGCCAGAGACTGAGTTGGCGATGCACCGAGGGCATGTTAAATCGTTTTATTTATTTAATTACTTACTTTACTCCTGTCCGAGTCCACTACCCCCCACCCTGCCCCTCCCCTCCCTCGCCCGACCACACCCCAATGCGCCACAGCACTCCCTCTGCGAGCTGCCACTGCTCTTAAATTCAGATCAGTTCCTGTTGAAAAAAACTGCTTTTTAAAGCCAACTCCGAAAAGTTAACATATAATATGACCAGGGGGCGTAGCTTGGAGTCTGCGGTGGATGGCGGCGTCCGGGTAGACCTCTGGGACCCAGTACATGAGCGAGCACTCTCACAGCCCTCCCTGGGGCTTTTCTTCGCCCAGAGGAGGTACCGAAAATGCAGTGAAACTCAGCAAACCGACCTCTCCTTCCCCTGCGAAGCTCATCTCCTGCTCACGGCTCCTATCTTACTCGCGAACGGGCCCCATTTTGCATATTCGGTGGTGAAGCACAGTTGGTGATTCCAGTCATGAGGAAGTGAGTTTCTCCTTCAGCAGCTATAATTTCTTAATTTTTTCAATGCCCTCACTTACTATTATCTCTCCAACATGCGCTGCTCCTGTTTTATGAACTCTCTATTTTTTATTGCTGTCTGTATGCTTGTAATTTCTCATGTCCTGGATGTGGAGATAGGATTCTTCTCTTCTGTGTGACTTCTGCTTATATTAAGGACTTGTTCAGCCTCTCAGATATATTTTTGAGGTGATGGTTTTTAGGTCTTATCTAAGCTATCCTGTAAGCGATGGCTCTGCGAGACATTTAGTGGGGCTTTTAGTAGTGCTCCCAAAGTGCGGATCGGCACAGTGCATGTGCCCGGGCGCACGCTCCATTTGTCCGCCTGCAATGATCACTTTCGCAGCCGCTTTGATGTTCTCAATGAGCCGCGCGGCTACTGAGAACATCAAAGTGGCCGCGAAAGTGATCAATCACCATTTGCCATCCGAAGCCCTTGCTTTGCTGGTTAAACTTTCCAGGTGCGTGCGCTTGTATTCCCTCGTTTTGGCCACAAGAGGGCAGTGATAATACACGATACTCCACTGAAGGACTAATCTGGCCAAGGGAAAACAGCTTTAGTTACCCAGCCATACCTCCTGCAGAGCTTGCTTTCTGGATTTTCGTAACTTGTTCTTTTTTCCGGTTGATTTTGACAAGCTATGAAGTAGGTTTATTATTAAACAAGGGCTTCTTAAACATGCTTCTAACGGATAAACAGAAAAGCTGGCTTCAGGAGCAGAGTGGAAGCATTGTTTTCTTTGCGAGTCAGCTGGACGGCACAGGCACTGCAACGGCTCTCTCCACAGGAACTAGGCCGTAATCCGAGGCCTGAGCACCGAACATGGGAACGTGCAGGCCCGATGCATGCACAATGGCAACAATTTGCTTCCCATGGCTCACTTTCAACAAGTCCCTCTGACACAGCATCTGAGTGACCCGCAAAAGCTAAAACGGGACAGGCTCACCCCGGCGGGCTCTGGAGCACTAAAATAGATGCTTGAACAGAGGCTTGGTGTTTTTAACTGGAAGAGACGGGGGAGCAGAGTGACAGGGCGCAGTGGCACAAACTTCTATTTTATTTACAGCCTTTCTAAATAATAAATAAACTATGCACTTTCCGCAGTCAAAATATCTGGATCATTTATCATAAAAGGAAGCCAGAGCTGAGGAGGGTCCAAAATCTTAATCCCCACCACAAGTACTTCACTTAGAAAGGCTTTGCACTTCAGAACCAAAAACACACGACATTCCCGACACATCTCAATTAGCCTCTACGCAGACCCATGAAAATTCCTAAATAGCAACGCTTCGTGCCGGAACGAAAAGAGTTTGTTCAAACAGTGCTGCCTAAATTGCACCTGAAAAGAGGCTTTCTACGGTAGGTGTAAAACCGCCCCCTCCCCCACCCCCAAAAAAACCAAACAAGTTTCTTGCCCTTGTGCCAGTGAAGAGCAGCTAATAACGGTAGATTTCATAAGTCTCACAGGCATTCATTTCCTGGCACAAAAAAGATAACTTCAACAAATAAACACAGATTAGAAAAGGCTGCGACAGTGCGTATCTGGATCACAGCAAACGACCCAGCAAGTTATTTTTGTAGCAATCAATAAAACACACTGCTTGTGCCAGCTGGGCCACTTGAAACTAAAGTGGTCTTTGGTTTACACAACACATTTAGACTTTAATCCCTAAACATAAAAAAAGAAAATGTATTCACATAATTTTCTTCCTGCGCTTGAGGGTAAATGTACATATTTTATACAATTAACAAAGGAGTACAGTTGTTGCAGGGCCCCAGGGGCACTCTTGTTTTTGATTATCTCTTCGTCACACAATACACGTTGTGAGTACACCCTGTCATCTTTAGTCATACTTTTTTAATCTACAGGTTTCTAATGTACAATCAATCTCGCTATACACAAACTTCGGTATTGCGTCATGTGAACCAGAAGGTTCTGTTAAGTGTTTAGTTGAAATTTATTAAAACCACAAGGTCCATGTCAAAAAATCGGGAAGGCTGCCTGTCTAATTGCAGGTCACTGGTGTTGGGCTGAGTGCCCAACCGGCTGCTACTGGAGAGGTGGTGGCGGATCCGGAAGTCACCAATGACCCTGAGCTCCGTCCGCTTCCAGGGTCATTCAGTGCTCGGATGACTTCTGCCGCTCCGCATCGCAGCATTCTTTCAAGCAAGAGCCCCGAGTGATCAGAGCCCAGAACTGCCCTGTTTGTCACACGTTTCTCTGCTCGCCAGTCACTTGTTTATTTTACTCCTTACTTCAGCAGTGACTTTCAGTTTTTTAGGAGCTTAGCCTCCTCCTGTTAGTTGATTTGCATCTCACAGATGCTGGGAGCCAACTGATTACAATCTTTACTACAAGGCTTAAAGCACTTAATTATCCTGGTCTGGTGTCCTTTCCAACTGGTGAAAACATGATGTTTCACACTGCAGCAGACTTTCAGTCTGTGTTTTTGTCTGAATCAAATGGCAATGCATTACAATGTATTTTCCAAGTGTCAAAATAAACATGTGCGTAATTTTTTTCTCAGGAAATAGCTTAAACGTATTGCGTTAAACATTGTTTTTTGTGAAACCGAAACAGCTTTTATTCGTGCACGTTTACATTCGTAGCTACAGTTGATTTATTTTTATTAGTTGTTATTTTGTCAACAAAAAAAAAATCCCTGTGTTCACATTATTTTGAAGCTTAACGCAATGTATGCAGCTTCAAGGATTATCTTCCTTTTATCAGTTTATGTTAGAGGGCACATAAAGTATACCCAATGTGGCTTTAATCGAAATAAAAAGATTGTTACAATATCGGCTGAAACTACAACTAAATACTGGCTTTGTTACATCTGCTAGCAGAGATCCTATTAAGAGCATGGGCATAGTTTAGAGTTCAGATTGAAGCATATGGATTAGTGGCACAGCAGGTGCAGTGACACCAAGGCACAAAGGACAGAGTGGCCTGCCAAACAGTGGACATATGCATTTTAAGTAAAAGCTCAACAGCTACAGTCGAATTAGACTACTGCGCTCCTTGAAATGCGTTATTAACAAAATTATTTATGCATTTTTATAAAGCGCAGACTTTACCCGGAGGTGGCAGAGTGCTGTCCTTTCCTAGGGCTTAATTTGTAACACATCTATCGCTCTCAGTCTATCTATCTATCGCCCTCACTCTATCTATCTATCTATCTATCTATCTATCTATCTATCTATCTATCTATCTATCTATCTATCTATCTATCTATCTATCTATCTATCTATCTATCTATCTATCTATCTATCTATCTATCTATCTATCTATCTATCTATCTATCTATCTATCTATCTATCTATCTATCGGCCTCACTCTATTTATCTATCTATCTAACTATCGCCCTCACTCAATCTATCTATCTATTACCCTCACTTTATCTATCTGTCGCCCTCACTCTATCGCTCTCACTTATCTATCTGTCTATCTATCTATCTATCTATCTATCTATCTATCTATCTATCTATCTATCTATCTATCTATCTATCTATCTATCTATCTATCTATCTATCTATCTGTCTATCTATCTATGTATCATCTATCTATCTATCTATCTATCTATCTATCTATCTATCTATCTATCTATCTATCTATCTATCTATCTATCTATCTATCTATCTATCTATCTATCTATATATCTATCATCTATCTATTCTATTTTAGCATATAGTGCTACAGATCTGCCCCAATCTTACTTCATCCCAGTCCAAAGAGACCACCCACCTGACCCACGCCCAGCCTACCTCTCAACACAACATGCCCAGCCATAATAGTGTGCTTGGGCTCTGCCCGGTTTCACCTTCTTACTAACAGAATAGTGCGTATGCTAACTAACGTGAGGAGCGAAAATGGAAGAATCACCGACTCATCTCATCCTGATAGTGCCCGTATTCGGGGGCTTCCTTGTCGTTCAGTTTGTAGTCTGAGAATTTGGAGTAAAACTGCACCCCTTTTTCCTTGGCCAAGTGGTAGTTTCTCAAGTCCTGTATGATGTCCATAATGAGGTTGAGGACGGCGCTGTCTCAGAGCTCGACCGGCTCGGTTCTCTCTTTGCAGCCTCCGGCCATCAGCATGCAGAACAGCAGTGCCATCTACAAGAGGCTCCTCGGATGGCTCATGGTGGGCAGGCAGACGAGGACAGCCTCAGACAGCTCCGGCTCCCACTGTGAGACACAAACACGTGTTCGCTGGAGGAAAACTGCAAGACCCTCATCAAAGAATATATAAAAACATCACCCATGCACTTTCCTTGCACTTCTCATTTTTTTTTTTTTTTTTAAATATATTTTTATTGCAGGAATCAGTAAAACAATACAGTAGCGACCAGTATCGTATTATAAACAACTTATACAAGGTATAGCCCACCGACCCCCTTCCATAACGTTACTATACAGCCAATTAGCCCATATCCCTGGGGTTGGGCGGCAAATGCAGCTGGGGTCAGTAGGATGCTGGAGCTGGTCCGGATAACACACTGTCCGTCATCTGCTTTTCTAAACAAACCCAAAACCTCAAAAAGAAACCCCCCCCGCAAAATTCCCAATTACTGTGAAACCCCCCCCTTCCCCCCCTGCCCCACCATCAGCGCCAGGGAGCTCATCAACATAGAATCCACTGCTTGACCCACAGGGAAGGTTATAGTGCTGTCAATGCTAATGTTTAACGGGACTCGGGTCGAGTTGCTTCTTCACTTTCGGAGTCGATGGGGGTACAATAATCTCTGAGGGCCTGCACCAGCGTTTCCCATTCTAACGCGGCCTCCTGCGCCTTCTCATTGCCCTGCCTCCAAGCCAACTGATATCGCAGCGCGCTCTCACCCGCCGCCCATTTCAAAAGCTCACTGTGCCATCTGCTGCCTGTAGGACCAGCTCGTGCCTTCCAGTTCCTGGTCACCTCTCGCTTAGCAAGTAGGAGCCCCAGGTCGATAAATTTACTGGTGATTTTATTCCGGGGGGTATGGGGGAACCAATGCAAGAGCCCGACCGCCACATCGAATGATAAGTGCCTCCCCGTCACCTCTTCCAAAGTCGTCGCCACCTCCTGCCAGTAGGACGTCAGTCCTGGACAGGCCCATAGCATGTGTAGGAGGTCCGCCTCCTGAGCCGGGCACCTAGGGCATTCCGCCGAAGCCGTGGCAAAATAACGCCTGATCTTTACCGGGGTCAGGTACGCTCTATGGAGAACATAATAGTGGACCAGTTGGAAACGGGCGCTACGTGTACCCTTCCAGGCACGCCTCACCAGCTGGGACCAGGTCGTCTCCGGGATCCCCCTACCAATGTCCTCTTCCCAGCGGGACTTCAGTGTGGCGAGAGGAACCAACCCTTCGGCAATCAACCTGCCGTAGAGGCAAGTGACCGCCTTCACTGTGCCCGCCGACATCATTACGTACTGGCACACCTGAGACAACTGGGGTTCCTCTAGCCCGTTTTGCCAGTGCGCCTGGATCGCTCGCACAATGGCCGAGTGCAGCAGAAAGTCGCCCCGGGGGATCCCAAAGCGGTCAATGAGATCCTGAAAGGACAGGAGCGCTCCGTCCTCGTACAGGTCCCCGACGAGCTGTAAACCGGAATCCTCCCAGTCCGCCAGTCGTGACCAATCTCCTCCGTGGGGGAGGGCTGTCAGCATCCCCAATGGTATTTCAGGCGCATATGGTGTCCGTAGGCGACCTCTGTTATGAGCCCGATTCCAACAGAGTCGGATAGTCCGCTCCTCCATCGACAGGTCCCGTAGGACTAAGCGCTGTCGCAGCGCGATAAAGGAGAGGACGTGCCTGGCCATACCCGTCCCTCTACCGTCTTCCGGGCCTCTGAACTCCCTGGCTATCTCCTGGGTGTAGGTCTGGAGCTGCGCCGCTAGGTAATACTTCTCGAAGTCCGGCACAGCGAGCCCCCCCTCGTCCCTCGGCCTCATCAGGGTATTGAGGGCCACCCGCCGCCGGCCCGTTCCCCAAAGGAACCCGACCACCATAGAACGCAAGCGACGAAACGTGGCCGGTGGGACCCAGATCGGCAAAGTCCGAAAGTAATACAATAGTCTGGGGAGCGCCACCATTTTGAGCAGGGCGATGCGTCCCGCCACGGAGAGCGGCAGCGTGGCCCAAAAGTCCATGCTACCTCGGAGTGCTCGCATGCAACGGGCAATTTTTCCATCTAGGAGGTCGGGTTGGTCGTGGTACACAAATACCCCAAGGTATTTAAAGCAGTCGGGCTCCCATCTGATCTCCTTACTTAGCGCAGGAGTGGGGGTACCCCTACGCGTCGGGAAGAGGCAGGTCTTAGACCAATTCACTTGGAGGCCTGAGACCGCTCCGAACTCCGTTAGCGCTAATTCCGCTCCCCGCAACGCGTCGACCGGATCCTCCAGGAAGAGCAACAGGTCGTCCGCATAGAGCGAGACGTAATGCGGGCCCGCCGCTGTCCATAAGCCCGTATAGTGGGCTCCCGAGCGAAGATGCATCGCTAGTGGCTCTACCGCTAGTGCAAAAAGAAGCGGGGATAAGGAGCACCCCTGCCGCGTGCCACGCTCCACCGGATATCGCGATGAAATCAAAGGGCCCGATCTAACCCTGGCCGAAGCGGAAGCGTAGAGGACAGCTGTCCATTTGACAAATCCCTCCCCGAGGCCGAATTTCCGTAATACCGTGCATAGGTAGTCCCACTCCAGGCTATCAAAAGCCTTCTCGAGGTCCACCGACAAGACTACCGGGGACGGGGCATCCACGAATGGTTCCCCAAGCAAGCGGAACAACCTTCGGATGTTCATAGTCGTATTCCGCCGCGGGATGAAACCGGCTTGGTCTTCATGCACTAGGGAACTCATATGTCCCAGCAGCCTCGAGGCCAAGATGCTGCTCAATATTTTGTAGTCCACCGTCAGCATTGAAAGGGGACGGTAGGACCCCGGGTCAGACGAGTCTCGGCCTGGTTTGAGGAGAGGAACCACCAACGCCTCACACATCGAGCCAGGGAGACGACCCAACCTCTTCGCCTCCCTGTAGACCACCAGTAATCGAGGGGCCAAGAGGTCAGCGTAAGCTGCATAGAACTCCACCGGAAGGCCATCTAGGCCCGGGGTCTTGTTCCTCGCCATCCGTTTGATGGCCCCGCGGATCTCCCCCAAGTCGATGTCAGAACCCAGGGTTTCCGCCACTTCCTGTCCTACTGTGCGGAGTTCCAGTGGGCTAAGATAGTTATCAAGCCGGTCTGGGTCACGTGCGGAGCGACTGCGGTATAAACTCTCGTAGTAATGCCGGAAGCAACTAAGAATCTCCGGTTGGGTGCACACCTCGGTCCCATCCGCCCCACGCATTTTTGTCGTCGTTTGGGACTGGCGCGTAGGGTTGGCCAACCACGCCAGTAACGCGCTCGACCTGTCGCCCTCCGCAATAGACCGGACCGTATAGGCCTTATAATCGAAACAGCGGAGCCGTTCGACCTCCACCGCTACCTTCTCCCTCGCCTCTACCGTTTGTGTTTGCAATTCTGGGTGTCCGGGGCGGCTAATTTCGATCTCGCGGAGTGCTCGGTCCGCTGTGTCTAAGTCAGCCAGGATAACACGCCGCATGCCCACCTTCTTAGAAATACAGTAGCCCCTCACCACCACCTTGAAAGCGTCCCATTCGAACGCCCTAATACTCGCGGAGCCGCCGTTGGACGCAAAATAATCCGTGATTCTCTCCCCTAGGTCCGCCTTGAAGACACTGTCCTCGAGGATCTCGGGGCGCATCTTCCAGGTGGGTACTGCCGGCGTCCCAGGGAACCAGCGAATGTCCAGTAGGAGGGGGTTATGGTCCGAGATGGTCCGCGATAAGTACTCCGATCGGACCGCTGCCGAAACTAATTCGGACGAACCAAGAAAGCCATCTAGTCTGACATGCAGCTCATGAAGGCTCGAAAAGTATGAATAATCTCTATACGCGGGGTGATGCGCCCTCCAAATGTCCGTCAAACCCCAGCGGGTCTGCCAATCTTGACGACCCTTAGCCGTCCGCCGGACCGGGGAATCGGGGAGCGGGGGATGCGAGCGGTCTATGTCTACATCCACTACGGAGTTAAAGTCTCCCCCCAGCAGGAGGGGCCCAGCGAAAAAGTGGGCTAGCGAGCCCGATAACCTGGAAAGGAAGGCAGTCTGGTCCACATTAGGAGCATACACACAGCAAACGCTCAGGTCCCTCCCCCCTAGCGTGCCTGAGATGGCCACGAAACGCCCCTCTGGGTCCAACACTGTCCTCGTGACCTGGAAGGGGACTCCTGCCCTAATCCATATTAGCGCCCCCCTGGCATAAGCAGAGTACGCCGTGGAAAAGACCTGCCCTCGCCACCTACGCTGAAGCGCCGCCCCTTCCGCCTTGTTCAGATGCGTTTCCTGCAGCAGCGCCATTTGCACCCCCCTACGCACTAAATAAGCATGGACCTTGTGACGCCTGGACATAGTGTGAAGCCCCCTCACGTTCCAAGTAATACATTTCAAGTTAGCAACATCAGCCATTGTCCCAGAGTGTTCTTGCACAGTCTCCCCGTTCGGGTCCCCACAAAGAAAAAGCATCAATCCTCCCAGCGCTGACGGCGGCCATTTTCCCCAACCAGAACCAAACCACCCAAAAACCAACAAAACCCCCCCCCAACCACCCCAGAACAGGACCCAAACTGCACCATCTAGATCCCATCCAAACCTCTACGGAGATCAACCCCAAAATCCCCACTAGTCCTACGGTCGCCACCGTAGGAAGGCCTTATGGGCCAGGTGCGGGCTGAGCGGAGGCAGTGGGCCCTCGTCGCCCAGGCTACCAGGACTATAGTAAGCCCCCTCCGGTGTCAAACCCTTCCGGGGCAAAAGCAGAGGCCCCCCAACCCTCCCTCCTTCGTTGTCAGCAATAAAGAACGGCAACCGCCTCCCCCCTGCCGGGCCCCCACCCAAAACAAGGCAGCATATCCCGTTACCCTTGTCCGTCCAAAAGGTCCTCCACCGATTTCGGTGTGATCACCGGTGTATGGGTACTGTCTGCCACTGAATCTTCCGAGTCCGATGGTGCCCCCTGAGCACCCGGGTTTTCTTCCTCCTCCTCGATGACTTCGCCTCTTGCTCCCGACAGTTCCAACAGAACTTCCAACACTCCCCTCCGCTCCGATGATGTCTCCGCAGTCGAGGGCCCTCCCGTGCGGCCGCGGCGGTTCCTGACCCTCTTAGATCGCCTCCTTTGTTCCGGCTCCTCCGCCTGATGGGTCGAGGCGCTATAACCATCTTTCCCTGTCCGGTACAGTTCGAGCCAGTCACAGACCTCCTCTGGGGTGTCGAAGAACTGGGTTTTGTCGTCGACAATGACGCGGAGCCTTGCGGGAAATAGGAGTGAATATTGGATGCCCTCACTCCTGAGTTCACGCTTAACCGCCAGGAAGGAGAACCGCTTGCGCTGCGTCTCGTAGGTGTAGTCAGGGAAGATATTCACCTGACTGTTTGCAACCTGGAACGGGCCATTGTGCCTGGCGGCATTTAGGATCAGATCTCTGTCCCGGAAATGTAGCAACCGTGCCACCACTGGCCTTGGGGCTCGTCCCTGCTGTGGGGGCCGTGCTGGGACTCTGTGGGCCCGTTCTAGAGTGTAAAATGAGGACAGGCCCTCCGGGACCACCGTGTCTCGGAGCCAGGTCTCCAAGTATCGCACCATATCGCCATCCTCGACTTTTTCCGGCAGGCCCACCACCCGAATGTTATTCCTCCTGTTGCGGCCTTCCGCATCCTCCGCCCTCCGTTCGAGGGTCTCAATTCGGGACATGGCATCCTTTATCGTCGCAGCCAGGGTTCTCTGCGCCGGTTCTAAAGTCTTCACCGTGCCCTCCACCTCCTTGACCCGGTCCGAGAGTTTACCATGGTCTGCCCTAAGGAGGCCCAGGCCCGTCGCCACCTGGGCAATGTCCTGTTGGAGGGCCGACCGAGTTGCCTCTATCGCTTCCAGTACACGGTCGAATTGTTGCTGGAGTGGTGCGCCACCAGGTCTTTTAGGGTCTCCATGCTCTTCCTTGTCCTGGGCTTCGGAGTCTGAGGCGGTCTGGCTGGATCCCTTGGCTCCTTTAGGTTTCCCCATGCTGTCAGGGGCTCTCCGTGAGGGTCCCGGAGTAGGCGTCTCCGTGTACAGGTGTCCAGCACGACCTTCCCGGGAGTTCGTTCTCAAGTCGGGTATGGGCGATCTCCTTCTCCAGAGCCTGTGAAGACTCCGCCGCTTCGGCTCACGCCACCGCCACGGCGTCCGAGGGCACCGATAAGGGGGCGGAGACAACCGTCGCCGAGTCGGGCAGGCCCGTTCACCCACTGTAGCTCCGGGGCGAGGGCCACCAACTCCCTCGGTTGATCTGTGGCGCCAGAGTGTCGCGCCACCCATGTAGTTGGGCTGGCCAGGAAATCGTATCTAGTCGCGGAGTTGCGGTGCAGACCACCGCCCGGAACAGAGGGCACCCGCGCCCGGTGCCCTCTAGTGCGTGGGCACCCGCCCGGTCGTCTAGTCGAGTATGAACCCGTTGTAGAAGGTCCGAGCCTGCCAATGTCCAATGTCTAAAACAACTGAGGATGGTGAAGCCGGGTGCCAGTCGACACCCGCGAGACCTCTTCAACTCCGTAGTTTCGATCAAGGGGACAAAGGGGTCCGGGCGCCATGTTGGGTCGCACTCCGCAACTCCGCAACTCTGCAAACTTCGGCATTCCTTCGAAGCCACCCCCGTCCAAACTCCACCAAGGCCCCCGGCAGGGTGTCGTCGCCTCGCTCAACCGAATGCGGGGTCTGGGGCGCCTCTCAGCCTCCGATGTTCAGGATAATTTCGGGCTTAGTCCCGGAGCCGAGCTCTCAGGCGACCATCGCCATCGGCGCCCAAGCCACGCCCCCTTCCTTGCACTTCTCATGTATGAATAACGGCTGTACGCACATAGAATTCAGCTTAGGGAAGCCTGCCTGCTGTGATGAAAGCACTCTGCAGGGCAGACAGGCTCTGCTTAAATATTGTTCTAAACACATTTACTGAGCATTTGAACATTTCCCTTTTCGTCGATACATTCTTCCATTGACTGTGTCTGTATTCAAACCCCCCTCCCATCCGCCCATCCATCCCCTAGCCATCCATCCATCCATCCAACCCATAGTGTCACTCATCTAGCATCCAAGTAAACCAGTGGTCTTCAAAATTTTATGCCGCGCCCCCGTGAAAAAAATCAAATTAATCGGGCCCCCTGCCTCAGAATTTTTCACAATGATTCCATTAAATTGGCAATGTTGATATATATCTCAGTTTATTTAAACAGGAGACATATTTAAACATTCCAGTTAAATCCTCTTAGTGTTGTAAAAATGCAACCAAATACATGATTGTCAAACTTACTATTGTGGTCAGGCAGGCCTTACTAACATGTAAAAATACCCACAGTGTGATTAATAGAAATGGGGGTTGGGTGTAGAAGAATATTTAGAGTCCCTTCCCTTCTGGCACATTCTCTCAGTCTGATATAAATGACAAAAGCTGTTAGTGATGGCACATTACAGAGAGGCCACAGCTGCTTGTTTTCTTCCACGCTTAAAACAAAGCACTGCTGTGAGCATAATGCTTCTTTTGGGCACAGCCTGGCGCCCCCTGGGATCCCTTGAGGCCTCCCTAGGGGGGCCCACCCCCCAGTTTGAAGACCTCTGAAGTAAACTAAATCCATCCATCCATTCATCATCCACATGTAAATGTATTTGAGCTTATATAGCGCACAGCTACCCGCAATGGGTGTCCCGGCGCTTGCTTAGGGAACCGGTCCTGGTATTCCCCTGTGAGATAACCCCGGCAGGGTATCCACAAGGTGAAAGCCAGGCATCCCGCCGCGAGGGGCCGTTGTGGAGATTAAGCAAGCTATTGCCTAGAGTCGCAGAGTGTGAGCCCGTGAGTCGAGAATGCACCGGAGCGAGAATTATCGAGTCCGTGGAATTTTTAGCCCAAGACCCGCCAAGGCGGGGAATTGAACCCTGGTCCAGGGCCGATCTCAGCTTCCGGGTCTGCCGCCTCTAACCCCTGAGCCACACTTCTCCACTACTTACATACACGCTATCCACACACTCAAACCAATCCAGCTACCCCTTAAGCCCATCCATCCAAACCCATGGCGTCACTCATCTAGTATCCAAGTAAAATAAATCCATCCATCCACTCATTCATCCATCCACATGAACTTACACCCGCCGTATCTACACACCCAAACCCATCCAGCTACCCCTTAAGTTCATCCATCCTTACATACAGCTCATTCACCCACTCAAACCCAGCCAGCTCCCAAACCCATAACCCGTCCATTCAAGCGTCCATCCATCAGCACAACTCGAATTTAAATAAATCTATCTATCTATCTATCTATCTATCTATCTATCTATCTATCTATCTATCTATCTATCTATCTATCTATCTATCTATCTATCTATCTATCTATCTATCTATCTATCTATCTATCTATCTATCTATCTATCTATCTATCTATCTATCTATCTATCTATCTATCTATCTATCTATCTATCTATCTATCTATCTATCTTTCTATCTATCTATCTATCTATCTATCTATCTATCTATCTATCTGTCTGTCTGTCTGTCTGTCTGTTTTTCTGTCCGTCCGTCTGTCAGTCTAGCTGCAGAGAGAATGCAGTCAAATATGTGTGTTCAGACCATCCACGTCTGCCAATGTGGGTACCTTCTGTATATTTTCTCTATCCTTCCCTCCCCTTTGTCTTTTTGACAGCATGTCTATCTTTTTAACTAGATATTGTCATTCCACCTGTACATAAACTATACACACGCTGTATGCATTTATATTTTTCTTTCAACTTTTTCTGTATTTCCCAATGTATGTTTTTTTTATCTCTGTCTATCCAGTTACCTCGGTGTACTACTGTTTGTAAGTCAGTACATCGTTAAGTGTGTTGTCTATATTTGTCTTCCAGGCTTTTGTCCCTGCTGGCTTCTCTGTGCCTGTGTATTAATGCTATGTGTGTAGCGTTCTAGTTTACGCACGTCACGCAGACGTGACGTGCGGCGGCCATGTTGGCGGCGATGCGCGCGCATTGTTATTGCGCGCCGGGAATTGTACTGTACGGCAGCGCCGGCCGGCGCTCCTCGGAGTAAACTTATTTGCTTATAAATAAAGCAGAGTTGAACCAATAGAACCCGCTGTGTGTGGTCATTAAAGAACATTACAGTGGCGACGAGGTCGGGAGGCACCATCCAGACAACCACAATAGAAAAAAAAACGGACCCTCCACGTGGGCAGCCACAAGGAAAAGAAAGAACCAGACTCGGGCAAGGATCACCCTGCACTGCCCAGCCAAAGAGATGAATCACCAGGACAAGGCAGGACACACCTGAGGTACGGCGAATCCGAGGAGCGTGGCAGTGCCATAGCTACCCACAGAAGCGGCGAATAGGCCAGAGTGGCGGCGCGAACACCCCACGGCAAATAGGCCACACGCGCTACAATCCTGAGAAACGACGCCAGGGAGGAATAGCGCTGGCTACCAAAGAGGAGAAGGTGGGGACTAACACCGAGAGTCTCCAGGGAGAAACGAGCACAGGAGTCAAGGACAGCACCCCAGGTAGTCCCACCGGCAAAGACGTCAACACAACAGTTACCAGGGAGGTGAAGATGAGCACACCGGCGGGATATGCAATAGCACCTGTGCAATTCCTACCGAAACCCGGAGAACCACTGATGAAGTGGGAGGACTGGAAAGAATATATTGATAATTTCATAGGGGTCCTGGAGGACGAAAATGAAGAAAAATTCATCCCCCAAAGGAAGAAACGCATACTGTTGCTGAACCTGGGACCGGAGGGACTCAGAATTTACAAGAGTCTGGTGCCCAAAAAGAGAGATGACACCGATGACGACGTGTATGCCCATGCAGTGGAAGACCTAGATGAACGTTATCGCCCCACTATCTGTGTGTCAGTGGACAGATTTAACTTCCAGCAGAGAAAACAACGGGCTGGAGAAACCATAGAAGAATATTTAGCAGCCTTGAGGAAGCTGGCGGCCACATGCAAATATGCACTGTGGGAAGATGAATTCATCAAGGATCAGATAGTGATACACACCACGAGCACGAACGTGCAAGACAAGTTATGGGCAAGCGGTGACACCACGCTCAAGGACGTCTTGGTCATCGTAAAAAGGGCGGAACTCGCACGGAGATGCGCTGACGCAACCAAGAAAGAGGCAGCGACCCCAACAATGGTGAGCAGGGTACAAGAGGAAGATCACCGCAGAGACCAGAGGGGCAAGAATACTACTCCCAAAGGAGCCAACAGATGCAGGGAAACTCAGGTTCGCAAGGGAAGCAAACAAGCAACGACAGCAAGAAAACATGCTATAGGTGCGGAAGCTGGTCCCATGAGGCACACGATAGAAGATGTCCGGCGTTCCGGGCCAAGTGCCTGCACTGCGGCATCACGGGTCATTACGAGAAAGTGCGCCGGAAGAAGCTATCCAAAGGAGTAGTGAAGTGTGTTGACTGAGGCGAGGAAGATCTAGAGGAGATCGCGGAGGAAGACGTAGTCACCGTCTTATGCATCTACAACCAGGTACTGTGCGTGGATGGGAAAGCTCCACCCCCCAAGAACAAGGAAGAGGTCAGGTCCTTCTTGGGGATGGCGGAGTACTACAGCAAGTTTGTGGTACACTTTGCATCGAAGACCTACTACATGAGGTTGCTGACCAGGGAGAGCACAGCGTTCCAATGGATACCGGAAGCGCAAACTGAGTTCGAGATTATCAAGAAGGACGTCACAGGAGCTGTCCCACTCAAGGGATACGACCCACAAGGCGCCACGGTACTCACGACCGACGCCAGTGACAAGGGCCTGGGGGCCGTGCTCATGCAAGACCGAGGAAGAGGTGAGATGGAGACAATCAGCTTTGCATCCAGGGCATTGACGGACACCTAGAGCAAATACAGCGTGATTGAGAAGGAGATGCTGGCGGTGGTATGGGCCATGACGAGATTCCGGCAATTCCTGTGGGGCACCCGATTTCTACTAAAGACAGATCACAAGCCGCTGGTAAAAGTACTAACGTCCAGTGGACATGCCAGTGCCACTCCCCGGATATCCAAAATGACTCTAAAATTACTCGAGTTCAGGTATGATGTGGAGTACATCCCCGGGAATAGGAACCGAGTAGCTGACTACTTGAGTAGGGCGGCCGCCATGGAACCAGGGGAGGAAGACCCTGCAGGCAGAGGGGAGCTGGTAGCTCTTGTAGAGGACCAGGAGAAACTAATCAGCCTGCAAGAATGGACAGAGGCATATGAGGAGGACACAAATATGAAGGAAGTGAAAATGCACACTGTACAAGGATGGCCAGACAAAAGGAACGTGAGTGAGAGCATGAAGCCGTACTATGAGGTAAGGGAAGAACTGTCGCTAGGAGATAAGGGGGTATTCATCTACAGAGGAGACAAGGTGATCCCCCCGAGGAACCTCACCACCAAGCTCTTGGACCTGCTGCACGAGGGCCACTTAGGTATAGGGAAACTCAAGGCAAGAGCTAAACAAAACTACTGGTGGCCAGGCATGGACATAAGGGCGGAAAGGCATGTCAGGGAGTGTCCACAATGTCAAGGAGCGGACAAGACCCTAAAACCTTTGAGGCCAGCGTTAGGGAAGTTTGACCCCCCCTTAAATCCGTGGGAAGGACTATCTATAGACATTTTGGGACCCGTCCTAGATGACCAGGGCACACAGAAGTACATGTGTGTACTCATGGATCGATACTCTAAGTGGCCGGAGTTGAGGGTGGACGAGTCCATGGACACAGAGAACATCTTAAAGTTTCTGTCAGAGACTTTCACAAGGGAAGGAATCCCCAAGTCCATTCTGAGCGATAATGGCCCCCAGTTCACGTCGTAAAGGTGGAACAAGTTTATGCAAAGAAACGGCATCACCATCAAACACACGGCGATTTACCATCCAGCCGGAAATGGCCTAGTGGAGCGATTTAATAGGGTGGTGATGGGAGCCATACAAGCCGCCATATCCAGCAACAAAGACTGGGAGAAAGCGCTAGAGAACATGGTGTGGGCCTACAGAATAACCCCCACCGGCACGGGGTACAGCCCGTTTCAAATATTGAGAGGGCGAGAACCCTTCACGCATGACAACAGGATCTGGAAGGAAAAAGTCATCACCAGCGAGTGGTCCCCTGCAGTGGTACGGGCCAACCTGGAAAGAGCACAGACAATCTACACCAACCATTACAACAAACGTAGGAATGTGAAAGGAACAGGTTTGGAAAAAGGAGAGTGGGTGAGAGTAAAGCTAGCCACTCTACAGAAGAAAGGAGACAGCAAGTATAGCAAGCCAATGCAAGTTAAAGAAGTGTATGATCGAGCGGCCCTGCTGAGCGACGGAAACGTGTGGTCTCAGGACCGCATGGCGCGGTGCAACAAGGTATTGAGCTGGGAACAATCCGGAATGGAATGGGAAGAAGCAGACGAATTGAATACGGAGAGGGGACAATGCGGAAGTGAGCAAGGTGGTGGAGCAAGTGCAGAGAAGGCGCGAGAAGGTGAAGAAGCGAGCGAGAGTCAAGGAGTTGAGACGGACCAGCCAGGGAGAAGCATGAATGATGGTGGAATGGCGAGTGAAGAAATGGAAGGAACTGGAATGGGAACTGGAATGCAGTACCAAGGGGCTCCGGGGAACCCCGTCAGGGTTACTAGGAGCGGAAGGCAGGTGGTAAGGCCCTCCAGATTTCGAGACTTCGAATTGGACAATGATTTGTAAGTGACTGCTTAAAGTTCAGTAAAAAGGGGGAGATATGTAGTGTTCTAGTTTACGCACGTCACGCAGACGTGACGTGCGGCGGCCATGTTGGCGGCGATGCGCGCGCATTGTTATTGCGCGCCGGGAATTGTACTGTACGGCAGCGCCTGCCGGCGCTCCTCGGAGTAAACTTATTTGCTTATAAATAAAGCAGGGTTGAACCAATAGAACCTGCTGTGTGTGGTCATTAAAGAACATTACAATGTGTCCGTCTCTTTCTCTCTCATTTTCTGTTTCTGCCTGCTTGCATCATGGCCACCTGACTCTTAGGAATGTCTGTCTAATCTACCTTCGTACTTAGGACACTTTCAGCTGCTCTAGTTGGCTGTGTGTATATCCGTCTGATCTGGGGTCTGCCTGCCTAGCCAAATAGTGTAAAGGTGATTGTTGCATGTGTTCCACTACCACAAATAGTTTCAAGTATTTCAAATACTGGAGTAGGAACCTGCACATAGTCTTATAAGTAAGCAGAAGTGTGACATGAAATAGATAGCCCCTCCGATGATTTACCTGCTTTTGACAAGACCTCCAGGTGTGCCTTCCTTTCCTGAATTCGCTGCCTCTTCCGTGAAAGATGAAGCACCAGAGGCGACAGCAGCCCCTTCCTTTTATCGTAAAAGTTGGCAGACAGTGCTTTGAATGTACCTATAGAAGTACAGGGAATTACTATTTATACCTACTTTCTCCTGAGGGATGCCAGTACTCCCCAATTAAATGTATTGCAGCACTTCTGAAAAGTGCCGGTATTCAAATTAAAAAAGCGCAGGTACTTGGCACCAGACAGAACTGCCCATTTAAAGCACTGGTTTAGGACTCCAAGAGCAAGCCAAACATGCTCAGTTTGCCAATGCTTGTTTCATTGACAGTCACAACTTGAGGCTAAATATTTCCATTTTATTTGTCACGGCCTGATATGCTACTTTACTTCACCCTATCCAGATTAATGTCACCTGTTTATACACAATTTCTGCGTGTTTTCTTTCCCTAAAATTGTCTCTGCAACTTAATTCTGAAAGTAAACAAACGGGATGGCATGCAGGCTGCGTGTGTGCGAGTCACAAGAACAGCTTCACTCTGTTTTTTATCTGCATGTCTAGACATGGCAGATTTGTTTGTCATTTGAGCAGGCTACACCATCACCGCTCCCGGCTGCCTCTTATAAAGCATAGGATTCTCCTGAGGTGGCTCAATATGATATTAGCGACATCCAAGTGGATGGAAAACAATAACAATAAGTAGACTTGGCAACCTTTGGCGAGCGTGTGCTGCTGAAGCGCTCCGGCCAGGTGTGGTACCAGGAGGGCTAAGGCACTTCTTACCCTTAGTAGATCACAAAGCTGCACACGTCCCAAGCGAAGTGTTACGAGTCACCCGAGTCGCCCAGCGCCCTTCCCGGCCATTGTGAAAATATTCCTGTTAATTGCGGTGCATGATGGGCGCTGTGATTAACAGGAATCCTTTCACAAAGGCACACAATCAGCACCCAGTCGCGCTGTATTTAGAAAAGAAATTAAGCAAGTCTAAAAGCACGACATGTGCTTTACACATCGTGCTTACAGACTTGTTTCATTTCTTTTCTAAATGCAGCGCCGCTGGGTGCTGATTGTGGGCCATTGTGAAAATATTCCTGTTAATTGCAGCGCCTGACAGGCGCTGTGATTAACAGGAATACTTTCCCAAAGGACTCAGACAACCAGGAAAAATGCCGTTTTTCGCCGCTTGCATTTTAAAAGCGGGTGGCGGCGGTGAGAACGTGTGCGCGCTAAACATTGAACTATGCGCGCTCAGTGCCTTAAAGGTGTGCGGGAGCGCAGCCGCGCACGTTAGAGGGAACACTGGTCCTCAGTCATATCAGTGACCAGGTCATGTTGCCAGGCCAGGCGTGGCTTGGTATAATCCGCATACAGCTCCATCTGAGCCATCTGATAAAGAGTGGAAACCAATATCTGGGGGGATTCGGCTGTGACCACATAATCAAGGGTAATTACCGTCACTGGGTCCGTCATATCTGGTCCCAGTAGGTCCCGCAGAGCACTGCGCACCCTATGGAACTGGAAGCGCGCCATCGAGGGAGGGTGCTCTGTCATGTTAGTCACCTCGTCCCACGTCCGCACTGCGCCACCCGAGAACAAGTCGCCCATGGTGTGGATACCAATCCGTCTCAGGCCCAGAATTACTCCTCTTTCCCTACAGGGACTTAGCCAGTAGCACCACTCTAGATTAGTGGCTCAGTGAGTGGAGAAGCGTGGCTCAGTGGTTAGAGGCGGCAGACCCGGAAGCTGAGATCGACCGTGGACCAGGGTTCGATTCCCAGCCTCGGAGGGTCTCGGGCTCAAAATTCCACAGACTCGACAATTCTCGCTCTGGTGCCTACTCAACTCACGGGGTCACACTCTGCGACTCTGGGCAATAGCTTGCTTGATCTCCACTACGGCCCCTCGCGGCGGGATGCCTGGCTTTCACCTTGTGGACACCCTGCCGTGGTTTCTCACAGGGGAATACCAGGACGGGTTCCCTAAGCAAGCGCCGGGACGCTTACGGGCAGCTGTGCGCTTTACAAGTCCAGCACATTTACATTTACATTAGCGCTAGGGGAATATGGGAGCAAACATGCCTGGGCGTTCGCCATATAATGCCAGGCGTGGTTGACCGACAGTAGAGTCGACCAGGCCCGTACGTCGATCCCTAGTCTGGATTAACAGGGCCGGCAGGGGAGTCGGGTCAGCAACTATTCGTTCAATACGGATGTAAGGAGCGTCCTGTGGACCGTGGATCCACGCGTAAGCATTGACAGACTGGGCCGCATGGTAATAGAGCTCCAAATCCAGAGCATTGAGCCCGCCCACCGCATATGGTGTACTAGAATATGCCAAGTGACTCTAGGTTGTTTGCCCGCCCAAGCAAGTCGTACCAGCAACGATTGGAGCCTGCGGAAAAACTGGACAGAAAGGTCCATAGGTATTGCACTGAATAGGAAAAGAAAACGCGGGAGCACCACCATCTTCATTAACGCAATGCGTCCCAAAAGAGACCGTGGGAGGGAAATCCATTTCTCTACATAATCCTCCAACCTTGAAACCGCGCAGCCATAATTTTCCCGGAGAACAATCTCCGAGTCGGTATGGAGCCGGATACCAAGATATCTGACCGACTCAGTAGTCCACTGTAGTGGAAATTCAGGGTCAAACTGCACCGTAGCTGCTGTAAGTGGAAACATGAGCGACTTCGTCCAGTTCACCCGAATACCAGAAAGGGCGCCAAAACGGACTACCTCCCTCAATACCGGGGAAAGGTGATTCTTGGGGCCTCGAACATAAAGAACCGGATCGTCCGCATAAGTAGAGACAATGAGTTTATATGTAGGGAAGCGAATACCTCGATGTGCATGGTACTCTCGGAGGGCACAAGCAAAGGGCTCAGCTGCCAAAGCGTAAAGCATCTGGGATAGCGGGCATTCCTGCCTCGTGCCCCTGTCAATCTCAATGGGCTCAGAGGTCAGAGGACCAATACGGATCCGGGCCCTCGGTCCGGAGTACAGAACAAATAACAGCTGCAGGAAAAGAATGCCAACGCCCATCCTACGGAGAACAGTCGGCACCTCCGGGCGAGTATGCTGAAAAGCAGCGAAGACCGTTCTGATGTTATAAACAAGGTTGCGTGTAGGGACAACACTACCTCCTCTCTCTCAAAGGGACGAGCAAAAACCTACGGTCCATGTCAGAGAGCCACAGGAGCTCTATGTGCGACAGGTAGTCTACTATACTTTCCTCTGGAGCGGGCCCCATCGAGGCGTACAGAGCCTCGTAGTAGTCCCAAAAGCGTGCAGTTATCTCAGCGTTCGTAAGCGGGAGCCCGGCATCACCAGATCTCATTGTCGGGACAGAAGAATGCTCTCTGCCCCGCTTAGCCAAGCGGGCCAGCACCGCACCCGGGCGCACACCCTCACAGTAAGCTCTGGCGTATTTCCCCAAGTGTTTAATTTTCAGATCCGCCCCGTCGTTGTACTCACGAAGGACCCCGGCAATCTCCCGGTCGACAGAGCCGTCACCAGACCTTAAACGCAGCTCTTCAAGTTCTCGAACCTTCCGCTCCAAAAGGTCAAGGCGGCTCCTGATTGCCTTTAACACGCCACCATCCTTAGAGATAGCGACCCCCCCGGCATAAAGTTTAAATGCTTCAAATACTGACTGGAACAAATCGACAGAGCCCACATTGGCCTCATAAAAGGTCTCCAGGGCCGTCAGTAGTTCCTTCTTGAAGAGAGGATCAAGTAAAGAATAAGGGGGGAATCGCCAAGAAAAAGGTGGTATCCGTTGCGCTGGCACCGAACAGGAGAGCAAGATAGGCGAATGGTCAGAGTAGGTTCGCGGGAGAACCTTGCAGGATAGCACGGCCCGCACGCAGGCCGAGGACACGAACCAATAGTCAATGCTCGTGTAGATATTATGAGGGGCTGAGTAGTGTGTAAATCCTCCCCACAATGGGTATCTATGGCGCCAGACATCAAGTAGATCAAGTTTAGTCAAATGTGTATCCAGTGTACGTGCAGAGGCCAATGGCGTCCGGGGTGGGCCGTCCGATCTGTCCAGCACCGGGTGCAGAGTCAGGTTAAAATCCCCTCCCCAAAAAACAACCCTGTCCATAAACGAGTAAACCTTCAGAGCCAGTGTCGCGTAAAGGCTGGGGAGATCAAAATTGGGGCCGTATGTGTTCACTATGCACATGTCAAGACCTTTACCAGAACAGGTCGTAATTGTGAACCGACCTTCACTGTCAGTGGTCACTGGCGTCCAAGCAAAAGAGGATTTAGGATTAAACCAAGTAAGAACCTTCCTGGCATGAGAGGTAAAACCCGCAGCATGAACATTATCACGAAGCCCTCTGTAACCAAGGATGGGGCTATGTGGTGCCAGGTGCGTTTCCTGCAGTACTGCAATGTCTACCCTGTGTTTAGCCAAATACTGGAGAACCCTACGGACCTTGCGATGGTCATTCAAGCCCCACACCTTCCATGTCAGTAGCCGCATCGCATCAGGAGCCTCCACCCATCTGTCATATCCCCTGCCATGGAAGAGAAAAAAGGGTCATACCTACCGCATACAGTTTAGCAGCTTGTGAGATTGTGCGTCCATCGCTGTCACCCCTACCAGTTAGTCCACATGTCTCAAACAACATCTGACCCACATCGCAAGGCAACAAACAGGTCTCAGAAACAGGTCCACCCCAGCCCCACACCCACGCTTGCCCTTCCCCAACTAGACCGCGCTCATCCATCCACCCCAAAAAACATTCCCCCCCTTCCCCTGCAACCCTCAGCCCCACAACGGTCACAAACACCCTCTCCACTCACAAGACATCCACCCCTCCCCCCCCCACAAGAACCATAAGAACAGTGGTAAGCACACGAGGGCAGAGGTAGCCGGTCTAGCTCGTACCAAGGGTACTCAACAACAACAGCTCAAAAACCGTCACCCCGTCACCCCCCCCCCCCCACCCCAGAACCCTGAAGGAAAAAGGGTGGCAGTAGTGCCACAACATGCACATTTGGGAAACAAAAAATATATAGGAGAAACTAAAAGTAGTACATCAGGAAGAAGCTTCCCGCCCAAAGGGCCACTGCCAGACAGCAAACAAGGGCATACGCTCGCACCTATTATAATTAGCTGTGGTAGCCAACAAATACAATGATGGACCCAGTTATAGCTCCCAACAGGATGTAACAGCACAAGGTATCACAGGTCTAGTTGGCTCAAGTTTGGTAAGCAGAGACTAACAATACCCGGGGAGTAAGCAATTGAATCGTCAGCCTCCAGGACATCAGGCCCTCTCGAGGCAGTCAGTGCCACCGCCATGAAAGATTAAAGGAATCAGCAGTCAAACCTGAGGTGTCCCAATCGTGTAGCAGCCATCTCGAAACATGCTCCAATCAATCCTGGTCTTCCATGGAGCCCCCAGCCAGTTCTGCGTCGTCCTGACGCGGCTGTCGTTTCTCCTGCTTCCAGTCTTTCAGGGCTTTCTGGAGTGCTTTAGGGTCAGTAAAAATTAGGGGCTTCCCTTGTCGAGTGACTCGCAATTTCGCCGGGTACAGCATCGCATAGTCCGCGCCCATATCTCGCAGCTGGCGTTTCATAGGGGCAAACAGCTTCCGGGCTTCCTGAACACGAGCCGTAAAGTCAGAATTAAAAGAGAAGGTGGATCCCTCATACTGCAAAGGTTGCTTTTCCCTAGCCAACTTGAGCGCAACATACCAATCGCGGAAGTTCAAAAGTTTGGCTATAATGGGTCGCGGTGGGGCACCCGGCTTAGGTTGCGGCCCCAAGGATCGATGCTCCCTCTCCACCACAAACATATCAGAGAATACATCATCCCCCAGCAGCTTCTTTAACAGACCCTCCATAAACAACTCCATGTTGCCAGTGGAGGTACTCTCCGGGAGGCCCGTGACTCGCAGGTTACAGCGGCGCGAACGGGCTTCTAAATCCTCGGTTTCATCCAGGAGTGTCTGCATGGCCCTGCCCATCTGCCTATTGTCCGTCTCCAGCCTGGTGTGCGCCTCCTCCACCTCGGTGATTCGGCGTTCCGAAATATCCAGCTGTTCCGCATGTTTATCCAGCCGTTCCGCCATGCGATCCATGCGGTAAGTTAGGGCGTCTAGTTTCGTGCCGATAGCCGTCATGCCTCCCTGTAGATTCTTCTCCATGGCCAGGAGTATCTCCTTCAGGTCCTGTTGTTGCGATTTCTCATGCATTTCCCCACCAGCTGCGCCGCTACTCCCAGCGCCATCCGCCGTCTTCGAGTTCTGCCTCGCAAAGGAGAGCTTAGTTTGTGTCCTATCTGAGCGCCCCATGTCAAGGAGAGCAAGTGCCCCGGGCCTCCCGCGCAATGTCACAGACAATGTACGCTTCGCCTGTATTGTCTAGGCCAGGGAAATCGTAATGGCGCACAGTGTGGGGAGGGATCTGCACAGCAGGAGAGTCAGAGGTGCCCACAGACTCCGTGTGGTCAGCAGGTCGTCACTCAGACACCGCACAAGTGGGGGGCGCAGCCGGTCACCACTCCCGTGGCACCAGGTGCAGATGCGCCAACCGAAAGGGCGCCAAACACCACTCGCAAGGTCCAAACACCGGATCACGGACCGTGGAGCCGATCCAGGTTGTCTCCGGATGGGGCCTCAGGCAGACAAATTAAGTGTAGAGGTGCACCAGCTCCCTCTACGTAGCCCTATCGGAGGGGCCACAGCACCGCAGTCGCTGAGGTGTTAACTGTAGTGGAGAGTGACACGTGCCGGTGTCCGTTATGTAGTCCGTCCACCACAAAGTGGAAGCAAGAGTAGGCCTGCAACAATGCGCACAGTTTCTACAAGGCCAGACTCCTCACAGCGCTTCCGTATCTCGCTCACAGCTCCAATGTACCAGCAAAATCGAGTCTGGAGGAAGTGGGGAGGATCCCCCTCCGATGAGCGCACTTTCCTGCTCACCGCCAAGGATATGGAACGTGGCCCGCCCCCCAGAGCGGAGTTGCGTAGTTCACAGCGCCGAGCACCACTGCTCCAGTGTCGGCTGCGGCTATAATCTAGGCCGTGGTCTCATGGGCCTGGCTCTAGTCACCACCTCAGGCCCTAGATCTCCGTCCCCCGGGCAGGGAGCCCAGTTGTTTCACCACCAATGGGGCCGCGATTGTCACGCCACCTCCTGGGCACCAAAATGTCGCATTGGAAGCCCCAAATGTGCAGGATAATTGAAGGATAGTGGTTCAGAGTGGAGGAGCTCCGGACTCAGGCGGCCATTTCGGTTGCCGGCTAGCTCCGCCCCCCAAACCTGCAAGAGTTCTTTTGGCAAAAATAAAGAAATTGGAGCATTCCTATTATTCATCGAAATTCAAAGACTGTTTATCTCAGCATATTGAGGCAAAACTTCAATTCAATGAGGAGTTGACTGTTAAGGCCTTTTTTTATTTGTTAAAGTCCAGTGCAAAATTTTATGTGGACCAGAACATGGCTGGCAAACTCTTAGTGAATTATTTACAAGTCAAAAACAACAAACTTAACATTGATTTATTTCTGTAAAAGCAAAACGCATTAAGGTTGAAGGATTTGGAAATATTGGATGAATTTCTCCTTTTATACAAAGAATTACATACACCAGAATCCATACCCTCAGATCTTGACATTTCTCAGTTACTTTCAGGTATTCAACGTCCCTCTGATACTCATGTAGATTACAACCTCTTAGAATCTGACATCTCACAACAAGAACTCCTCGATGCTCTACAAACACTCAAGAAAGACAAGGCCCCAGATCCACACTGGTTTACAGTGGAATTTTATATACATTTAGCATCACTGCATCTTCCTAAGTTACATACCCTTTTACATTTGTTTGTGCAGTTAGGTGAATCCTCTGGCTCTTTTATAGGAGCACTAATTTGTTTACTTCCTAAGGACGTAGAATATTAAAAACACTGCAATAATTATACACCTATTTCTTTGGTCAATATTGATTACAAATTATTTTCTAAAACTTTAGCCATGCGTCTGGAATCTTACCTCCCTCAATTACTGAGTGCAAAGCAATCCGGCATTATTAAAAGATGCCTCATTTCAGATAACACCCGCTTATTTTTTGACATAATATCTAAGTCTTCTCAAGTACCTCATTCATTAGCAAGACGCGGAGAAGATGTTTGTTCATGTCAATTGGACATATCTCAGTCAAGTGCTTAAATGGTTTGGTTTTGGTCCAAAGATCATATTTTTTATTTCGGTCTTATACACTAATCCTCGAGCAGCCATTTTTGTAAACGGTAACACATCCTCCTATTTTGACTTGGAAGAGGTGTACGTCAAGGCTGGCCATTGTACCATTTTCTTTTCAATCTGGCCTTAGAACCATTTCTGTCTAAAATTCGTCAAAACAAGGATATACATGGATTTGATGCTAACAACAAGCCAATTAAATTGGCAGCATACACTGAAGACATATTATTATCTCTCTCCAATCCACAATCCTCTATTCCTACCTTCTTATGTGAGTTGGAGCTCTTTGCTTCAGTTTCCGGTTTTGCGCTCTCAAATTTTATTTGGAATTCTAAATATATAAAATATTTAGGGTTGGTTTATGCCCCTTCAATTCCAACAAGCATTTCTTTATGTATTGAAAAGTGCATACACATTATTTCCACACTAACATCCAAATGGTATCCTTTATATTTGTCATGGTGGGGGTGTTTGAAAACTATTACGATATTGCCTTCTAATATTTCATTACCTATTGCATCAAATTTCTTTAAACAAATGAATTCCATACTGTCATCATTCTTATGGAACACTAAAAAGTCTTGCATGTCATTATTGAGACCAATTAATAGGCATGGGCGGATTTTGCGGATTCGCAATCCGCGAAATTGCGGATTCGCGGA
The DNA here is from genome assembly GCF_964263255.1 of Lissotriton vulgaris. Taxonomy (NCBI): domain Eukaryota; kingdom Metazoa; phylum Chordata; class Amphibia; order Caudata; family Salamandridae; genus Lissotriton; species Lissotriton vulgaris. Next base: position 490,650,334 of record NC_141693.1, read on the forward strand.
TTTGCGGATTGCGAAAATCCGCAAAATCCGCGAATCCTCGCGGATTTTGCGGATTTTTTTTTTTGGGTGTTCGCACGGGTTTCTGCAAGTTCGCGAGGGTTTTGTGCAATTTCGCAAATTGCGAACTTACTTGTCAGGTCGCCAGTTTTGCGAACTTGTTGTTTCTACGTGCCCAGCCTGTTTGCAAGCCTTTCTTCATCACTGCCACCCTCTGTCACCACTGGCACTCTCTTTGTTCACCCATGCCACCCTCTGGCTCACCCATGTCACCCTCTGTGTCATCACAGCACCCTCTGGTTCACCAGTGTACATTATTGGGGCAAACAAAGCACTGCCATCCTCTGTCAACACTCGCACTCTGGTTCACTCATGCCACCCTCTGGCTGTCACACCCATGCCACCCTCGGTGTCATCACAGCACCCTCTGGTTGACCAGTGAGTGTACATTATTGTGGCAAAGCAAAGCACACCTGCTAAGTGCCTTAAGTTTTGCATAATTAAATTACAACAACACCTGCCCTGCCCCAACTGACATTAATGAAGGCTGGCACCTGCTTGTCTTTCCTTTCCTTTTCCTGTTTGTTGCAATGTAATTTTTTTTTAACAGGAACCTAACCGAATTCTGGAGGGCCCCTTCAGGAAGCACTACAGGGAAAGGTTACAAATGATGAGGTTGAACTTTTGCACCTGCTCATAGCTTTTCCTTTTGCAACATAGCCAGCCCCCAACACCACCCCAAAAGTCGAAAAACACACACAAAAATCACCATAAACAACATCAACTTATCAACTTACTTGTGAAATCAAATTTTGAATCCAAAAGGCCTCAAATCCAAATATCCAGCAGCATCCACAAAAAGTAATCCTTCCCAGTCAAGATCGAATCCAAAATGGCCAGGAAAGGAAACAGGAACAGGAAGTTGGAGACTGGGGCACTTCCTTCACCCCTCCCCAATGGAGGAACTTGCTGGACAGGAACAGGAAGTTGGAGACTGGGCCACTTCCTTCCTTCACTCCTCCGCCATTTTTTTTTTTTGTAATTTCGCGAGTGCGAGATTGTTGCTGCTCACGCCGCGGGCCGCGAGCAGTGCGAACACAAGCAAAAAATCTGCAGCGCGCGGATTTGCGGATTGTGCGGGAAATCCGCGAATCTCGCGGATTGCGGATTTACCGAAAATCCGCAAAATCCGCGAGCAGAACGGATTTTACGCCCATGCCTACCAATTAAACCAAAGCATGAAGGTGGGATGAACTTTCCTGACTTCACCACATATCACAAATCTTTCCTACAGCCTCAATCCTCGAGATGGCTTTCTGAACCTCAGTTGGATCATCCTTTGTGGGTGGACCTTGAAAGTTTTATCTCGCTTCTTTCTCCTTCATAGAGTATGTTTCCTTCACCCGCAAACCACAATCTATAACTACCCCTATCCTTAAACATACTTTCAAACTTCTACAATCTAACTCAAAGTTAATTCCTACAGATTTTAAATCTTTTGTTGATTCTACACTATGGCACAATAGTTTTATACTGATCCATGGCAAAACCTTTTATTGGAAGTCATGGAGAGACAAACGTATAATTCGGACGCATCAACTTTTTTTTTCAGAATGAAATTATATCTTTTTCTCAGCCTTTTGACTTTCCACTCTCTTATCAATCCAAATACACTCTTCTAAAACCAGACCTTTCCACTGCTCATACTCAAGTTTTGTCTTTCAGCTATCCCACTCCTCATCCGGTTAATAGGTTACATACTCTTTCATACTCATGTCCGAAAGTTTCTACTATTTACAATCACCTTCATGGCCTATGTGCTGACAGAGAAAAATCTAAAGTAGAATTATCCTTAATAGAGGAACGTGAGATGGCTTGGCCAATCTCCCTTTGGAGCAAAATATAGTCCAAAATTAGGAAATCTTCCAGAGTGGCAAACCACGCAAGCAATATTTATTATTTACAATAGACTTTTATTACACTCTGCTATTTTACATAATAGACAGTCTGTCATTCCTGATGCCTGTTAGACATGGTCATTCTCTTCAGTTAATCTAAAACACCTGCTCTGTACATGTCCGCATATGCTCACTTTTTGGGAAAGTGTCTGGTCTCAAATTAACTTAATCTTTGGTTCTAGAATCCCCTTTTCACTTAGTTTTAGGAAGTTTATCACCTGCTTGTGGTAGTTATACCCATGATATCAAGACTGTGGATCTGTTGATAGCTGTTGCCTTCCAACAGATCGCCAAAAACTGGAAAGATTTTACTAAGTTATCCTTTCAGGTGTTATGCTGTATGCTATAATCATAGACAAGACATAGCTTTTGTACATCCTATTCATTTAGCTACAAAATGCCTACATTTATGGTCACCTGTCACAAAACACATTGAGGCCAGTGCGAGAAAATCTTTCTCCGAAACTCCCATCCAACAAGAAGTTTCTTTTTATTTGTACCGGCATTCCACTTCAGTCATGTATATTTGGCATTTTTACTTAACAATTTTTTTTAATGTTTAATTTTTCATTCATATGATCATATATTGCTTATTGTGTCATTGTATATGCATACTTTCTGTTTCTTCAGTTTCTCTCTTTTTTTAACTGAAACATATAATATAAACAATATAAATTAGTTTACATGCAATATGGACCTATGTTGCCATCATGGCATTCTGGTTACAATACCATCCACTCTGAAATGACGCAGATTTGTAGTTGTACTACTAATAATGTTTGTAAATGAAAAAAATGTAAAAGCAGGTCAAAACGGACATGCCAATCTACTCATGTTTACCTTTGCCTTTTTATTAAAGGGGTGAATAGTATTTACAGACTTTTTCTCATCTGTATTAGGTGACCTCCGTGTAGGTTTCACTTTTACATGTTCATAATTCTTATAACTATCATACTTCTAACTTGCAAAAGGGTTCTGTCAGGGCCTTAGCATCAAGAAAATTATTCATCCTATTGCAGTAAATCAGAAGCTTATTACTTACAACGATATTTAGCAACGAGGACAGAAAGGTTGCTGCAAGATTTACAGTAGCTTTCACCGTCATCATTAAACATCGCTGTGTTAATGAGTCATGGCTTGCACACTGAAGGGAAAGGCCATAATGCAGATATTGCTATTCAAATATTTCAGCCATCAATAACAGCCATAACTAAACGTGTGTGCTTCTATGAGCTAACAAAGCAAACATTGAAAGGCAACGGGTAGAGAGGTCAAGTGAAAAAAAACAGTATCTCCTAGGGAAAAAACTGAAATCATTCAAACCCAATTTTGTAACAAAAGGTGACCTTTTTTAGACCTTGAATTGCTTGAAATCAATTAACATCGCACTGCAGGCTGGTGGTAAGAAATCTTCCTCTCAGTAACAATCCATTATTTTCACTTTGCTCTGACTTCTCTCCTACAAGTCCATTAATCTCTACAAGATAATGATCTCTTTAAAGAGGAAACAATTGAAAGTCTAATGTTATGTTATGGTGTGAAGTGTATTTGATAGCCCATTCCCACCATTTCCACGGTCTCAAAAAATCTAAGTGCTCTTCACTACTCTGGGGGTCTCATAGACCAGAGTCAAAGTGGTGTATTGATTTTTTATTTTCCAGTGTTTTGTGTTGTTTAAGGTGAGTTATACTAGATAGTGCTCCGCAGGCTTGGAGTAGGCTAATATATAGGTTAGAGAAGGTTTACGTTGGATAGTGGCAGGCTAAATGGTGTTATGGATCTGCGTGGAGCAATGCCAACATGTATGTCCATATGTGTGTGTGTGTTTGTGAGTGCGAGAGAGATGTTCTGCAGACATTGTCTTTTGTGTTACTCCGCTGGGGTGTACGGCTGTCTATTGCCAACATTCAAGTGGCTGTCATGGTTTGAGACATCTCTCCTGATTATGTGGCTTTGATGCCTTTTTAGGTGGGTTTGGTAAGTTTAAGTAAACTATATTATGTTTGACATTTAGATTGGTGAATATAAATATATGTGCCTGAATAATTTAAGTGTATGTACTATTGAGATGAGAAAACTCTCACGCAGCAATATGGCTAGGAGTCAATGTGTGTATGATGGTGCCAGGGGTTGTCTGAAATGCGTCTTTTTGGTGTATGCTGAGGAGTTAATATTACCTTTTCTGGTTGTGTGATTATAGTGGCAAATACACAGCTAACTAGATTGCTTGGAGTCACGCTGTATGCTTGATGTCTCCATAAGTTCTTGATACAAACGTGCCTCTAAGATGACAAACTACATGATGGGGCCAGAGATGTTGCCCAGAAAGTATTGTTAATGTAAAGCAGGTTGTTAGAAATTTGTTTTTTGGTTGGCAGAGATATGCACCCTATCACAGCAGGAACCACAATCCTAGTCAGGATAAGTCAGTAACACACTATAAATTAACCTGTGTCACCCTCTAGTAGCTCCACAAAAATCAGGCTTAATAAAGAGGCAATGTATAAAGTATTTGTGCACAACACAGACAGTAACACAAAGAAAACCCTACAAAATACCTCCTCAACAGTTAAAGAAAATTGCCAATATGTTTATGTGTAAAACAAGACCAAAACGACAAAAATCCAAAAAGGAGAAGTCAAGATGTGATTTTTAAAGTATAAACTGTTTTGAAGTGCTTAGAAACAAATAGCGCCAACCAAAGTTATCTGGTTGGGTTTGATTGGGGCAAATCCCCAAGTTCAGACCAATCATGTTGGAGTGTGGGCCAGGTACAGGAGCTCCGCAGGCCTACTGAACAGTACCTTGAATGCATCAAACGTCGAGAAAGATGAGTGGCGCACTGAAGGTGAGGCGTCACTTTCGATCGTAGAGATGTAGGCGATGCATTGGTTCTAAGCTGTGCAGAGTTGAGGATGTGTTGAGAGTCAAGATGAGATAGACATCAAGGTGATGTGTTGTCGTCGTCAAACCGCTGGGTAATAGGCTATGCGAGCAGAAGGAAGCAAAGCATTGGCATCAAGCCACACAGAATTGGAGATGCATCAGAATCTGGGGGTGATGTATTGTGTCCGCAGTTCATGCAGTAGCAGTGATGCATCAGTTGTTGAAGGAAATGTGCTGGTTCCAATCTGCACAATGTTGTCAATGTGTGGATTTTCTTGGGTTGTTACACAGATACTCACTCCTAAGGTCCCAAGAATGGATTGGAACTGTTTGGCAGAGGAGGACTTACAGCAGACCAGGTGCTAGTTGCAAGTAACAGGGTGAAGTCTTTGATATCCTTGAGACTTCAGAAACAGGAGGCAAGCCAACATGCCCTTGGAGCTACTTAGGTTCTGGTATATAGAAAGTCTGGTCCAGTCCTACTCACTCTGAGGCAAGAATCACCAACACAGCAAAACAGTTTAGCAAAGGGACAGACCCTCCTGGCAGCACAGCAATCTTTCCTGTTAGAATGTCCTCAGTTCTAGATGTGTTCTGCGTTCATGGTGTCAGAGGTCCAGTACTTATACCCAGTTGAGCCTGTGAAGTAGGGAGACTTCAAAGAGATGTTTTGAAGTGCACTAGAACCTGAATTTCCTACCCTGGCTCCAGACTCACTATAGGGGGGTATGCAAACATTTGTGTGGGGACAGGACATCTCCCTTTTAGGTGTAAAGTATTAGCTCCTCACTTCCATCCTACTCAGGATGACGACCCATCAACATGCAGATGGCTACTCAGTTACACCTAACCTTACTTTGTGTGTGTCTAGAGGAAATGCAGGAAGCAAGCTGTCATCCAACCAAGACATGTATTCCAGAGAGAGGCAAAAGGCACCAAATGGTTTGAGCAAGAAAATGGCAACTTTCTAAAATTTGTGTTTTTAAATTGTGAGTCCAGAGACACCAAATTTGGATTTCCTATATTTTTCCAATTGGAAACTTTGCTTATAAAATGTGAAAAGGCAGTCCCAATGTTATCCTGTAAGAGTGAATGGCTATGCAGTAGTGAAAAATGTGTTTAAGAGTATTTCACTCCCAAGATATCGAAACGTTCAAAGATATGTACTAATTTTAAATACATTGCATCCAGGGCCTAACTCAGAGGTAACCTATAAACAATAAAAAGTAAGGTTTCGGCCTGGCAAGTAGGTCAAATTGCCAGGTCCGCATAGCAGTTTAAAACTGCAGACACAGGATCTGCAGTGGCAGCCCTGAGACATGTTTTAAGTGCTACTTAAGTGGGTGGCACAATCAGTGCTGCAGGCCCACTAGTAGCATTTAATTTACAGGACTTATACGTAAATTAAATGTGGCAATTGTGGATGAGCCAATGTTGGTTTTAGGTAAAGAGCACAAGCACTTTAGCACTGGTCAGCAGTGAAAAATTGCACAAATTCCTAAAGCCAGCCAAACCTGCCTGATTACATATCGGATAAAGTATCCCATGCCATGCAATTTAAGGATATTATAAGTCACAGAGGAGTTCCATGAAATTATAGAGGACCGAGTAGAAAGACCGAGTTCCTTCATAAGATTATAAAACTCCAAGGTGACTTGCACTATCCCTATTATGAACAACAGTAGAAACTTCATTCCTTTTAATACATCATTAAAACTTCACATTTCCCACAAACCACATAAAATCTTGTGGGTAGCTCATTCATATTGAAGAGAGAGCATGTTTGTAAACAAGGACAATTAAGATGCACTCTCAAGTGCAAAATAAAACACATTAAAAAGTATTTTGATATGTTTTACAAAAAGATTTTAGAATCATTTTAATGCAAGTTGGTTTTTCAAAAAAGGGCTGTAGCTTGTAATCTGTAGAAATGTGCGTAGAAAGATTCTAACTTTTCTATAATTATCTACAGAATGTACAAAATATAAATGTTGCCATAAATATCTCCTTTCTGTGTGTTCCTGTACAGCTCGATAAAACACAGAATAAAGATAAACATGTTTTGCTTTTGCTCTTTAAACAGCTGGTTTAATTTAACTCTCGTACCTGACTTTCCTTTCCCCTCGGCTGCTGTATCTGGCAGCAGGTATTGTGACATCAGATTTCAACTGTAATAAGCTATTAGAGTTGTGAAGCGACGTCATTTCCTTATATTTGGCAACTGAGTGCATCACAAGTTGCCTATTACAAAGCCATTTGAGACAGTTTTTTGTACAGGGATTGCAGAGGCTTATGTATGTTTGTTGCACTCAGCATCTTTTGGCATGTTTCCCTAGTCTTTTTGCCTTCTGATCGCCTGTTTTTGATGGTATGCCGGACTTCATTTTTGCTGGTTTAGTGTCTCTGCATACTCTTTCACTGCTGTTCAGTGCTAAAGTGCAAGTGTTCCTACTGTAAATTGTGTTCTGATTGGTTTTCCATGATTCGAATATTTGATTTACTTGTAAGGCCCTAGTGCTTTGCACTGTGTGTACCCAGAGCCTGTAACTCAAACGTAACTAGTGGGCCTGAAACACTGGCTGTGCCACCCACACAAGTAACCTTTCAAAGGTGTTTCAGACCTGCCACTGCAGTGTTTAGATGCAGTTTCTACTGCCATGTCGTCCTGGCAACATGTAAGGCACCCCTCATGTAGGGTGCCTCCATGGGAAGGATGCCATGTATGTGAAAGGCAGTACATGTTCTGGTTTGTTTTACATGTCCTGATAGTGAAATACTAAGGGCCAGATGTAGGTCACCAAATACCGGTCGGTAACGGCCGATTTCATCCGTTACCGACCGGTATTTGGCTTTTGACATGTAGGTGGTTTGGAATTTACAGAATCGGTATATTTACCGCTTCGGTATTTTTCCGAAGCAGTAAATATACCGATTCTGTAAGTCCATATGTAGGTGGAACAGTTTGCAGAGCCACAGGCCCTTAGGAATTCTTAATTTACCACCGAATACTATTGGGTGGTAAATTAAGAATTTCTGTTTACATGCACATCTGTGCATGTACACCTGTGCCATGTGCCACACATACATGCCCTAAGGGCATGTATGTGTGTCACAGGGCACACAATCTAGAAACAGGGGTGCAACAGGGTGTCAAAGTGACACCCTGTCCCCCTTGGCAATTCGGTATTTTACAGATTTGGTAAAATACAGAATCGGTATTTGCCATTGATTCCTGTGTCAATGGCAAATACCGATTCGGTAATTACCGAATCTGTAAATACCGAAACTTACCGATTCGGTATTGAATTCGGTAAAAATACCCACATCCCGATTGCCAGTTCTTAAATACCGAATCGGTATGATTCGGTATTTAAGATTCAGTAGTCTGGGATTACTTAAATTGGGCACTGTGTATTTTGCTGTTCACTATTGGAAGGCTGGCTGTCCCATAGGCTATCATGGGAGCTGCATAGTAATATTCTACAAGCGTAACTTTTCATTGCAACAAGATGGAGAAATGCAGTTTAGGCTTCCTGAACTCAGAATTGAAAAATACATCTTTTAGTACAGATGATTTTATATTGTGGGCCTGAAGATACCACTTTTAGAAGGTGTGAAAAGGTAATGGGCAATCCAACAAACCCTTGTGGGCTTTGGTGATAAAGTGAACAGGTAAGATTGCCAACAAGGGGTTCATTCAAAATTCATTACTCAAAGTAATTGTATCTAATATATAGTGTAATAGTCACATTAATTCAGAAACAAAGATCAAAAGGGAATATTTTAAAGAACAACATATACAATCAATGGGTGTATACGAAGAAATAATCAATTTTATATTCAAAACATTAAAAATAGGGGAACAGAAAAAATATAATTACGTCAACATACATACATTGATAACAGAAAACTGAAATCATCTTAGATCTCCCATGTTGACTGTTAGACCTGGCATCATTGGCATGGGCTTCCCCTGTGGGTTTTTGCCTTTACCTCCTGTGTTCTTGCTTTGTGTTGGACTCCGTTTTGCTGGTCTATATGCTTCTGGCACTTTGCCACTGCTGTTCATTGCCAAAGGGCAAATGCTCCCTTTGCAAACTGTTGTTATGGATTGGTGTTTTCATGATTGGCATATTTGATTTACTAGTCAGTCCCTAGTGCAGTGCACTGTGTGTGCCTGGGGCCTTTAAATCAAATGCTGCTAGTGGGCATGCAGCACTAATTGTGCCACCCATATAAGCATGCCTGCCATTGCAGAGCCTGTGTGCAGTCTAGTACTGCCATGTCGACATGGTAAGTACACCCACTTGCCAGGCCCTATCCTGCTCTTTTCTTGCTTGTGAGTCAGACCCTCAGATAGGCCCATGGTACCCCTGTGGGCAGGGTGCAGTGCATGTGAAAGGTAGGACATGCCCTGGTGTGTGTAGCATGTTCTGATAGTCTGCAGGGACGCCAGCAAAGATAAAAATCTAGTAACCACAAAGGGACTAAACAATATAAAATAACCAAACAATACTCTTAAGGGAGAGAAAAGAGATAGAATTGAAGAGCTTATAACCATAGAAGGAGAGCCCGCTAGAAAAATCTCAAACTCCTACCAACCAAAAATTTACACCAAATTTGCATTTTTAAAAGATCCTGGAATGGCAATTTATAAAAAAAAACGGGAATCTAGAGGGCTTACCAACCCCATTGGAGCTCGGGAAGATAGAATATCCCCTACTACAAACACAAAAAACACTGGAAACCGAAAAAACTGTAAAGATTACAGTAGCGGATATTCATGCGGACAATAGTTGCACGGTGCCCACCGAAAGTCGGCAAAGAAGCAAAATTGGGGAAGAAGGCACAGGAGGGAAAACAACAGAACGGCCAGTGGAGGCCAGTAGTCCACCTGACACCCAACTAAAAAGCTCTCAAGGCAAGAAAACACCTCCTAGCAGGATTAAAACAGAAAGCTCTCAAGGCAAGGAAACATCTCCCAGCGGGGTCAAAACAGACAGAGCATTAGATCCTACCACCTCTCCAGAACATCAGGAGTCACAAGACTGGGGTGATCAATCAACTCCATTCCTACGACAAAAAACTCAGAATGTACTGGATGAAAGGACAATAACACCTCTGTCAAACAGCAGCCTCTCACCGATGCTGAAGAACACACACGCTGGTTCCCTAACGGCCTCAAAAGAGCAGAGAGAAATGGGCCGACTCAATTCACCTCAGAACTAGCTACAGGAGAACTCATACGCCATAGACAGCGATATGACCTTCCTCGCAACGCAAGAGTGGGAAGACCTAGTGGCCTCATATAACCTAAAACCCACTAAATCCCTTAATATGGGAAAACCCGCCAGCACGTATAGAGAAGAGAGTAAAAGCCCGTCCAATACATTCCGGGCAACCTTATTAAACACAATTCAACTATCAGCAACAGCTCTACAATACCAATCTGATAAACTAGACATGCAGCTAACAGTATTGCAAACACCAGCGGAGTTTACTTCAGGGATAGAGAGGAAACTAGGAGATCTAAATGACCTCATTAAAAGGGGACAAGAAGCAGCAGAACTCTTTGAGTTAGTAAGAACAGAATGTGACTGCTCCCCAATAATAAACAAGCTTTCAACACTACAGACAATGTTAGAGAACCTTCTGGCAAATTTGAAACCAAACACAACATCTGATTTAATAGCTACAGTCAATGTGGGAAACGTAATCGAGGACAATCAAACAAATGGAATCATAAAAGGAGCCGAAAACAAGTTGATTCAAAATGAGGAGAACTGTCCTTTCAATTCTAGATAATCCCCAGAAAATTCCATCTCAAATGCCTCATTTCACGAAAGAGTCAGCACAGAGGCACCTACAAACTCACGAACTCGACGGAAACGAAAAAGGAAGGGCAGGAACAGGAAAATGACAGCTGCTGTCTTCAAAGTGGAGAGGCAGCCGGCGGAAACCCAGGACCAAGTAGAACAAGAAAACAAAGCGGCACCTTCTACCCAGGTTGAGCAGACTCCGTCTCTGGACAAGAAACTGAAAACCTCAAGGATCTCAAACAATCTGAAAATTCCAACGTCCCAAAAATTATTAGAGATGGCGATTGAACAGCCCGGGCAAAAGAAGGATAGAAAGGCACAACACACGCAACAATGGGATAGAACCGAGCAAGGAAGAGACTTACGCAGCATAGAAAGGAGACATACCGCCAGCCAGCCAAGGGAAAGGACACAAAGTGGGGAGCAGCCGGCCCTAGAGCAGGAACTGGAAGAATCCAACAGAATCGAAACTGCTACTATACTTAAAACAATAATAACCAACTCCCCAACTGGGTTACACACCATGAGGTGCCCTTAGCCAAAGAAACCAGGGCCATTGCATCAAAAGAGACAGATATATTACTATTTGTCCCCGAGTATAAATCTAGAGGAAGAGTGGATACCTTGAATAGAGGAAACATAATAAAACTTGTTAACTCAATTAAGGGATTGGAAGACATCAAATCAACTGACTTGCTTCAAATCGAATTCCAATCCACATGTGACCCACGTAAACCAGAAACGACAAAGACAACATGGATATCTAATGAGCTGGTTGATCGGATCCTTAGAGAAATTATCGAATTCTCTCAGTGAAGAATGAAACTGGAACTAGGAAAGAGACTAGCCTACCCAACACTGTTTTTAGAGGAGAGCAAAAAAGAACACTTTCACACAGCAACATCAATTCTAAAAGCAGCTCTCAGCCAGTCACCAGGGCCTCAAGGGAGGCTCTTGTATACTAAAACGGTAATAACAAAACCACCAATCCCCAATCTGGACAATATATAGCAAACAATAACAAACAGGGGTGGCCAATGACAAGGGATTCCTGCCCAGACCTTACCACACACCAGCTCCACTAATCTTAGAATATGTACCTGGAACACCAATGGTTTGGCTAACAAACTGAATGATCGGTAAACATTAAATTACTTAAGGTAATTTGACCTGATATTATTACAAGAAACCTGGGAAGAACACGAGATAGCCCTAGAAGGATACATGACACAAATAGTCCCAGCGACTGGGACCTCAACCTTTGGTCACAGCTCAAGCGGACTGATGATTTTTGCCTCAATTCTCACAATAGGAGCAATGGAGGAGATAAAGATTAAAACTATAGCTCCAAATACTAAACAGGCAATAGCTATAACAATCAATATCAGAAAGACGGACCAACCTCTTGTTATAATTAATTCCTATATACACCGAAGCACAGATTAAAAGGCACAAGAGAGCTGGTCAAGGAAACAGCAAAAATCATAGAAGAGAGAGAAGCTGAGAACTTGATCCTGGCAGGAGTCTTCAACCTCTTTCTCTTGGAACCACACTGGATGATGAACTAGCACAGGAGCTTAACACAGCTTGGGGTATTCCAACTCAAGCACAAGCACTTCCAAACAAACAAAGTGCTCAAATCAACTACTAAAGGACTTAGAGCAACTAAACCTAAGGGTGCTGAATGGTCGGTTCACAGAGGCTACCCTTCCAGCATCAACTGATCACTCCGCAACAATTTCCTCCTACCTAGATTATACACTTGCAACTCTCCCTTTGATTGGCATCATCAAAACATTTAAACTGGGTGACAATGATCAAAGCGACCATCTGCCGCAGGAAATTGTCTTAAGCATAACCACGGAGAGTTTTATGGAAACCAGGGTAAAAACTGGGACCGAATATACTTCAGATTTCACACGAATAAAGTACAAACCAGACAAGATTGAAGAACTATCCTCAAATGCGAAGGATCTTATTCATCAAGATAAGCTGGCCACAAACCCAATAGAAGCCTGGGAGGAGTATACGAAGGTCTTCGGGATTAAACACGCCACAAAACCAAAGACCCTTAGAGGTAAATCTCAGAGGCCCATATCAGGAAAGACAAGTACACCGGAGACAAAAAGACTTAAACGGAAAATAAAACAAATTCTGAAACAACTGCGAGCAAAACCACACAATGAGGCACTGCAAAAAGACCTACGCGATTTAAAAGCCAGGTTAAAAAAGGTAATCTGGGACAAAAAAAAGACAGATGAACGACGAACTCTGGGCAAAAATAATGCACGACTCGGAATTGAAAAACAGCGCCAAGTTTTGGCAGACAATTTGTAGCCTTCAACGGCCAGGTCACCATAGAATAAGCTCATATATATCAGAGACAGATTGGGCAAATTATCTGTACAATCACTTTAATGACAAAAACAAAGAGGATAACTCCACTGAAGTGAAATCACAGAAAAGAGAGAGGGAACAGAAGGATAACGACACAGGAAAGATCGAACAAGGGACTAGAAAATACATCAAAAGGAAAGTGAATAAACACAATCAAAAAAACGAAGATAGAGCAAGAAATACCAGCACAATATGAAACAGCAAAGAAAATAATATTAGCATACCAGCAGCTCGGATAAAAACACAAATACAGAAGGGCAAGTCGGAAGGAGCACCAGGTCCAAATGGGATACCACCAATAATATTTAAACATGATATGGAATTTTGGAGTACTACACTGGTACCAGTCTTCATGGACATTCAAGAGCTAGAAACTAACCCGGCATCCTGGAAAGGATCGATCATAAGCCCAATTTATAAGCAGGGCGACAGAAGCAACCCTTGTAACTACCGGTTGATTGCCCTAATAGACATAGAGGGAAAGTACTATGCTGGTCTATTACTGGAGGAATTGACATCCTGGGCAGCGTCAAAACAAATAATCCCGGTAAATCAAACAGGATTCTGTAGAGTAAGTAAGTAAAAACTTTATTGTATAGTTAATAAAAACCATTACAAAAATTTTAAAAATTAAAATGAATTAATAACATCAGTTTAGAACTGGTCAGTATACATTCATGGTTTAGACTTAGCAGCATTAGTACACAAAATGTTTGTCAAAGAACGTTCAGTGCCTAGTCATTTTGATTTTATAATGTCCATTAACTAGTTGTGGAACGGTGAGTTTGACTCATTTTCCTCCACTGTATCCACTGGCTGGCAAGAAAGAATGGCGGGTGCAATTTCTTGCATCTCAGTGAAAGGTAGGGGTTATTTACTCTCAGATTAACAGCTTGATCTTAATTCTGTAGAGGACAGGGCACCACCACCAACGTCATGGCATTAACTCTGCAGGCAGACGCGGCTAAAGCAGGAAAGAACTCGTTATTTCTATGTTTTATAGACAACAGCTCAGCGTTTGACCAGGTGGACCGGGCCAAACTATGGAAAAAGCTGGAAAAATGGGGGATACCACAACCTCTTCTGAAGCAGCTGATCTCACTCCACACCAACACCTGGTTCAAGATTAAGCTGGGAGACGGTACGCATCTCTCAAGGCGCATTAACACCTCTAAAGGCCTGAAACAAGGGTGCGTCCTAGCTCCTACGCTGTTTAATCTTTTCCTAGCAGATTTACCAGGGGAATTGGACAGCACCAAATCACATGCCCCACGATAGGGAGAAATCATGCTGTCCAATCTCCTGTATGCTGATGACATGGTCCTAATAAGCCGGACTCCAATTGGCCTCCAACACGTTCTGAATACTACCAGCTCATTTTCACAGCGCAACGGATTAACCATCAACCTAACAAAAACAAAAACTATGACGTGAACTATAGAAAGCCTAGGAAAAGCATTTGGTGTTTGGAAGGTTGGAAACTGGACCATGTAACAAGCTACAAGTACCTTGGGGTACTACTAGATAACAGAGGCTCGTTTAAACCTCAATTAGAGACGCTGCATCGAAAGGCACCATGAGCTATTTTGTCGTCTTTGTAGGAAGGACCTGAAGATTTAACACACATAATTATTTGTATTTGCCCAGGCTTAATGGATAAAAGGATATCTTTACTACGAGCAAGATGGAACCAGAAGGGCATCAGGACATCTAGACAGGCAGTCAAACTGTGCTTCAACCCAATTAAACTGCTGTCTCTCAAAACATTTTGATACAGTGAGGGAAAGAATCAAGAAGAAGCAAAATGAGAAGCATACTAATAGACAGACAGTACTCCAGAGCACTATACTGGGACTCCAGCTCATGCAATAACATCAACAAATTAAATTGGAAACATGAACTTTATTCACCACTGCACATAGCGAGATTACGGCGACCCATGTATTTTAAAGTTTGACAAATAATTTTATCTTTTGATATATACTTCCTTTTGAATTAACTGTACAATAAAGTTACTACTACTACTACTGATAGTGAAATGCTGCCAATTTAGTTTTTCACTATTGCAAGGCTACCTGTTCCCATAGGATAGAATGGGGATTTTGCTTATAAAATCTTATAAACTCCTGGGAACAAGGTAGGAAAATTAAGTTTAGTATGCCTGAACTTAAAATGCATCTTTTAGTGAGGGCGATTTTTTACTTGCTGTGTTTGAAAATACCACTTTTAGAAAGTTGGCATTCTCTTGCATAGCCATCCAGTGTTCTAGGATGTGTATTGAAATGTTTGTTTTGAAGTGATAGGGACTGGGGATAGGCAGTGGCTCCAGGGAGTTTGGATGAGTCACTGCTGGACTAAATATATCTGGGGTGCATTTAGAGTAGGGGAGGATATTTCCTTTCACCTGAATGGGCCTGGTCTGCCTTCTACAATTCTGTCTCCCCCTCCTGCCAGGAAGCTGCACCATAGAGGACAGAACTGGTTTTTACTGAGCACAGGGCTTCTCTGCCACCAGAGGAGAAAGGATTTGGCTGTATAAATATTGGGGCCCAGACCGCAGAACTTTAGATCACTTCTGGGAATCAAGAGGAACCTTTGCCAAGGAGAAGAGCGGGAAAACCCGAGGGGAATGCTGCCCCTGTGCTGTTTGCTGTCTGTGGTGGCCTGCAGTGGCTATTTTCAGTCAAGCAAAGGGAAAAGGACTTTGCTGTTTGCGGTGTCCACTGCTTGAGGAAGATCTCCTGTTAAGGATTGCAGGAATTGCTGTTAGCATGAGCTAAAAGCCATTTTGTTCCTGGCAGCCACTTTAGTTAGCCATGTGCTCACCATGTGCTTTCTTCCTCTTCCAGAGCCTTGCACATGCTCAGAAAGACCTGTAGCTGCCAGAATGCACCTGCTCCTAGTGTAGAACTGTCAGGCTATTCGTACTGATGTAAGCAGTTTAGTCTCCCCTCCCACTTTGTTGAGCAATCAAATTGTGTATACCCATATTTGTCAATAACCATGCTTGTATGTGCCAGGACCTCCCCTTGGATTTATGCTGACTATGTAACAAATGCATATGTAAGGCCCCTGTTCTCTGTACCCCTTAGACTGTCTCAAATAGGCCTGAGGATACTGTGTGACTCAGTCTCCCTCATGTGAGATTAATAAATGCATTTTTTTGATTACAGCTTCCGTGCCAATCTCTTCTTTGATGGTTTAAAGGACCAGGTGTATCAGGGAACCCCTAAAAAGGTTTCTATTTCTACACTCCAAGAGCTTGAAACTGAGTCTGCCTTCTGTTCTGAAGTCTCAGGGACACAATGACTTCACCGCCAGCTCCCTGAACTTCCTTTCTGAGAGTTCTGACCTGCTAAGAGGTATCTGTAGCTATTTTGGGCCTCTGGAGACTGTTTGACGCTGGGAGCTGTAAAGGTAACACACCTTCGAGAAGTGCAACGCATCCGTACCTGTTTCTGATGCCGAAGAAATCATCACGGCGCCTGCCTGCAGCTTGAGAAATCGCTGCACGCCGCACCAAGAGCACCAGTCTCTTAAGTCCGAGATCACCGCATCGATTCTGACAAAAGCCCTGCTGTGGGGGTGCAAGAACCAACCCATCGTCCCAGATTGTTGGATCGCATTAAGTTGCCAGGTCTGTTGCATCATTGGGGGATGCAGTAAGAAACCGACGCATCACCTCCTCTCCAGTAAGGAACCGATGCATCACCGCCCCGGCACAGCAGTAAGGAACCAACACATCACCTCCCCCAGAGGAAGGAACCGACGCATCACCTTCCTTGTGACCCTTTTTGTTTGTGTGCATGACGCTTCCAAGGTAAGGGTGGGCGTAGTTTGCGAAGTAGCGCTACGCGAAGCTATGCGAAGTGCACTTCGCACTACGTGAACTTCACCTAGCACTACACAAGCTGCGAAGTAGCATGTTCGCACTGTGTAAGATGCGTTTTCAATGATTGCACAGTGCGGACAAGCAACCGGCACTGTGCAATCATTGAAAATGGCATCTTGCACAGTGAGAGCTGTAGTTTTCTGATGATCGAGTAGATTTTTACTCGAGTGGCAGCTTTCTCAACACGAACTGGTAGTTTCTCATTGCGAGCGGTCGCGAGTATGTGCAACCACTCGCAATGAGAAACCTGACATCCCCACGTTGAGAATCTTGCCGGGATGTCATTTTGCTTGCTCGTGGTCGCGAACATGACGTTGAGGACCACGAACAAGCAAAAAATGACCGCTGCACTACGCTACGCTGCACTACGCGTGTTCGCACTGTGCTACGTACAGCTCGCGTAGTGCGAAGTTGCGCAAACTTCGCAAAGTACGTGAGTGTAGGGTGGTGCTTCGCCCAGCGTTAATCCATGGTACTTTGTGTGAAAATTGTTGCATCTGCAATTTGCTGTGAACTGAACTATTTCTACCATTTGAAAGTCATATTTTTATTATTGTATTGTAGATTTTTGTCATTTTGGTCTTGTTTAGGTTAGATAAAGATTGGTTATTTTTCTAAACTGGTGTGGTGTCCATTTGTAGTGTTTTCACTGTATTATTGTATGTATTCACAAATGCTTTTAACACTATCTGTGAGTTAAGCCTGTCTGTTCGTGCCAAGCTACCAAGGGGGTGAGCAGGGGTTATTTTGGAAGTGTACCCCCTTACCCTGACTAGAAGCAATGGTCCCTATTTGGACAAAGTTACCTACCTCTGCCAACTAGAGACCCCCATTTCTAACATTCATGGATCATAGATGCCGCTGCATTTCTACGTTGAGGGGTCATTTGATATACACCTACTCTGAAATTCAAAGAATCAATTGAAGACACTTACATTGAGTATTTGGATCGTCCACTAAACTAGGTTTATTAAGAGGTTAAGAAATCACATGTGACTCTCCTCTGTGCTGAAGATCCTTTCACTGATTGGACACGATTGCGACCTAAATATCGACCACTAATCCACTCTTCTTGTTATATCTACTGTCAATTATTTTGAATTGAGTTTTGGTCCCCCTAAAAATCTGAACAAACTCATAGGATTATTCTAATGAAAATGGATTGTTTGCATTGAGAATCAAAGTATTTCTGTACATGTAATTAATATGTTTTCTGTTATCAATGTATGTTCGTTGATTTAATTGTTGTTTTTTTCTGTACCCCTATTTCACATTTTTTAATATTAAATTAATTATTTCTTCTTATACACCTGTTGATTTTATATGTTGCTCTTTAGAATATTCCCTTTTGATCTTTTTTCCGAACGAATGTGAGATATCCCATTAAGAGACATTAGATGACTCTATAACTTAGATATAATTACTTTGAGTAATGAATTTTGAATTAATCCCTTGTTGGCAATCTTACCTGTTCACTTTTTTAAAGTGGGTATTTTCTTGCTTAACCATCCTCTGTGCCTCTGCCTCTGCTTGTGTCTGTATTCACCATCTGGGTTGAGAGTGACATAAGCTGGGGATGTGCATTAACAGTAGACAGCACAAAGGGGAGGTTGGGGTGTGTCCTGCCTTTCCTGGGTGACTTATATCCAGGTTAAATAGACTTAGCTTACTCTAAATGCTTTAGAGTAGTGGGAGGAGTTGTCGCTTGCACCTTTTTTATGTTTTATATAAGAAGTTTTCTATAGCGCTGGCCAGACCCCAGGGTATCGGAGCACTTTACAGTAGGTACAGCACAGATAATAATCAGATACAAAATAGAGGGGGGACATATCCAAAGAGGATACAAAAATACAAGAGCAACACATTGAAGTATAGGACATATTTGCCTTCACGGTTCTTCGGAGTCTTAGAGCTGAAGCAGAGTTCGATGGTTGTTATTTGCTCCCCATTATCCACTTCCTAGGGAGCGGTTGAGGAACAGGGTTTTGAGTTGGCTTTTGAATTCTGCAAAAGAGGGAATGATTCTGATATGAGGAGGAATGGAATTCCAAATTTTGGGAGTGCTTCCGGTGAAAGATCGATCAGCAGTTTTTTTCTTTCTAATTTTAGGTGGGATGAGTATGAGGGAGTTTCAGCTTCTCAGGTTCCTGGGCTGGCCGAGTTTTATGAGTTTTTTCACCAGGTACTCAGGTTTGCCGGTGTGAAGGGCTTTGTGGGTGAGGCAGGCTGTTCTGAAGCTAATCTACATTTCCACTGGGAGCCACTTAAGTTCATTGAGTGTAGGGGAAATATGATCATATTTCTTGATACCGGTGATCATTCTGGCAGCAGCACATAGCGTTATTTTGATGGGAGCCAGATGTGATTTTGTAATTCCTGAGAGGACTGCATTCCCATAGTCCAGTCTTGACAGAACCAAAGATTTGGTGGCCTGTTTGAGATCATTGGGTGGAATGTAGGGTTTTATTTTGTTCAGTAGTCTGAGGTTAAGGAACGCACTTTTGGCCGAATTCTTAATGTGTCTCGTCATGTTCAGTTTTGGGTCTAGAGTGATGCCTAGGGATTTGACAGAGTCCGCTAGAGTAGGATTCCCATTAAGTGCATCGATGGCCTTTAACCACTCAGCAATTTGGAAATTCTCTTCCTTATTTGAGATAAGGAGTGTCTCAGTCCTATCAGGGTTTAGTTTCAGGTGGTCCCTTGTCAGCCAGCGTTGGACATCTTTCAAGACATCATTAAGTCTTTGTATGTCTTTGAGAGAGGTCGTTTCCAGATAGATCTGGGTATGGTCAGCGTAGAGATGGAAGTGAATGTTGGCTTTTCTGAGTAGTTTGGAAAGAGGTTCCATGTAGATGTTAAAGAGTTGTGGTGAAAGCACCGAGCCTTGAGGGACTCCACTGTTGACTTGCTGGAGGTCAGAAGTGAAGTTTTTGATTTTGATTTTTTGTGTGCGGTTGTGGAGAAAGGAGGAGAACCATTTGAGGACTACCTCGCCAAGGCCAGCTCTTTATTGGAGAGTCCTTTTGAGGAGTTTTGAATTTGAATTTAAAAGCATTTGTTTAGCGCACTTATACCCAGCGGTTTCATGGCGCTGAAGGAGCTACTACTAGCAACAGCAACAAGAGGGACAGATTAGGCATCAAAAGCTATGGAAAAGAGGAAGGTTTTGAGATTCTTCCGGAACTCCAAATAGGAGGTTGCGGATCTGAGGGTCATAGGGAGGGAGTTCCAGAAGACAGGTGCGAGGACCGCAAATTTCACCCCACCTGCTTTCTTTTTCTTGAAGCGAGGAGTGGTCAGGAGTGCCATGTGGGTAGAGCGGAGTTCTCTGCCCGGCAGGTAAGATTTGATGGCTGAGCATATAAACTCGGGGGCAGTGCCCATCCTAGCTTGGAAGGTGAGGCAACCTAGTTTAAATAAGGCCCGCTCCCTCACAGGTAGCCAGTGCAATGATTTCAACAGTGGGGTTGCTCGATGGAATTTGGGCAGCCCATGGATCAGCCGGGCAGCCTGATTTTGCACTAGCTGCAATCGGTGTATGGCATAGGCCGGTGCGCCGTTATAGATTATGTTCCCATAATCGAGGCGCGAGAGCACCATTGCCATCACAATTCTTTTCAGTGCCGGGAGGGAAAAGAAACGGGATATCTTCCTAATTATCCGGAGGGAAACGATGCAGGAGGAGACCACCGAACTCACCTGGGGGTTTACAGATAGTTGGGAATTTAGAAAGATCCCGAGGGTTTTAACTTTAGGGACCGGGAGGGGGGGACACCAAGTGAAGGGGGCCAGAACAAAGGGGACCAGGGACTGCAACCACCTCCTGTCAAGACCAACTCTGTCTTGTCAGGGTTGAGTTTGAGGTGGTTGCAGTTCATCCAATCTTGGATGAATAACATGACGGTTTGAAAGTTCTGAACAGAGGAGGCAGAGTGAGAAAGATTAAAGATAAGCTGGAGGTCATCGGCGTAATTAAACACCGTGACCTCAAGCTGCTGTAATGAAGAAATAAGAGGGGTAGATGTATAAATTAAACAAAAGAGGGGATAAGGAGGAGCCCTGAGGGACGCCACACTCCACCTTTCATGAGGAGGCAGTAAAACCAGTGAGATGAACAACCGGTGCCCTGTCACACAGGAAGAAATTAAGCCAGGAGAGGGCGGAGCCCTCTATGCCCGCCGCCTTGACACTAGTGAGAAGAATGGAGTGATCCACCATGTCAAAAGCGGCGGACAGGTCCAAAAGAACAAGGGCTTGCGGGAGGTTGATGTCAATACCCTCGCGGAGTCTGTCTATCACTGAGATCACCACCTTCTCTGTGGAGTGTAGAGGTCAGAAGTCCGCCTGGCAAGGGGAGAGGCACTAATTTGCCTCAACATAAGTGCTCAGGGTACTCGTGACATGGGTTTCTAAGACCTTTCCCAAATAGGGTAGGAGGGAGATGGGGCGGTAACAGTATCAAATGCTGGCAAGAGGTCAAGGAGAATGAGGAAGCAGCGTTGGTTGGAGTCTAGTGATCCATGTATATAGTCGATGATGTCGAGAGTCGCGGTTTCTGTGCTACAGCCTTTTCTGAAGCCAGACAGGTGGGCGTCCAGGAGCTTGATGTTGTCCAGGTGCTAGGTTAGTTGATGTAGTACGCATCTTTCAAGTGTTTTTGAGAGAAGGGGAGGTTCCACACAGGTCTAAAATTGTTTAGATCTGTCGCATCTAGGCCAGGTTTTTTCAACAGGGGTGTGACTTGACCCATTTTGAGGCAGTCAGGGACCACTCCACTTTTCAGGGAGCTATTTATGATCGTGCTCCAGAGTGGAACTCAAGCATGCTTTATTTTTTGGGTCAGTAGGGGAGGAATGGGATCTAGGACATGGGCTGAGGGTTTGGAGGTGGAGATCAGCGTGATTATCTCAGTTTCTTGAATAGGATGGAAACTAAGCGAGGAATTGGGAGAGGGACCAGGAGAAAGATCTAGTGACCCAGCCATGCTGCTCTTTGCATGGTGCGTGTTGATGCCGTCCAGTGAGAGTTCGATTTTTGTGATCTTGTCCTTGAATAATTTGGCAAACTTGTTGCATAGTTCTTTGGACACCAGCACAAAGGAGGACAAGGGCTTGGAGGTTTGTTATCTGATGATACTATAGAGCTCCTTGGGTCTGTTTTTGGCACTGTCCAATGCTAAGCGGAAAAAGATGGATTTTTTGTTTTTGATGTGGTTGTTGTACTTCCTGCGGGCTGATTTGAGTCACAAAGAATACAAGTAGGTTTATTTCTCCACTTTCTGTCTTTGGCTCTTAGTGTTCTCCTTTTGGAGTTGAGTTCAGAGTTGAACCATGATCTAGATGGGATGGCCCTACTCTTTTTTGAGTTTTAGGGGTGCTATTTTTTCAAGCATGGATACTAGCTTGGCAATGTAACAATCAGTGAGGTCATTAGTAGAGAGGTGCTCAGTGTTGTCTGGGAGAAGTGAGCTTATCTCTTCTTCGAGGACTCCCGTGGGAACCTGGAAGAGGTTTCTCAACCATTTGGGGGGGGGTTTGCAGTGGGGGTTGAGAGAGAGTAAGTTGATTTATGTGGAGGTCTGACCAGTCAACAGGGAGTATGTGATTGATAGTGATTTTGTTTCTTTGTGGGATGATGGCATTGAGGATAGCTTCTTTGTAGTGTGTCTCCTCTGTGCAGTACTGGGTTAAATTGTTGTCACAGAGGAGACTGGATAGCGATTGTATTAGCGGGTTGTTGGTCTAATTCCACCATAGGTTCAGGTCACCGAGAATTAGATTGTTGGTATCGCCGAGTGCACCTTGAGCTATCAGGTCGGATATTTGTTCTCCGAATTCTGAGTTTTTACCTGGAGGGTGATAGAGAAGGTGACAAAGTAAGGAGCCATTATCTTTGGTCTTGATGTTGGTTGAGAGTCATTCAAATGTGTTGTAGTCGAATGAGTTTATTTCCGTGATGGCAATGTTGTCTTTATAGATGATAGCTACCCCTCCTCCTCGCTGGCCTTTTCTGTCTTTATTGATGAGGGAGATGCCTGGGGGAACAAACATGTCCAGGCATGGTGGGGATAGCTTATTGAGCCAGGTCTCCGTGAGGAAGGCAATGTCAATGTCATGCGAGAGGATGGCCTCTGCTATTTCCGTTTCATGCAAAGAGGCTGAGCTGCAGTTGATGAGTAAGCAATTGGTGAAAGGCTCTTTGTTGCTGGCGATATTTTCAATGGACGCCCTAGGTATGGTGGTCAGGACGGGCGGTCTCAGGGGTTTTGTGTAGGGGAGGTCTTTTCGGAGACCTCTGATCAGGATTTTGGATTTCGGGGAGTCAGAGGGTGGTGTATCATAGGAAGAGGCTAGAACGGCTGCTTCCATCTTGGACATGGCTGCTTCTGTTCTGTTGGGTCTTGAGGTCAAGGTTATTTGAGGCCAGGGTTTCGAGCCCCTTCTTGGGGGTCTCTGAGGATGAGTTACAGGGGTTTCTGAGGGCCAGGAGGGGCTCTTCTGGTTGTTGGTGTTGGCAGTGGGGGGAACCCAAGGAGGAGATTGGTGGTATCTGCAAGCTTTACCTAGGTTAGAGAGGATTTCGGTTAGATCCCGGGAGATCGAGTCTATTTGGTTTTCAAGTGACACGAGTCGCTGCTCCGTTGAGCCGAGGGAGGGGTTGTAGGCAACTTGGGGGGATTCACCTTGTGAGGTATAGGTCGGTTTCAAGCAGTGTTGTCTCTTATTTATTGTGTATGACAGGTTGTCTCTTTTTGAGATCCTAGGAGGGAGGTCTGTGAGGGATCTAGTGAGATTACCGGTCACTGTCGGTGGGGCGCCTTCTAGAGGTTGCGATGAGTGTGACCGTTAGGAGGGTACGGTTGTGTTATCCTTAGGGACCTGTGGCGCATGTTTGCTAGGGACATTGTGTTGGGTGAAGACTCGGGGGAGCTGTGCAGTGGGGGAATGTGGTGGTGTGGATTGAGTTTATTTTTGCTGCTAAAAAACTGTAGGTGGGAGTAGGGTTGAGGCGGGGCGAGGCAGGTGGGGGAGAGCAGATCAGAGTTGGGGGAAGAGGGAGTATAAAGCTTCAGGGTTGGGTGTAGTAGTAGGCGGGGTTGGATTGAGGAGGGGCAAGGCAGGAGGGGGCGAGCGGATTGAAGTGAGGGGAAGAGGGAGTCGAAAGTTTCAAGGTTCTCGTTGTTTGCCTGAATGAGGACGCGCCATTAGTGTAGATGGTCACGGATGTGGTCCCTCTTCTAGACGCGCGATTAGGGAGCAGGGATTTTAGTTTGCAGCTGTGTTGTGGGGATGTGGTTTTGGCTATGTGGAGATGCGTTCTGAGCGTGGTGAGCCAATCTTCTGGCCTCTCCATCTGGAAAATATGGTCCATCTTAATCAGACCTTCGGAGGAGAGGTGGTAGATGTCTCTGAATAGGGTTTCTCTGTGCTGTCGGATTAGTTTCTGTTTAAAGCTACGTCTCATTTTAGAAGAGAGATGTGGGGGGAAGTTAATAGTGAATGAGTTCGGGCTATGGGGTTTCAGGTGTGTAGGTAGGGATTGGGTGGGGGGGTTGGCGAGTCAGGCGCCATAGTGAAGGGTATTGTGCGCAGGGGGGGATCAAGTCTCTGAGAGGGAGTAAGCGGGAGGAGGGGGAGGGGTAGAACAGACCAGCCGGGACTGAGTTGAATGTATGGTTAAAGGATACTGTCTCCAAACAGGGCTTGCTATGGAATATAGTCGGGACACCGCAGGTCTGGTGACGGCCAACTAGGGCCGGGTAGGGTCCTGAGAGGGGTAGAAGCTCTGAGTAGGTCTTATGTTCTAATTTGATCAGGCTCTTGCCTCATAAATTAGGTTAATAGGGCTTGTCAGACGGTAAGCTGTGGCTTTTAGAGCTGTGAGGGGCAACCATCCTGGGGCCAGGTAGCCTCGGCAGGGGGTGTGGGCTTTCTGTTAGTCTGTGTGCTCGGGGAAAAAAGGTTCCACTTTCATTGGGGGCCTAAGGGGTTTTTGTCCCCGTGGGTCGTGTGCCCTAAAGGTGTTAGGTGTCAGATCTAGGGGTTAGAGCTGCACAATCAGGGGCCAGGGGTCCTTGGCAGGGGGCGCAGGGCTTTCTGCTGGACTGAGAGCTCTGGAGAGCAGTTTCAGCATCTTTGGGGGCGGAGAGGCTTTTGTCCCTGTGGGTCATGGGCCATAAAGGTATTAGGTTTTTGGGCAGCATAGTAAGGGATCTGACTCCATCATTGTGGAATCAGGCGGAGACTAGGGGGGGAGGTAGCACTTCTATAGGGGTCTGGGCGTGCTTCAGCGCTGATCTGGATCAGTTCAGGGCAGCCCCTGGGGGTATGGTACCTCTGGTATTGGGGGGGGAACCTTAGAGCTTGTCGGGTTCTAATTCTAGGTGTTGTGGTCATGTGTGGTGGCCATCTTGAGGTCAGTCAGGCTGAGCAGGGCTAATCAGGGTCTCCTCTACTCTAGGGACTGCCGCTTTGAACAGGCAGGACCCCTCCGCTGAGGAGCCCTGGAAGGTAGTGCGGTGTGTGCCCTCTGATTTGAGGTGAGCCTTCGGGCTCGGAGCGCATTGGATTTCAATGATGGGAAGATCTAGATTTAGGAGATAAGGTCACGTGAGGTGGCCATTTTGGGAACAGTCGGATACAATGGAGGTGGTTATTGACAGTGAAAGGACCTTGTTTGCTCATGCAAGGAGTTGTTGCGTGTGGTATCCTTAAAATGTTGAATGGTGAATAGCCTCTGAGATTCGCTGAGATAGGGCTTTAATACACTGTAAAGCTTGGTGTTATGGTCACGTGAGTCGGCCATTTTGGGACCAGGCAACCGGAGGCACAAATGCTGTGGCGGGGCGCTAGGCTCCTGTTCTAACGGGCGCCTTCATCTGTGTCGAGGGATTCTTTGCCGCTGATGAGGGGAGTGTCGCCTCTGTTTAAGCTAGACAGTGCATTGTTGCACAGCGGGCACTGTTCCTAGATAGAGTGGTCACACGTGGGGGCCATTTTAAGGCCAGTCATCGGCAGGAGGGTATGCCGTGGAGCCGGAACTATGGCCCCTGCTCAAAACTGAGTGTGCGGATGGGCTGAGGTTCGGTTATGGGCTATCCGTGGTGTGGGATCTCTCGGTTGAGATAGTGGGGGCCTTGGCACTCTGTAGGCTTTAGTCTGTGCTGGGGAGGTCATGCATGGTGGCCATTTTGTGGCCAGGCATCCTACCTTAGGTGCTGCTCCAGGGCAGATTTAGGACAGGAATCTTTCTAGATGTACGACCAGCAGTCCTCACCCAGGCATGGGCATTCACTCAGACTGTGGTCTCGTCTGGTGGTTTCTCGTGAGGTTCCTGGAGCGTTTGCTGTCGGGCTGCCTGGTATCCTGATCGGGCTGTTGGTCCTTTTGGTGGAGCGGTGCAGGAGGAAGAATTTTGTCGGGCACTGCAGCCTGTTTCGAGGACGCCTACTCATCGCCTTGAGGTAATTGGAATTTTTATGGTCAATTGTGTCCCCTAACGTAGACCCCAACGGCTCCATGTACGAGTTTCAAGTACATGTAATTTCCCTCCACAACCGAATCTGAAGACGCAAATACATTTGCGTCCAACGTTAACATGTCCTCTATCAGATCCACCATGAATGGATCGATAATTCCGTTCCTAAGTATGCCGTGGCACCGTCTTTATGTGGTGCACTTTCACGTTTTCCTGGCTGTGCCGAGCTAAGCCCTGATTTCTGTCTTCAAGCCACTTCTGTCTCTGCCTCTGAAAGCTGCAGCATGGAGACGCATCCCTGACCTCTGCCTTACTTCTTGCCAACCGAGCGGTGCCCGGCTCGGCCTGGTCTGCCTGCCAAAAACAGTATTTTGCCTTCAAGTTATCAGCGTAGCCAGCTCAGCTCCTCGAAAACACATTCCTGTCTAGTGAAATACGAAAACATATCCCCGACTGCAGAGCAAGGGCCAAGCCTTCCTGTCCTCCCTCCTGAAATTCATTGCTCCCGTTACCATGGTAGGCCCCTGGCTCCGAGCATTTGCACCTAGACACGCATACATTCAGTATAGAATAGCCTCTGCCCAAGAGACCTTTTACTCTAGATTAAACATCCTCCAAACACATGATATCAGATATGTTTAGGGACAGGTCGATCTGACATGCCAGACTTCTGTCTCTTCTACTAGTGTTAAAAGTCAGACTCTTAGCTTCCTCCAGATGTACGTCAATCACACGTCATATTAGCTGCGCGCGCATCCAGGCCATAGGTTTCAGCTGACTCTGCAAGAATTCTCTAAGCATCCACCCACTTATGACACTTTTCTGTGACGTTTCTAGTTCACGCCTCTGTGCACACCCATGTTCACGCCTTTTTGCTACGCACATGTGTTCTTATCATATACATTTCACGTGTCACGCCTACTGTATTCAATGCTATTGTGTCATTTTACTATATATGTCATGTACTGTGAATAAATCGTTGACATCTTTTCCTGCCATCATTGCATACCCGAACACTTGTATTGATGGACTAGATCTCCATTGACTCGAATCATTTAGTCATCTATGATTAAAGCCCTTATGACTCAGACACCACGGACTCTGCCTCTCATTTGATTGAGCTATTCTTTTGTAACCTGTCTGAAATTATATGGCAAAAATAGTATACGGTAAAATATTTACCACATAATTTGGCGCCCGAAAAGGGACCCCTCCCCCACCCCATGCGCCGGTGATGCGTCGCAGGCTTTGCCCCCGACTACAGCTGTGACGGACCCCATGCGCATCTGCAGGATTTCCTGTATCTCCCTCAGGCCTACGGAGGTGACGGAGACTGCGGCCGACATCCAGACGAGGCGGTGAGGAGTGCGGAGGATCCCGACCAGAGCCCAGCCGAGAGAGCAGTGTCCGAGGTATCGAGAGGCCCACCTGTAGTGTCGAGGCGCATGCGTAGTGCGCAGCAGCAGCAGTGACGTCGTAGCGGTCCAGTCCAGTCGAGTTTCCGAGGCCTTCCGTTCCGTGCTTCCCGGTGAGTACCGTTGCTGGGGACGCATCTAGACGGGTGCATTAATTTGTGTCCAGTCAAGACGGATTTGGGTACACAGACCCGGTCTGCACTGTTTTAGCAGTGTATCTGTACTGTTTAGCAGTGCATCTAGTATTGAATTATACAGTTATTATTGTTCGTTTCATAATGTTTCAATGTGCTTTAATGTCGTGGTATGAGTGATTGTTTGCATTTTTCTTACTGTGTTTATTGTGTATAGTGTCTAGATCGAGGTAGCGATGCCTTTATTCTCGAAATTGAGACAGATAGGAACTAGGAAAGGGATACTTGAGGAAGCTGTTCCCATCCCACCCAGGGACACTCCTGGTTATTTTATGTACCACAAGCATGGCTTAGATGCCATATTATTTCTCGACTTGTGGGTGGAATACACGAAAGACTTGGCAGAGAATAAGAGATGGCCCATTACAGGGACATGGGATGCCGAGTGCATCATGAGAGTAGAGGAAGCGTTGTGGAAAAAGAAAGCCCGACAGTCACAGAAAGATGCCATTGAACTATGGCGTAACGAATCACATAGACGGACAGAGAAAGCACTCAGAAAGGCAGAGAAGAGTAGAGAGGATTCTGAAAAAGCCAAAGAAAAAGAACTACTAGAAGAAGGAGAACGAGTTAGAATGGAACAACACGACAGACAGAGTAATGCCATTATGACAGGACTGTATCCAGTCCCGGCCGAGGGCCTGCCCAAGGCGACCCCGGAAACACCGAGAAATCTGCCCCCTCCATTGGTTCCGACTAAATTACGTCACAAGACCGCAGCAGATATTTTCCTTTCTTCCTATTTAGACGATGTAGCTCCCGCATATACCAATGTACCTGCCCACGTACCACCTGCTGACAATAACCTACCCCATGATCATCAGCCCCCGGGTCCGCAACAGCAGACCCCTCCTGCACCGCTTCCTGCACCCGTACCTGTTGTTCCCCCTATTCATCCGCTTAATCCTTTTCGGTCTGGCACGGTTCAGGTTCCAACCCCGTTACAGCAGATATCGACCCTACAGCCAGGTTATGCTCAAGCCTCCGCCTCAGGAGGTGCTACAGGAGGTTACCGCACCCCGCCACAGTTACAACGAGTGACAATGAGAGAATTCGCAATGTCGCGAACACCTAAAGGTGCCCCAGCCGAAAAGCTCAAAGAACAGCTTACAGATTGCAGATATGACACAGTGCCTGGTAAAACAGGACCCATGTTGTTAGCGTCTCTACGTTTAAGACGTGTTACAGATTATTTGATGTTATTACCAGAAATGCCAGACCATCTAGACAATCTGTATCATTTTATTAGAACAGGAGACAGACCGGAGTGTGTTGGTGAAGCCATTTCACGTCAGAAAGTTGAGACTCAAGGTTTGATAATGCGATTTTTGGTTAATTGTTTGATAAGGGAACAAGATCAGCCCAGCTTCCCACAAAGTGAGATGGATAGATTGAACAGATGGGGTCAGAATATTTCAGAGGGTAAACATGATAGAGAGAGATGTGTACATGCTATGGTTAGAAAGATCCGTAAAGAAATAATAGCAATACATGCCCGTCGAGAATCTGAAAAACAAATCGAATCAGACGATCAGGACTTCTCAGAGGAGGAAGAACCAGAGAATCCAGCAGAAACATCGCAACTACCAAGTAGAGACATGGTGGCATATGTAGGTAGAGAGAAACTCCCTAGCCTGTATCCTCCTGATAGGCCCTTCGATATACCCATTCGTTTAGAAAACAAGAAACGATACCTATGTCCGATACCAGAGCGATGTACCCTTGAACATGTATTCCAAATTACTGACAAAGTACTGAAAGAAAGGGTAGGTTATCACGAACTCAATACCCTACGTGATCAGGAACTAGCCCGGTCCGCAGTACAGTGGGCCGGGGATGACAGCATATACAAAGACGATTCAGTAGTGCAAACATTCTTAAGTCTTACTCCAGAAGAACAGCGAATAGCTGGTATATACATGACCCAACACCTCATTATACAGTACGAAAACCAAGCATCTGATCCAGGTCCGTTATATAGTTTATTGCAAGACTTACTCCTGAGAAGATGGAGAGGTCTAGGTACTGATCTAATTGAAACGATTTTAGAACAACGCCACAAATATAGAACTTTCCTGACTCCACATCTTGTTTCCGTTCCACCCCCAGTCAGGCAACCATATCACTTTGACAAACAGAATCCTTTACGAGAAGTACATCCAATCCGGAACCCTGATGATACCTTTGCACGTGTGTATGTATACACGCCCATAACTAAAATGGAATTATTGGAAATGAAGAAAATATTGCCCAGTCATGATAAAGACCCTGCAGGTTTCCACCGTGAAATAAAAGACATGTTACTCATGGGAGATTATACCTATCCCGACATTATGAAAATATTGAAAGTGTTAATGCCTGCCGGTATTTACGAGAAACTCAAAGAAAAAGAAGGGGAGGTGGGAGACAAAAAGATTGATTGGGCTGCATTAGAAGCCGAAGAAACGACTCGAACCCCAGGTGTAGGTCTTGGGGATAAAACTAAAGCATTACCAGGATTGTTAGTACAGGTTTTGCCAAGATTGTTAGCAACTAAAAAGGAGGACTGGGATGCAATCTCAGCCTGCAAACAGAAACCCGACGAAGACACTAGTGATTTTTATTCGCGATTTGAGAAATGTTTTATTATTAATAGTGGCCTGAAAACCAGTAGCGAGTCATACCCACACCTTTTTGTATCCAAATTAGTCGAGAATTCATTGCCCCAGGTTAAGAACCGTGTACTGAAAGTCGAGAGCACATGGCAAGCTAATTCGCCTTCCCAAATGTTACAAATATTACAATATCACCAGAACAGAATTAGAGAAGAACATGATCACGAACAGAGACGTATGAAAGACACGAAAATGAAAGTACTAGTTGCTCAGTCAGTTCCAGCTGACGGTCATAAAAGGGGTACGACACAGTCCAATAATTCAGCAGCTCCTGTTAAAGGGATATGCAACTATTGTAAACAGCCAGGTCACTATGTAAACGATTGTGCAGTCTTGAAACACAACATAGCTACAGGTAAAAGCAAAGAGAGACCGCGTCCTCCTAGACAGGACCAGGTCCAACAACACGTTCCACAGAATGTACAGCCTATGCAGGTTCCACAACAGACCGTAGCAGTACCACAGCCACAGCCCATTGCCGCGACACAACATGTCACACAGCAGATGTACCAGTATGCACAATCTGATTACCCCGATTACCAGCAATACACATGAAACAGCCTAGAGAGGGAGGTTGGCTTGCCCCTTATCGAGGTTCCTGTAGATCAAGAAGGCCCTTATGTACACAGTCAGGTATTAGGGAAGGATAGAAAATTTTTAATTGACACAGGGGCAAGCAGGACAACCATCAGTCACGACGAGGTTCCAGAGGCACCCCTCTCAGGCTCACAGAATGTTTCCCTTGGATTTTCAGGAAAGCCTATCGTTAATGAAGTATCGAAACCAGTTCCCCTTGCAGTTGGTCCATTGTCCCGCACTACAGATTTATTGCTCACGAAATCATGCCCAGAAAACTTGCTTGGTATAAAGACCCTGAAAGCTCTAGGAGCTGTAATTTGTTGTTCTCCGGAAGGAGTAAGGTTGTTCCTTCGTGATTTTAAGGGACATTATGTATTGAGAGATTTTGGCCCCAGGTTACAGAATGTTCCTGCACATTTATGGGCAAAAGGCCCCACTGATGTAGGTTGTATGCACATTACTCCATATCGTGTTACACTCAAGCCAGGAGTAGTACTACCACGCATCCGACAATACAAGTTACCACCAGATGCTGTAGTGGCTTTACTGAAAATCATTGACGAGCTGATTGCGCAAGGAGTGGTTGTAGAAACCGACTCCAATGTTTGTAATTCCCCTGTCATTCCAATTCTTAAACGTCTCTGGTCTGACCATCACCTCATTACTTTTTCCTTATTTTTGTCTTCCCCTATCACCGCTGCCCGCCAATCCAATTTCCTGGCGCGGAATTGGAATAAAGCCGACCTCAACAAATTTACGGCTCTCCTGAGCTCATCGCCTCCACTCATGACTGGACCCAACCCCTCTACTGATCTTCAGTCCAAAACCCTCACACACTGGCTCACCGCTGCGGCCGACTCTGTGGCACCTTTAAAACCGGTTAAGACAAGGCGCAGGCACGACGCCCAAAAGTGGTTTACCGCTGAGCTTAGCGCACACAAACTTACTCTCCGCCAGGCAGAGAGACGCTGGCGCCGGGACTACTCCCCCGAATCGAAAGAGATCTTCTCGTCTCGGTTGAAGGAGTATAAGAACGCAATTACTGTGGCCAAATCATGCTACTTCTCAAGCAAAATTTTAAACTCATCTAATAAATCCAAAGATATTTTTTCTATAGTGGATGAATTATCTAACCCGGAAAGAGTTACCTTAGCCCATCTCCCTTCCCAATCCTTGTGCGACTCCCTTAATCAATTTTTTTGTGGAGAAAATCACCAAAATCAAAACTAGCATTTCCATCTCTCCACCTGCCCCTACATCTTTTTGTGTCCCCAGTTATTCTCACACTCACACTTCTACTCACTTTCCCCTCATTTCCAAGGATAACTTTTTTTCACTCCTACACAAAGTCTCTTCTGGCTCTCCCAGCGATTGTTGCCCCCCCTCGGTCCTTCGAGAAGCCTTTACCTCCTGTCCAGACCCCCCCCTTGCTCTCTTGAACAACTCTTTGGCCACAGGGGAGGTTCCTGGACCCTTCAAACAGGCCGAGGTGGTTGCCATTCTCAAAAAACCTTCGGCAGACCCTTCCATCATGAGCAACTTTCGCCCAATTTCTCTTCTTCCTTTTCTTAGCAAAGTTCTAGAGTCGCACGTCACTCATACTCTCAGTTCTTTTGTGGAAGACTCTGGTGTACTGGACCCCCAGCAGGCTGGATTTAGACCTGCGCACTCAACAGAAGCCGTCATTCTTTCTGTTATGGAGGAATTGCGCAGGGGAGCGGACGCGAACACCTGCCAGGCCTTGGTCCTCCTGGACCTGTCAGCCGCCTTTGACACGGTCGACCATGAGATCTTGGTCGACCGTGTCGGGGAGGCTGGCATCCGGGGCACCGCTCTGGCCTGGGTCCGATCCTTTCTGACCCAACGCCATCAAGCTGTCAGACTATCCCAGTTCACTGCTTCCCAGGTTAAACTGTCCTGTGGTGTCCCACAAGGCTCTTCCCTTTCTCCCCTTCTCTTTAATCTGTATCTTTCCCCACTTATCCGTGCCCTCCGTCAGTTTATTGTCACAGCATTCAACTACGCTGATGACATACAACTAATCTTCAACATTGATTCCTCTGCCGACTCTATTGCCACCTTCCAAAATACCCTGTGCTTTATCAGCAATTGGATGAGCTCAAACCATCTGAAGCTCAACCCCGACAAGACCGAGCTCGTTCTTGTCGGGGGTTCCCTCAACCCTTGGGACTCTTCTTTCTGGCCTCTCAGCCTCGGCAGTCCACCCCGTCCCGCCAACTGTGTCAAAAGTCTGGGAGTCGTCATCAGTAGCAACCTCTCCATGACGCCCCAGATTAGCGCGGTAGTCTCCTCCAGCCATTTTCAATTAAGGAAAATTAAGAAAATCTCCCGGCTACTTACTTCCGAGGCCCTCACCCTGGCCCTGATGGTGCTTGTAATATCAAGGTTAGACTACGCCAACGCGCTCTATGTAGGCATCCCAGCCTACCAACTTAGGCGGCTTCAGCTGATCCAGAATCAGGCTGCCCGCCTGATTCATTTCCTCCCAAGAGATCAACATGTCCGCCCCCTTCTAAAAAGCCTTCATTGGCTCCCTGTAGCCGCCCGCTGCAAGTTCAAGTTGGGCTGTATCATTTCTAAATCTCTAGCCGGTCAGGGCCCCCTTTTTATTTCCTCCCTTCTTCAACCCTACGTCCCTTCCCGCACTTTCCGGTCTTCCCAAATGGTCTTGCTATCCATCCCTAGATATAAGAGGAAGAAACACGGCGGGCTCAAGTTCTCCTTCCTGGCCCCCACTTTTTGGAATTCCCTCCCTTTGTCCCTCAGATTGACCACTTCGTACCCCAGTTTTAGATCTGCCCTTAAAACTTTTCTTTTTACAGAATCTTATCAATAAATGGCCTTTTTGCTCTATCTTCTGCTCTCTTTACTTTGGCGCCAAGAAACCTAATGGTGTTAGTTGCGCCTTATAAATTTGTTTAACATAACATAACATAACTGATCCAAATGCACCTCCAGTTTATCGATTAGTTATCGATTTACGAGAATTGAATAAATGCATTGTACCACAATATCCTGTGGTCCCAGACATTTCGTCCTTATTGACAGCTATTGATTCTGAAGCGACGTTCTTTACTGTAATCGATCTCAAGAATGCCTTCTTTAGTGTTCCTATTGACCCGGAAAGCCAATATCTTTTCGGATTCTGTTTAAATGGCCGAAGCTTCAAATTTGCACGCGCACCTCAAGGATTCACAGAAAGTCCCAGCATCTACAGCCAAGCATTAAAACGACAACTTGACAGTGTTCACATGCCTGCTAACACTGCCCTACTTCAATATGTCGATGATCTATTGATCACCGCCCGTAGTGAACCAGAATGTGAACAAGCATCACTGACAGTTTTACTTTTCCTGGCAGACAAGGGACACAAGGTGTCTCCTTCGAAGCTACAATTCTGTGCCCAGCAAGTGGTGTACCTTGGGCACTTGCTGACCAAGTGGGGTAGGCAGCTGACACCTGAACGAATCCAGTTAATTGCACATCTTCCGCAACCCAAGACACAGAAAGAAGTACGAGCCTTCATTGGACTCACTTCTTATTGCAGACAATGGATTCCACAATATGCATTTCTAGCTAAACCACTCATACAGTTGACAACACAGGAGGCAGCGTCTTCGTCTGTTCTCCCATGGACTCAGGAACACACACAAGCTTTTGACGAATTAAAGAAAGCCTTATGTCAAGCACCAGTTTTAGCTACACCATGTTACAGCAAACCTTTTACACTTTTTGTCACAGAACGCGATGGCACAGCGTTGTCGGTTCTCACTCAGTTACAAGCAGACAAACACAGACCGTGTGCTTATTTTTCGAGTACATTGGATCCAGTAGCCCAGGCCTTGCCTGCATGCTTAAAGTCAGTTGCAGC
This sequence comes from Lissotriton vulgaris, assembly GCF_964263255.1. Lineage (NCBI taxonomy): Eukaryota > Metazoa > Chordata > Amphibia > Caudata > Salamandridae > Lissotriton > Lissotriton vulgaris. The sequence continues at coordinate 490,685,494 of NC_141693.1, forward strand.
TACAGCTCTAGCAATCAGACAAAGCGACTCCATTGTATTAGGACATCAATTGACAGTACAAGTTCCACACTCTGTAGAGGTTCTTTTAAACAGAACCCAGACTCAACACTTGACTATAGCACGACTGACAGGTTATGAATTGACGTTATTCCAACCACACATAGAAATCAGACGCTGTAATACACTGAATCCTGCTACACTTTTACCATCGAGCACCATTGATCCTACTCCACATGACTGCGTAGAAGTGGTTGACACAGTTACGAAGCCCAGACAAGACTTGACAGATGTTGCATTACCCGATCCAGACCTGACACTTTATGTGGATGGTTCATGTCTAAGAACAAGCACAGGAGAGTTAGTGGCCGCGTATGCAGTGACCACTGAAACTGAAGTCATAGAAACACATCGCATTGACACCCTGTCAGCCCAAGCAGCAGAGCTCATTGCTCTGACCCAAGCTTGTATACGTGCAAAGAACCAGAAAGTAAATATATACACAGATTCACGTTATGCATTCGGAGTTGTTCACGACTTCGGTGTCCTCTGGCAGGAAAGAGGTTTCTTGACCTCTCACGGAGCCAAGATCCAACATGGCCCCCTCATTCAAGCCCTATTGGAAGCAATACATTTGCCTACAGCTATAGCTATTATGAAGTGCAAGGCACATACAAAGGTCACAGACAAGATTTCTCAGGGTAACGACTTTGCAGATCGAATAGCGAAACATACAGCACTGACTCATACTCAAACGACGGACATGACAAAGACTGATGCAACTTCACAGACACATTGCATGACAGTCAGGGACCCCACACTAGATGTCATCGACATACAGACACACGCCACTCCAGATGAAATAAAGAAATGGGCTGAACAAGGAGGGGTCCAGACAGACCAAGGATGGATGACGAAGGGAAAGACCACATGGTTTCTCCCCGACTCTATGGTTCAAGTTATCATCAACACAGCACATAGTCCAGCACATTTAGGAGAAAAAGCCATGTTAGACAGTGTACAGAATCTTTGGTTCAACAAGCATTTACGAGCAGCAGCAAAACAGAAAGTGCGTACCTGCATGATCTGTTGTCAGTTCAATCCAGGAAAAGGGATTCCCGTAGAGCAAGGTGGATTCCATCCTCCCGACTATCCTTTTGAAGTCCTCCAGATGGATTATATCCAGATGGACAGATGCCGAGGATTTAAGTATGTCCTCGTAGTCGTATGTGCCCTATCCCGATGGACAGAAGCATATCCCGTCCCAGATTACACTGCCCCGACCACTGCCAGGCAGTTGGTTCGTGAGTTTTTCCCTCGATACGGTTTGCCCCGTGTCGTGTATTCAGATAACCGTCAGCCATTCTCATCCGAACTCATGAAGCAGGTCTCTCTTCTATTGGGGTACCAGTGGAAGTTTCACTGTGTCCGACATCCAGAGGCAGCAGGTCTCGTGGAGCGACACAATCAGACTCTGAAAACTCGCCTTGCAAAAGTGTGTAAAGATAAGGGAGTGGATTGGATAGTAGCATTGCCAGTTGCACTTTTCTATATGAGAATGGTAGCTCATTCTAGGACAGGGCTATCCCCGTATGAGGTGGTCTTCGGTAGACCTCCTAATATGTGGGGGACGCCTCTGCCGCGAAAAATTACTGATGTTGATAGTACTATGTTGACAGATTACCTTGCTTCCTTGATGTCTGCACTACAATCATGTCGTTCACAGGTCGCGGCAGCCTTCCCAGACAACACCGAGGTGAAGCCACATGAACTGGTCCCAGGCGATGTAGTCGTCGTACGGAACTTTGACAGATCGAGCCCGTTGGAGCCCCGCTGGAAGGAGCCGAAGATTGTTTTGTTAACAACAAGGACTGCAGTAAAAATTGAGGGACGGAAGGGGTGGGTGCACTCCAGTCACGTCAAACGCTTTCATGGACTTCCGCCAAAATCCGAATCCCAGAACTCCCACCTACCAGTGACTGATACCAAACTCCCCCTTCTAGAGAAAACTCCCCAAGAGGAGTATCGCCAAAAGTTGAGGTCTAGTAAGTCAGACAGTTTAATTGTTTAAGTCCCCCTCGGGTGAAGCGGTTAGGCAGTTCTGACAATGTATAAGATAGACCCAAATAGAGAGAGAGATAGTCAGGAGACCAAGAAACCAAAATATTGTAAAAGTCTCCGGAGCAGATGCGTCTGCACATTACTTATTATGTTTTTTCTGAGTCTTACGATTATTGCTTTAAGTTGGATGCTTTATATGTATTTTCCTCTTGCACATATTTCTAACAACACTGCAGAACACACGTTTAGTGCTCTACCCCCACACGAATTGTCTTATCGACTTGCGCTGCGCAACAATACATTCATCCGTATGTTACACCATTCTCACCAGACCAACAATGCTACTAATTGTTGGATATGTGGCCGACTCCCTCCCTATCAGAACTACAAGGGAGCTCTGCCTCTCTTTCCTTACCCGTTTACACATAATGGTTCCTGTGGTGCCTGGTTTAGTTTAATATCTTCTATAGACACTGACTCTAAGGTTTCCCAAGGCAATTGGATATGGGGAAATTTGAACACAGTCATGAACAAAGCATGTTTTCCGAACGAAGAAGGTCTTCCACAAATGACAGGGACAGATCTAGAAAACGAAGTGTATGGATTAGGCAATTTCACACTTAACCTCATGATTCTAAATGTTCAGTCGGAAACCAGTCCAGACTTGCCATCCATATCAGTTCTACCAGTGAAAGGTGTGTTATGTGTCAGAAAAAATGGTTCAGTACATCTAGGTCACAGTGACTGTACTACTGTGGTCGAATTCAGTGATCAAGGCAAGTCTACTTTCAAAGCTTCCCGACATTCCTATTTTATATGTGGTCAGACAGCGTATGTACGTTTACCTCCAGACTGGGATGGTACCTGTTTCATTGCATTCTTATTACCACCAGTATTTCTAGCCCCATCTGACTATCACAGGAATTCCCGCCTTAATATTGTTAGACACAAAAGAGACCTCCCAATAGTTGATCAGACTGAAACTACATTGGAACAATATACAGATTTCAATAAAGGATTCTTTCCCTATCTAGGCACTGTCTCCAATAGTAAACTGATTCGCAAATTAACCAGAATACTCAAAGCAGTAGTGAACGAGACTACCTCAGCTTTGGGCAACTTAACAGAGGAGCAGTCTGCTATGAGACTTGTTGTTCTCCAGAACCGCCTTGTCCTTGACATCATCCTGGCCGATAGGGGCGGGGCTTGTAGAGTCATTGGATCCAGTTGTTGCGCGTTTATTCCAAATAACGCGCCATCAGTCTATAAGGCCATTTCCAGACTTCATGAAATTGCCCATCTGATACACCAGAATCCAGGCTCCTGGACTTGGTCCGGTTGGCTCTGGAGTATAATTACAGCCTGGGGATGGAAGCTACTGTCATTCCTAGGAATCATATTGGCCATAGTATTCAGTTGTTGTCTATGTCTACAATGTGGGCCAGCGATTTGCGGCTTGTGCGCCACAGCTTGTGTTCCCCATTCAAGTGCACGTTCCCATTCCAGAAGAAAGAAAGAAGAACAAATGATGTTGTATGAACAGATTGATGGTCTCATGAACATCGACATATCATGAAGGGTCCGTAGGGGACAAGGAGGGAATGAGGTAATTGGAATTTTTATGGTCAATTGTGTCCCCTAACGTAGACCCCAACGGCTCCATGTACGAGTTTCAAGTACATGTAATTTCCCTCCACAACCGAATCTGAAGACGCAAATACATTTGCGTCCAACGTTAACATGTCCTCTATCAGATCCACCATGAATGGATCGATAATTCCGTTCCTAAGTATGCCGTGCCACCGTCTTTATGTGGTGCACTTTCACGTTTTCCTGGCTTTGCCGAGCTAAGCCCTGATTTCTGTCTTCAAGCCACTTCTGTCTCTGCCTCTGAAAGCTGCAGCATGGAGACGCATCCCTGACCTCTGCCTTACTTCTTGCCAACCGAGCGGTGCCCGGCTCGGCCTGGTCTGCCTGCCAAAAACAGTATTTTGCCTTCAAGTTATCAGCGTAGCCAGCTCAGCTCCTCGAAAACACATTCCTGTCTAGTGAAATACGAAAACATATCCCCGACTGCAGAGCAAGGGCCAAGCCTTCCTGTCCTCCCTCCTGAAATTCATTGCTCCCGTTACCATGGTAGGCCCCTGGCTCCGAGCATTTGCACCTAGACACGCATACATTCAGTATAGTATAGCCTCTGCCCAAGAGACCTTTTACTCTAGATTAAACATCCTCCAAACACATGATATCAGATATGTTTAGGGACAGGTCGATCTGACATGCCAGACTTCTGTCTCTTCTACTAGTGTTAAAAGTCAGACTCTTAGCTTCCTTCCAGAAGAACGTCAAGAAGTATGTTTATCCTGGACCCCTTAAAGAAACGGCAAGGCGGAAGGGGGTCAGCGTGCTCAGGATAATAACTGGCGTCTGAAACAGTTGCGAAAGTGTTCGTAGGGTACGGTACCTATGGTAAGGTCTCTGTAGTCCCCCGCTCCTCCCCATGGATTACTGGAAGCCATGGGGAGGAGCAGGGGACTACAGAGACCTTACCATAGGTACTGTACCCTACGAACACTTTCGTAACTGTTTCAGACGCCAGTTATTATCCTGAGCACGCTGACCCCCTTCCGCCTTGCCGTTTCTTTAAGGGGTCCAGGATAAACATACTTCTTGACGTTCTCAGCCTAACATCACAGCTAACTTGGGAGACTCGAACCACCATTCCATTCGGAATTGAGTGCCAAGTTTATTCAAGAATACTTTGAGGTCATTTGTGATCATTCTTCTGCAACCATATCTAGGACTATCGTACCCCCCTGACTATCTATTATATGCCCTGATGAAATTCCCTAGGCACGAAAAGGGAATAAAACGCGTTGGCTGTGTCATTGTATTTTAAAAGGAAAATAAAGAATACATTAAAGAAAAGAACAGAAGATTTACACATTTAATGAACTTTTTGTGCTATTGACTTCATCGAGTGCGCCTCTCTATTCTCTTGTACTATTGCTCTGACAGACATCCTTGGCAGCGGATGGTGAGAGTAGCTGCACCATTAACTATTTTGAAACAGACAAAGTTGATGTGCGAAACCTTGGTCAGCTGCTGTGTGCTTTGGTTTATTGTTTAAATTCTGACAACACGGCTACTTGAACCGTGACTTGCCTGCACCGCAAAGAGCACCACCCAATTTCACACTGCAGGCCTGGTCTCACAGATGCCACTGGAGGACTGTCAACGAGCCGCTGCCTGCACCGCGACCTGAGGGCACCGCATGCTGCACCACCCCACTTCACACTGTAGCCTCTACGCCTGCCGATGACGGTGATCCTGACTTCAACCTCACAGGGTTCGACCTGCAACGTGTTTGACTTCAAGGGCTCAATGACTCTTGCACTGACTTTCGGAACCAACAACTACTGACACTGGCTCTTTTGAGTTCATTGTGAGGTCCCTGACACCCTGCATTTCTAAAGTTACTGTTTTGAAGGTCCTCTTGACACCGTAGCTGGTACACGGCGCTGCGGCTTGGCTGAATCATTGGATTTGCTTTTCACTGCACTGTGATAACCCCAGACGAAGCTATCAACTACAAGGAACTGTATTTAAGGTCTTATTTTGCATTATTCACATCTTGATAACTATATGATGCATTTTTTCATTTTGCTCTTGTTTTAAACCGATAAATATTGGCCATATTTCTAAAACTGGTGTGGTGTCCTTTTGTAGTGCTTTCGCTGTATTACTGTGTGTTATGTGCAAATGCTTTACACATTGCCTCTGAGATAAGCCTTACTGTTTGAGGCAAGCTACCAAGGGGATGAGCAGGGACTATTTGAGCAGCGGCTATTTTAGAAGTGTAACTTCCTTATCCTGACTAGGAAGAAGGGCCCCTACTTGGACAGGGTAAGAACCTGTCAACTAGAGACCACCATTTCTAACAATTATAATATATGTAGTTCATAGAAAACATAATGAACATGTAAAGTCATAGGTTGTCTACTCTCCCCTTGTAAACACTCACTTGGTCAAGCTCCCTTCTGCATAAAAATAGGTCTTCAGTTCCTACAGTAACCCTACACCGTTTTGCATTTCTACCGAACAGCCATCTCTCAAAAAGTTTATAGCCAATCCACACGTCTCCAGATCAGCTATATACAACATGAGTGTACAACATAGTCACAAAGGACCTGATGTAGGACTTTAAAAGCCCACTGGTTTTAATAACAACCTAGAATGTAAAAAAATACACCAAGGCCATATATTAAGCCAATAACGTGCATAGTGCCAAAAGCCATGGCTGTACCAGTACCACGGTTACCCAATATGGAAGCCAAATTACTCGAGCAGATAGTCACAGTGGCCTAGTAACAGACCTGTGTTTGGATACTGACTTCCCCACTTGTCCAATGTGTGGTTCTGGTCAATTATCTTGTCTCTTTTCAAAGTTCTGTTATTTTATATTCATTTTGCAACAGTTCCCTCTTTTATAGAGAGTACCTAAAAGCAATTTAGTTCCCATAAGAAGGCTATCAGGTAATCATTACTTTTACAGGGTTCTACTCCGACTGAACTTTTTTCTTCCACATGTTCATGTACTAAGCCAGCTTTCGTTTCTTCCCAAAACTGAGTCTTTCATTCAATGTAATCTGTCCTTACTAGGGGGATAGATTGTGGGAACTGCAGGATCTGTTTTGACTTCAGATGCAATCGTCCTTGCAGTTTCCTTTGTTTGCGTCACCCACCACCGTGCCCTCAACCTGGTTGTACCTTAGGGCATTTAGTCCTGCGTACAGTTGGGTGATGTGACCTGATGAGGTCAGTGGGAAATTTCATTTTGTGCCACTTCCGTTGTCATGCGAGGCAGCAACTGAGCAAGAGGGTCAAACAAGTTTGGGAAGAGTGCGCATTGAATATAGATCGCTGTCATTCACAGGATATGTTGTGAAAATCAGCTGCGTTGTGAAACATCTTGGTAGGAAATGGCAAGGAAAGGGGGCTGAACTATTGAGCATATTTCTGTATAACTAACTTATTGCAGACTCAGAGCTAGCGTGAACAATGTATGCACATCTAAACAAGCAGTAGGTAAAGCCAATAAGACTCGCCCATGATAAGTGTTGGATTTGCCAATGCTTGTATTTATTGCTCAACATGGATGCAATGCACCCGCATGCATGGTGATTATCTTCTATTTTACTTTAAATTTACTTACAAATTTTAAAGTTGGTGACTGTGTGTGGGCACGCGTGAGGCAGATCTTGTGGATGTGTTCTGGTTTTAGGTTAAGGATGGCACCACATACATTGTGCAGGCGCAGTGGCCATCATGCAATGGGTATTCTGTTAGTTTAGAAAACGCACTCAGAGATGGCCACTACACATGTGCATGCCCAATGGCCACATACGAATGGTGCGAAACTATTTAAAGATGCTGTATGGGCCGTGTATTGATGGGTGGTGCTCGGAATAGGAACGGGAAAGGCGCTGGAGAGCAGAGCGGGAGATAGATGCTTGTAATGCAAGCTCTGATGTATGCCATGAAAGGATACATGTGAAGCAAATATTAAAGATGAAAGTACCATCTTAAGAGCAGTTTAGAACCAGAGGGGGGGACATTCAGCTCAGCTGCAGGCTTACCAAATACCTGATTTGACGTGTTCAGAAAATGAACCGCCTAACCAAGCTGTAACTTCCGGGGCTTCCCAAGCTCCTTGAACAAGCCTTTGTATGCGTCTATCTTTCAACTTGAGTTGCACTTCCACTTTAACGCATAATGGCAGTTGAAGTCTGATGTTGTATTCTTTACTCACGGGTTACCTGTCACAATAGGCCGTTTATATCTGCAATATCCTGCGCTAAGTCTTCACTTATTGTCACTATTTAAACTGTGTTTTAATACTTCGTGCAACTGCTCCAGTCTTTCTCTTGAAATTATTCATATTCATTTTTTATGCATGCATTTAGTGCAACGGTTTTAATAAATACATTTAAACTTAAAACTTGCAAACTACTTTGACTACTTCTTTTTCGAAGAAAAATAAAACATGTATTGCACTTAAGATGCCATGAAAGGATACATTGATACTAACAAACCACCATGAGACCAAAATGTTTCTTGGGAAGGACAAAAATAGGGAACAAAGCCATCAAATCCATAGCAGGGAAGTGAAGTAGGAAAGAAAGCAATCAAATTGTGAGCAACTGTTGAACAAATTCCGCGTTAGGTCTATTTTGGAGACAGACAGCAGAAACTGTCTCTAGGAAAGACCTAAAATATATTCCACGAAAGATATGGTAACATTGCAAAGAGGTGTATTTACCATAGAATAGGCTGCCACACTTAAAATCTCAAAAGTGCAAGTTGCCACGTGGTTCTACTACCACAAATCCTGGTTGGCTTATCCATTAACTAGTGGTGTATTCCTGCAGGCGCATGTCTGTTGGCTTCACCAGCACTTATATAATGGAACCAAGACTCTTTTTGATCACTTCAGCAGGCAGTAGACACTTGTACAATTTCCTGGACTTGCCCATAGTGTTCAATTTGTGTCAGAGCTGAGGTGACAGCACTCAATCATGGCACCGGAGTTTATTTTAGTTGAAATACGCAGTGAGTCTGTAATAAAACCCACAACATGATGCCACTGGGTCCTACATGAGAAGGTCTTACTGTGGACTGTTCACTCGATCTGACCTCTAATCATACAAGTCTCTCTGGTGGCAGATTGCAACTTTGTCGTGATTACACCCGCTAGTGCTTGCAGGGCGCTTTTAGAACCTTCCGCTCTCACTTACTGTAGTGTCTTCTTGTCCTACTCTTCTACCCATTCTTTCATGCCCAAAGAAGTGTGGTTCAAGGAGGTGTCTTCTGCACTGGGCTTAGCCACCCTGCTAGACCGATCTCTACATTTTAGAGGCAAATGCTACCAAGCTGAAACTAATTTCAGAACTCCAGCACCTCCTGCGCCATCCTTCCCTGCCGTGCCACCCACTAGCTGCCTTTACTGTGCTCAGCATTCAAAACTGAGAAGAGGGACTCTGTGGTTGAAAGATGGCAAGTTTGGATAGAGAAAAGAAGAGACAATGCGTCGTTGAGCCTATGCTTCAGTTTCGGTATGCTGAAGTTTGTCCAGGTAAGGTCAGAAGACTGTGTCTGATCCATTTTAATTCCCATATTTAATTATGGCTACATTCTGTAATAGTATGAGGTGCCATCTTCAGGGCTTGGGTTCCATCTCTTTGCAGGAGGTGAGCCATCAGGGGTACAAGCAGGTATGAGCCAATGCATTCTAAACATGGCGCTGGTCTCCCAGTCGAGTTGGGCAGTTACAGTAATATGCAGAATCCTGAAAAGGCAATGTGATTGAATTTTATTTTATGAGAAGTGGGAATATATCAGTTCCTCTTTAAAATAGTACGTTTTGAAGACAGTGAGTGTTCAGATCTATTGCATTGTAATCGCTTAGAAAATGAACCCATCCTCATTAACTGCCAACAATCAACTTAGCCATTTGAATAAATTGTTCACAAGTATATATGAGAGTTTGTGGCAAAGCAACGCGTGCATTTATGCCTCAATGCTCTGAGAATGGCTCCTCAGCATAGACTGCATTTAGGGGTCGCCAGGGGTCGCAGTTGCAACCACTAGCTGCCCCTTGCAACCCCTGACACTGCCTTTGTGACCCTGGCGCCGTAAAGTCCGCGCTTTATAAAAATGCATGAAATAAATAAATAAATACAATATAAAAGAACACAGGGCTGTCTCGCATTATCTGACTCCGGCTCTACCCGCGTTTTTCGCTCATTTTCAATTACATTGATAGTGAATAAAAGTAAATTTTTCACTATTACTGTGATAAAAAAGTGGAGCACCAGGATTTGGAACTTCACTGGCGTTGTAGTTAAGAAAAATTAAACGGTTTTATTGTATGTTGCAAGCATGCATGTGAGTTTGGTTGAGAGAGCATGTGTGTATAAGTGGAAGCATGGATCTTTGTATATGGGTTCATGGTTGTGTATCTAAATAAGTGAGTAAGTATAAGTGAGTAAGAGTCAGTGAGAGAGTGCGAATGAGTTATTCGGGTGAGTTTGAGTGCACAACAGTAGGTGAAAATGAATGAGTGCAGATCAGTGCTATGATAGAATGAGTGTGAATAAGTAAATGAAAGTGAGCATGTGTTGATGCTTACAGATCTGCTGTAGACCTGGCATGATTCTTGGCTTATAGAAGCACCCTTGATAAATTATTGGCACTGGAATACTGTAGGCAATACTTGCATATGGGATTCCTCTGGTAAAATACTACTGCTGGCATCTGTAGGTACATTGTTGCGTGGAGAACCCATGAAAAAATGTCTGTGCTGGCCTCCTGGAGGATATTCTTGGCATAGTTGACACCTGTGCCAAATTGCTTGTGATGGCACATTGGACGAAGTTCTTGTCGTGTGGAAAGACGACAGTGGCAAGGTTAATAATATTAAACAATCTTTATTCGGTAATGAACACAGCCATAAAAGATACAATACATTAAAACAATATCAAATTCATTATGAAAAAAGTATTTCATTATTTTGAGCAACTCTAAAGTGACATCACAATATACTCTCATCTTGAAAAAACACTGACTTATACACAACTGTAAGTGCTAACTAATTTCCCAAAGTCCTATGTCAGCATGGAACCGTTCACAATTACTCCTCTCTGTCTCGATCATTTCTGGATTTCCTAGATCTTATCATTGCTCCTAGAAACTGCATAACCACAAATAAAGTGTGTTCATTCTGCAAACGTTGTGCAAAAGTGCCATTCGATCCTGTCTAAATCCCATATCTTTTAAATAGGGTTTAAGATACAGCTGCATGGGATTCGTAAAATATTTACATAAAAATGCAAAATGTAAATATCCTGTGAAGACCTATTGTTGCAGCCACAGGGACCTCTCTCCTCAGCTTGTGCTACAAAGCCAGGAGGAGAGGTCACTAAATGTAGAAACATGTTAAATCTAATCCGGATAATTAAAAAACAATATTAAGCGCTGGTTAAAATAATTAGGTAATGCTCTATTGCCAACACTGATTGAACTAAGGCGTGTGCTCTAACTGCTGGCTTAATCAGTTCCTTTCCTTTTATTTCACTGCTAGCTGTCTTAAAGCATAGTTCATGAATTCGTTTTTTATCCTCTTTCTTCACTGTTAGGGCACAGAGTGTTTCCTTGATGTATCTTAGCCAGGGAATTTTGAGGGCATGATCCAATGAGAGGCTATTCAAAATGACAGCTTGATTAAAGGAGGCCTCCTCATTGGACCAAATGTTCACCCAGCAAAGCAGGGGCTTGACTGCAACTAAGGCAGTCATATACCTTACCACGTTAATCGAGTAGACAGGAGTACCCTGAGGGAATTTCAACAACCGTCTCAAAAATGTATTATGCGTCGTCTGTAGTTCCATCACTACCTTGTAACCCCAGTTCTCGCTCCCATACAAGACCTTAGAGATACAGGTTGATTGATATAATTTTAGAATTACCCCAGGTGACCATGTACCTAGTCTGTGTGAATAGCTTGCAATGGCTCCCATAGCTTTCTCAATATCCATTACCTTCTCTTCCTTCAGGTTGTTCCAGTTTAACTTGGCATCAAATACAACACCAAGATATTTAAAGACTGGAATTTTGGCTATGCTAAAAGAGTCTTATTTGTAAGATTTTATGCTGTTCCTTCGACAACCAACTTCCGTCACAAATGACTTGGCGTAGTTGGGTTCAGATCCAGCCCATTCATGAAGGAAACAAAACCCATCAATTAAAACTTGCAACGCTCTTGGGGTGCGTGCTATAAAGACAGCATCATCTGCATACAACAATACTTGTACTGGTCTAATGCCTATTCTCGGGGTATCAGCCTACAGGGATATCAAGGCAGATTCTAGCCCATTGATATACAGCGTAAATAAAAAACGGGTTGAAACTGTCTCCTCATGTGTAAATCGGACTGCAGCTGAGGTATGGGCATATAAAGTCATCAGAGCATTTATTATTTCGTGCTCCACTCCTAATTCGTCTAACAGAGACTACAATTTACTGCGGTTCACCCTATCAAGCGCTGCAGTAAGATCCATAAAACCTAGATAGATGGACCCCGCTTTGGCGATTGTATATTTTGATATCAGTAAATAGAGGTTCAGGCATTAGCCCACTGTAGATTTGCCTGTTCAGAAGCCATATTGGATGTTCGAGATAATTTGTTTTTTGTCTGCCCACTCCACAAGCCTATTTAATATGACCTGCCCGAATAACCTTGACAGTGGAATCTATTAGGGAAATGGGTCAATAGCAATTGGGAAGATCCCTATCCTCTACTTATGAATAGTGACTATAGTAGCAGTGGACCAAGATTGGGGCATATTAGATAGCACTGCTGCATTCAAAACTCTAGTCAAGATCGGGGCCCACACATCTATGTTACTGCGGAACAAGTCTGGGGGAATCCCATCTGCGCCCTGGGCCGTATTTTTGGTCAATCCCTCTATACCTATTTTAACCTCGTCTAGATGGAAGTTAATCTGAGAATCCTAGTCATTGTTATAATGATCTCCATCCCCATAATGGTAAACCGACTGGAAATGATTCTTCCACTCGTCTTGCATAATATGATGACATATGGTCGGTTTGTCCAATTCAGAAATACAAGGTCAGTTGATGACTTTCCAAAATAGGGAGATATCTTTTAGTTCTCTAGCCTGAACCAGATCATCCTGTTTTGGTAATGAAGACCTCTGTTCCTCGAGTCCCTTTTTTTTTATTATTGCAGCAAACAGCTACCAACGATCTATTGTGAGAAATCTCTTTCAGACCCTTTTTAAGTTTTCTCAGTGCCTGAGAATACTCACTGTCTAACCCCCTTGGGTTATCCGTGTGAGGAGTGGCCACTGGGGCAGTTAAAAGAGCAGCAACTGTCTTCGCTATGGCCCTGAAGGATCTAAGTACATCTTCCTCTGATGGTGATATATCTTGGCACTTCAGAATCTCCTGTTGCCTCACTTTGAAAAGGGACAAATTAAAAGCGTTGATGTCCACCTGTGACCACTGCAGGCACCTCCCCTGATCAGTTGGCAAAATTGTCCTCACCATCCAACTGCCTTGTACTAACTTAAGACCTTGTCCCCACATTCCCAGAGGCAAAGGCATAATATTGCTGTAGGGACTTTCTAAAATCCTAAAACATGATACAGTGGAACCCAACAATGATGATTCAAAAATAATATCAACGGTAGTCGCACAGCCCTTTCCTTTATAAGTAGGGGGTAGAGACTATTGGGAAGCATTACTGCACTTTTTAAGTTAAACTTTAAGTCATAGGTATTTAAAACGGCATTTAAATCGTGGCCATCTGTGCAATGCTCCATGTGCCAGTCTTCTGCTGCCTTGCACGTAGAAGTAGCCCTCAGTCCGATGTCTGAACACAAATGACAGTTAAAATAACCTAACAGAATAAGGTTACCCGGTGGTAGATTATCCCCCTGTAACTGTTCCAGGAGACCAGCTAGCTCCTTCAAACTTGGTGGGCAAAAATTCTTATTTTTAACATTTTAAAAGTTAATTATTATAAACCGTAATGTTCTCCCTATCACCAGCTGGAGTACCGGGCCTTATGGTCCTGGCGGCGCAGGGTACGCCTTAAATCCCCGAGTTCACCTGCCTTGTCAGACAGAGACACTAGACACTCTGTTAGGCGTAGAAAACCAGGTTTATTAGCTGCAGCTAAGCACAGTTGTCCCAGAAGTACAGAGTAGGTTCTCAGGAGATTGCCACTTTATTCCGTGGCGCACAATCTTTTATAGCATATTTACAACGTATACTCCCAATACATACAAAGCTAGCCAATAGGAAAAGTTGGAAAACAAACTATCAGGTGTCCCAAATATGCCCTTCTTTCAGACCCTGTGTGCCACCCATCCACACAAGTCAATCAGTGCTAGTGCCTACAATCCAATTTGAAGGTGGCAGGACATATTTGTGTGCCTCAAAGGATGGTTATGTAACACAAGAATACAAGGAGAGAATAGCGAAGTCCAGTCGGATAAGATAAAGTAAGGAAAGAATAACGGAAGCCAAATATTCAGTCAAGACGGGGATCAATCAACCCAGACATGGATTAGTGAACTCGGCCAGACCCTGACATCGGTTTCGTAAACAAGGGCATGGAGTTACTTTTTAACAGAAGAGACACGTAGCAGCTGGGGAAAGGCAAAAACACTCCATTCACCGTGCTGCCTGAGTGAGGGCAACACAAAATGGCAACGGGACACAAAATGGCGGCCGAATACGGGACAAAGTCGGAAACCAAACAACCTCAGACCCTCCTTTTGCCATTACTCAGGCAAAACACAAAGGACTCAAGTTAATCTGAGTCGATGTCAATGGCCATGAGGTCGCTGAGCTGTTAATGCAACATCATTTTAATGTTCTCTGTTTTCTGTGACACAGGCCTTTGGACACACATGGTGGCACAAATACCGCAGATGGCAGGGCCACACTGTAAACAAAGACAACAAGAAAAAATGATGGCCAAAACCATTCCAAGAATGGTTAATACCTTCCATCCCCATGTGGGCAGTAGTCCCCAAAACCATCCTATCACAGTCCAATCTCCTGTGTCCTGGTGTATAGACTCGGAAATTACTTGCAATTTAGAGATGGCTTGGTATACCGTAGGGGCATTATCAGGAATATAAATGCAGCAACTAGACCCAATCAATTTACAGACTCCTCAACGATCTGCAAGGACAATGTCTAAAACCATCCTATTCTGCAAAGTCATAAGGCGGTCCCCCTGAAGTTCGGCTGTTACATTGCTCAGGGCTCCAGAACTTACATTTATGGTAGCCTCAACAACACAAACTAACTGTCTAATGTCTCTGCTGTTGGCCATTGGGCACCAGAAATGAAGTAACCCTTTGATAAAGTCACCTCCTTCTTGTCCTGCTGTGTCCTTAGAATTAATAACCCATCTGCCATGTCATTTTCTGTGATAACCTGAAGGAGCAGTATATGTTGGAGGGAGAAGAAAAGCCACATAACAAGTTCCTGAAAAGTAGGTAGTAAGCCACATGTAGGCTCTCTCGTGACAGACAAAATATGTGCCTTGAGATGGCACTAACGGTGAAGAAATCTGAGTTGAATAAATGTATGTATAGGAACAAACACTCTTTTCCTGTTGGTTTTTAATATTTTGGCCATTTATCTGCAGACATAAATTACCTCGATGAGGTACGGTCCAAATTGGTGAGGATCCCCTTTCGTCTAGCCTTATCTTTGAGGCTAGTAACATAACGAGTCACGTTCCAACCATCATATGCTCGTTTCTCATCAACTGGAATCTTACTAATTTCAGCAATTCTAGCCATGGCCACTATTCCCTTTATCAAAGAACTGTGACTAAAATCTGCTCCACCACCATATGGACCACCAGGAGGATATTGAAGTTGGTTCTGATATACATTAGAAAACATGGCCAAATAGGCACAAGCGGAACCTTCATAGGATAATGGAAGGACTAAATATGACATCCCACTCTCTGTGTTATGGGGCATGAGCCCACAAACCCAACAGTCAGTAGTATTGACTACCAGTTGATGCTGATGTAACAACTGGATAAATGAATTGTTGAAGTATTCTGTTCTCCTAATTTGCTCATGTTCTGGGAGTGTATGGACCTGATGCGGGGAGGCAGTAGTAGGAAAAGACAAGGAAACAGAAGTTGGAACAGGTGCTTGCTGCATAGTGTGAACAACCCAACTCACACAAGCCAATAAAATACATGAACATATTAAAATACATAATGTTACGCCACATGGACTAACCAACAATTTCTTATATTTACTTTTCATTTCTTGCTTTTTATCATTCTTTTCCACTTTAATATCCATTCTCTAAAGCGTTGCTCACGGCAATCTTCCTAGATCACTTAGCTGTGATTATTAGCCGTCCTATGACACTACAAGTCCTGCAGACCCACTGTCACTACTCAGGTCACAGCCTAAGACTCCTACTGTGACCCTCCAACTTGATGGATAGTGAAAAGAAATGTCTCTCAGAAGTGTAACCAGAAAAAGAAAAAGAGAAAAAGTTCAATTGTTCTTAATCGATCTAGGTCTTAAGTTGTACCGAGTCTTATCAGGTACCGTTTGCTCTCGAAACAAAGTTTCTGAATTTGTTGTGTTCATTCACAAATGTGATGGCACAGCTTCTTGCAACACATTGTCGTCTTCTTTTTCAGAGCTTGTTCGATCCAGACGTGCACTACTGAAAGGTACAAACCGAGGCAGCCTTTCGATCTCACAATCACCTATACCCTTGTGGACCCACTGGTCAAAAGGCAAAGGCAAAGGTACCCTTTTGCAGTGCACGCCATGAACCCAATTCTTCTTTCCGACGACCTTTACTGCTGTACGTGTTGCCAGTAGAACTTGCCGCGGCGGCCCCCAACGAGGTTCCAAATTCTTTTTCCTCTGAAAATTCTTCAGGAAAACCCAGTTTCCGGGTTGAATGGAGTGACCTGGATCTGCAGAGGCCTCTGGCAAAGCGTTTTGAACCTGTTGGTGAAGAACACGCAATTTAGTGGTGAGGTCATGTAAGTAGTCAATCAACATAGGATACGGGATGTCAGAGTACTTTTTAGGCCGAGGGGCTCCCCAGACGTTAGCTGGGCACCCAAAAACGACCTCGTATGGGCTGAGTCCTAAACGAGAATGTACAGTTGTTCTCGTAGATAAAAGTGCCAAAGGTAAAGCGTCGGGCCAAGCAAGACCCGTGCTGGCGTGAATCTTTGCCAGTTTGAGATTGAGAGTGCCATTATAGCACTCTACCAAACCTGCTGACTGAGGGTGGTTTGCTGCATGGAATTTTTGCCTAATACCAAGACCCGCACACACCTTCTGCATAATTTGGCCTACAAATTCACTTCCATTGTCACTCCAGATAATTTGCGGCAAACCAAACCTCTGGAAGAATTCCTTCAAAAGGACTTTGGCAGTAGACAAAGCAGTATTGTCCTTTAGGGGGTAGGCCTCTATCCATCTGGAAAAGGCACACACCAACACCAGAACATACTTGAGGTTATTTCAACGTTCCATATGAATGTAATCAATTTGTAATACCTCAAAAGGATACGTGGGGGAGCAAAATGACCTGCTGGAGTTGGGGTTCCCTTTCCTGGATTATGCATCAAACAAACGATACAATGTTTCACCACATTCTCCGCACATTTAGGAATTCCTTCATTCTGCCATACTGGAGCCAGAAGTTTGCATATTCCTTTCACACTGATGTGGGCTGGACCATGTGCCACAGTAACTACAGGCAGTACATAGGCATCTGGTAACAGCCAATGCTTATGTTCTGACAATTCTGTCTGACACCCTGTCGCGTCTAACATTCCTCCTCTGTTCGGAGAAAACAATCATGCTGTTCTTGAGTTTCTTTCTCTTCTGGAATGGGTAACAATGTTGCTGGATTCAAAGTATTACACCGCTTGATGTGTATATGACTAGCCAAGAGCGTCAGCTCATACCCAGACAAGTGGGCACTCGTAAGATGTTGTGTTTTTGTTCTGTTCAAAAGTGTATCCACTGCATGTGGTACCATAACAACAAGAGTGTTATCCAGTACCAATCCAGCAGATTGACGAATGGAAATCGCTGCTGTAGCTCTGAGACAACTAGGCAATGCTTTGGCTACTGGATCCAATGTAGCTGAAAAATAGGCACATGGCCGCAGTTTGTCTCCAAATTGTTGCGTTAAAACTGACAACGCACAACCTTCTCTTTCATGAACGTAGAGTGTGAAAGACTTACTGTAATCTGGAGTACCTAACACAGGGGCAAAACACAAGCCCGTACGTTAGTCAGAAAAACTCTTCTGACATTCTTCAGTCCAAGGAAGAGGTTTGGGTGTATCTTTCAGAGTAAGTGCCAGCAGAGGTTTAGCCAACAAAGAAAAATTTGGAATCTACTGTCTACAATAGGAGGTAATGCCCAGAAAGGCACGAACCTCCCTTTGTGTGGATGGTACAGACATTTGTGCGATTGCTTGAATGCATTCTGGGGTCAATTGCCTTCCCTCCTTCGACAAGAGATGACCTAAATAGGTAACCTCTTGGCGGCAATACTGCAGTTTAGAGGGTGACACTTTGTGATGCAGGTCAGACAAATGACGCAACAGTGAAACAGTCACATCCTTACAAACATCCTCTGAATCAGCAGCAACTAACAAATCGTCCACATACTGAATAAGAGTAGCACCTGGGGGCAAAGTGAAATCATTGAGCTGAGCTTTCAAAGCCTGACTATAAATGGAAGGACTCTCACAGTAGCCTTGAGGTGCAAGTTTGAATCGGAAACTTCGGCCTCCGAGAGAGAAGCCAAAAATATTCCTACTCTCCTCAGCAATAGGAATGCTGAAGAAAGCATTTTTGAGATCAATAACCAAGAACCAAGCAGCTGAAGCGGGTATCATAGTGAGCAAGGTAGTGATATCTGGGGCAATGGGAAACTAGGGGACAACAATTTTGTTGACCTCCCGAAGATCGATCACAAAGCGATATACAGGAGGCTGAGAAGGATCAGTGCATTTAAGGACAGGTAGAACAGGACTATTGCAAACATTTCCTCTCGTTTCTTCGACCACACCCTTCTGAACCAGATCATAAATGATAGTCAACAAAGCTCGTTCACCATCGTTGGAAATTTTATACTGAGGAATGCGTGGCAATTGAACATTAGGCTTGATAGTAACCACGTAAGGCGGAATCTTGAGCAGACCAACATCATTTGGACCTGTAGCCCAAAGCGTAGCAGGAAGAGAATGCAATTTGGGTGGGAGTTGGTCCTTAGACAAATACATAGGAGAAGCCAACTTCTCACCTAAAGTAAGATGTACACCAGATGGGGAACAATACAATGTTGCATGAAGACGTTTCAATAAGTCCAACCCCAACAAATTCTCGCCACAACCAGTCGTTAAAATGAGCGGGCCTCCAAATCATAAGGACCAATCGAGATAGGCAAAGGGCAAGAAACCGGGTTACTAACTGGGGCGCCAGAGAATGGTGTGGAGCGCAATGGTTTTAGATTTTTTGATTTAGGTTTTTGTAATTTTCGATTTTTGAATATAAACATTAGCATATAAGAAGTATGAGACAATCACCTTATTTTTCCTTGTTTTACCTACGAATAGAGCGGGGCCTCTATCACCGAGCAGTCGCCGGTTGAGGTGAGGCGTACTCCCACAGAAAGCTGGGTGAGTACCAATCTACTGTTAAAAATATAAAATTGCCTTATTAAAGTTACATAATGAACTGGCATGGTCGATTAAAATTCCAAATCGACTTTTTTTGACTTTCTAACCTCTAAGCTCTAAGTTTCTCCTGTCCACCAGTATAAGTTTGACCCTTGTATTGACAAAGTCTTTTTGTTTTAGGAATGAAGATAATGGTCTTACCTACATACACATGAGAATCATGTCGGGTAGGGTGGTAACAAACCACTGATTTATTTTCTTTCACGCGCAAATCACTATGTACAACATTCTACATTGATTGCTTTCCTTGCAGTAGCATTTCAACAATCATTAGGTACTGAAGAAAGCCGGGCAAGGCTGCCATATGGCTGAAACATGTCACTCGCCGGGAGATAGTAAATTTGTTACACACTATCAGGCGATCTATTTTTATCTTATGGCATTTGGACAATACTCAATAAACTTATTTCTTGTCCTCATAGTCATTTTTAAACTGCAGCTGTTTTTCACGAGCACTGCACTCCATCAGTTGTCTCATTTCTTGAACAACTACTCTGGCTGAGAACACTGACAGTATCAGGTCAGGTATCTATTTATGTTAGCCTTGGTGCAACATTCGGTTACATCTGACCTCCCTCTCATCGTCTTCCAAATGACGAAGTTCCGCCAAATGGGTGGGCTGATGTAGACTTCACTCGAGCCAAGTATTGGGCAAGCTATCTGCATCTGGTGAATAGTTTCCTTAGAGCTGACGGGGTTGTTTTGTCACAGCAATAGACTGACCTTCTCCTGATATTTGTGCAAGTTTTGGATTGGGGGTATGGAGTAAAGTTGGTCTATAAATATGATCCCCTAGACCCTTCCACACACACATTTTTTCCAGCGCCAGAGAATCCTACAGAAACGTTAGTTAAGCCAGACAAAGGTGCCCCAGGGAGTTTGGAGTGAATGATAGAACTTCTCATTGCACCAGTATCCAAAAGAAATTGCTCTGAAACACCCAATGCAACAACTTCAACATAAGGCCTATTCTGATCCACTGGAACTGATACGACTCCCTTGCTTTGTCCATGGCTGTCCTAACTAGTGTTAAAATCCTGAGTCTCACTTTCAACACAATAGTCGTCATTGTAATATTGCGCAGACTGAGTATTCTGCTGATCAAAATAATTCATAGAATTCTGAGGTGGAAAGGAACGCTCTCCTTGAGACAACGCACCTCACCCTCTACCTCTGGGTGCTGACTGAAAACCACCACGGCCTCGCGGCACTGGGAATCCACCATTACGCTGCAATAAAACCGGACAGCTATTCTTAAAATAACCTTCCTCTTTACAATAGGCACATTGATTAGGACCTAGCAAAGGTCGCAGAACAAAAGGGTCAGGTTTTTGTAACAACCTCTGAAGCTGGGGAGGCTGTTGAAATTGGCGCTGAGCAGAACTCGGGGGATAAGTCTGTTGCAAAAGAACCTTCGTTTTTAATTCTTTAGTCTTCTTCTCGATCTTATCCTTTGCCTCCTTATCCCTATTCTCGTAATACTGAGCAGTAGCTAATATCTGTGCAGATGAAGAAAAAGCCAAGAACTTTCGGAGTCTTTCAATTTATGCGATAATTCTGGAAGTAAGTTAAACACAAATGTATCCATGAATAATCGCTGTCAACCCTCAGTACTCATATCTTGACCACTGCGGTCGATAAACGTCTCCTCAAAACGGGTAAAGAAATCTGAGACACTCTCATCTTTCTTCTGCTTACACGCAGCTAACTTATCCCAGTTAACACGTAAAGCAGGCATCACCGGGCAATTGTGCAATCAAATCATCTGGCTTAGCACCACCTACTTGTGCTGCATCTGCGGCAGTTATAGCAGCCCAATTACCACCTAAAGCTTGGTCGTGGTCCTCCCGACGAATCCGCGCCCACAACGCTTGTGGGACTATATTCCCCATCAGCATATCAATATCGGCCAAATTCATAATACACGCATCAACAGTCTGGGACAGCTCCTTGTAATACCCAGCAGGATTTTTACGAGGGTCTGGTAAAGACTGTTTGAGCGCCAAAACTTCAGATCGTTTCCAGGGGACATGTACCCATATACGCTGGAAATGAGCAGGGACAGGTGGAATATTGCCTGCCTGTGGAACCTCTTCTCTCCATACTGGAGGATCTTCCCTCATAGGATAATGTTTCATTTTCTGTCTAACTGCAGGATCAGGTTCAAGAACAGTCTGAGAAGAAAATAAAGACCTGAAAGTGACAAGTGTCCTAACGGCATCCTCAACTTCAGAATCCACAATAAGTCCTTTATCAAATTTAGCCTGCACGTCTAACAGACCCTGTGGAGCTAAACCCAATCCATATCCTCCCATCCTTTGACAAGATTGTCACACATAACATTAAAAACATATCTCTGTGTGGGTGCATTCCACTGGAGAAAGGTACTCAGGATGGTTCCATGAGGGAATATCGTTAACATAAATATCGTCAAAAATAAATATCGTCACTAAAATATCGGTTACATTAATATCGTCATCCTATACTTAAACAAGGAATGACACAAATATCGCCATTTTTTTATCGACAACCCTAATATCGTTCACACTAATATCGACAACATAAATATCGACTACTACATTATCGACTTTATTTTAAATAACATTACCTTATACATATATATCGACTACACTAACATCGACAACCTCTCTGCTTATATAAAGATATAAAAAATATCGACTTTTAATTACCAACTCGATATGCACTAATATCTTTTTTTTAATCACTTTTTTTTCTAATTTACGTGACAAAACTATTCACACATATAATTATGTATTTTTCCTATTACTTATTTATATAAAAATATATAATATATGTCTAAAAATTTTACATTTACTAATACTATCATACACTCCGATGGCCTAAATGTAAAACACATTGCATTATTTTCTACATATAAACTATTTACATATAAAACAAAATAACACATATACAACTTTTTACTATGTAATTTAACAAACACTTAGTGATGCAACAAACTCTTACGAAAATAACGGTTTTCTAATTCAAACAAATGTTCTCAACCAATGAATTTGACATTTCACTAATTGAACCAATCAAAAGCTACCATTAATTAACTCACTAATATAAAAACAATTACACACTTAACGTAATTTACCATTTTTGGCCCAAACTTGGAGAAAAACGGTTACCTTGCTGAGAGAAGAGAATACAAACCTACGACTACAACTACAAAACGTTATACTACACTTCAAGTAAGTAAAATCCCATTCCTTTTTTCATTCGATCTTAGCAAAAAGTAGATAAACTCCCTAATTTAAAAACTGTTCTTCTTTAGAGTGAAGAGAAAACATGTTGAACTTATCAACAACAACCAGAAACTTAGATGTAAAAACAGTTATAAACTACCTTATCCATTTATACTTAGATAGCTGATAAAAATTACTTAAACTTGCTAAGTAAATGTACAATTTACTTCATATGCTAATAGCTACTATCATCCAAATACTATAAGTAACACAATGATTATTTTTTCAACAGAGTATTTATTTATTATTTATTTATTTTATAGTATTTGTAAGGCGCGCAGCTACCCACAAAGGGTTTCCCGGCGCCGAAGAGAGGATCACGAGCCAGCTGACCAGAGAAGGGAGTCCAGGGTACCTATAGGTCAAACAACCAGGTCTTTACGTTTTTCCTAAAGATCCTGTAGTTTTCCTCTTTGCGTATTTGAATGGGCAAAGTGTTCCACAGGGTTGGGCCCAAATAAGCAAATGATCTCCCACCCATTTTGGCCCGTTTGTACCTGGGAACCGCAAACTTTGCTAATGTGGCTGAGCGAAGGTTGCGATTGGGGACATGGAGTTTGGCAAGATCTAGAAGATACTTGGGTGCAGTTCCGGCTTTAATTTTAAACAAGTAGCTCAGCGTTTTAAAACGAATCCTGTTTTCGACTCTGAGCCAGTGTAGGTCCCTGAGATGTTTTGTGATCCTGGCATGTTTGGGTATTCTACAAAGCATCCTGGCTGCGGCATTTTGCACCAGTTGTAAGCGTCTAACTACTGCTTTGTTTGCGCCCAGGTACAAGATGTTACCGTAGTCAAGCCGGGAAGTTACTAAGGCATTGACTACGGTCTTCTGGGTGGGGAGTGGCAGCATCCAAACGATTTTACGGAGCTATCTGAGAATCGTAAAACATATGCCTGCTACTTTGTTAGCTTGCTGTTGCATTGAAAGGTTGTCATCAATGATGACCCCAAGATTTCTAACCTGAGTGGCTGGAGGCGGTAACTTGCCTAATGCGGTCGGCCAATGGGGATCACTCCATAGGTCCTTGTTATTTCCAAGGAGGAGGACCTCTGTTTTGTCCCCATTTAATTTAAGTTGATTGGCCGACATCCAGCGAAATATCTCATGGAGGCCTATTTTGAGTACAGAAGGAGCCGACGTATCGGACTTAGAAAGAGAGAACACAATCTGGGAATCGTCGGCATATGTCATCAAAATAAGACTAGAATTCTCAGCAAGGTTGGCTAGGGGACGGAGGTACAAATTAAACAATAAGGGACTCAGGATGGATCCCTGTGGTACGCCGTGGGGAGAACAGAAGACATTGGAGCTGGCCTCAGCGGAGATGATCTGGAAGGTGCGTTGGGATAGGTATGATTTAATCCATTCCAACGCCCTGCCCTCGACAACACACTCTTCCAGCCTGACAAGCAGTTTGGTATGAGAAATGGTGTCGAAGGCAGCACTGAGGTCTAACAGGACCAGTGCTACCGTTTGTCCATCATCTCTAAGCTCTCTGATCTTTTCGGTGATACCAAGCAGGGCAGTCTCAGTGGAGTAGCCACTCCTAAAACCCGACTGGGAGTGGTGAAGTAAATCATTTTTCTCCACGTATGATGAAAGTGCCTCATGAATGTGCTTTTCTAGTATTTTAGAAAAAGCGGGGAGTAACGATATAGGCCGGTAATTGGCCAAAATCGTTGGATCGGCAGTCGGCTTTTTTAGCAAGGGACTGACAATAGCGTGTTTCCAAAGAGCAGGGACTGAAGCATGTTCCATAGAGGCGTTAAGTGTGTCAATAATGGGCACCATAGTGGAGTCCTCCAGTTGACTCATAATGCTCATGGGAATAGGGTCGCGCGGGGAACCTGATTTAATGGTTTTTAAAAGTTTCCTCAATTGGTCAGGTGTGATGGGGGGCCAGGTGTCGAGATGGCAGTTACTTATATGGGTTAGAGGAGTGTCGTTTTGGTTATGAGTATTTGGGCTAGTCATCATATTAATATTGGAGACAATTTTATCAATTTTATTTTATTTTAGAGTCTACAAAACTTTTTTGCCTATCTACAACTACACTACCAACATCTTCTACTACATTAAGTAAGTATAATCACTGTATATATAACAATTCTGAAAGTAAAATCTAACTCCTATTACACTAAATTATGTCTTTCAATTATTCTTTAACACTACTACAGAACTTAAAAAGGAGAAAATTCATAAAGAGAAATAAGAATAAAAGAATTACCAGTGAAGCCACATTGTAAGTATATGTTCACGCTTTTTCCTGCACTTCTACACACCTCTATAAATAGTGTTCAATGTTCATAAAAATACATATATATATTTCCACAGATCTACCTTAGACATGGCAACTGGAGCAACTTTCATTACTTCGCAAAAAGGGAAACTAATGCTGAGCTACATGGGTTACACCTACACCCAAGAAAGAATAAAAGCAAATAAAACCCATTGGAAATGTAGCAAATATTACTCAAGTGCATGCTATGGGAGAGCTACAACTGTTGATAACAATGTGGTAAATGTACGTGAGCATAACCACCCACCAAATGTAACAGAAGTGGAAGTTAGAGAAGCACTGGAAACATTGAAAGATGCTAGTACAGGATCACAAGAAACAAGCACTAGTATTTTGAAAAATGTTTTAAGCAAAGTGCCAGAACATGTGACAGGACAGCTACCTTCTATTCCCAACTTAAAAAGATTAATTGCAAAAACTAAACGTGCTTCAGATCCAACTCCACCAACCCCAGAAAGTTTTCAGTATATAGAAATATATCCTGAATATACCATTACACATAATGAGGATAAATTCTTAATGTATGACAACAACAGTCATGACAAACAAATTTTACTTTTTGCTACTAATAGTAATTTGCAAAAACTGAAATCATGTGAAACATGGATGATGGATGGGACTTTTAAAGTTTGTCCCAAACCTTTCTATCAACTTTACACCATCCATGGTGAATACCAAGATACAAATATCCCTCTAATTTATACTCTGCTGCCAAACAAAACAAATACTACCTACGTTGAACTTTTAACAACGATCAAAGAATTAACTGATAATTACTATCCTCAAAGAATTATAATTGACTTTGAAATGGCCATGATTCAAGCTATCCTTAAAATATATCCCCATACCTCAATACAAGGTTGTTATTATCACTACAACCAAAGTATATGGAGACACTTACAAAAATCTACTTTGAGCATTGAATATTCTACAAACAGTCACTTTGCTTATCAAATAAAAAAGTTAATTGCATTGGCATATGTACCAACAACAGAAGTAGCTAACTACTACAATTTATTAATTGACAGCCCTTTCTACCGCACCAATGAGAAAAAACTAACTCCCTTCTTGGACTATTTTGAAGATACATGGGTTGGAAGATTACATCGTTCAGGCCACCGTAGACAACCTAAATTTCAAATTCCATGGTGGAATGTGTATGCTAGTACACTAGCACAGAAAGCAAAAACTAACAACGCAGTTGAAGGATGGCATAATGCCTTCCAATCCACTTTAGGAAGAAGTCAACCAACACTTCACAAACTAATCCAAAGCATTAAAAAAGAACAGAGCTACCAAGAACTCAGAATAGAGCAATCTCTTTCTAAAATTGGCCCTAAACTAAGTAAACAAACATTAAATATGTACGAATATCTCCAGCAAAAAACTAGAATGTACCCAAGTATAGAAGGTCTAGCATACTTAGACCTAATAGCTAAATCCATCCTTTAAATATAAATACCTAAAAAGTAAGCAAAGCATAACAAAACATCCTATATAGTTAAATTTAGTTACATTATGTCATGTAAAAATATAAATAATATATTATTACAAGACATAATAAAATTACATTTAACTAAATAGTACACTATAACACAATGCAACCGAAAAGTAAATATCACTTTTACTTACGGTTCTGCTGCTGTAGAATATATTCCACGGTGATACTTTCCACAGCTATCCATATAGTGTTTAAAAATCCCAACAAAATGCAAAAAATACAACTGTTTGATAATAGTCCCACGTCGCAATCCTCTCGAAATTGAAATCATTAAAAAGTTGATAAATAATCATGAGTAAAAAAGTAGAAAACCCGAAAAAGCAGGGAAAGTAAAAAAGTATGGACCTGCTTTAAAAAAAAGCGTAACAATCCATCTGTTCCCCAAAACGAAGACCTGTAAATAATCGAAACAAAACGCAACCTCAAAATATGCGAAAAACACATAGCCTACACATAGCATAGAAAACATATGAAAACATCTCAAATCTTCCATTAATACAACACAAAACGTTACTTGTGTTCGAACTACCTCACAAAGTACGTTCTACATAACGACGCTAAATAACACGTAATTCGCACATAAAGAGTAAAGTACTACACATATCGAAACGTACACACTACAACTATCACTAAAATAAACTTAAATATCTTTAAAATTAATGTAAAATAAACTTACCTTCACCAACAAGAAGCAGCTCCCAACCGCGAGGTTCCGTTTTCTAAAATGACCCAAACAACGATGTTGATAGAGTAAAAAGTGAAGTTCCAAAAACAAAATGTCTGCATAATAAAAACTAAAATAGGACTAAATACCCTTTTGATTAAAAATTAATTGTATTAAATAGCATAATATTTTCCATGTTTAGTAATATTTTTTTTATTGTTAAAAAACATGAATATTGTAAAATATACATTAATATGTTCAATAGAATTATGTATTAATTGTTTATTGTATACTAAAAAATGTTTTTCATTGTTAAATAATTTTCTCAGATATTAAAAAATGTAAATTTATGTTATGTACATATCTTGATAAAAAAATGACATAAAAAATATATCATATATGAAATTTATTTACAATTATTACAATTTAATATACTAATTTTTGCATTATTGAAACAGTATTTATGTACAAAACTGCAATATAATTTGTTACCAAAAATAATGTTAAATGTTTTATGAAATGTTCAAAATCTTTACAGTAACAAATTAAACTATGAATAAATAAAAATAATAAAAAAAGAATTTTTTTGTTTATTAATTTATAAACTTGTCATATATATCTAGAAATGTTATAAAAATGTTTTTAATTCATATTGTTGAAATGAATATCACAACATGACATGCATTATTCTTATTAAAAATAGTAAATAGATAATACAAGATAATAAACAATAATAATTAACTATTCTAACTCCAATCCAACATAAGTCAGGGTAAATGTGCATAGTAAACCATTATAATTAACTATTCTAACTCCAAACATAACATAACTCAGGGAAAGTGCTGGATAGTAAACCATAATAAATTACTATTCTAACTCCAATCCAACATAAGTCAGGGAAAGTGCTGGATAGTAAACCATAATAAATTACTATTCTAACTCCAATCCAACATAACTCAGGGAGAATGCTGGATATTAAACCATAATAAATTACTATTCTAACTCCAATCCAACATAAATCAGGGAAAGTGCTGGATAGTAAACCATAATAAATTACTATTCTAACTCCAATCCAACATAACTCAGGGAGAATGCTGGATAGTAAACCATAATAAATTACTATTCTAACTCCAATCCAACATAAATCAGGGAAAGTGCTGGATAGTAAACCATAATAAATTACTATTCTAACTCCAATCCAACATAACTCAGGGAGAATGCTGGATAGTAAACCATAATAAAATACTATTCTAACTCCAATCCAACATAAGTCAGGGAAAGTGCTAGATAGTAAACCATAATAAATAACTATTCTAACTCCAAACATAACATAAGTCAGGGCAAGTGCTGGATAGTAAACCATAATAAATTACTATTCTAACTCCAATCCAACATAAGTCAGGGAAAGTGCTGGATAGTAAACCATAATAAATTACTATTCTAACTCCAATCCAACATAACTCAGGGAGAATGCTGGATAGTAAACCATAATAAAATACTATTCTAACTCCAATCCAACATAAGTCACAGAAAGTGCTGGATAGTAAACCATAATAAATTACTATTCTGACTCCAATTCAACATAACTCAGGGAGAATGCTGGATATTAAACAAGAATAAATTACTATTCTAACTCCAATCCAACATTAATCTGAGAAAGTGCTGGATAGTAAACCATAATAAATTACTATTCTAACTCCAATCCAACATAACTCAGGGAGAATGCTGGATAGTAAACCATAATAAAATACTATTCTAACTCCAATCCAACATAAGTCAGGGAAAGTGCTGGATAGTAAACCATAATAAATTACTATTCTAACTCCAATCCAACATAACTCTGGGAGAATGCTGGATAGTAAACCATAATAAATTACTATTCTAACTCCAATCCAACATAAGTCAGGGAAAGTGCTGGATAGGAAACCATAATAAAATAATATTCTAACTCCAATCCAATATAAGTCTGGGAATGTGCAGGATAGTAAACCATATAATTTTTTCTATCTAAATTATATTTTTAACCCTATTCCCCTATAATACCAAAAACTCACTTCTTCAATATTAATTAATAATTTTTTAAGAATATAATTCAATAATTATCGTGTAAAGTTTTACATTTCGATGTAAAAATTTGAATTCATGAAAATTTTATACTTTATAAATATTTTATACTATTTCTTAACACTACATTTTTTCTTTAATACCCACCCTAATCCCCTATAATACCAAAAATTCGCTCCTAAAATTATATTTTTAAATTTAATTTCGTGAACAAATCGAAATTTCAAATTACTATTTCGCATTCTTAATTAATTTCTGATTTTTTTTTAATTTTTAAATTTTTTTATAACATATTTTAAATTACTACCCACCCTTATCCCCTATAATACCAAAAACCCGCTCCTAAATTTTTATTTAGAAATTTTAAAATATAATTACTATTGTAATTTCGTGAACAATTCGAAATTTCAAATTAAAATTTCGCATTCTTAATTAATTTCTGAATTGTTTTTATTTGAAAAAAATTTTTATACCATAATTTTAAATTACTACCCACCCTTATCCCCTATAATACCAAAAACCCGCTCCTAAAATTTTATGTACAATTTTTAAAATATAATGAAAATTTTTATTTCGTGAACAATTCGAAATTTCAAATTAAATTATCGAATTCTTAATTAATTTCTGATTTGTTTTT
This sequence comes from Lissotriton vulgaris, assembly GCF_964263255.1. Taxonomy (NCBI): domain Eukaryota; kingdom Metazoa; phylum Chordata; class Amphibia; order Caudata; family Salamandridae; genus Lissotriton; species Lissotriton vulgaris. The sequence goes on from NC_141693.1 coordinate 490,715,345, forward strand.
ATTTTTTAATTTTTTTTATAACATAATTTTAATTTACTACCCACCCTTATCCCCTATAATACCAATAACCCGCTTCTAGAACTTTTACAATTCTTTTATATAAAAATTTTTTTAACACATATTATTGCTAGTAGTAGTTTTGTTACTTTTGTAAAAACATAATACAGATTTTTTTATTAATTTTATAACACCTTATAATTTTTTTGTCGATATTATAAACAACGATATTTTAATGAACGATATTCTGTTCATCGATATTTATTATTGACGATATTTTTGTCATTCTCACAAAACGATATTTTTTGCAACGATATTTACTACTACGATATTTTTTACATTCGATATTCTAACGACGATATTTATGCTAGTCGATATTTTCCCGTCGATATTCTATCTTTATACCCTCAGGATATCGGGCACACTATACTGTGGACCACTCATGATCCATTTGTGAGCAAGAGAGTCCAACACAATTCATTCGTCGGAACCTGGGATTTGACTACGGGATTGCCTTCTGGACAGAGCAGGAGTCATGGTAAAAGACCCAAAGAAGGGGGAGAAAAGGCCAGAAACAGTATCGACCAACCGTTTACGAGCTGTGGGAGAATCTGATAGTAAAACCGGAAACAAGGTATTAAGCAAAGGAGAAGAAGAGCTGACGATTACAAGAGGAACGGAGGGTAAAGGAGACTGAGGTACAGAAGTTGATGGCAAATGAGGCGGGGGTGGCTAGACTGGAAAGGGCAATTGTGGAAGAGCTGGATCAACTGGCTGAACAGCAGGTTGCTGAACAAGTGGTAACAATGGGGGGGTGTTAGCACCTGGTACATAAGGCGGAGGCAACGTCAACAAATGGACATTAAGGGATCTTCGTCAAGATCCTTACTCTGTGGAAAAGTAGGCAACAAAGGGTAACATCTATCTATTGCCATACGATGCTGTCTTTCTGAGACTTCAATCGCCCGATCGATCTCATCTTCTTTAAACTGCTGGGCAGCCTGTATAATCGTCATACCTTTCGCTTTCTTATCTCTTTTTGCCTGCTTAATTTCTCTCTGTTTGGCTATTTTACGCCAGAGGCGGAAGGAGTCAAACCTCGCCGGCCGGGCTTTTCTTTTGAACAAAATTCCTTCAAGGTTGTCTAATATGTCAGGCGCAAAGGTACCATTTTGTGGCCACCGCAAAACACCATCTTTCTTTGTGTATCGGATCCATGCCTCGTTAAAGGCAATGGGGCCAACACCATGTTTGGAATTGAGCTCATAAGTGGGAGTTCCTACCGGAGGAATTGGACAAGAGTCCTCTAGCCGGGAAACCCTATTACAACCAAGACAACAAAACTTCCTAAACTTGCAAAAACCAGGCATCTTTAATTCACTGGCTGGTTACAAACTTCAAGGGGTAAAGCAAATAACACAGTACAAACGTACTCACACCTTGGCTTCGGCTATTGCAATGGTCGCATAAAAAATCCCAAAACAAAACAAAGAAGTGGGCGCTACCCACAAATACATAACTAAGTGTTCTCTCATGCCAACAGAGGTCCGTCTAACGTCTCGCGATACCAGTCATCACCAAAGGGGCTAAGGCAGGGCAGCAGTCAGGGCAGCAGTCGTCAGCAGCCGTCTGGAAGGAGTAGCCGCGCTGCAAAAGACCTTCGGTCCACTTTGACATACAGGGGTTGCTTGACGTGGTTTGCGAATCCTCCGGAATTTTCTTCCGAGGATTCTCACGACCCTGGGCTGAACCGCTACCACTGAAGCCGCCCCACGTTGGGTGCCAGTTGGAGAACCGGGCCTTATGGGCCTGGTGGCGCAGGGTAAGCCTTAAATCCCAGAGTTCACCTGCCTTGTCGGACAGAGACACAAGACTCTCTGTTAGGCGTAGAAAATCAGGTTTATTAGCTGCAGCTAAGCACAGTTGTCCCAGAAGAACAGAGTAGGTTCCCAGGCGCACAATCTTTTATAGCACACATATTTACAACGTATACTCCCAATACATACAACTCTAGCCAATAGGAAAAGTTGGAAAACAAACTATCAGGTGTCCCAAATATGCCCTTCTTTCAGACCCTGTGTGCCACCCCTCCCCACAAGTCAATCAGTGCTAGTGCCTACAATCCAATGTGCAGGTGGCAGGTGGCAGGACGTATTTGTGTGCCTCAAAGGATGGTTATGTAACAAGAGAATACAAGGAGAGAACAGAGAAGGCCAGTCGGATAAGATAAAGAAAGGAAAGAATAAGGGAAGCCAAATAGTCAGTCGAGACAGGGATCAATCAAACTAAAACTTGGATTAGTGAACTCGGCCAGACCCTGACATCGGTTTCGTAAACAAGGGCAGGGAGTTACTTTTTAACAGAAGAGACACGTAGCAGCTGGGAAAAGGCAAAAACACCCCGTTCGCCGTGCTGCCTGAGTGAGCGCAACACAAAATGGGGACGGGACACAAAATGGCGGCCGAATACGGGACGAAGTCGGAAATGGAAGTACCTCACAGCTTTAAACTTTGTTCGACTGTGGAGCTCCAGTTCAATTGTTTCATGAACCAGCAAAGCTCAAATGCAATAAATATGAAAAGGCCACCTTCAGCTCGCCCACATGTTGAGCCTTCCACTGGGAGGAAGAATGGCTTGTAGCCTTCTAGGAAAAAGGTATTTTCCACCTTCCAGATCTCCTGCAGGCAAATGATCTTATAAGAGGTTATACATTGGATCCAATTGTCATTTTCTGATTTTGAAGCTAATCCTGCCACATTCTAGAAGATCAGATTGACCTCTCTCCCTCCCTGGGTGCTGGGTAAGATGGCTGATGTTATCTTGTCCCCCTCATTACCTATCTGGCAGTTCTGGTTAGAATGATCGATAGGGTGGTCTACCTTCTCTCTCTGCTGGTCTTCCCTAGGCATAGCAACCTGCGTTTTGGAATCAGTCGCTATTGTCTGTACTAGGCTGTATTCTTTGCCCGCAACCTGTCAATCCAGGTCATTAAGATCCAACAGGAGTGCATAAATATTCCGACAGTGGCAGGCTGGCAAGGTGGCATTAAGCCATCCATGACAAAATGTGGTCCTTGGCATATTAGACATAACCTTTTACATAAGAGATCCCCATAGTGCAAGAGAAGCAGTATTAGGAACATCCTGGCACTGGCATATTGTGTGTAATATTTGGGCAACAGGGGCTATCATGGAAAAATGCTGGTCCTATCAATGGAGATAGTTTTTGACATAAAGGGACACCCATAGGACATTTTAAAAACATATTTGGGTAAACTCATCGGGACTGTCAGATTTCAGTAGCTTGGCACTATACAAAAGGACTTGAATATTTAATGAGTTGTTTTTTAGAGGCTATGGCTTTTTAGCACATTTATGTGGAAATTGTGCTTTAACACCTTTCCTGCTGGGTACATTCCCCCGCTGTGATGGGGGGAAGGGGGGCGCGCGCAGTGCTCCCATGCTCATGAAGAGCTCAGCTCGTCATGAGCTACAGTGCTCCTGTGCTCATGACGAGCTGAGCTCGTCACAGCTGCACCCGTTTCTTTAGAACGCTCAGTACAGCAGGGGAATTAGCCCAGCGTGCGAGCGTTCTAAAGGCCATGACGAGCTCAGCTCGTCATGAGCACAGGAACACTGTAGCTCATGACGAGCTGAGCTCGTCATGAGCATGCAAGGGGTTAAAATACACTAGCAAAGCCAATTTAAAAAAAATCTCAGGGAAGAGAAACCTCTACCCTTTGTTCACCCCTAGAAGATATACATTATTAATTATGCAATTATGTAACTTCAGCAATGTTAATTATGTGGTCATCAGATAATATCACGTTTCAACACTTCTTGGGACGATGCAGGGTCAAATGGCATATGACGTCACTTCCTATGACATCATTAAAGTCAAAGAGTATATGATGGCACTATATTACCCCTGGGACTTTGGTGAATCGACGTCCATGCTCTGTAGCATGGTGACTTGCAAAAAGCAATGAAGTGTATCGCACGTCTTTGTCTCCAGGTCAACATTCCCTGAGTTGGGCACTCAGTTTAATGGCAGGTTGTGATCTGCTATTCATGATAAGAGCAATAGTTTTAAGGTAATCAGGCACTGGCCTGGCCTGCTGCCAGTGCATTGTTTTGATGCTGTGGTTTCTGGCCTGCTTTGAATGTCAATGGCTCTGCAGAGGAAGTGTGCAGTATGTCTCTGTTAGACTTGGCATCTTTTGGCATGTTTCCCCTGAGTTTTTGCTTTCTGCCCTTCCATTTTTGACTCTGTTTTTACTGGCGTAGTGTTTCTGTGCACTTTTCTCACTGCAGATCAGTGGTAAAGTGCAAATGCTCCTGTGGTAAATTGTGTTATGGATTGGTGTTTCCAGGATTGGGTATTTGATTTACTTGTTAGTCCCTAGTAAAGTGCCCTGAGAGTGCCAGGGCTTGTAAATCAAATACTACTAGTGGGCCTGCAGCACTGATTGGGCCACCCACATGAGTAGCCCTAAAAAGGTAACTCAGACCTGCCATTGCAGAGTCTGCGTGCAGTTTGTAACTGCTATGTCGGCTTGGCGAGTGCACCCACTTGCCAGGCACTAAACTTTCCCTTTTCTACATGTCAGTCACCCCTAAGGTATGCCCAAGACACCCCTGTGAAAGGTAGGACATGTGTGTGTGGCATGTCCTTATAGTGAATTACAGCCCATTTCGTTTTTCACTATTGTTCCCCATAGGACAGAATGGGAAGTTGTTATAACATCTTATAAACATAAGTTATAGGGAAAAGAGCATCGATAAGCACACCCTCAAACAATTAGAATATCCCCAGGTATCGAAAAGGTAAGATTACTCTGAGTCGCAAGTACCACACAAAAATCACTTTATTTTATTTATTAATTAAATTTATATTGTGCACAGCTATCCTAAACAGGGTTTCCCGGCGCAGGTAGTTGGAGTACTGCAACTGAGTAACCAGAAGACTCATCACTGAGAAAAGAGCCAGATATTAAGGTCTTGCCGGAACCTGAGATAACACTGTTCCTGCTTCATAGACCAAGGAAGAGAATTCCATAATCTGGGTCCAAGGAACGCAAAAGAACGACCGCCCATTCTAGATAGTCTACAGCTAGATGTTACCAAGTTGCCCTGAGTGGCTGAGCGTAGGGGACGAGAGGGGAAATAGGGATGGACAATCTCCTTAAGATAAAGAGGGGCAGACCCTTGGTTGTTTTTAAAAATAAGACACAAGATCTTAAATTTCAGACCCTAAAAAGGTAACTCAGACCTGCCATTGCAGAGTCTGCGTGCAGTTTGTAACTGCTATGTCAGCTTGGCGATTGCACCCACTTGCCAGGCCCTAAACCTTCCCTTTTCTATATGTCAGTCACCCCTAAGGTATCCCCAAGACACCCCTGTGGGCAGGGTACAGTGTATGTGAAAGGTAGGACATACCCGGGTGTTAGTGATTTGCTCATAACAAAATTATATTTCATGTTCTAGTCCATACTACAATATACAGTGTCCAAACAGTTCAGATTCTTCAAATTGATGTTTTTTTCATTCTTGTTGTTACATACAGCATGAAAGACTGTCACTCAGAGTAATCTTACCTTTTCAATACCTGGGGATATTCTAATTGTCTAAAGGTGTGCTTATCAATGCTCTTTTCTTTATAACTTTCACACACAACTGTTTTTTTCTTTTGTGTGATTCGCACCCTTTGGTAGTAGGTGATATAGAGTGATAAAAGCACCCCAGAACCCAATTGACAGACGTTACTATTTATTCACACCGTATTACTTTGTATTTTATACTGTTTGAATACTTGATGTGCGGTTCCGTTTCCTCTAGAGGAAAACACTACTACCATTGTGTTTGTATATCTTATAAAAAATAACTGGCCCTGGGAACTAGGTTTGAAAATAAAGTTTAGTATACATGAATCTAAAGATGCATCTTTTAGTGAAGTTGATTTTTACATTCTGTGTTCGAAAATACCACTTTTAGAAAGTAGGTATTTTCTTGCTCAGTCATCCCGTGTGCCTCTGCTGAAATTTGAATTGCCTGTCTGGATTTGGATGACAGAAGGCTGGGGAACAGGAGTGGCTCCAGATAGCCTAGGTAGGGTCAGGAAAGGGCTGAATAGACCTGGGCCACAATGGGGGAAGTGAGGGGAGAATTACTTGCACCTCAAAGAGCCTGGTCTGCCTCTGACAATACTGTCTCCACCTTCTACCAGGAAATCACACCATAGAAGCAGAACTGGTTCTGGCTGGGCACATACACTCTCTAACTAAGAGATCAAAGGATTTTGGGATATAAACATTGGGGCCCCTGAACTTTAGAACTCTTTTGGATCAAGAAGACTGACAAGAAGAAGAGCTGACGAAGCTGTGAGGAGGGACTTTGCTGTGCGCTTTGCTGTGTTGGCCTTCAGTAGCTGCTTCTGTCTTGGGTTGTGAAAGGACTGGACTGAACTTTCCGCAATATACTTTTGTGAGTTTCTCAAGGCCTTGAGGTAGAGATTGTCACCTGTTCAAGAAGTCTCAGGAACAACAAAGACTTCAAGCTCTTCTGTGCTCAGCACTGGGGACTGTGTGTTTTGTGCTGCAACAGAAGAAAAGCAACTCAATGCTGTTCACGCCGCCGCTGCTGACTCCGTGTCCAGAAGGCACCGCAGAGGGCACGGCCGCAATGCCCCACCACGACCCTGGTCTCACCGATGACGGCTGTTGATGCCGCCTCTGAGCTGTTGCTCGCACCGCGAACTGTGGGCACTGCACTCCACACCACCACGCTCCACGACAACACCCTGGTATCCCCAACGATGACACTCCACGCCAAAATCGACACTGCTGCTTGCACCGTGGTTCGAGGGCACTGCTCATAAAGTTACACAATGCATCCCGCACTCCAACCCTGGCCTACCGACTCCGGCGCCATCAACTCCAGTTTGTCAGCCGACGAGAACGCTTCAACAACGACGATGCCACAGCTTGCACTGTGACCTGCCAGCACTGTGACGAGCACCTCATTCATCTCGCACCATGACCCTGGTCTCACCGACTATGCCATCTGATGCTGCCTCCGATCCGCTGCTTGCACCGCGACCTGAGGGCACCAAATGCCGCACCGCTGCATTTTGCACCATCTCGCTCCTCCCTTTTTCTGCCAAAGTCATAGAGAGGACCATCAATAGTCAGCTCGCCGCCTTCCTCGAGTCTAACAACTCCCTCGACCCCTCACAGTCTGCCTTCTGAGCCAAACACAGCACCAAAACCGCCCTCATCGCAGCCATAAATGGCATCCGAACACTACTCGACAACGAGGAAACAGCTGCCCTCATCCTCCTGGACATCTCTGCAGCGTTTGACACGATCTGTCATAGCACCCTTGTACAATGCCTCAGCAATGTTGGGATACAAGGAAAAGCACTGGATTGGATCATCTCGTTCCTAGCCGGAAGAACCCAGAGAGTCTGAGTCCCCCCTTTCAGATCAGAGGCCACCGAAGTCATCTGCAGCATACCACAAGGATCATCGCTCAGCCCCACCCACTTCAACGTCTACATGAGCCCCCTCGCATCCATCGCACGGCAGCACAACCTCAACATCATCTCCTACGCTGACGACACACAGCTGATCCTCTCCCTCACCAAAGACCTAAACACCGCCAAAACCAACCTACACGAAGGGATGAAAGACGTAGCCAAGTGGATGAAGAACAGCCGCTTAAAACTGAATTCAGACAAGATGGAAGTCCTTATCCTAGGATCATCCCCCTCTGCATGGGACGACTCATGGTGGCCACCGGCCCTGGGCAGCACACCCATACCAACGGACCATGCTCGCAACCTGGGATTCATTCTAGACTCCTCCCTCTCGATGACCAGACAAGTCAACGCCATCTCATCATCATGTTTTAACATCTTACGTATGCTCAGAAAGATCTTCAGATGGATCCCCACTGAAACAAGAAAGACGATCACCCAAGCATTTGTCACAAGCCGGCTGGACTACGGAAACACCCTCTACGCCGGAATCCCAGCCAAATTACAGAAAAAACTCCAACGCATTCAGAACGCCTCTGCCCGACTCATCCTAGACATACCCCGCCACAATCACATCTCTGATTGCCTGAGAGACCTTCACTGGCTCCCCGTCAACAAGAGAATAACATTCCGCCTCCCCACCCACGCACACAAAGCCCTCTACGACCTAGGACCCAAATACCTCAACACACGCCTGACATTCTACACCCCCACCCGCCAACTACGATCATCCAATCAAGCCCTCGCTGTGATTCCACGCATTCGAAGAGCCACCATGGGAGGAAGTTCATTCTCCTACTTAGCGGCCAAAACCCGGAATTCTCTCCCCACCCACCTCTGCCTCACACGGAACCACCTCTCCTTCAGAAAACAACTCAAAACTTGGCTATTTGATAGGTAGCGACTCCCTCCCCTCAAGCACCTTGAGACCCTCTGGGTGATTAGTGCGCTATACAAATCTTGACTTGACTTGACTGGCACTGCAGCACACGACGCCTGCGGTCGTCAACACTCCTGACTCCGTCAAAGAGAGATCGACCTGCAACACATGTGACTTCGAGGGCACCGTCCTCCGGAACCGGATGCCGCGTTTTTGGAAGCTCAACGAGAGGTCATCAATGCCCTGCATTTCTAAAAGGTACTGTTTACGGGCCTTCCCGACATCGTAGCTGGCCCGCGATACAGCGGTCTGACAGAACTGTTTGGATTTCTTTGCTCACAGTGCCAGGATAGACCCGGATAGAGCTATTGACATCAAGGAATTATTTTTAAAGCATATTTTGATAAGTGAAGATTTTGAAGTACTTTATTGTGGATTTTTATCGTTTTTGGTCTTGTCTTGAGTATATACAAATATTGATTATTTTTCGAAACTGGTGTGGTGTCCTTTTGTAGTGCATACACTGTATTACTGTTGGTTATGTTCAAATGATTTACACTATGCCTCTAAGAAAAGCCTGACCAAGCTAACAAGGAGGTGAGCAGGGATTATTTTAGGAGTGTATCTCCCTTATCCTGACTAGGTATACAGGTCCCTATTTAGACAAAGGTGCAAACCCTTGCTAACTAGAGACCCCCATTCCCAACAGTCTCCAAACAGAGGTAACCTCCTCTTGTTCATCAGTGGCAGCATGGCAATGTGTCACAACTTTGTCTCTGAGCGTTAGGTGGCACAGCAAAAATATACCATGTTCTTCGAACGGTTTCCCTTTCCCTGCCTTAATGAGCACCATAATCCTTTACATAGCAGAACTCCAGTTAAGGTGAAAGGGATCCTGTCAGTATACCGGCTGCACAAGATGCAGTATCCTGAGAAATGATTTGAACCTAGCAGCTATTTTTTTTTTATCAAGCACTGTTGGCATCAGCGGTGGAAGGGGATGATGCCAGTGGTCGAAGAAGTGACAATCTCATGAGAAAAAAAGTAGCTAAGCTTATGCAATTATATATTTATTTTTAAAACTTAAGAACTGCCATCAGCATACATCACAAAAAATGCAACATTTTAACTTCAGGCGTTACAGTGATTCAGAGATTAAATACTACTTACGGATATTCAAAAATCACTGAAACGTGCTGCCTTTGATTGTCTAGTTCAACCATATGCCTTTGCACATAAATGATTAAGAAAAGGGGGTGGTGATGAACAGAGTGTCTGAATTAAGCAGACCACTCTTACCCAGTCCAAAGATCAGGGCTTGATCCATCACCGTTATTTAGCTCACTGCACCATCCAAGCTCAGAACCTGGCTATATGCAAATCAGTCTGTCACTGGCCGAGTGCATCATGGGAACAGGGCAGACTAAACTACCAAGCCAATTCTTCACCAGAAAGGAGACAATTTTCCGGGGACCGGCTTCTGGCATTTCAGCCGTCGTCGGCCCGGCTTGCTTGAATCCTGATGGTGCAGTGAGCAAGGAACTCATGTCTGAGTATACCCTGCCACACCTATAGTGGCCAAAAACGATTCAGAAAAGGGGATGGTGATGAACAGTGTCTGAATTAAGCAGACCACTCTTACCCAGTACAAAGATCAGGGCTTGATCCATCACCGTTATTTAGCTCACTGCACCATCCCAGCTCAGAACCTGGCTATATGCAAATCAGTCTGTCCCTGGCCCAGTGCATCATGGGAACAGGGCAGACTAAATTACCAAGCCAATTCTTCACCAGAAAGGAGACAAGTTTCCGGGGACTGGTTTCTGGCATTTGAGCCGTCGTTGGCCCGGCTTGCTTGAATCCTGATGGTGCAGTGAGCAAGGGACTCATGTCTGAGTATACCCTGCCATACCTATAGTGGCCAAAAACGATTCAGAAAAGGGGGTGGTGATGAACAGAGTGTCTGAATTAAGCAGACCACTCTTACCCAGTCCAAAGATCAGGGCTTGATCCATCTCTGTTATTTAGCTCACTGCACCATCCCAGCTCATAACCGGGCTATTTGCAAATCAGTCTGTCCCTGGCCCAGTGCATCATGGGAACAGGGCAGACTAAACTACCAAGCCAATTCTTCACCAGAAAGGAGACAAGCTTCCGGGGACCGGTTTCTGGCATTTCAGCCGTTGTCGGCCCGGCTTGCTTGAAACCTGATGGTGCAGTGAGCAAGGGACTCATGTCTGAGTATACCCTGCCACACATATTGTGGCCAAAAACGATTCAGAAAAGGGGGTGGTGATGAACAGAGTGTCTGAATTAAGCAGACCACTCTTACCCAGTCCAAAGATCAGGGCTTGATCCATCACCGTTATTTAGCTCACTGCACCATCCAAGCTCAGAACCTGGCTATATGCAAATCAGTCTGTCACTGGCCGAGTGCATCATGGGAACAGGGCAGACTAAACTACCAAGCCAATTCTTCACCAGAAAGGAGACAATTTTCCGGGGACCGGCTTCTGGCATTTCAGCCGTCGTCGGCCCGGCTTGCTTGAATCCTGATGGTGCAGTGAGCAAGGAACTCATGTCTGAGTATACCCTGCCACACCTATAGTGGCCAAAAACGATTCAGAAAAGGGGATGGTGATGAACAGTGTCTGAATTAAGCAGACCACTCTTACCCAGTCCAAAGATCAGGGCTTGATCCATCACCGTTATTTAGCTCACTGCACCATCCCAGCTCAGAACCTGGCTATATGCAAATCAGTCTGTCCCTGGCCCAGTGCATCATGGGAACAGGGCAGACTAAATTACCAAGCCAATTCTTCACCAGAAAGGAGACAAGTTTCCGGGGACTGGTTTCTGGCATTTGAGCCGTCGTTGGCCCGGCTTGCTTGAATCCTGATGGTGCAGTGAGCAAGGGACTCATGTCTGAGTATACCCTGCCATACCTATAGTGGCCAAAAACGATTCAGAAAAGGGGGTGGTGATGAACAGAGTGTCTGAATTAAGCAGACCACTCTTACCCAGTCCAAAGATCAGGGCTTGATCCATCTCTGTTATTTAGCTCACTGCACCATCCCAGCTCATAACCGGGCTATTTGCAAATCAGTCTGTCCCTGGCCCAGTGCATCATGGGAACAGGGCAGACTAAACTACCAAGCCAATTCTTCACCAGAAAGGAGACAAGCTTCCGGGGACCGGTTTCTGGCATTTCAGCCGTTGTCGGCCCGGCTTGCTTGAAACCTGATGGTGCAGTGAGCAAGGGACTCATGTCTGAGTATACCCTGCCACACATATTGTGGCCAAAAACGATTCAGAAAAGGGGGTGGTGATGAACAGAGTGTCTGAATTAAGCAGACCACTCTTACCCAGTCCAAAGATCAGGGCTTGATCCATCACCGTTATTTAGCTCACTGCACCATCCCAGCTCACCACCCCTTGTTGTTAAATATTTTGTCCACCCTAAGCGTGGAAGGGTATACTCAGATGTGAGTCCCTTGCTCATTGCACCATCAGGATTCAAGCAAGCCAGGCCGACGATGGCTGAAATGCCAGAAACCGGTCCCTGGTAGCTTGTTTCCTTCCCAGTGTAAGAATTGGCTTGGTAGTTTGGTTTGCCCTGTTCCCATCATGCACTGGGACAGGAACAGACTAATTTGCATATAGCCAGGTTCTGAGCTGGGATGGTGCAGTGAGCTAAAAAACGGTGTTGGCGCTATCGCTGATCTCTTGACTGGGTGAGAGTATTCTGCTTAATTCAGAAACTCTGTCCATCACCACCCCTTGTTGTTAAATATTTTGTCCACCCTAAGCGTGGAAGTGTATACTCAGATGTGAGTCCCTTGCTCATTGCACCATCAGGATTCAAGCAAGCCGGGCCGACGACGGCTGAAATGCCAGAAACCGTTCCCCGGTAGCTTGTTTCCTTCCCAGTGTAAGAATTGGCTTGGTAGTTTGGTTTGCCCTGTTCCCATCATGCACTGGGACAGGAACAGACTAATTTGCATATAGCCAGGTTCTGAGCTGGGATGGTGCAGTGAGCTAAAAAACGGTGTTGGATCTAGCCCTGATCTCTTGACTGGGTGAGAGTATTCTGCTTAATTCAGGAACTCTGTCCATCACCCCTTGTTGTTAAATATTTTGCACATAAATGGGCACATAAAAGAAATGTATTGTAGGAAAGTAGGAAATCCAGAATTGTATGTGCCATGGCAGGCTTCGAATGTTGCTATCCAACTTTACAAGCAATGCATGTTGTGAATAAATCATATTCTTCCTACCATGTGATGCTACCTATGTTTAAAGCATCGTATCTGAGGTTACGCTATTGTAGCTACGCTCCCCCTGGGACTCCCATCCAGGTCTACCAAAGCCGCTACCTCTCCTTCATGCACCCCCACACTCCCTCCCATAAAGTCAGGGAGGCTCGACTCTCCCTAAAGTGTCCCACTCCCGAAACAAATCCCTGGACCGTACCTCTTAGTGCTACTAGAGAGTTTCCCTCCACTCCCCCCAACCTCCTGTTTCTGACAACAATCCATTGCCTCCACCCTCCTCCTCCCACCTCTGCTTGTCACCTTCACGCTCAGTAACTAACACACACGTCACTCTCAGATCACCTGAGCCCATCACTACAGCTGACCACCTCTTTGAGCCTCACCGCCTCAACAGCCCCCTGACCACCCTTCTGAGTTCATCTAGCTCTCCTCACACCCCTCCACCCAGAAACCTACCCTTAGGGTGTTCGTGCTCCTCCACCAGACCTCCTACTCATCCCATCAGATTTTGTCCTGACCCACAGATTCCCCTCCCTCAAATTCTAACTTCACCTTTGGACCTTGAAGCCCTGAAAATCAAAGCATCCAACATAGTACAGAGCATCCAGAATTCCAGTCTAGAGTTGAAGCACATCCTTCACCTCACTGAACACTCTATTGCTATTCTTAAGCCTTCCCATAACTCAGTCCTTCCAACGCTCACCATGCTTTCCTTCCAACCCATGCCGCTGGTCAACAGACACCTGCGCCCTCGCAAACATCCCAACTACCTCTCGTAGGATGATACCCTAGTCCTCCTCTTATCTTACAAGACCTCCCCCCGACACCCCCGTCCACCAGACAAGAAAGTTGATTACTTAGTCCAAACGGTCTCCAACAACACTAATAGATCATCTTCTCTCCATAACCGAGGAGTAAACAGCAACAACTTAACGTGCGTACCCCAACCCTCCCCTCCTTGCAACACTTGCTCCGATGCTCCACTCTCTGGCTGCCTGCTGAACTGCCAATCAGCAGCGAAGCATGCCTCCGACATCGCCGCCCTCATCCTGAGCCAAAAAAATGATGTCCCTATCCTAACCGAGTCATGGCTCAATGAATCTTCATCACCCTACCTAGATTTACTTGGGGGAGACGTTGCCTGCATCTACCGCTCAGACCTCCTCATTACTGAACTCCATTCTGAACTGTCGCGTTGCGGCATTTCCACCATCCCGAGCGGCCTCTAATCACATGCAGTTATCGGGATCCTCACTTCCGGGCGGAAGTTAAGTCCCGGTCTAGTTCTTCTGGACTCTAAGTACTTCCGGGGGAAGCGATTAAACACTGCGTTTCCCGCCGGCTCTGTGCTTCTGATCCTGTCCTGAACCTGAACGGAGCCCAGAAGATGCTGCAGACTGCTTCCTGTCTTCTGGCCTCGCCGCACTGAAACACTTGCCTTGGTATTCACCTACGGGACGTTTCCGCGGTAGAGCGCTGCTAGTACATTTCCATGGCCGTATTTCAGCGCTTGCAGTAAGCCTTTATTTCTTGAGTATTGCGCAGGAGCGCTACTGTTTGTGCAGCTATCAGCGCAGGAGCGCTAGTGAGTCCTGGTTCTGGGCTGCGCTACAGCACTTACCCTGGTATCTACTTTTGGTCAACCCCGCGCAGGAGCGCTGCTTTTGTTTGTTCTGTCCACTACACCGCGCTGGAGCGTTGCATCCTTGGTTATTCTTCACCGCGCAGGAGCGCATTGTTTATTTGTATTTGTGAGTGCAGGAGCGCTTGATACTTGCTGGTTAATCCCCAATCACCACGCAGGAGCCTCTTGCTTTTACATTGGTTTGCATTATACTGCGCAGGAACGCTAAGTACTTGGAGGTTGTGCTTGTTTACCCTTTATCCACGCAGGAGCGCTTTCCCTTGGTTAATTACAATAGCACATGGGCGCTTACCTTGGTTCTCATTTCACTCCTTGGTTACAGAGTCCACATGAGCCATGGTGAGTCTATGGAGCAGGTGCTCCTTCCTGCATGTGTTTAGTGGTCTACCCTGAAGTGGGAGGTGTGGTATATCCTAATTGGGTCCTTCTTGTTTCCCCAGTTATTGCAAGAACCTTCTCTGCTCCACAACCACCAACAAGACATCATCGTTCCTTTGTTGGCTCCCTTCCCTGGTTCCACCCCATCCCTGCTGGGTGACACTCTCCGCATGGGTCAGGTGGGTACAGGGACGGTGGCTCTTGTCGTGTCTGCAGAATCGCTTCACAAGCAAAGGTGAGTCTTGTGGGGTATCCAACATGAACCCACTGATTCCTGCGAATATCTCGCCCTATCCATTGGTAATTACACTACTCAGTTATGCAAACTGCATATTTTCTACCACCCACAGGCAAGAACGACACTTTCATTGATCACCTCATGGAAATCATTACTGCTAATGCTTCCCCCAGTCCAAAGACATTTTCCTCTGTGAATTTAATCTGCACTGGAATGACCCCAAAGTCCCCGGGTGAACGCCGTTAAAGCCTTCCTGGTTGACCAATCACTCACTCAAGCCTGCACTCTACCAACTCACACAAAAGGTTCCACGCTGGATTGGATCATCGCAAAGCCATTGACAGGGAGGCTTAACACAATTGTGTCATACAACTGGTCAAACCACCATGGAATTACCTTCTTCATAACCGGCCAGCTTGATGAGTCCAGGCCTCAGCAAGGCCTGTGAATGCAAAGGGTTCGCCCTTCTGTGCACGGAGTCCTCAGACTACACAAAGAATTTGGCACGGAATCTGGAAATACAAAGACATAGTTTAATAAACCTTTAAAGGTGGTACTAGAGCCCACGAAACACTCTACGGTATTGTACAAGGTAGCACAAAGAACTCAGACACACAGTCCCCTTTTATACACAAAGAAGGGGCTCATAAGTAGGCGGATACAACTCAAAACATGATTTACAACCATATATGAACATTTCTTGAACATGATCGATACATGGGTGGAGTTAACGGTTCTTGAGACCCGCCGAAATACACATTCCTATCTACGCTAATTAGAGACAGATGTGACTCCTACTGAGCATGCGCTAAATGCACAAGGAACTATTTATAGCTTGTTGCTGGGAAAACTTCAGGGGTGACTAGCAATGAGGTAGGACTCGCCTCATGTGGAGAACATGGCAATGTACGGCATACAAGATGGAGGCCAGAAAACAAAATGGAGTCTGGCCGTATTTAAAGTACGAGCGGGAAAACTAACAGAAAGACACAATAGCATGTCTTCAGCTAATGCTTAATACTATTGCTGTTTTATTTACAACAAGCTCATGAAGAGACCAGGGCAACCTGTGAAACCTAAATGCTGGCTCAGAGACATTAAGAGCCTAGATCTTGAGAAGCTGACTGCTCCCTGTGAGAATGACTTATACCCCCTTCCAAATCTTTCCAATGTCGATGACCTCACAGAGCACTATAACTCGACTATGTCCAACATAATTGATGATCTTGCCCCGTTAAAGCTAAAAAGATCCCTAATCAAAGACAGACAGCCCTGGTTCAATTTACCCCTTAATAATGAAGGAGAGCTCTCTGGCTAACAGAAAGAAACTGGAGAGTGCACCCCTCAGCCTCCTAACTACAATTTCTCTGTCTGACCAGAAACATATATAACAGAAACATCCTCAAATCCAAAAAAGAGTTCTTCAGATCCGAACTGGAAAAAGCTAAAAACAGACCATGCAAGCTCTTTGAAATTGTCTAATTCCAATCAAACAAACTAGCCAAAACTTCCAAAGAAACTGCAAAATCACTAATAACCTGTGAGGCGTTTTCCTTTATAGCCAAAATGAACTCCCCCGGAAACAAACTTAATGCTGCCTCAAACCTCCCACCCCCTCCTGCCAGGGCCCATCTCTCTCCTCATCCACCCCTGGTAACACCAAAAAAACCAAGCTCACTAGTCCAACTTCAAAGCATATGACGACATTTCCATCTCGAAAATTCTACTCTCCTTAAAACTGAATAGCCACTTCAATGACCCACTCCCCTCCAACTGCTTGGCAGCGACCTTCCCATTCATCATTCCTGTTTGGACTACAATCATCAATACCTCCCTTCTTCAAAGCTCCATACCTGACTCCCTAAAAACCGGGCAAGTCATCCCCATCCTAAAAATACCCACTCTGAATCGTGTTATTCCAAACAGCTTTAGAACTATATCCAATATTCTTCTTCTTGCTAAAGTGCTGGAGAAATGTGTGCAACTTCAATTGAGCCAACACATCGCTAATTTTAACCTATTAGACAAATTTCTATTTGGTTTCAGGCCTGAGCACAGCATCGAAAAAACTATTCTTCTCATGGTCGACGGTGCTCTTCAAGCCCTTGACCAAGGCATAACCTGTCTCTTAATCCTACTGAATTAATCCTCAGCATTTGACACAGTCAACCACGAGACACTACTTGAACGCATCAGACACAGGATGGGAATAGGAGGTACCATCATTAAATGGTTTTGTTCCTTCCTCCGTGACCGCTCCCAGAGATTCTTGGTTAACAGCAACCTATCTGCTCCCTCCCTGATAATAATCAATGTCCCTCAAGGCTCAACTCTGTCCCCTACCCTCTTCAATCTCTACCTTGAACCGCTAGCTGAAATACTCTGCACTGCTAATATTTTCTTCCACATGTACACCAACAATACCCAGATCTGCATCAAAATCTCATGCCTAGAGGAGATTAACTATTTGAATGAGGATCGGAAGTTAACAGTTCAATGGCTCGTCTGCAATCAGCTGAAGCTGAATGCACACAAAACAAGTTCTTTTTCATCCCCCCCCTAAAAGCACTACTGACATCCAGGAATGAACCAACTCAATCACAGCACTTCATTTCACAACAACCATAGTGGAATCTGCTAAATCTCTCGGCATAACCCTGGACAGACAACTGAATATGCGTGGCCACATCAACTCGATGGCCAAAACTGCCAGGTTTCACCTGAGATATTTGAGAAAACTAAGGGACATATTATCAAGAATGGCGTTAAAATTATTGTCGCTTTAGTGGCTGGAAACTGCTGCTAAAGCGGCTATAATGAGCTTGATAATATGCCCTTGAGAATTCCCATAGAAGCCCAGGTTCACACCAGAACCTGGGCTTCCATGGGAATTCACAAGGGCATATTATCAAGCCCATTATCGCTGCTTTACCTGCAGTTTCCTGCCTCTAAAGCAGGGATAATGGCATCGCCGTTCCTTGATAATATGGCCCTCAAACCCTTCCTTGAAGCTGCAGACATAAAAACCACAGTCCAGACGATAGTTATCTCCAGGATTAAATACGGCTGCTCAACCCTAACATGCCTACCCAAGATCCCCTTCCCCCCCAGAAAGCCTTCCTCAATGCTGCAGTAAGACTCTTAACAGGCTCAACAATGTTTTCCCACATCTCCCCGAATCTGAAGGCATTGAACTGGCTCCCCTTTGAAGCCAGAGTCCAGCTCAAACTGGCTTGTATCATGCACAAAGCACTATACATGAATTCCCCTGCATATCTCAACAAGAAACTCTTGGGGCCCGATGTAGGTAGGTAAATACCGGTCGGTAACGGCCGAAAATCGGCAATTTCTGCCTTTACTGACCGGT
Source organism: Lissotriton vulgaris (assembly GCF_964263255.1). Classification (NCBI taxonomy): domain Eukaryota; kingdom Metazoa; phylum Chordata; class Amphibia; order Caudata; family Salamandridae; genus Lissotriton; species Lissotriton vulgaris. Next base: position 490,733,660 of record NC_141693.1, read on the forward strand.
ATAAGAGATTCGAGATGTATGTGCCAAAAAATTTACCGAATCGGTAAAAACCAGTCGGTAAAATTCCGATTCGGTATTTCACGAATCGGAAAACACCGAATTCTTATTTTCCGAATCGGTAAATAAGAAATGGTAATTTTCCTATTCGGAACTTACCGATTCCTTATTTACCGAATCGGTAAATAAGAAATGGAAAAAATGGCATATCGAGATGTAGAAAACACAAAAAATACCGAATTCCATGAAAATCGGTATTTAAGAGTCGGTATTTACCATGGATTGAAAGCAGGTGGAAACCAGGTACAGGTTATAAAAGAAGGCCCCAAAATGCAACACTGCTACCACAATGGCGGCTTTCTATGTCATTACAAGGCGGCTACGGATACAGACAGTAGGAGAGAGGGTCTGGCTAAGGGAGGAGCAGGTGTATAGGCAGAGGATCACCCTCTTCCAACTGACTGAAGCTGAAATCCTGCAAAGGTACAGAGTCCACCCCAGAACCATCCTGGACTTGATCAGGGACCTCCACCCATATCTGGAACACCCAACCCAAAGAGCACACGCCATCCCACCCCCCGTGCAGGTGTTGTGCTGCCTACAACTTCTTCCTTCTGGGAGCTACCAGCATGTGACTGCTGCAATAGGTGGGGTGTCCCAGAGCTGCCTGTCACGTTTTTTTAGAAAATTCCTTGACGCCATGATGCAGAGGATGGAACACTACATAGACTTCCCTGACACACCTGCTCAACTAGCAAAGACAAAAAACGATTTCTATCACCTTGCACAGTTCCCGCACATCATGGGCTGTATCGATGGGACGCACATCCCACTATGCCCACCTGCAGCAACTGAACACATATATAGAAACCGGAAGTCTACGCATTCAATCAATGTGCAGGTGATCTGCAACGCTGCCAACATGATTATGGACATTGTAGCAAAATTTCCAGGGAGTACCCACGACGCTTACATATTCCAGAATAGTGGCATATACAGACGCCTTGTGGCTGGTGATTTTGGGGATGGATATATGCTAGGTGAGTAAGTGTGAGACACCCGTGCTCACTACCCCACTGGAGTCAAGCTATCCTGGCTGATGAGGGCTGAAAGTCCGAAACCGGTCCTAGGATTCTTGATTCCGGTCCAGGGAAGACATGGCTTGGCAGTTCGGTCTGGACTGTTCCCATGAGGCACACGGTCAAGACTGATTTGTATATGGCCATATCTAAACTGGGGTGGCGTGCTGAGCTAAATGACAATGGATTAAACCCAGATCTGTGACTGGGGGTGAATGTTTTGCCAATGTGCAACATTCTGTCTATCATCTTGTGTATTTTCCTTTGAGGGATAACACATCTTCCACGACTCCAATCTGTATTGTTCCAACATATGGATGTGAAAGAGATTTATTGATATTGAGTCTTATTCAAACTTCTATAGGTGAATCAATGACCTTAATCCTTACCTAAAATTTACTATTACTGTTTCACCTAATCAGATTGCATTCCTGGATCTGACAATTAAAATTGAGGGAGGAGAGCTTATGACAACCAAGCATAGGAAGAGCACAGATCAGAATAGCCTAGTACTTTTTAGTAGCCACCACCCAAGAGCCCTTAGGGAGAACCTCCCCTTCGGGCAGTTTTTGAGGGTGAATAGAAACTGCAGCACACTGGCAGAAATCAGAACTGAATCAGAAATCCTGGCCAAAAATCTGTCTGCACATGACTACCCTCCACACAGCATAGCCATCTCGAGGAAGAGAGCAAGAAACAACAACAGTAAAGGCCTATTGGAACACAAAGAGAGGACCCCCACCGAAACTCTCACCTGTGTCACCACCTTCACACCAGCTTCCAATCAATTGACAAAAGAAATAAAAAAATTGGGACATACTTAACACATGCTCAATGACTTTGGAGCCATCACGCTTTGCATTCAAATGCTCCAGAAACATTAAGGACCTTTTGATCCATACTGTAGTGTAGTTCCTATATTCACAATAGGCTCTGCGTATTGGAATAATATATCCTATAGATTTGACATAGGACTTAAGTCAATAGGTCTCTATCGAATATACTAAACTTAATTATGAGTGCCAACTAGCTCAGAGGTCAGTAGAAACTTTCTCGAATACACAAGAATGGATTAGTGTCTGACAACCGTATAAACATGACAACTTTGTTTACCCAAGAATAAGAACATATCTCTCAGAGTTTTCGAAACAATAGATAACTATTTTACTCAGTCAACCGTACAGGCTTCGTTTCAACAGAGTTGCAGAGAAATAGTGAGATGGGCATTTTCAATAAAAGGTTTATTGAACAGTCTTCTTTCTCATGCAAGAGAGGTGAACTGCTACAATCGACAGAATGCAAAGTATAATGCGTACAGCGAGAATAGCATTATAAATAATACTGTAATAGCATTGTATGGTTTCTAAGCCATATAAAAATACATACATAAATAACACAAACTAAAATACTCAACTGGTGCTTCTAAATTAAGCCTACCCCAATGTACCTAACCTAGGTCTAGTACGAGGGAAGAAGTAAGTTTGGTTTTTTGCATAGGTTTAGTTTTGCCAAGAATCTAGGCTCTAATCAGCTCCATACCCTAGAATGAAGGAGGTCTGGTATCTCTGTCTCGGGACTCGATATCCCAAACCCCGCAAGTGGAGTCAGAAACACTGGAGCTTGATTCTCGACAGAGAAGGGCAGCTTCCTGATCAGTGCGTCAGCTGGAGAGTCGGCTTCCTTCGGCACTTGTTGTAGCGAGCTGCGTTGGGCAAGTAGGTCATCGAACTGCTCTGAACCACCTTGCTTTACCATAGCAAGTGAAGGTATATTTATAACTTGAAGGTGTTTAGGAATGCCATGTTTGACATAAAGCCGGCCATATGAACGTCATGAATGAACCCCTGGGGAATAGTTGTTCATTGTAAAACTAACTGAGTTCTTGGAGAAACCAATATTCAAGCAAGGGGAAGTCCCTAATGGCTTGAACTGGTTTTCCAAGAAATCGCTGTGACCTTTGGTGAACGGATGACTGTATTTGGGTTGCATGGGTTATGCCTAAATAAGGGCTTGATTTCTATGCCTATATAAGGGCAACATGAATTGTACCTATATAAGGGCATTAATCTGGAAAATTAATTTGGAATCTAAAACGCCATATAGCAATACAAGACCCAAAGGACCATCATGGGGTCAACAGAGGACATTATGGCAATTACCACCGGTGAAAGGTCACTACCCATGTGGGGCATGCACAGCGTGTACTTTCACAACAGCACAGAAAACTATTACCCTCAATAATAATTTCTCATGGGAGATGAGGTCACACACCACTTACAATACAACAAACTACATATATTTGATCACATGTCCCTGCAATCTGTATTATGTAGGGATGACCATCCGCCCCATCAAGCTGCGCATAGCAGAACATCGGAGCAACTTCCAGTGTCACAAGAGTAACACGAAAATGTGCACCCACTAGCTAGACAAAAACCATACATCAGAGTCATTAAAATGGGTGATGTTGGAGGCCTTTCCCAAGATATCTAAGAATGTCCTCTTTGTGAAAAAGCAAAGGTGGATACACAGGTTGTCCTCTAATATCACAGGGTTGAATGAGGATATACCATGGAGTTCACTTAGAGTATGAATATGATACAACAATGGGGTAGCTAGAACGTGGAGGAACTCAGAGACTTGGGTGGGAGATCACAATCCACATTATTTAAGTAGACAACACTGATGGTCTACAACTAACCCATGAACCCCCTTAACAAACACATATGACACAAGCCTCCTCTAACCTCACTGCAACAAACATCGCCCATCACTACCCCGGGATACATCATATTTGATGAAATGCCAGTCTCCTAAAAGGAACTCCTTCCGTTACTGCTCCCGGGAAACCTCACATCAGTTAATAAGCTATGTTTCAACACAAGCCCCTGGTACATGATGTATCAAACAATAAGGCCAACTCTTACCATTCTAAGCTGGCCAACAATGACGGTATAGTACCCCACCTTGATTGAAAATCCACATGAACAAAACATTACGATGAGTCATGAGGGACCACTCAATACTATCAAGATTAGGTTACCAAAGGTGTCCCACGTATCCCATTGTACACGATATTTGGAGCACCACAAAGCAAATAGATAGGCACCATTATCCACTCTAAAATGGCCGATAAGAACGATGCTCTAGGGCCACTGGAATACGTGCATAGTAACCAATAAGGGAACTCCCAATGACACAAGAGGAACTCCCCTTTAAAAACTAGGACAGTCTCAGACCACCACACCTCCCGCACCGGTAGTAGTGGGTAGGTCGTGAGTCTATGCGGAATTCGCACAACTGTGAGTACTAAAAGCGTGCTCCCCAGCTGAGGTTATAAACTGTGATCAGACGTTTTTACTTAGATAGGGAATGTTAATCCCTGAATAAGCCTTGAATCATAAAGGAGGTTGAGCCAAACTAACATGGTCATACCGACACTCCCATCAATGCAACTTGCTTTGCCCCAGACTGAAGGGCCAGAATTTGCACTAGCGTTAAATTGGGCAGGTCTAGAAGAGTCACCCTTCCAGTCCGTGATAATCTAACAGTATCTGGCAAGAGCACAACCATGTTTGGTGCGGGTTTGGAACCTACTATAAACAGAATCTGGTGTTAGCTCTTTTTCTAGGCAATAGGGATTTTGACTACGCGCAGGACTTGAAATGTAATCCAGGAGTAAAAAACGTTGAAATAGTACGCACATTTGGTACTCCATGCTGCTACAAACGTTGAGTAAGTGCAGCATGGCGATGAGCTGGAATCACAATCATTGAGGCATCACTAAAGGTCAATGGAAATAAACAGTAGCACAAATTGGGTCAACATTTTTTTTAACTTCCAGCTTGAAAAACCTACAGCAATAGATGTACCCTAAAAACCGAGGCAGCAAAGCCCTACCACCATGGACACCTCCCGAAAGTGGTGCAAGGGTATTGTGGATATGCACAAGCGCTACTCGAGGGTCCTGTGAATAAGTACCAGGCCAAATGTTGGTGGTGCCATGTTGCAAGTATTTGGCGGACACCTCAGAACACAATAATTACAGACCCTCTCTGGAACCGCAGGTGCAGGACACACCCTTTTTCTCTCACTCTCGTATTAGTCCACAATAAGTTCTGAGAGAGACACAAGAAAAGTTTAAAATGTTTATTTTAACTATTGTACTCAATTATGCAGCATACTTTTAAAAACAAGTAGGAAAATGCGGTTAGCATAGCAAGTAGTCCATAAATTATAAATGGAACTGTCAGTATATCCGACAGTGTAACCTAACCCTTTCTACAGAAGCAAAATGATTATATATCAGAACATCTCTAGCTGTTAGCAGCAGACCCCATACCTCAGTATACACAAATGAAAGTTCTACATCTCAGGTGCTGTCATGATCTTTTCCCTGGAAAGATTCCATTCCATGTGTGTGTTACCTATATGTGCATGCCTATATGTTCAAAGTACTTGTTCCCAAATAACAGATGCATTTACATGTTTTGTATAGGTGCTAGGGTCTGACCAGAAAAGAATACCAAGGGTCATTGTTATTTGACCTTGTTTACATGTTCAGACTAAATCCAAGGAAAGACCAGAATGCAAAAACAACAGCATGTTTTGAGTGGAAGTACAGTGTGGCACAAAGCAAAATATGTCAGTAGAGTAATTTGTGCAAAGCAGAGGACAGTCTGCAATGGGCTTATGCTAACATAGGGAAAACGGCAATGGGCATGCACAGGACATGTGACAGAGTCATAGTGTGAAGTATTTGTACAACCGTTTAGACAGTAAAATAATGAAAGCACTACACAAACAGGATAAAACTAAGCCTGGGCCGATTTTGTGGAGTTCTGCTATGCGGAACTCCACAAAGTACAAAAAAAAAATCTGACGCTCTAAGTCGAGCGCCTCAAGTGGCTGAGTGCCTTGGGTAAATGTTGCTCACTTTGATTTTCAGTGCCAGGTGTTGTCTGCAATGTGCAATCATGGCGAACAGCACCATGCACAGCGTAACCAGTCACTGAATCCTTTCGTGTCGCTCAAGTACATTTTTACTCGAGAGGCAGCTTTCTCAATGCAAGTGGACAGTTTCTCATCGCAAGGGGTCATAAGTGTATGCAACCACTCACAAGGAGGAATCTGACTGCCTGTGTTGAGAAATTTTGCAGGGAGGTTGATTTTCCATGCCCACACTCGCCAACTTGATGTTGACGAACAAGGAAAATTCTCGCAGGCAGGTGTATTTTCCTCGCTTGCGCTTGCCAACTTGACATTGACGAATACGAGAGAGGGAAAACCCTCTGTCCCAAGTTTTTGGGATCTCTGTGAGCTCCTTGTAATGCGGGGTGTGAAAATCTCTGCAAACTCCGCAAGCAGAGTGGAGTTCACCGCCCAGAGTTAGATGAAACTCCAAATGAGGACAATAGAACTGTCTTTAATAAATAGAGCAAGACCACAACAATGAAAATCTAATCAGTATATCTGGAGATATTAAAGTTTAAATATTTCAGTGACAATAGTGCCAAAAAGCACAAAGTGCCAAATGTGGACGTCTGGTTGTAGTGGACTGGGACAAAGTTACAAGTTCAGGCTGACCATGACGCAGCATGGGCCAGCTACAAGGACAAAGTTAGGTCCCTCTAAACAGAGTTCCGTATATCTTTGTTGCGAAGAACGGGACCAAATATGTGTCACGCAGCAGAATAAATGTACCGGTTCCTAGATGTGGTGAGGCTGTAATTCCAGGGCCTGCATCATTGTTGAGGATCCTGCTAGGCGAACTGCATAGTGCACTATGCAAAATGCTGTTTGCACTGATTGCACAGTGCCGGATGCTTGCCCGCACTGTGCAATCAGTGCAAACCACATCTTGCACAGTGCAAGCGGTCGTTTTCTGCCGCTCGAGCATACGCGACCAATCACAGTGAGAAACCTGACCTCCCCACATTGAGAATCTCGCAGGGAGGTGTGTTTCCCACGCTCGCGATCCGCACCTTGATGTTGCTGATCGCGAATGAGTAAAAAGTCTCGCAGGGATGTCATTTTGCTCGCTCACGGTCGCCAACTTGACATTGAGGACCATGAGCAACAGAAAATTACCGCTTCTCGTGTTTGCACTGTGCTATGTGCAATTTGAGTAGTGTGAAGTAGCACAAATTTTTCAAACTACGTGATGCAACAGTTATAAAGAGTTGAGATGCTGCAATGTGAGTCCAGCAATGTCGCCCAGGCTGAGGTCGAGGAGGGATGTGAGGGTCTGGCAGAGCATGGATTGCTCAGTGGCAGTTACGATGGGCTGTGCTGGTGATGAAGGTATTTGCCCCAGGTCCAATTCACGCAATAGCAGAGATACGTCAGTTCTGTTTGGGCAGTGCGCGCAGGAGAGGAGATGTCACTGGATTCACAGAGGCTAGTAGCGCCCCTTAAGCCCACTTCCAATGATCCAGTACTTGGGTGGTACCACATGGCAGGGTTGACTCACAGAGTTGAATTGCAGGTGCAAAGCTCTTGGAAGCATATTGTGTCCTTGAGGCTTCAGATCAGGAGACCAGTCAGCTAGCCCTTGGAGTCACTCCAGGTTCTAGGTTCAAGAGATTTCCCCAGGCACGAGGGCAGCAGTTTGTTCAGTGCAGCAGGACAGCAGAGTGGCACTGCTTTCAGCAGCACGCCATTCCTTCTTCCTGGCAGAATATCTATAGGTCCAGAAGTGTACAGAAGTGGTGGTGTCTGAGATCCAGTATATATACACCCAGTTGTGCCTTTGAATTGGGAAGAATCTTCTAGAGGCATGCCTTGGAAGTGCACAGGCGCCTTGCCTTCCTGGACAAGGCTCCAGACCAACACAGGGGGAATGCAGCCCTTTATGTGGGGACAGGACACATCCTATTCAAGTATAAGTGGTGCTGGGTCCAATTCCTCCCTCCCATCCTGCCAGTGATGGTCCATCCAGTCACACCGAAGCTCTCTATTGTGTGTGGCTGTCTAGGGGGAAATCATAAAGCCCAATTGTCACCAAGACTAAGTAATTTGACGAAAAACAGACTCCAGTCCCCAAATGGCTAAGTCAAGAAAATGCCAACATTCCAAATGTGCCATTTTCAGAATTGATATTTAAAATCCAACTTCACCATAAGTTAGGATTTTAAATTGCGATTTCAGATACACCAAACATGAACTGGCTACATGTTCCTATTTGGAAATTGCACTTACAATGAAATAAGGTAACTCCAGTGTTATCCTATGGGAGAGGTAGGCCTTGCAGCAGTGGCAAATCAATTTAAGAGATTCAGTAGGAGGACAGGTAAAACTTTTAAAAAGTGCATGTCCAACTTTTTAAGTACAATACACCTAGTCCTCTGGTCGGTCCACGGTCTACACTATGGGTGACGTACATGTATTAAAAAGGAAGATTTGGGTCTGGCAAATGAGTTATTTTGTCAGGTCAAAATGGCATTGTAAAACTGGCAGTCATGAGCCATGTTTAACGTGCTAATGAAGTGAGTGGCACAATTAGTGCTGTGGGTACACTATTAGCATATAATTTACAGGCCTTGGGCACAGGTAGTGTCACTTTACTAGAGAATTACTAGAGAATTACAAGAACATTAAATATGTCAATTGGGTACATGCTAATCTCATATGTTTAAGGGAGAGAGCACAAACATTTTTGCACTGGTTACAGGCCAACAAAATGAAGTCAGAAAACACAGATCTGAAGGCAAAATGTTAGGGGGAAACCATGCCAAGGATGCCAGGTCTAACATCTTCTTATCCCAGTTTACTTCAGGAAGTATTAAATCACATGTAAAATTGAGGTTTTCCATAACAAAGACCTCATGTATTGAAATTATCTGTACATTTCTCCCCAGTACAGTTTAGCAGTGTTGGCCTGTCGAACTGTATCAGTGGAAAATTGAGGGAAAAGGAGTTTTCCACAAATCTCAGCATTCTGATCCCTGTGAAAACAGGGAATGTACAACACAATTGTATTTAGTGCCTAGGACCATGTTAGTCTACCATTGAATATTCTCTGTTTGCAAGTGAGCAGTTACATGCTCTGCTACAACGTAATGGCACTCGTGGCTTTGCTACTCCCCTGTCACACATTTCATACTACTTAAAAAAAGACCAACCTAATATTTTCTGAACATTAGAAATGTTGTCCGTGTCCAGAGTGCTCCTCTTTAAAAGGGTAGTGATTGACGCACTGTGAAAGAAAATCTTTCCTATGTGATTACTAGTGTTCAACCTCAAAATTATAGCTTGTATGCTGAAAGCATGTCCTTTGTTAGTGTCAGCTTGTCAAGCAACAAAGACCTGGCTTGCTGAGAGCAGAGGTTAGGGGAAAAAGCTTGTGTAGACCATGTTTTATTTTCTATTCACCACAAACACACTTAGTACAGGAAGAATAAGATATGCTCGGTGTGCCCGAATGCATTAGAGAGAAGGTACAATTGTTGTGACTGTGGATTACCATTGCAATGATCAAATCTGAGTATATAAATATCTGTACTGCTTATGCCATCAAATAGAAGTAGACACACATTGGGTGTAATAACCTGATGGTGTGATTGTTGAAATGCAACCCTCAGGTACCAGATGGATAGATTTCTGCTCATTCATAATAAATGCCCTGTGAAAATATTTATTTTTATATATGAGCGTGGAGTACATTTTTTGCTTGTAGTTAATTGCTATGGTTTCTTTGGTCTGCAATTTGACAGTCACCCTTAATAAATATGGGAGTTCCTCGTTTGTAATGGGGACAGTACATAGGTTAAGCTCCTCCTTCACCTTTAATGTATCATAGCAATTATGTATCCTGTCATGTGATCAAGACCCAATTGAGGGTCGAAACGCGTCATGGCAGACAGGCTTCTCGATTAAATAAAGAAATTCTGATTGGTACAGACTTCTGGGTCCACTTCTCGTCTTTTGCCTACCAAACGGCATTTCAAGGCGGCAAATTTGGAAATATATATATATATGACGCCCACGGTGACAGGTGTTCAGAGTTACAAAAGATGCCGGAGCTCGAGGCAGTGTGTTTGAAGCCTCTGAAGAAATGCTAAAGCAGCATGAAACGCATCAGGCTATGGTGATACCTTGGACTGTTTTTCCTTTCAACTGTGCTGTATTTTGCAAATCAAAATACAAAGATTTACTTACCTACCTGATTGTTGGCTCTTCCAAATGGGGCAACCTTAGTTTGGATATGTTTACGGCCGGTCCCGGTCGTGGAGGAGCCCTGCCACTCAGCAGTGGACCGAGCTGCAGTCAATGGGCTAGCAGCGTTAAAGGGAAGATAGGTTGTGTTTGCAAAGACTTTATGAGCAGCCCAGGGGCAAAGTACGCTTTCCAGACCCTCTGGGGTTTTAATTTTGAAAGATATGCACACTGAAATCAAGCAATTCAATGGAGTGGTATGAGCGGCACTACGACTACCAGCAGGCTCTGGGAGAGCCAACGCCCAAAGTGACAGGTGTTAAGAGTTACAAAGGATGCCGGAGCTCGAGGCAGTGTGTTTGAAGCCTCTGAAGAAATGCTAAAGCAGCATGAAATGCGTCAGGCTATGGTGATACCTTGTACTATTTTTCCTTTCAACTGCTCTGTGTTTTGCAAATGAATACAAAGATTACTTACCCACCTGCTTGTTGGCTCTTCCAAATGGGGCAATTCGCAAAGGTGCCTGTGAAGGAAGGAGCCCACAGAACAGGTAAGTGTTGAAATTTATTCTCGAACAGTTCTCCATACCGGATGCGTCATTAGGCGTCTCCGTGGTGGGCTGCTCGCAACCCCAGGGCTCCCATCCGCGGCTCAGGCAGGCCACTTAACATCAATTCACAAAGGTGCCTGTGAAGGAAGGAGCCCACAGAACAGGTAAGTCTCTGCCGCAATCTTTATTCAAAGCAACAACAAGGATAATGCAAGGCAGCAACAAGTTTATCCTGCCAACGCGTTTCATGCATAGCGCACTTCATCAAAGGCAAACGTACTTCAAAGGCATCATCATGGCAATTTCAAGCACCGCAGTTAAATAATGAAAGTCCCGCCCCAGTGGCTCTCTGTGGCACGGATGTGTGAGTGGGTGATTCAGTAGGTGTATGGGTTCATGAGTGCATCTGCGAGAGGCTATATGGGTGAGTGAGTGTGCATATGGCTATGTTTGTCTGGACCAGCGAGCCTAGGCGCTTTCCTCCAGAGACAGCCCTGAAAGAAACTACATTTCATATGATGCCCGGAGGATGCTCATGGGTATTTCAGGACCAAAGACGCACGTACTGATGTGCGTTGCTCTAGTTGGCAGACTGCAAGATGGACTAGAGTCATCATTCTCTTAGTTTTTATTCACTTGATTTCTTTTGAATGTACTTCAGGTCCTCCAGAATAAAGGTGCATAACCAAGGCAACTGAAGGTATGTTTAATTAAACTGGATCCTGACATTATCCTGAAAGTTTTATGTAAGAACTCCCTGGTAGTACAATCTTACCATGGTGGGGAGAGGATGCCTATGATGAAACATGACACAATATTGTGTGTGAGGCATCCTCTTCTATCAAGGATGACCTCATTGTGCTGAATGTTCCCACATAACCTGCAATAGACAGCATCTGCATCCAACCCTTGGGACCTTAGTTAGTAAAGGCAACCTACTTCTTTTGTGGTTGTAGTATCTTGATTGGGGCACTAGTGTTGCAGTTTCTGACACATTGTGTTTTTTAAATATATATATATATATATATATTACCTACTGGCGGTCGCCAGTAGGTATATATAGTTAGGATTTTTTCTCTATGGAACTTTTAAAAATTCTATGTCTAATAACTTTGACGTTTGTGGACGGAATCGGCTGAAATTTTCAGGAAAATGGCACATTTTGTTTCCAATCAGCCCCTGAAAATTTGGGGGGGTTTCATCAAGGGGGGCCGAGAAAAAAGGGGGGTCCCAAAACGCATTTTTCCCATTCATTTTTCCATAGGGCGTTTGGCCTCACTATTAGCTCGAACGGCTGAATGGATTTACACGAAACTTGGCAAAATTGTAGGGACTGTTATCCCGATGTGCCTTTGCTGGGTCTCAATATATGTGCTCCAGTGGATTTTGAGAAATTAACGTTTAAAAAACAGATATATCTGTGACAGCGTCCCGGATAGCACTCCAGTTCGCGTACTTTTCGCGTAACGGAGCTTTGCGAAGGGAAGCTGATTGGCTCTCCGGTGTCTGTCAACATTCTAAACAGTCCGGAGCGGCCGCCATCTTGTCTCTCGGTAGGATCGAGAGACAAGAGGAGGAGAAAAACGAAGGGGGAATTTAATGAAAGGGGGCAAGGTAGACCCTTCTTGACCCCCTAGGAATGATGTTGGGGTTATTAAAGGGTCCCGTGGGGCAAATAAAAAAATATAGATTTTTTTGCGGTAGAAGCGCTTTCCGGTTCGCGAACTGGGTAGCGAATCGGGACGCGAAACGGGAATTCGCCATTTTGTGTTTCGATTTAATTAAATTACAAGATGGAGGAAAAAAAATGTGAGAAATGGGTATAGGGGGTACGGGAGACGTATCCTGACCCCCTATGTTTTCTGAGGGTGGCTGAGGAGGCTCATATATGTTGATACTTGTCTTCCAGCGGCTGCGCGTGAGCGTTTTTTTTTTCTTTGCTGCGTGACGTCTGTTAACGTTCGATTCGAAGGAAATCAGGAAGTGTTGACCGCCATTTTGACACTGCGAGTAAATATATTGTTAAAAATAATTGTTATAAATTAATCCATATTGATAAACATTGTCTGCCTTTATTCCAATGCCACACTTTTGTCGTGCACGGCAGCCATTTTAGATGCCTTGACCAGACCCACTCTCTGCACGCCGCCGATCCTCAGCATGGCTCCCCACCCTCGCAAGCATCTCCCCCATGCACTGGTCACCCATGCTCTCTCTCTCATGCATGGGCCATAAACCTCCTCCCATATGCGCTGCTCTTCCCTGAGAATCACACCCCGTGCTGAGGAAAATTCAGCCCAGATTACAACCGATGCCCAGGCTGCTGGCACAAGACGCCACTTAGTTCCCATCTTGAACGATTACCAAATAAAGAGACGGGTGCTGGAAGCAGGAACACAAGAACAGAGTTTTATTTCTCATGAGGAGAGCCTGTCATTTCGGACACGCACATAGTGTCTTCAGGAGGTGCTCTAACAAGTTTCTCTGAGGTTTCGTCTTTTATACACATGTTTATGATGCACAAACATTCCTTATTGCAATAAAGATACTTCGAAGTAGGAAAAGCATGAGGCAACAGAGGGTATCAGTCGGGAGAACAATGGGGCAGCTTTGAGTTTCATGTCTATGAGGGTGCGAGAAGGAGGAGGTAAATCTTAAACATTGGCAACATTCCTAGTCCTCCAGACGGAGGGTACTTGGGTAAACCTCACCTCGGAATATTCCTTAAACTTTCCCTATTTAGTTAAACGTAGGAATTTATTCATTGGTGCACGTCATTCTTGGTTGTATTATTCGGGGTGCCAAGCGAAGTCATATTTTGTCATCCTGTAATAACCCGTCAAGTTTCTGCTTCAGGCTGCCCTCCCAAGCGCTGGGTTCAGAGAGAGACATAGTCATTGTTTGCTCGTCGTGTATAGGCACCATATTCAAACCCTTTTTCCCATCCCATCGGCTGTTAAGTCACCATTTTTCCGTACTTTAATCGATGTTCCGAAGTGACCTGCAGAAAAGAGGGAAAAAGAAGGGGCGGGGGCAGCGTTTAAAACACATCAGCGCGCATAAACCCGAAAAGGCTTTTACTTACTACATACTCGGCCTATCTCCACGGGATGCAGTCCCTACCATCTCGGCGTTTAAGCTCAGGGGGGACCGGTAATGTGGGAGAGATAATCCTCGGAGGCCTGTGGATAGCATAGGTCTGCCAAGTGTGGCATTACGGATCGTGTGCAGGGGAGGGTCAAAACAAAGGGCAGTCGGTGTAGAGTAGGGGCGAGCTCGTGCTCTCCTTTGAGGCTTCAGATCAGGAGACCAGTCAGCTAGCCCTTGGAGTCACTCCAGGTTCTAGGTTCAAGAGATTTCCCCAGGCACGAGGGCAGCAGTTTGTTCAGTGCAGCAGGACAGCAGAGTGGCACTGCTTTCAGCAGCACGCCATTCCTTCTTCCTGGCAGAATATCTATAGGTCCAGAAGTGTACAGAAGTGGTGGTGTCTGAGATCCAGTATATATACACCCAGTTGTGCCTTTGAATTGGGAAGAATCTTCTAGAGGTATGCCTTGGAAGTGCACAGGCGCCTTGCCTTCCTGGACAAGGCTCCAGACCAACACAGGGGGAATGCAGCCCTTTATGTGGGGACAGGACACATCCTATTCAAGTATAAGTGGTGCTGGGTCCAATTCCTCCCTCCCATCCTGCCAGTGATGGTCCATCCAGTCACACCGAAGCTCTCTATTGTGTGTGGCTGTCTAGGGGGAAATCATAAAGCCCAATTGTCACCAAGACTAAGTAATTTGACGAAAAACAGACTCCAGTCCCCAAATGGCTAAGTCAAGAAAATGCCAACATTCCAAATGTGCCATTTTCAGAATTGATATTTAAAATCCAACTTCACCATAAGTTAGGATTTTAAATTGCGATTTCAGATACACCAAACATGAACTGGCTACATGTTCCTATTTGGAAATTGCACTTACAATGAAATAAGGTAACTCCAGTGTTATCCTATGGGAGAGGTAGGCCTTGCAGCAGTGGCAAATCAATTTAAGAGATTCAGTAGGAGGACAGGTAAAACTTTTAAAAAGTGCATGTCCAACTTTTTAAGTACAATACACCTAGTCCTCTGGTCGGTCCACGGTCTACACTATGGGTGACGTACATGTATTAAAAAGGAAGATTTGGGTCTGGCAAATGAGTTATTTTGTCAGGTCAAAATGGCATTGTAAAACTGGCAGTCATGAGCCATGTTTAACGTGCTAATGAAGTGAGTGGCACAATTAGTGCTGTGGGTACACTATTAGCATATAATTTACAGGCCTTGGGCACAGGTAGTGTCACTTTACTAGAGAATTACTAGAGAATTACAAGAACATTAAATATGTCAATTGGGTACATGCTAATCTCATATGTTTAAGGGAGAGAGCACAAACATTTTTGCACTGGTTACAGGCCAACAAAATGAAGTCAGAAAACACAGATCTGAAGGCAAAATGTTAGGGGGAAACCATGCCAAGGATGCCAGGTCTAACATCTTCTTATCCCAGTTTACTTCAGGAAGTATTAAATCACATGTAAAATTGAGGTTTTCCATAACAAAGACCTCATGTATTGAAATTATCTGTACATTTCTCCCCAGTACAGTTTAGCAGTGTTGGCCTGTCGAACGGTATCAGTGGAAAATTGAGGGAAAAGGAGTTTTCCACAAATCTCAGCATTCTGATCCCTGTGAAAACAGGGAATGTACAACACAATTGTATTTAGTGCCTAGGACCATGTTAGTCTACCATTGAATATTCTCTGTTTGCAAGTGAGCAGTTACATGCTCTGCTACAACGTAATGGCACTCGTGGCTTTGCTACTCCCCTGTCACACATTTCATACTACTTAAAAAAAGACCAACCTAATATTTTCTGAACATTAGAAATGTTGTCCGTGTCCAGAGTGCTCCTCTTTAAAAGGGTAGTGATTGACGCACTGTGAAAGAAAATCTTTCCTATGTGATTACTAGTGTTCAACCTCAAAATTATAGCTTGTATGCTGAAAGCATGTCCTTTGTTAGTGTCAGCTTGTCAAGCAACAAAGACCTGGCTTGCTGAGAGCAGAGGTTAGGGGAAAAAGCTTGTGTAGACCATGTTTTATTTTCTATTCACCACAAACACACTTAGTACAGGAAGAATAAGATATGCTCGGTGTGCCCGAATGCATTAGAGAGAAGGTACAATTGTTGTGACTGTGGATTACCATTGCAATGATCAAATCTGAGTATATAAATATCTGTACTGCTTATGCCATCAAATAGAAGTAGACACACATTGGGTGTAATAACCTGATGGTGTGATTGTTGAAATGCAACCCTCAGGTACCAGATGGATAGATTTCTGCTCATTCATAATAAATGCCCTGTGAAAATATTTATTTTTATATATGAGCGTGGAGTACATTTTTTGCTTGTAGTTAATTGCTATGGTTTCTTTGGTCTGCAATTTGACAGTCACCCTTAATAAATATGGGAGTTCCTCGTTTGTAATGGGGACAGTACATAGGTTAAGCTCCTCCTTCACCTTTAATGTATCATAGCAATTATGTATCCTGTCATGTGATCAAGACCCAATTGAGGGTCGAAACGCGTCATGGCAGACAGGCTTCTCGATTAAATAAAGAAATTCTGATTGGTACAGACTTCTGGGTCCACTTCTCGTCTTTTGCCTACCAAACGGCATTTCAAGGCGGCAAATTTGGAAATATATATATATATGACGCCCACGGTGACAGGTGTTCAGAGTTACAAAAGATGCCGGAGCTCGAGGCAGTGTGTTTGAAGCCTCTGAAGAAATGCTAAAGCAGCATGAAACGCATCAGGCTATGGTGATACCTTGGACTGTTTTTCCTTTCAACTGTGCTGTATTTTGCAAATCAAAATACAAAGATTTACTTACCTACCTGATTGTTGGCTCTTCCAAATGGGGCAACCTTAGTTTGGATATGTTTACGGCCGGTCCCGGTCGTGGAGGAGCCCTGCCACTCAGCAGTGGACCGAGCTGCAGTCAATGGGCTAGCAGCGTTAAAGGGAAGATAGGTTGTGTTTGCAAAGACTTTATGAGCAGCCCAGGGGCAAAGTACGCTTTCCAGACCCTCTGGGGTTTTAATTTTGAAAGATATGCACACTGAAATCAAGCAATTCAATGGAGTGGTATGAGCGGCACTACGACTACCAGCAGGCTCTGGGAGAGCCAACGCCCAAAGTGACAGGTGTTAAGAGTTACAAAGGATGCCGGAGCTCGAGGCAGTGTGTTTGAAGCCTCTGAAGAAATGCTAAAGCAGCATGAAATGCGTCAGGCTATGGTGATACCTTGTACTATTTTTCCTTTCAACTGCTCTGTGTTTTGCAAATGAATACAAAGATTACTTACCCACCTGCTTGTTGGCTCTTCCAAATGGGGCAATTCGCAAAGGTGCCTGTGAAGGAAGGAGCCCACAGAACAGGTAAGTGTTGAAATTTATCCTCGAACAGTTCTCCATACCGGATGCGTCATTAGGCGTCTCCGTGGTGGGCTGCTCGCAACCCCAGGGCTCCCATCCGCGGCTCAGGCAGGCCACTTAACATCAATTCACAAAGGTGCCTGTGAAGGAAGGAGCCCACAGAACAGGTAAGTCTCTGCCGCAATCTTTATTCAAAGCAACAACAAGGATAATGCAAGGCAGCAACAAGTTTATCCTGCCAACGCGTTTCATGCATAGCGCACTTCATCAAAGGCAAACGTACTTCAAAGGCATCATCATGGCAATTTCAAGCACCGCAGTTAAATAATGAAAGTCCCGCCCCAGTGGCTCTCTGTGGCACGGATGTGTGAGTGGGTGATTCAGTAGGTGTATGGGTTCATGAGTGCATCTGCGAGAGGCTATATGGGTGAGTGAGTGTGCATATGGCTATGTTTGTCTGGACCAGCGAGCCTAGGCGCTTTCCTCCAGAGACAGCCCTGAAAGAAACTACATTTCATATGATGCCCGGAGGATGCTCATGGGTATTTCAGGACCAAAGACGCACGTACTGATGTGCGTTGCTCTAGTTGGCAGACTGCAAGATGGACTAGAGTCATCATTCTCTTAGTTTTTATTCACTTGATTTCTTTTGAATGTACTTCAGGTCCTCCAGAATAAAGGTGCATAACCAAGGCAACTGAAGGTATGTTTAATTAAACTGGATCCTGACATTATCCTGAAAGTTTTATGTAAGAACTCCCTGGTAGTACAATCTTACCATGGTGGGGAGAGGATGCCTATGATGAAACATGACACAATATTGTGTGTGAGGCATCCTCTTCTATCAAGGATGACCTCATTGTGCTGAATGTTCCCACATAACCTGCAATAGACAGCATCTGCATCCAACCCTTGGGACCTTAGTTAGTAAAGGCAACCTACTTCTTTTGTGGTTGTAGTATCTTGATTGGGGCACTAGTGTTGCAGTTTCTGACACATTGTGTTTTTTAAATATATATATATATATATATATTACCTACTGGCGGTCGCCAGTAGGTATATATAGTTAGGATTTTTTCTCTATGGAACTTTTAAAAATTCTATGTCTAATAACTTTGACGTTTGTGGACGGAATCGGCTGAAATTTTCAGGAAAATGGCACATTTTGTTTCCAATCAGCCCCTGAAAATTTGGGGGGGTTTCATCAAGGGGGGCCGAGAAAAAAGGGGGGTCCCAAAACGCATTTTTCCCATTCATTTTTCCATAGGGCGTTTGGCCTCACTATTAGCTCGAACGGCTGAATGGATTTACACGAAACTTGGCAAAATTGTAGGGACTGTTATCCCGATGTGCCTTTGCTGGGTCTCAATATATGTGCTCCAGTGGATTTTGAGAAATTAACGTTTAAAAAACAGATATATCTGTGACAGCGTCCCGGATAGCACTCCAGTTCGCGTACTTTTCGCGTAACGGAGCTTTGCGAAGGGAAGCTGATTGGCTCTCCGGTGTCTGTCAACATTCTAAACAGTCCGGAGCGGCCGCCATCTTGTCTCTCGGTAGGATCGAGAGACAAGAGGAGGAGAAAAACGAAGGGGGAATTTAATGAAAGGGGGCAAGGTAGACCCTTCTTGACCCCCTAGGAATGATGTTGGGGTTATTAAAGGGTCCCGTGGGGCAAATAAAAAAATATAGATTTTTTTGCGGTAGAAGCGCTTTCCGGTTCGCGAACTGGGTAGCGAATCGGGACGCGAAACGGGAATTCGCCATTTTGTGTTTCGATTTAATTAAATTACAAGATGGAGGAAAAAAAATGTGAGAAATGGGTATAGGGGGTACGGGAGACGTATCCTGACCCCCTATGTTTTCTGAGGGTGGCTGAGGAGGCTCATATATGTTGATACTTGTCTTCCAGCGGCTGCGCGTGAGCGTTTTTTTTTTCTTTGCTGCGTGACGTCTGTTAACGTTCGATTCGAAGGAAATCAGGAAGTGTTGACCGCCATTTTGACACTGCGAGTAAATATATTGTTAAAAATAATTGTTATAAATTAATCCATATTGATAAACATTGTCTGCCTTTATTCCAATGCCACACTTTTGTCGTGCACGGCAGCCATTTTAGATGCCTTGACCAGACCCACTCTCTGCACGCCGCCGATCCTCAGCATGGCTCCCCACCCTCGCAAGCATCTCCCCCATGCACTGGTCACCCATGCTCTCTCTCTCATGCATGGGCCATAAACCTCCTCCCATATGCGCTGCTCTTCCCTGAGAATCACACCCCGTGCTGAGGAAAATTCAGCCCAGATTACAACCGATGCCCAGGCTGCTGGCACAAGACGCCACTTAGTTCCCATCTTGAACGATTACCAAATAAAGAGACGGGTGCTGGAAGCAGGAACACAAGAACAGAGTTTTATTTCTCATGAGGAGAGCCTGTCATTTCGGACACGCACATAGTGTCTTCAGGAGGTGCTCTAACAAGTTTCTCTGAGGTTTCGTCTTTTATACACATGTTTATGATGCACAAACATTCCTTATTGCAATAAAGATACTTCGAAGTAGGAAAAGCATGAGGCAACAGAGGGTATCAGTCGGGAGAACAATGGGGCAGCTTTGAGTTTCATGTCTATGAGGGTGCGAGAAGGAGGAGGTAAATCTTAAACATTGGCAACATTCCTAGTCCTCCAGACGGAGGGTACTTGGGTAAACCTCACCTCGGAATATTCCTTAAACTTTCCCTATTTAGTTAAACGTAGGAATGTATTCATTGGTGCACGTCATTCTTGGTTGTATTATTCGGGGTGCCAAGCGAAGTCATATTTTGTCATCCTGTAATAACCCGTCAAGTTTCTGCTTCAGGCTGCCCTCCCAAGCGCTGGGTTCAGAGAGAGACATAGTCATTGTTTGCTCGTCGTGTATAGGCACCATATTCAAACCCTTTTTCCCATCCCATCGGCCGTTAAGTCACCATTTTTCCGTACTTTAATCGACGTTCCGAAGTGACCTGCAGAAAAGAGGGAAAAAGAAGGGGCGGGGGCAGCGTTTAAAACACATCAGCGCGCATAAACCCGAAAAGGCTTTTACTTACTACATACTCGGCCTATCTCCACGGGATGCAGTCCCTACCATCTCGGCGTTTAAGCTCAGGGGGGACCGGTAATGTGGGAGAGATAATCCTCGGAGGCCTGTGGATAGCATAGGTCTGCCAAGTGTGGCATTACGGATCGTGTGCAGGGGAGGGTCAAAACAAAGGGCAGTCGGTGTAGAGTAGGGGCGAGCTCGTGCTCTCCTTTGAGGAAGAGAGATAACCTACAGTGGTACGGGGTCGTTTTCGTTCGTACTAGGGGGGCCAGGTGACATTCCTTCGGGGTGGCTTAGGGGCATTTAAAACAACTTTCCCTGATACAGGTAGCATATAAAGTATAGGCTAAATACCAGGATCTTTATTGATTGCTTTATGCTGTACAAAAATGAAAAACACATACAACAAACCTGGACCATTCATATTTGCAATGTTTCTGCGTACTATACTTTTTAACCCTTAACTAATCGAGCTGCTTCATTTCAACTGTTTTTTCTTTTTTTTTTTTTTTTTTATATCGGAAACAGTGGCCATTTATTCGAAACTTACCAATCTAAGCGTTACAACTACGTTTGCTTTTTCAAAAACCTTTAATAAAAATGTTGGTGCATAAATACGGGCCTACAAACCCGTGGGCCGGCCACGGAGCAGGCTGGAACTGTTAATGGGGGGGGGGGGTATTTATTTGTGGAAAACATAACAGAGTCAGTGGTCGTTGATTTCATACTAAAAAGTGCGACAAGTGCAACAAAATCATATCGATAATTCATTGTGAGCAAGTACCAAAAGTGTCGACAATTCGAACCTTCAATAAATACAGTAATCAATGATGCATTAGAACTTAATATCAATTCATTGTCCGAACGTGTAATCAGTACCCGTCCCATGTCAATTCATTGTTCGAACGTATAATCAATACCCATCCCGGATCAATTCATTGTCCGAACATATAATCAGTCTTATCCCATATCAATTCATGTGCTAAAAACTGCATACATATCTCATGATATCAAGGCTGAGCAATCGGGGCACAACAAGGAGTTGAGAGTTTCATTTGTACCGGCGCCATTTTGGGTGAGGTCAGGAAGGTCCAAGTATAGTCAAAATGTCTCCACCAACTGGTGGTTGGACCGGGACCTCTTTCGGCAGTCCAAAAGTTTTTGTTGAAGGGTAGCAGAGGGGACTGGCGACATGAACCATCAGTCAAAGTGGGGTGGGAGGCAACAATCTCTCCTACCGGGTCATACTGGTGTCCCACCGGAACTGATCAAGTTGGTAGTCTTGCAGGATTTTGGTAATTTCAAGACTGAGGCCGGCGCTGGCATGAGCGCGCCGACGTACCGCGGCTACGTCGTGGTCGTTCGGTGGGTGATCATGGCAGTCATTCCCCATCGGGGGTGTCAGCGGGGGTCGGGGGCCCCCGTGGCTCTTATAGAATCTTCAAAGTCGAGGAGAACGTTTCTGGACGCAGGACTCATTTTCTAGCTGAACTCAGAAGCGCCGTTGCACCGCAACAGTGGACGAGACCCCCGCTGGGTGAGCGGAGCATCATTGCCTCGCAATAGTGGACGAGACCTTTTGTTGGGTGAGTGGAGCGTTGGGGGTGCAGCTGAGGGGCCCCCACCTGGGGGGGTGGGAGAGGCTCGTTCGCGCCGCCTCTCCCTCCCAGCGCACCCCACGCCGACACCTGGCGTTGATATCCGTGATGTCCGGACCAGGCGATAAGAGGGGGGGGTCGGAGGCAGAGGCAAGACATCCCCCCCGTGGCCTGCAGGGCGCCGCTTCAGGAACGAACGGGGAGCTCATACCAAGCCGGGACCAGACCAGGAGATGTGAGGGGAGGGGGGGTCGGTGGCATGTGCAAGACATCCCCCCCCCATTGTCGCAGCCATTATTGAAGAAAGAAGAGGAGGGATCCCGTCGGCCTTGGCTCCTCTCCTGGCCCACCTTACGTGACGACCTCCCCGGCCGACGGCTGCCAGCAGGACCCGCCCTACACGTGCCGAAGGCCTCGTCTTCCGGATGGGCGTAGCCGCGAACCTGTTGCACTTCGGGAGTTTCCGGAATGGGGGTAGGTATCTGCTGATTTGTATCTATTTCATGTTACCGTTATTGGGCGTGGCGGGCGGTGGGACAGACATGCTTGGAGCAGTGGGGGGTGGCGGAGCCTAGCTACCTCGTGGCTGCCGTAACGTCAAGCTTGGCTTCTCTCACCACTTTCATGTTTCTTATTTCTAGCGAAGTCAAAAACTCATCAGTGGCCTACTGATTTTGTTCGATTTCTTTCCCTTCCTTTTCAAGTGTGTTTCTGTTTAACAGGATACAGTGATTACTTTGTATTTTACATATGTCTTCTTTATTAGGGGTACCCTCCGGTTGAGCCAGATGATGTACCTCTAATAAATGGTCCGGGTGGAACTAGTTTATCAATCAGTGGGGAGTAGATGGGCATGACAGATTACAACGGGGGACAAAGGTCCGCATTACCCACCCTTCACTACTTGCAAAGACTAGACAGAATATTTCTATTCCACTTTATTTGCAAACAGGGAATACCTCGAAAGAACTATTCCTTGAACAATAAATGTCCAGCCAATCAATCAATCAGTGGGGAGAAAAACAGCCATGACGGATTACAACGGGGGACAAAAGTCCGCATTACCTATCCTTCACTATCTGCAAAGGGAGACAGAATATTCCTATTCTTCTCTGTTTGTAGACAGGGAATATCTCAAAGAGCAATAATCGATAAAAAATTAGTAGGAATAAAACACTTTAATAACTTATAAATTTATACATCGCAACAAAAACAGTAAACACCTTAAAACATTTTTTATTAAAACAGAAGCAACAATGACAACTAACAGTAGTGATATCCTGGGCGGGTGATGGAACTGGGATTGTTAATGGAAAAACATCTACAGAGAAAGCTATTGGTGAATTATACTTCTCCGGAAATTTAAAACTCACAAATGTTTCATTTGTGTAATCGTTTCATAAACATGTACATTAAAAAACTAAATACGCTCCACTGTTTTAGAAAATCTTTACAGCTTGCTAGATCACCCTTTAAAGTTACAACTACGAAAACCTACTTACTTAAGCTGTTGAATTCGGCTTCAAATGTAAAGCATAAGTTCAAGCTAGCATATCATATGTCTAAAAGGTTTAACATAATTGATATGCAAATTTAAAGACTACCCTTTCTTAATGGTGACACCTTATCTCTCCTATATCCCACAATTTCCATGAGCAAAGCAAAAGAAATTCTGAGGCCCTGAAGAAATAAGGCTTACTGTGGGGTTCAACTCAATCTGGTGTTTGGGAGATTCCATGTTTTAGGGTGATATTCTGTGACAGGGTGAAGGCACCAGAAGAGTTTTAGCCTAGTTCATCACATTGGAGAATGAGGGTCTGGGTAAATATCTAATCTGGTGAAGAACCATCCCTCCTTTAAACCCCATGGTGACCAACTATAGTTTATTCTCTATTTCGTTCCCTTGCAATAACAAAACAAAAGTCTTGGGTTATTTATGGAAAGGAATACTTTTTGTTTCTTCCAATTTTTAAAAGAAAAGAGGAGGGGGGGGGGCAGCGTTGAAAGCACATCAGCGTGCATAAATACGAAAATGTTTTTACCTACCACGTACTTGACATTTTACAGCTTTTCATATTTGCTATTAAAAAACCATTGAAATTCACTGAAAAACCATAGGTTATAGACCATATATAGTTAGGAATTAGCATTTACAAAACCTTAATTTACTCGCACAAAACCATAGAAATTCGCATATATAGTTAGTTGCAATAACTATATATCGCGCACCCGCAATCCACTGCTGATTATGTCACATATTACATCATTCATGACATGGTCAGTGACATCACTGATGACATCACTGATGACATCTCAAATGACATCACTGATGACATCACTGATGACAACATCCATATGTCTTACATATTGAAGAATGAGTGGATGCATAAGTGTCTGGATGAAGGATTTAGTAGGTGCATGACTGACTGTATGAGTGAGTGATTAAATGTGTCTCACTGAGTGCATGGGTTAGTGAGTAAACTGTCTTACTTTGTGCATCATTATGTCTGTTGTTCTGTAAACTGCTGCTTGTGTTGATCAGTAGCTTTATGATTAAGTATATGGGTTATTGATTGGTTGCCCAAGTATTTGTATGGGAGACTGAGTGTGTGTGGGTGGCTGGGAGGTGTATGACTCTGTGCATAGATGTGTGAGCAGTTGATTCACTAGATGTATAGGTTCAAAAGTGCATGTGGAAACAGCTGCATGGGCAGTTGACTGTGTGCAAGAGTGTATTGGTGAGTGAATGGATATCTCAGTGCAAAGTAAGTACATATGTAAAACACTTTACATGTGAGAGTTGACATATATAAATAACTGTGCATAAGAGCCAGTGAATTTGTGAGTGGCTGTATGGATCATTGTGAACTTGTATCAGGGATTGTATAAGAGAGTAAATATGTGTTAGTATATGTTTAAATAAGTAAGGTGTGTATAACTGTATAGTTGAGGAAATGGAAGTGTGATTGATTCTTTGCATGACTGACTAGGTGTGTGAGTAACTCCATGGATGAGTGACAGTCTGTGAGTGTCTATTTACTCTGAGTGTATCTAAGATTATATTAGAGTCTGAAGAGGTTCACCGTATTATCACATGAATGATGTCATCAGTGATGTGATCAGTAATGTCAAATGAGATGTCATCAGTGATGTCATCAGTGATGTCAAATGAGATGTCATCAGTGATATCATCAGTGATGTCATTTGAGATGTCATCAGTGATGTCATCAGTGATGTCATTTGAGATGTCATCAGTGATGTCATCAGTGATGCCACTGACCATGTCATGAATGATGTAATATGTGACATCATCAGCAGTGGATTGCGGGTGCGCGATATATAGTTATTGCAACTAACTATATATGCGAATTTCTATGGTTTTGTGCGAGTAAATTAAGGTTTTGTAAATGCTAATTCCTAACTATATATGGTCTATAACCTATGGTTTTTTCAGTGAATATATATATATATATATATATATATATATATATATATATATATATATATATATATATATATATATATATATATATATATATATATATATATATATATATATATTACCTACTGGCGGTCGCCAGTAGGTATATATAGTTAGGATTTTTTCTCTATGGAATTTCTGAAAATTCTATGTCTAATAACTTTGGCGTTTGTGGACGGAATTGGCTGAAATTTTCAGGAAAATGGAACATTTTGTTTCTGAGCAGCCCCTGACAATTTGGGGGGGTTTCATCTAGGGGGGGCCGAGAAAAAAGGGGGGTCCCAAAACGCGTTTTTCCCATGTTAATTTCCATTGGGCGGTTGGCCTCACTTTTAGCTCGAACGGCTGAATGGATTTGCACGAAACTTGGCAAAATTGTAGGGACTGTTAGCCCGATGTGCCTTTGCTAGGTCTCAATATATGTGCTCCAGTGGATTTTGAGTAATTTAGGTTCAAAAAAAGATATATATCTGGGCGGAGCCTAACCACACATCTGATCTGATTGGCTGTCAGCACTTCATCCAAGAAGTGTTGGCAGCCATCTTGGGACCAATATACATGATAGCACCTCATTAAAAAGCATTGTAGTTAATAGAGGGTTTTAGGACTTTAGTTACATTATAAATCGTTTGTTGATGGTACCATACTCGTTTTAGGAATTGTGGTGGGTTCTAAGGTGATTTTACCATGTGAAAAAACCTTCTGCTGTGATATCATGAATATTGTTTGAAAGAAAACTAATATCTCATGATTTTCCCACAGTGGTTTGGAAGGGGATCTATAAGCTAAACTGAAAGCATATTTTCTGTAAATTCACATTATCTTTCTCAGTCATGTGAAAATGAAGTCTGACATTCTCAGTAAAACATGTACATCCAACAAGGACAGAGACTGTCAGTTGATTCCTTTGTGTTCTACTGCAGCCTCCTAGAGTGTTCTAAAGAACAACTAGAGCGCTAACAGTCCTACTTATTACAAAGGTATGGCACACCTGAAGCCATCTTGATTGGAATAAAGTGGTAACTCTTAAAACATTTAATTTAAAAAGAAACAACATGAGGGGGTATATTTTGCCATATGAATTATGATTAGTGCTGCAGAAAGAAAAATGAGGGCACATTTTGAGTGACTTCTCAAACCCTCTTCAATTTCATTAAAAGATTCTGACATACAGTCTCCCAAGATGGCCACCAGAGACAAAAGAGCCTAAATGTAGCCCAAATATCACCCAGATGTACCCCAAGTATAGCCCAATGACAGAATGTCCCAGAGTGTTCTAAAGAACAACTAGAGCGCTAACAGTCTTACTTATGACAAAAGTATGGCACACCAGAAGCCATCTTGATTGGAATGAAGTGGTAAGTCTGAAAACACCCAATTTAAAAAGGAACAACATGAGGGGGTTAATTTTGCCATAGAAAGTATGATTAGTGCTTCAGAAAGAAAAATTAGGGATCATTTTGAGTGACTTCTCAAATCCTCTTCTATTTCATTAAAAAAATTCTGACATGCAGACTGAAACATGCACTTTGAATACCAGCAGCAGACGTCCCTGGTGAGCAGTAGCTTTACTACAGTGATCTAATGTGCAACTAGAGTGCTAACATTCAGAATTTATGGCAAATGTGTGACACATCTGAATGCCTTCTTGATGGAACCAAAGTAAACAAGCATTGAAAATGCAATAGATCTCGCCCTCGTTTAAGTTAAAGCCATTCTGTTTGTAATGAGGTGGCTTTTTAGCTTTGCTTTTATTAGTGTTTTTTCAACTTTCATGTAAATAACATGCATCTGTATGCATATAAGTATATGTATGCATGCATTTATGTTTGTATTTATATAGATATACAGATGATATATGTTTATATATGTATGTATATATATATATTCACTGAAAAAACCATAGGCTATAGACCATATATAGTTAGGAATTAGCATTTACAAAACCTTGAAAATTCACTGAAAAAACCATAGGTTATAGACCATATATAGTTAGGAATTAGCATTTACAAAACCTTATTTTACTCACACAAAACCATTGAAATTCCATATATAGTTAGTTGCACTAACTATATATCGCGCACCCGCAATCCACTGCTGATGATGTCACATATTACATCATTCATGACATGGTCAGTGACATCACTGATGACATCACTGATGACATCTCAAATGACATCACTGATGACATCACTGATGACAACATCCAGTGACTGTATGTTTCTGTAAAGTTAAAATATGTCTTACATATTGAAGAATGAGTGGATGTATAAGTGTCTGGATGAAGGATTTAGTAGGTGCATGACTGACTGTATGAGTGAGTGATTAAATGTGTCTCACTGAGTGCATGGGTTAGTGACTAAACTGTCTTAATTTGTGCATCATTATGTCTGTTGTTCTGTAAACTGTTGCATGTGTTGATAAGTAGCTATATGAGTAACTATATGGGTTATTGATTGGTTGCCCAAGTATTTGTATGGGAGACTGAGTGTGTGTGGCTGGGAGGTGTATGACTCTGTGCATAGATGTGTGAGCAGTTGATTCACTAGATGTATGGTTTCAAAAGTGCATGTGGAAACAGCTGTATGGGTGGTTGACTGTGTGCATGAGTGTATTGGTGAGTGAATGGATATCTCAGTGCTACATGTCAAAGTAAGTACATATGTAAAACACAGTACATTTGAGAGTTGACATATATAAATAACTGTGCATAAGAGCCAGTGAATGTGTGAGTGGCTGTATGGATCATTGTGAACTTGTATCAGGGATTGTATAAGAGAGTAAATATGTGTTAGTATATGTTTGAATAAGTAAAGTTTGTATAACTGTATAGTTGAGGAAATGGAGGTGTGATTGATTCTTTGCATGACTGACTAGGTGTGTGAGTAACTCCATGGATGAGTGACAGTCTGTGAGTGTCTGTTTACACTGATTGTATCTAAGGTTATATTAGAGTCTGAAGAGGTTCATCGTATTATCACATGAATGATATCATCAGTGATGTGATCAGTAATGTCAAATGAGATGTCATCAGTGATGTCATCAGTGATGTCATTTGAGATGTCATCAGTGATGTCATTTGAGATGTCATCAGTGATGTCATCAGTGATGTCACTGACCATGTCATGAATGATGTAATATGTGACATCATCAGCAGTGGATTGCGGGTGCGCGATATATAGTTAGTGCAACTAACTATATATGGAATTTCAATGGTTTTGTGTGAGTAAAATAAGGTTTTGTAAATGCGAATTCCTAACTACATATGGTCTATAACCTATGGTTTTTTCAGTGAATATATATATATATATATATATATATATATATATATATATATATATATATATATATATATATATATATATATATATTACCTACTGGCGGTCGCCAGTAGGTAGTTATAGTTAGGATTTTTTTCAATGTTAAATCTCAAAATTCTATTTGGAATAACTTTGGCACCGGTTGACGAATCTGCCTGACAATTTCCTGAAAATGGCCTCGTTGAGCTCCGGTTCTTCCTTAAAAGTTTGGGGGGGATACGTCAAGCGGGGGCCGAGATAAAAGGGGGGTCCCAAAACACGTTTTCCCCATGTTAATTTCCATAGGGCGGTCGATTTCACTTTTAGCCCAAATGGCTGAATGGATTTCCACCAAACTTGGCAAAATTGTAGGGACTGGTAGCCCGATGTGCCTTTGCTATGTCTCAAGATATGTGCTGCAGTGGATTTTGAGTAATTTAGGTTCCAAAAAATATATATATCTATAGGCGCTCTCCGGTGCGCGCACCGTAGTGCGCTCCCGGCGCGACACGCGACTTGCGCGCAGAAAGCTGATTGGCTCTCAGTTGTCTGTAAACATTCGAAACAGTCCGGAGCGGCCGCCATCCTGTGTCTCGGTAGGATCGAGACACGAGAGGTGGCCAAAACAAAGGGGGAAATGACCATAAGGGGGCAGGGTAGACCCCCCCTTGACCCCCTAGGTTTGATGTGGGGGCTATAAAAGGGCCCCGCGGGGCATTTAATTTTTTTATTTTTTTTTCGTTTTGCGCGGGGGAAGCGCCCGGTACGCGCACCAGGTAGCGCACCGGGGAGCGTAAAATGAGGGGAAAAGATGACAGTTTATAAAAAAAAAAAGCCTTTATTTAGAAATTGGAGGTAGTTCTAAAAAGAACTTTTTTTTTTCTTCTTTTTGTTGTTTTATAGTTTTTTTGTGTTTTTTGAACTTTTTGAACTTTTTTTGGCTTTTTAAAACAATTTTAGAATTTTTTTGGATTTTTGTCAAGGGAAAAACAAAAAACAGGGATTCCAAAACGGCTCAACAGGAGCAAAAAAATGTGAAAATTTAGGGACTGTCAGGGCAGCGGTGTTGCTGTTTCTTTTGGGCAATGAGTTCAACACTCTGCTCCCCATAGCAGAGCAGTTCGTCACACTCCGTGCACAGAAATTTGATGCCTGCAAACTCTGGCTGTATGTTAGGGACCATTCTTCTACGGGATGGTCCCGAAGGTGTTGCTCCACCAGTGGAGGTGCTGCCGCCATCTGTGGGTAATTTCCGTGCCAGGTCTCTGACACTCTCCCTCGCAAAGTTGTTTGGGTGTCTTCTTTTGACATGCCTGATTAAATTGGCATTTCCAAAACTATATTTTTTCAGAGGATTGCCTCTGGATAAAGTACTACCACATATTTTGCAGGTTACTTTTGGAGCGTTGACTTTTTTTTCTCCTTCAGGGATGTTATAAAATTTCCAGATGAAATGGATTTTTTTCTTCTGCCTAGGAGGGTCCTCATCTACAAATGCCTCTGAATCACTGCTGGATGACTCTCTTGCAGCCATTGCTGTAGATCAGGAAAGTAGGAGATGAAGATAGTACACAGAACAGCTCTTGCTCTCTCCAAGTACAAAGCAATAGTGAAGGAAATGGGTGGGGATTTCATTCTTTGTAAAAAAAACTGTTAGCAACCAATGAAAAGTGTTATTTTAGGGTCACATGACCCGACGCGCTTACGCAGCGCGCTCCGGAGCACTTCCGGGTGCGTTTACGCGGCGCGATCGTAGGCGCTTCAGGGGCGCAAACGTGGCGCGATCTTGGGCGCTTCCGGGTGCGTTTACGCGGCGCGATCGTAGGCGCTTCCGAGGGCACTTACGTTGCGCGCCAAAGTGACGTCATCAAACTTTTACAGAAATACATAATCATTTTCCTTATAAAAAAAACGGATTCTATTTGTATGGAGCGAAATGTTTTGCATTATTATTAACTTTTCATTCATATTTTTTTTCACGAACGACAGTTGCGCTCTGGGTGCGCTTTCAGGTGAGCTCACCGGAAAGCTTACCGGAGAGCTTAGCTGAAAGCTTCCCGGAGCGCGCACCCAGAGCGCAAAAGAAAAAAAATATATTAAAAAAATGAATACTTAAAAAAAAACAGCAAATTGTAAAAAAAAAAAAAGTTAGAAACTCGATATAGAAAGGAATTAGCATTTAAAAAACCTATGAAATTCAATGAAAAAACCATAGGTTTCACACCAGTTATAGTTAGGAATTAGCATTTAAAAAACCTATTAAATTCACTGAAAAAACCATAGGTTTAACACCAGTTATAGTTAGCTGGAAATTTTACTGACATAAAACCATTGAAATTCCCACGTTATAGTTAGTTGGACTCACTGTAACTTGCACGTGTAATGCACTGCTGATGACATCACATATTACATCACTCATGACATGGTCAGTGACATCACTCATGACATCACTGATGACAGAGAGACTGACCTACTTTCACTCGCTAATATATGTATTCACTAAGATACTCTTAATAAGGCAGATATCCAATTATTTTTTTTTAAAAAAACATCCATTAAGACAATAATTTAAACAAATATTCTTCCATCGACCTTAACATACATATATAAAACATATTTATTTATCTGAAAGACACACATTCACTGGATGGTGTCATCAGTGCATTACACGTGCACGTTATAGTGAGTCCAACTAACTATAACGTGGGAATTTCAATGGTTTTATGTCAGTAAAATTTCCAGCTAACTATAACTGGTGTTAAACCTATGGTTTTTTCAGTGAATATATATATATATATATATATATATATATATATATATATATATATATATATATATATATATATATATATATATATATATATATATATATATATATATATATATATATATATATATATATATATATATATATATATTCCCCCTGACTCTCTCTTTAGTGGTCTATGTGACTTTCTAAATACCTAGCCAGATAAGTAGCTATTTAAACATGCCTTAGGCATGCTACTGCAGAGCCTATGAATGAGATTATACTGCCATGTTGACTTGACACTGATAACCCCTTACCAAGCCTTAAACATTCCTTCTACTAGATATAGGTCACCCCTTAGGTGTGAGCTTCCAGAACCATAGACCTGGTTAAACATGTAGTCTGCCACTCAGTTATGTATTTAAAAAAGCAGATTCACTTACCTAGTCATTCAGACAGAGACAAAGGCACTTACACCTTAAATCAGATGCCCATACAATTATAAACCTCAACACTCCATAATAGAGTTAGTAAGTAATATATACAGTCTTTTACAATTACATGTAGATCCCATAGAGAAACTGCAACAATTAGTAATATAGCTTTATAGTTGCTTACACACGTAGTAACACACCCAGGAAGGGACTGATACCCTATTTAGATTTTTACAGAAGTACTGGCACTCCTAGTCAGCAATCTAGACAAGTAGGTCTTTAAACATGTGTTAGGCCTGCTGCTGCAGAGTCTATATGTGCAGTAATAATGTCAGGTTGAGCTGGCTTTTACAACTGCTTACCTAGCCTTGCAGTGTCTCCAGCGTTGTCTATCAGCTTCTACCCCCAAACGGATGGCCAGACTAAGAGACTGAACCAAACCTTGAAGAAATATCTACGTTGCTATACAAAGGAGGCTGAAGAATCCTGGTGTTCTTTGCTATGGCTGGCTGAACAGGCCTATAACAACTCTTGGCATAGCTCTTTGGGCATTTCACCACTTTTTATGAAGCAAGGATGTCATGCAAGAATCTTACCGATCTCATGGCCCGATGATCTTGATGAACAACCCAAAGTGAAAGAAAGTGGGAAGATAAGCATCGAAAGGATGGCCCCACGTATGAACCTGGAGAAAGGTTGTGTTGTCCACTAAAAACATTTGTTTCAGGTTGCGTAGTACTTTTCACCCCGGATACATTGGCCCTTCTACTGTACTGAAGCGTATCAATCCTGTGGCGTATAAACTACGTTTGCCAAACACCTTGAGGATCTATCCAGTGTTCCACTGTAGTCTTTTGAAACCTGCTAAAACAATGAGGAGAAAGGTTTTTCGTCCTATGGTGTGTGATGGGCATCTGGAATACGAAGTTTGTTGCAATCTGGATTCAAGGTACAGGGGCGGCAGGCTGTGGTATCTGGTTTAGTGGAAAGGATGCTCCTCAGAGGACGTTTCCTGGGAGCCCGTCCAGAATGTCCTCGCCCCTACGGCACTTTGAGCCTTCCATGTAGCTCAACCTACCAGCCTGGTACAAAGAGGTGCATGGGGAGGGGGGCATACTGTCAGCACCAGTGAACGTAGGCGCCTTCCTTGCCGAGACAGCCCTAAAAGAAACTGCATTTCCCATGATGCCTGGAGGAGGCTCATGGGTATTTCAGAACTAAAGACGCACATACTGACAAGTGTAATTCTAGTTCTGGTTTTTCCCATTCTTTGTGGATCCGCATTGGCTGATGGCAGATTTTTCCTGGCTCCAAAGTTGCTGCTAAGTGTCCTACAAAGAACACGGCAGGGACCTTATTTCAAGCGTTAGCGCTGCGTGTGGGAAGAGCTCCTGCTCACACACGCCAGTGCTCTGAGACTTCTCCGCTTTTCCAGCGATCACAAACCAGAGGACTCCCTTTAGAGGTATGAAGGGAGGGGTGCATACTTTCCAGAGCCCAAAGTAGCCCTGTGCTACTCGAGACATTATTTTCTTCAGTTGAGAAGAAGTTTGGGGATTAAGCTTTTAACTGAAGCTTAGGTGACGTAACCTTGCTTCGGGCATTTTATTTTTCATTTCCTTTTGACCTTTCCTTGTGCCGTTAAATTGGATTAGAGTTCTTAGTGACGTGAAGACATTTTCCAAGGGATACCTGGTGGTTTTCTTTTGACTTTTGTTACTTGTTGTGGATTGGAGTATTTGTTTCACGGAGGATCACTATTCACACAAGACTAGAATCCTTGTACAAAGTTGTACCTTTTCAGTTGTGTGGTATGTATAGTGTCTACTGGGTGGACAGCATCATAGACATGTGTGTAACACATGAAAGGTTGTATTAATTGTTTTGGTGTTCATTCCTTCGTAGAAACTACGGGAAAGGGTGGATTGATGATTATACGCCAGAGTGACAAAACTCATAAGAACTGTACTTCTACGTTCACAGGTAGATCATTATTGTGGCTAGCGTGAATTACAGAGAGTAGACTGTGGTAGGATTTTTGTACTTATTCTCTCATGTTGTTTTGTTTTACAGGTTCCAAATTTCCAGCAGTTCCATTCCCTTTCCTTATCCCTCACTTGACCACTTCACTACTGTAGGAGAGTAGGGTCTGCTATCCTATGGTCACCCCAAATTTTTGCTTTTTGCTTCACTGGTTTCTGACTTAATGTGGCTGTGGGCCTGCTAATCAGACCCACAGCCTGCTGTTCTCTCTCTAAATTACTGCCAATGCACTTTAGGTGCATTACGAATTGGAACTGGTTCACCTTATGAGCCCCTGTATTAGTGCACCCTAGGTGCCCAGGGCATAGGTGTATCCAAGGCCTACCAGGGGCTGCAGCATGTATTGTGCCACCCCTGGCCTGGCCTCCATATTTGACACAACTGGCTGATCACTCAGCTGGGGTAAGTCGGTGTAACCACCTCTTACTTAGGTACAGTATGTCTGTGCCTAACCCTAAACTGGACACATATGTTCCTATCAGCCACTCCTATGGAAGGCCTCATCAATCCTGGAGGCAGAGTGCTTGGAAATATGTGAGATGGTGCTCTAGCATGAGCTGAGCCTGTCTGCAGCTGTCGGGAACCACTCCCTAAGCTGTTCCGGGATATTGCCATACCATATACTCTTAAGTGCATTATAATCCTCGCGGTTATTTGCTATCTTTGGTTTGGCTTTATCAAAACATGTCGAGTAAGGTGTCATACGAATTGGAATACTATCCCCTCGCCAATTCTGGCGACGGGGATAGCATTCCACCCTTCTAGAGGGACACGACATGTGTGTAGCCTTAACCCCGGTTAAAGTTAAACAGAGCCTCAGCATCACAAAATGGATGCTGCCACCACAGACACGAGTCTGGCCTCCTGCTGCTGACCGAAACTCGGCAGATGGTGGCCTGGACAAAGGGTTTCCTGCCTTGGGAGGTGCGAGCACCACCCCAGACAGGATTTTGTGTATTGGGTAGGACAGGGCTGAATAGAATCAGACATGCCCGGGGCACACAAGGTGTCCCCGTGCATAGGCCAGTCCAAACCGGTCCTGGGACTTTCCAGACCCAGGCCTGGCGCGGAACTGGACAAAGGAAAGGGGGTGTAACCGCCCCCCTTCCTGGTTCCTCCCAGAGGAGGGACCTAGTAGGTGATCCACCCCTCAGATTGGGAATAAGAGAGGGAGCAGTGCCATTGCACAGCAGATCATCCTGAATCAACTTTACACGAAGAAGAAGACTGGACTTCGACATTCTGCTGCACAGAAGACTGAAGAGAATCTCCCTTGTGGCCTAAGAGTGGCCACCCTGTGAACACAGGTACCAACCAGCAACTCGACGTCTGCTTTGCCGCCGCCTCCCGCCGGAGACCGAGCCCAGAGCCCGACAAGAACCAGACTCCCAGACCTCTCAGAGCCCGATCCACAGTCCCTGCAAAGAAGGGACCCGTGGAGGCACCGAGTGACGTGGGACCGGACCTCTTGGAAGACACTCAAAAAGCTGACTGCGCAGCTTCTGAGGCATCCTCGACGTTGTGCTTTGGGGACTGAGAACCCCCACCACCTAGCAGCCCTTGCACCGAAGATCAGCCCTCCAGCATCTCCACGATCTGCGTGGGGCCCTTTTGCATTGTGCCACTTGACGCGCCATCCCGGCCACTTGCCACGTGGTCAGCGGCCATCTTGGCGACGAACCCGAAGATTTACACAGCAGGTCTGGTTGCTCCAGACCCACCCAAGCTCCTGTGAAAAGGAGCACCCGCTCTGACCTTGCTGGTCCGAGTGTTAAGCATCTTTCAACTTCTGCCTGGCTTGCCTTTGCCAAGGCCTGTTTGCTCCGATCGAGGTGCCGACACCGCCAACAGCGAGAAGCCTGCGTGGGACAGCTCGTGACCGACTCCTGGACGTCCTCGACCCTGGGTATCCACGTGGCTGCAGAAAGAAGCTACCCGACAACGCCTGTTTGCACCCGACATCGCCTGGTTCCAATCTGGTTCCATGGTAGTCACTGGCTAGTGACTTTGAACACTGTCCCCTCTGCTTTCAGGTCTTCACATCTTCAGATCCACCCTTGGATCCACCGGAACTCTTCTCATCGAGCCGCCTGCAGCATCTTCAGCTCCAAGCACCATCGACCAGCGTGACGAAACCCGACACGACTTCGACCCTGTGCACCCGCTTCCTGTGGGTGAGGTAACTCAGCTCCGCCGGTGCTCCTGCACTGGTACACATCCCAAGGGCCTGTGTTTTAAGTTTCAGCTCCGTAGGTCACTCGGAAGGTTCCTAACTTTCTAACTTTGTACTTTTTACGCACCATAGACTTTGTATTGGAAAGTGCGTGCACTTTGAACACTGCACCCGAGTCCCGTGGGCCGCTCCCGACTTAGTCACAGCTAGTCTCGAATAGCTCCAGCGATTCCCAAGGCCCTAGGCCTCTTCACTTTCCTCCTGGTATCTCTTATACCACTTTCTTAGTATATGGTTTAGGTGGCCCCTAGGGCTCATCCATATTGTGCAACTTTTGTGTATTTTAAACTGTCTTGTGATTTAACACTTGTGCTTCTGTGCTCATAAAGAGTCCAGGGGATTTTATAGTTAATAAATCAATATATATTTTCAATAGATATCTGTGTGGTGTCCCTTTCATTTGGTATTCAAGGGGGTTGTGTGTGGTATAACAGCTGGCTTCACATGCCTTTCAGAGTTTAGCCTAAGACTGCTTTGTCCACGTTACCACTAGGATAACTGGTCTACAAGGTTGAATTACAACCATCATCATAAGGGTTGCTTGGCATGGTACAAAGTGATCACTAAGAATTAGTGAGCATTATATACCAGGCCAACTTCTCACATTGGTGGCAGCGGTGGGATCTGAGCTTGCTGTTGTTTTACCATTACAATCTTTGAGATTATCATTTGAAAGATCATACAGGTACCTGCTAGGTACATATAAAACAAGACTAGTATACTTAAGTTCTACTGAACTTAGTTGTTGTAGAGCAAAGGGAGTAGCACACCCTAGCTACAACTACTAGATAGGTTTAGTAGGTAAACACCAGTGTAGGTAGATTGCAACACATCCACCCACACTAGAGCAATGTCTGGAGCAGAGGGGTCCAGTGGACTTACTCCTGTTGAGAGTGACCCTCCAAGGGCACCATCCAAATTTGCTATTTTTTCCTTTAAGGAATTAAGACAGCTTTGTGTCTTAAGGGGTCTGAAGACAGGGCCTTCCCCTACTACAGACCACCTAAGAGAGCTCTTAGACCACTCTGAGACTCTAAAGCCCTCTAAGGCAGACCCCACTGGGAATGCTGATGGAGGCCATCCTTCAGAGGATGACACTGTAGACACCCCTGCCCCTATCATCCTGGTAGATGAGGAAGCCTCCACCACTGGAGCTCCTCAGGTAGATGTAGAGGAAGAGGAGGAAGAGGAGGAGGTGGAAAGCAGTGAGTCAGATGATGACAGAGATAGTCAGGTGCTGGTCAGTAGACTGAACCAGGCTAACTTAAGCCAACTTGGGAATGAATCTGGTAACAACCCATTCAGACCCCCAGGTGGACTTAACCAGGGGCATAGGAGGAGGAGGAATCACTCAGGTGAATCCAATACCTCCCATGTCTCTAGAGGCTCTCATGGTCACTCCAGGAAGGAGATGACTAGCCCTCAGAGAAGGGAACATGAGGCCAAGATGAGAGAGGCTGAGCTTAGGATCCAGAGGCAAGAGTTAGAGGTTGCCCTGGCCAAGGAGAAACTTGCTAGAGCAAGACAGCCTAGAGAGAGTGGGGTAATAGAACCCACTGGTGGCAGCAATATCCACAAGGATAAAGACAGGTCTTTTGATAACGGAAACCTGAGTAAGATTGTGCCCCCCTACAAAGCTGGGGATGATATCCATAAATGGATTACTGCAATGGAGAGAGCCTGCAGAGTACAGCAGATCCCTCAGGAGCAGTGGGCAGCAATCTTGTGGCTCTCCTTTGAAGGTAGAGGCCGAGACAGACTCCTCACAGTTAGTGATGGGGATTCTAGAAACTACCTGGTCCTGAAGAGTGCTCTGATTGATGGGTTAGGCTTAACCACTGAACAGTACAGGTTAATGTTCAGAGATACCCAGAAGACACAGACTCAGGACTGGTCTGAATTTGTTGAGTGTGCCACTAATGAAGTATTGCGGGGTTCCCAAGGCCTACACGCTCCAGAGATTACCCACTTACACACAAGAACTGTTGGCACGGAAACTGTAAAATGCAAAGAACAAGTTTATTAAGACCCCATGGGGTGGTGGTACACTCAAACAGCACCCTTCGGTAATGCAAGAGGTATCACACCGAACACCGGTGTGACCCCGTTTATATACAATTTTGGGGCAATAAAAGATAGGCGGCATAAGTTAAGACACAGTTTTAGAGACATATATGGTCATGTTTTGGAACACTGCCAGCTCATTGGTGGGTTTCAAACCCGTTGGTCAGTTAGCGGCACATTCCTGAGGGTTTACGGGTCAGTAAGAACTGCGCATGTGTGGCTTGACCAGTACTAAAAATAGCCTGTTGCTGGGCAGATGAGAGTGGTCAGTGGAACGGACAAAGGACTAAAGGGCACGTCGGCCACGAGGCCGCTCATGGTCTAAGATGGCCGCTGCAACATTAAAAAATGGCGTTTATCGTATATAGCCAAGTTAAGGAGGACAACGTGTAGGTTCAGCTAGTCGCTAATCCAAGCGGGCCAATTACGACAGACGACCCTTTTAGCGTTTAGCTGAATCTACCTCATAATGAACATACTCTGGATGTTCGTCCTCGATGTCTATTAACATAATTTGTGTCACCTCTTTGTGTAGCATTATTTTGTCATGGGCAAGAGCTCGCCTCGATGGTAAGCAAGCTGATAGACACATTGAACATAAGGTAGGGCCACATTGGATACACAAGCATATAAAGAACATTGCTCCCACAAGTATGCAGAGAATTGTCAACAGTTTCCAGCCCCAAGTTGCAATCATGGACCAGAACCATCCAGAAAGTGTCCAAGTTCCATTGTCCGGGTGTATTTCGGCAGCTATCTTATGCAGCTTGGAAATCGCATCATACACAGATGGAGAATTATCAGGCACGTAAACACAACAGCTGCTTCCGATGATTCTACATGCCCCCCCACGATCAGCCAAAACAACATCCAGCACCATCCTGTTTTGAAGGGTGACAATTCTGGAAATCTGCAGTTCTTCGGTAATATTCCCCAGGGCAATAGCAGTGTCATTCGCAACAGCCTCGACAACGCGAGTCAGCCGTCTGATTTTCCGGCTGTTCAATGCAGCCCCCACAAAGGAGAATAGTCCCAGATTGAAATCCACGTACTGTTGTAATGCAGTGTCCGTTTGATCAATGTCCTCTAAAGCAACAGTTCGCTTAACTCTGTTCAAAACAAAATCGTGGTACAGAGTATAGTCGTTATGATACATCGGAGGGGCAATGAATACAGGAGGTAGCACAAACGATACATAGCATGTGCCCAACCACCCCACCGGAAGCTGATGGTACCCCTTCGTTCCACAGATGAAGTAGGTGTTTCGAGATGCAACAAATGAAATGCCATTCGGGCTATCAAACGTGAGAGTAATATTACATTCACTTTTCCCCACTGCAATCGTGCCCTTGTTTCTGATGCATAAATCGGCTTTGGTGGAAATGACATTTATAACATGAGCACTGGATACATTCACGTTTCGCTGATTGCTATACATTCGTGGGGCAGACACATTATCAGGCCTGTATTCTTCCCATTCAAAACGTGTACCCTCTGCCCGTGGAAACCCATCCTTGTCATGGGGACATTCTTTATTTAGGCGAAAAAGCACCCCCCCTTTTGTTGGCCATCTCAAAGTAAAGAGGAGAGTGTACCAAGCATTGCAAGACCCATTGTGCGAAAACGGGAGTGGAATAAGTGGGGTGCCCCCTCTCTTCTGGTGCCCAGGCAACATTCCACACACCCAGCAGTTAGAGGTATTGGTCATGTTATGCGTGTGGTGAAGAATCTGAATGAAGCTGTTATTTAAATACGTTTGGCGATGGCGTTCTTCATGGAAGGGCAATGTAAAATGGAAATGTTCAGACGGTGCCGGGGTAGTCGGCAGCAAATGTTCACGTACAGGCACCACAAGTTCGACTACCCAGGCTATAACAGCTATCACCACAATGGTTAGAAGAAAAAGAAAGGCACCCAACAGTTTCTTGTCACGAGATGCCGTTGATGCCATAGTTCAAGAAAGTCTGTGCAAAGTTTCAAATGACACAAATTGTTCACAAGTTTTCACAAATAGTCTCAGATACACGTACGTGTATACCTAAAAAAGAAAAATGCGGTGCTGAACTCCGAGGTAGCCGTTGTTTTCTTCTCCGGGCCAAGACGGGTGTCGCTACTCTGGCAAAACTGATCCCCCCCCCTTGGAATTCCCGGTTTCCGTTTCACAAACCTGGAGCGGTTACCAACCAGTCATAAAAAAAAAGGACAAAAAAAACTTCTTATCGCGGACGTAGATTGTAGCGCTCTCTTCCGGTAGCAGATTGGTCCGGGAAGGCTCCCTCCACTTCGGCCGACGTCACAGCTGGGCTCTTTTCTTTCTCCAAGATCTCCTTATAATCAGTCAGCACAACAGGAGTCACCAGATCCGGCGAGATTCGGCGACAATGTGTCGAATGCACCCACCGCTTCCTGTTGGTCACTCGTACGGCGGTGCGGGTCGCCAGAAGGACCTGCTCGGGGCCCTTCCACCTGGGCTCCAGACTGCTTGCTCTTTCAAACGAACGGATCATCACATGATCCCCAGGACGAAGA
Organism: Lissotriton vulgaris; assembly: GCF_964263255.1. NCBI lineage: Eukaryota > Metazoa > Chordata > Amphibia > Caudata > Salamandridae > Lissotriton > Lissotriton vulgaris. Next base: position 490,774,427 of record NC_141693.1, read on the forward strand.
CCGTGGCCCTCTCCAGCAGAGTTGTCAGGGAGCGCTTCTCGAACCTGTTGGTGAATAGAGAGCAAATCATTTGTTAATCGTGCCAAATAATCATTCATCATAACACAAGGCACATCATGTATTAATCGCGGCTTGGGTACCCCCCAGATATTCATGGGGCGGCCAAACACCACCTCATAGGGCGTAAGGCCAGTTCGTGAGTGGGGTACTGATCTAAGAGAGAGCAGTGCTAGCGGCAATGCATCTGGCCACTTCAACGATGTAGACGCCACGATTTTGGCCAGCTTAAGCTTCAAGGTGGCATTGTACCGCTCGACCAAACCTGCTGACTGAGGGTGGAATACAGCGTGGAACTTTTGCTGAATCCCTAACCCCTTCAGTACATATTCCACGATCTTTCCAACAAAATGGGGCCCATTATCGCTCCACAGAAATTTGCAAACTCCAAAGCGAGGAAAGAACTCCTTAAGCAACACCTTAGCTGTTGTCAAAGCTGTATTGTCTTTCGTGGGGTAGGCCTCAACCCATTTGCTAAAAGCACACACCACCACTAGGACGTACTTCAGGTTGTTGCAGCGCTCGAGTTGGATGTAATCCATTTGAAGCACTTCAAACGGTGCTGAAGGTGGAACGAACCCTCCTTTCGGAGTATGGGTCCCCTTCCCAGGATTGTGTTGCAAGCATACCAGGCAGGTCTGCACTACTCTCTTTGCAGTATTCGCAATCTCAGAATGTTCCCAAACTCGTGTTAAAAGCCGGGTGATTGCAAGAGCTCCGACATGGGCCAGTCCATGAGTCATCTGGACCATCGCCTGTAAATAAGCCGCAGGCAATTTCCACTTCTCCATGTCTTTGCTTCTCCAACAACCTTCATCATCTAGCACCCCCTCTGCTGCCCAAGCCGCAAGCTCAGATTCTGTAGCTGTTTTTTGAATATCCCGTATCTCTGCTCTAGCATCACTCCATCTCTCGGCCTGTGATTGTACCACGTACATAGGGGAGCTAGTTCGGGACATAGCCGTCTGCCTTGCTATGCTGTCTGCGAAGGCATTTCCTTGACCCACTTTATCCGTGATCTTTTTATGGGCACTGCACTTCACTATCGCTACTTTCTTGGGGCAGAGCAACGCGTTTAGGAGATCACGCACTAACTCTCCGTGCATAATGTGCTCTCCGTGTGATGTCAGAAACCCACGTTCCCTCCAGAGAAGTCCGAAGTCATGGGCCACTCCAAAGGCATACCGGCTGTCTGTGTATATGTTCACACATAGGCCAGCACTCAATTCGCAGGCTCTTGTTAAAGCTATCAGCTCTGCTGCCTGAGCCGATTTTTGTGGTATTCTAGCTGTTTCAACCACCGTCTTAAGAGTCGTGATCGCATATGCTGCGGAAGTCGTACCATCTGGCAGCCTCAAACACGATCCATCAACCCACAGTTCCCCATCCACATCTGGAAGTGGCACATCCTGTAAGTCAACACGACCCTTTGTCTGTTCCTCAGTCAGGAAAACACAATCATGATGTTTTTCTTCCTGACCCTCCTCGGCCGGATAGGGCAATAAAGTCGCGGGGTTCAAAGTAGCGCATCTTTTCAATGTTATATGTGGCGCTAAAAGTGTCAGCTCATATCCTGTAAGTCGTGCACTCGTGAGGTATTGGGTCTTTGTTTGGTTTAACAGGGCATCTACTGCGTGAGGAACTAACACCAACAGTTTGTGTGATAACACTATGCCCTCACTCTGTCGTATGGCTACTGCTGTTGCCGCTACCGCTCGAAAACACCCAGGCAACCCTCGTGCTACAGGATCCAAAATGGCAGAGAAGTATGCACATGGTCTCTGCTTATCCCCGTGTAACTGCACTAACACTGACAACGCGCACCCATCATTCTCATGCACGTACAATGTGAAAAGTTTCGTGTAGTCTGGTGTTCCTAACACGGGTGCAGAACAAAGGGCCTGTCTCAACTGTTCAAAGGCTTTCTGACATTCGTCTGTCCACTCAAGAGACATCGGTGTGGTTTTGGACAATAATGCTAGCAGAGGTTTTATGATATGAGAGAAACCCATAATCCATTGTCTACAAAAAGATGTCAACCCTATAAAAGCACGCACATCTCTCTGCGTGCGGGGGACTGGTGTGTCTAAAATTGCTTGAATTCGATCAGATGTTAATGCCCTCCCCTCCTTAGACAACAGATGACCGAGGTAGTAAGCATGAGCGAATTTTGCGGATCTCGCGTTCGCGAATTTGCGGATTTTTGAACTCGCAATCCGCAAAATCCGCGAATTCTTGCGAATTTGCGGATTTTTTTTTTTTTTTGTGTTCGCAAGGATTTCTGCCAGTTCGCGAGGGTTTCGTACCAGTTCGCAATTGCGAACTTACATTTCGTCGCGCAACGGTCGCGAATTATGTTGTTTCTACGTCTGGTTCATCATCACAGGTTCCCAGCACCCTCTGTTTCACCACTGCAACCCTCTGTTACATCAATGCCACCCTCTGGTTCATCATTACTGTAGATTATGGGGGGGAAAAGCAAGCACACCATCCCTGCTTCAACTCAGATGAATTAATTTGGGGTTAGTTTATTAATGTGTCACTGTTTTAAAATTCCAGTCTGGCACCTGCTTCCTTATCTGTAATTTTGCTTTCTGTTGCAGTGCATTTTTTTTCCCCAGGACCTTCTTTGTGGCCTACTTGTAGCTATTGTATGAGCCTGCTGTGAGGGTCAGAGCAGGGTCATACAATTGTTGCAACTAGCAACTGAATTCTGGAGGGGCCCCAGTCAGGAAGCACTACCGGGAATTGTTACTAATGATGAGTTTGAACTCTTGCCCCTGCCGAGTGCTTTCACTTTTGAAAAACTCGTTTTTCTGCAATTTCGCGGGGTTCGCGGGGTGCGAACACGCGCAAGATCGGATTCGGAAGCCGCAAATTCGTGCGAATATGCAATTTGTTTTTTTTGCAGCGTGTTAGTTGGCAAGGTTTTGTGCGTTTTTGCGAGCCGCTCGTAGCGCAAGACGCGAAGTTACCCTCGCGGTCGTGCAAGGGCGCAGCCATCTTGTTTGCCTGACGTATTTCCGTTTCCGGGCGCGAAGTGTAATCTCGCAAAGTCCGCAGTTTGCCAGTACAGTCTCGCGCGTGTTCGCAAGGAAAATCTCGCGCGAACTTACCCGCGCGGTCGTGAACGGGCGCGGCCATCTTGTTTCTCATTCATTGCTATGGTTCTGGGCATGGTCTTTGTATCCTCTGTCAATCTCTGCCATCCTTTGCTTGTTTGAAGTTTTTTTTTATCTATTTTACTTATTATCTATCCCTCTATTTTTCTAGCCCTATATTTTTGTGTTTACTGCTACTTTTGGTTAATTTTAAACTACTTTTGTAAACTCTTTTCTTTTCTTCTCTTCCCTATTCTATTTTCTTTATTCCTTTCCGCCCAGACCATGGTGAAGGGAGCCGGGAAGCATCCCGAGAAGGGGAAGGGTCCCGCACCCCGTGTCCGGCTCCCGTGCGGGCGTTTGAGGGGGGAGCTAGTGATGCCACGGGAGATCTTTACCCCGGAGGAGGTGGGCCAGCTCATTTTTTATGTTCAGCGCCGCCTCCCCAGGACCATCATGGGAGGCGGCAAGATCAGTGCCGGGTACGGGGCCCGGGAGCGCCGGAAGCGGTGGGAGAAGGTGTGCCAGGCCATTTACCACCACTCTCGGGTCTGGCGCACCTACAACCAGGCCACCCACCGCTGGACGGATGTCCTGACCCGTGAGCGAGATCTGCTCGACCTCCTTGGCCTTGAGATCCCCGGGCTTGGTGAGTAGTAGTAGCTATGTCTTTACTACTATGTTTTCTCCTGCTGTGTTATTATATTGCAAATTTTTGTTTTTTTTACAAGAGCAATAATGCTGCTCATTACATTGTAGGTACATTTTATTTCAAAATCTTCTGTGCATTTCAGGTACACTGCTCTCCTTCTCAGTAGTGTTGCTACTATGCTTATTTGTTTTAGATTTTGTGTTCATTTCATTGGCCTGTTAATTATGTATGAGTGTAGTTGAAAGAACTGCGCAATGCTACACACTAAGGTTCAGATTTTTAATTACCGGCGCATCCCTGCAAAGTTGCAGGGATGCGCCAGTAATTGTGCGTCACGCCACCATCACCCATGGTGCGCCGTATTACAATGCGGCGCGCCATGGGCCCAAAACGTCACCAAAGCGTTACGCATCTGTGCCGTAAAGGTGGCGCATTGCTGGAGTTGCGTCGCAACGATGGTGCAGCTCCATCAATTCTCTGGGGTGCCCTATCTCCCCAATGCTGCGTCAAGCCGTACGTCTGCTTCAAGCAGGCGCAGGGTTTGAGTCACGCATCATTGTCCTCAAAGTGACTGATTGAAATCTTGTAGATTTCCCTCAGCCACTTTTAGGATGCGTTCCTGCGCAGGAACGCCCTCCCTTGCGCCGGAACACCCCCATTGGCGCAGGGCTTTACAACGTGATGCATCTCCCAGATGCGTCACGTTGTTAATATACGCCGCACCATTGCGCCTCTTATGTGCTGTCGCTGCGTCACAAAAGTCACGCAACAATGGAGCAAAAGAGCCGCAAGGGCCTTATAAATCAGCCCCTACAGACTCAAGTCCAGTCCTTCCTTTGTACACATGGCGATAAGAAGAAATAGTGGTGGTGGATTAATAGTTTGAGTATTTTAATGACTGGTGAATGTAGTAGGAAACTTTAGTGTTGTCGCTGATCTTCAATCACAATGGACTTTGGCTGTCACTTTGCGTGCTGCGGACTGCTGCCTGCCAATCCTAGGCAAACCTTTTTAGTACTTTGTTTAGTGAGTTACATAGGGTAGTTTCCAATTCGACGGTCCGCAAATCAAGCAATACTAAAGTAATGACGTAGTCGACCACATGAGATTGGTCAATAATATATCCCGTGGAGTCGTTCCCTATTTGCTATTTCGCAAAAATATTTTGTTACTTTGTTAGTTCTTTTTTAAATGTTTGATTTGGTTGAGAAATAAATATCATCCATGTTTTCTGTTTTTCTTTCTTTCATGTTGTACATCAGCTTCCCCCAGGGGCAAGAGGAGGACACAGGAGGAGGAGGAGGAGGGTGCTGTTGTCGATGCAGGCCAGGACCGGGCAGTCGAGGGCTCCTTTGCTGGCCCCAGTAAGTTTTAATTTTAATATAGAGTACTTATTTTTTCCTAGCGTTCCTCATTCGATTTTTTCTAAATCGTCTTTGATCTTCTTGTAGACAGGATCTAAATTCTTATCCCTATGACTCCGTGTGGTATTACTAGATTATTCTTATTAGTCTGTCTGTGTAGCTAACTAAGATTGCACATTTGGCATTTCCATTGGACTCCCATTCTAGTCAGCAATAGCTCTATGCACTGAGTGTAGTCCTCTGGGATTGTCCATATTGTCTTTTCAAGTATTCTAAATGTTTATGCTTTGACCATTGCCAACAATAAAAAGGTGAATGACCACCACCAAGAAATAATAAGATACTACTTTACTTTTGGTTTGGATAGGACAATCCATTCTACTACTGTTGCAGGGACAAATCTGCACAAACAGAACTATGGACACTAAATAATGCATCGCTTAGCTTATCAATTATAATAGGTGCTGTAACTGTTAGACTTTCCACATACCTCAGTGATAACAGACTTTGTAGTTGAACCCCGGCCCCAATCTCCTTACTGACTAGATAGTGTGGCAGAGTCATTTAGCTCCCAAAGTCACCGATGGCAGAGGCACGGACTCATGCTTGCAAAAATTCGAAAACCTTTAGCTCATCCACTCTAGTCTGGAGGACCAAAAACCACAGACTCTATTTAAGTTTAAAAGCTTTATTAAAAGTAAACACATTTATTAAATTCAAGTTTGTCATAAAAGTGAACGTGTAACTGAAAATGGAAAAGTGCTTAGTGCTGACGATTAATTGGACACATTTCTTGTGGTCGAGCCGAGCTCTCACCTGGTTTGAACTTGATCCTGCTCGTGTTCTTAGAAGTCAAGGTTCTGTCTGTTAGGAGAAAAAGTGGTGCGTGTTAAAAAGTAAAAAGCAAACATTCATCAGTTGTGCCAAAAAGTGCAGCAAGACAACAGCCTTCCCTGGAAAAAGGGACCTTTTTACTCTAGAGTAGACAGTCAAAAATTATTAAATTGTACACTTTTTTTCACATTTCTTTCTTCCTCCTAGACCAAATATTATATAGTAGTGAGTGGTGTATTCTAACATTATTAAATGTACTTTGTAGGTGGAACATCTGGAGACGGGGCCAGCGCGGAGGTGGTGGCATTGGACGAGGAGGACAACTCTGGGGAGGAGGCGGTGCAAGTGCCGGAAAAGGACATGCCTGTGAGGGTTCACACGGTGGTGGCGGGCAGAGGTAAGCTATACATTCCTTAGTCATTGAGATTGAAGACTGCAGAGTGTGCTTTCTGCACGGGTGTATTATAAAAAAAGCAGGTAGTAGCCTCCTCTAAATGTACTTCGACTTAGCTGTGAAGTTTTTGGCGAGAAGAATCCCAATCAGATCTGAGGTGAACTTGATGGATGGGATGAACGAAAAGCGAAAGAAGGGTGTAAGTAAGTGTGGAAGCACGAGAAATGTAATGATGACTGGCAAAGAAGAATGATATGTGTTTGCTTGGTCCCCGAGGTGGCTGGGAAGGTAAGAAAATGGTATGGTGCATGGCTGGGTGAATGATGAAGCAAGGATGGGTGGAAGGAGAACAGCCTGGGTGGGTGAGACAGAAACTGTATGTGTGCAATATACTTTGAATGGATGGATGCCTGGATCATTCATGGTACTATCTGACTCTTAGATAGCATATGTGAATCTAGAGAGAGTAGACGGTCACTGGATGAACTAAGTGTTACTTTGAAGAGCATGTAACACCGCACCCGCACGTCCGTTCCAGTGTAGGAAAGGCAAGGAAAAGAAGTTGTAACGTTGTCCAAAGACTACCATGAATAGTAGCAGTAGTTTGTATTGCAACTGCAAGCACAGCATATATCCAGTTATTACGGTGGGCACTCCCTACCTCCCTTAATAACTTTAGTTTAGTAGTAGTACGTCATTCATGTGTGGGGGTATCACTGTTCACTCAATAATAAGCAAAGCACCTAAAGTCATCCCATATGTCATCAAATACATCCCATGTGAAGTGATAGATAATCAGATAATTTAGCTTCTTCATTTTCCTTTTCTAATACTCATTTGCACTGTAGGGTGAAAGCTAAATTAATTAAGCAGTAGCCCTTTTAACAGAGTATTCTCAGTGCCACCCGTAATAGAAAAGTAAGAGCTTCACCACCTGCATGTACTGGACCGGTACAGTAACGCAAGTCTGTCTCACTCACCATGGTGTGCGTCTGTTTTTCTCGGGTGCAAGTTCACTGCGCTGGCATTATGCCGGCTTGCATAAGATAACGTACCAATTGTCCTAAACAAGAGAGAAGAAGAAGAATAAGAGTGGTGTACTGTCATAGTCGACTGTAATAGAAGTCCATAGTGCTCGTAGAATTTGTTCCTTAAACTCCCACTAATGTTAGAGCAAGGATGAAGAAGTCGGAGGTTACATAGATACTGTCCTCAATAGTTATGCACTGTGCTTTCAATTTGCTACTTGTACTGTGACAACTTTCTGCTCAATCATTTTGTGTTAATCTTAAGGAGCATTGGTTACAGACTATGTCTTTCTTTTTTCATGTAGTTGCTCCTTCCAAATCCAAGACACCATCAAGGAGGAAGGAGCAGGCTCGAATGGCCCGGCAACGGAGGCTGGATGCCACTGTTGCTGAATATCGGCGGCTGGTGGCCCTGGAGGAGGAGGAGACGCAGTCTGGAACAACAACAACGTCCACTGGGACAGCTGCCTCCTCCTCCGTGCGGGCTGCCAGCCAGCGCAGTGCTCCAGCGGTACGGAGCCGGGCTACCAAAGCCAAACGCCACCGCCCAGCAGCAAAGAAAGCAGCTGCCCCTCACAGGAATTGCAAGGCACACCGGCGCCGCTTATCCCTCAGACTGTCCTACCTGGAGCAGGAGGTCCATAATTATAAGAACGTGGTGGAGGGCCTCCGCTTCGAACTTGCCACCCTCCGCAAGGAGCATGATGCCCTGGCTGCTAATTCCAACAGCACCCTGCCATAGTGTCCCTTGCCCCTTTTTTAGAGACTTTTGGGGGGTGGGAATTGGGAGTTGTGATTTTTGGGGACTTTTGAAGGACAATCGTTGGGGTTAGGGAGGGTCTTGCGGGAGATTCTTTTGTTAGGGCTATAAAAATATACTTTTTGAAACTTTATCTGACCATACCTGTTTTTTACTGCTTTTGAGTCTGGTGGGTGGGGGTTTAACATAACAGTAAGTTTGTTTTCCTGAATAGTCCTAGGACTTTAGTAGTACTACCGTCAATCAAATCTCTCGTCTCTCCTAATACTCCATTATACTACCTCCAACCAAACGCCTATCTTACCTGTAATTTCTGTTTGCAAGTAGGGCTAGGCCCAGGGCTGGCTCCACGGGAAACAGCAAATAAGGTTGGCAATCCTGGGCGGATAAAATTTCCTCATAGCGGTGGTACTAGTGGTGTGACACAGTGGCAGTTGCTTGCCTATGAAAAAAAGAAAATGAAATCTGGTTTGTGCTCCTGAGCAATACAAAGGTACAATACAGAATATAGCAGGTGACAGAAGTACACTAGAACAGTGCCACGTTGTAGCCTAACAAATGTTAAAGTATAACTAATTCGGTTGAAGTTCTTTGACATTAGCCATGGGTCTTTGTCAAGCAGAGTAAGAATATATCATCGGATTTCTTCACCAGCCTGTTGCTATCACCTTATCCTCCCCAGCAAGTGTGTGGATTTATTGCTGTAATTTAGTCACACATCAATCAAAACCACACAGCCCGGGGGAAGAGGGTTAGGGTTTGAAAAATGGATGGGTACGGGGGTTTTTGGGAAAGGTTTTGGGAGACAAGAAAAAGTAGCACAGCATGGACGAACAATTGTGAACATAAACAAATCTTTGGGTACAAACCTATCCATCAATCTTTGAAAGTGCATACACTACTGTAACTGCATGCATGTCAGTTAAAAGTAATTAGTACTTTCGACAACTGTGGAAGAAAGAATGCGACAGTACAGGGCGTGGGTGGAAATATTGATAACTATATTCAACATAAGGTCTCTGTAGCCAGATACCTGAGAGCCTTGCTGGTCACTATAAATCCATTCACAACAACACTCAATGGGGTTGGTCTGGAAGGTGTCAGGTTTACTCCCCGTGATCCAGTCGATGCAAATATGGTTCCACTTCCAAATGTCACCAACACCCAGAAGTGTAAACACAGGGTGTTCGAGGCATTAGGCGGGGGAGAAAAATAACAAACTAAAATAAAAAATGTGGGATGGGTAAAGGTAGGGTCAGCAGGGAAAGGATACCTGTAACAGAAGACAAGACAGGCATCAGTGAAGTGCTGTCCTAACATACAAGGGTACTCTCATATAGTCTCACTAAATAGTCTGCAAGTCTCCCGCCTACTCATGGGAAATGTAGTTTCATAGTACGGTAGGCGCTTAGGGGCTGCGTAACCTGACAGAAGGTATAGTAGATAGAAAAGGAGAAATTGCTTTTTTTCTAGGTGTCCCCTCACTCACCAGGGTTGCCCCTTGGTGACATGCTTCATCATTGGGGCCATCCCAGTCCTCTACGGCCTGGGGCGTGCTGCGACTTGCGAATTACGTAGGAGCACTTACAAATGACTATGTGTGGTGCAGATGTGATAGTGGAGTGGACTAAGTGATGTGTTAAGGGATCAATGTAGAAGCAGAGAGAGAGCCAAGAAATGCAGTCACAGTCAGAGAAAAAGGCAAGGGATACTGTATCTATGTGGTTGTAGTGGTCCTGTTGGAAGTGGTAAGTAAGTTGCCCGCAGAAAAAAAATCCTCCTATTAGCGGCACTCCTCCATTGCAGCCGACGCTTCGTCCATCGATGTTGGTCACCAGAAGACACCCTGTCCACTGCCTGCCTGATGCTGAATTGTGGCTCGCTACTGTGAAGCCTGACTCCATCCTTTTTTCCCCATTGCAGAGACTGAAACCCGGCCTGTAATTATTCAACGAAAAACAGGAAGTGATATAATATTACAACACCACTGATAAATAAATATAAGGCATGTAGGCTGTGGAGTGCAAAAAGTCACAATTTGTTTTTCCTAGTAGACAGTACAATGTTTTTGAAAGTGCGTACTCTGAGTCACCTTTTGAAGGATGTATGGGCAAATTAATGTATCGGATCTTGCCCCTCAAGCTAGGTGTACTGTAAACTGTGTTTTAGAACAAAATTAGATCTTCCTAGCAGTGCTCCCACCCAGACCCTTACTAAAGCCAGTCGCAAAAATGTAGAAGACCCCCAATCAAATCTCAAAAAACGAGGCCTAGCAGAAAACTGGTGACAAAACTTACTTTGAAAGTAAAAGTAGGCCGAAGTACCCTAATTACCCATTACCCACCGTGGATTGCATTCAAACCACTTGCAAGCAACCAAGCAAAAGTAGCCATAGCCAGCATCGCTCCAAGACTCGAAATCCCCCCCACTCAAACACATGCAATAGAAATACTGCTAACCCTAACGAACCCTAAGTTAAGAATAGTGGCAAAGGCTTTCTTTAACTATGCCAAATCCCCCCTTTCCCACCATGGATTTTCTTCAAATGACTTGCAACCAAAATTACACATTCTCACGAGTGCTCTAAGACCCCAGAACTCAGTTTGAAAAATCTAGAACACCCCGAAACACATGCAATCCTGCTGCTAGGGCTAACCCTAACGAACCCTAAGTTACAAAAAGTGCCAAAACTAAAGGCTTTTCCGCGCGGATTTTGTCCCAACCACTTCTACCCGGTATTAGACCTTCCCAGGAATGCCCCAAGACCCGGCAACCCACCCGCCAAGAAGCGTAACACCCCCAAACAGGCCAAAAGCAAAATCTCATACTTGCAATATTTCTGGGCCTTCGGTCCAAACGCGCTGCGTAGCTAGGCCATAAGTCGGGGTTGGCACGACGGATTTCCTGAAAAGCAAATGCAATCAAGATTAGAGTGTCCCAGCAGTGCTCCCAGACCACGAAACTCACCCGCAAACAGACGGAACCCCCCCTAAGAGCACCTCAAAGGCAAGCAAGTCATCAAAAACACAAAAAAAATTCCGCCTGGGATTTGGTCCAAAAGACTTTTATCCGGTATTAGAGCTTCCCAGCAATGGCCCCAGAGCCGTCAACCCAGGAGAAAACGAGTAGAAGACCCCCAAACAGCCAAAGAGCAAAAGTACAAAAATGGGGACTTAGTCACTTTTTCACAAATTTCCCAAATCACTCCGCGCGCGCTCTGCAGCTAGGCCCTAAGTCCCCTCAGCCACCATGGATTTGCTTCAAACCTCTTGCAAAGTAAAGTATATATAGCCAGCAGTGCTCCCACACCACGAAACTCACCCGCAAACACCAGGAAGCCCCCCAAACAGGCCCCCGAAAACGCTACATAGAGCAAAATGTCAGAAATAGCCCAAAAAAAAATCGGCCTGGATTTTGTCCCAACCACTTCTACCCGGTATTAGACCTTCCCAGGAATGCCCCAAGACCCGGCAACCCACCCGCCAAGAAGCATAACACCCCCAAACAGGCCAAAAGCAAAATCTCATACTTGCAATATTTCTGGGCCTTCGGTCCAAACGCGCTGCGTAGCTAGGCCATAAGTCGGGGTTGGCACGACGGATTTCCTGAAAAGCAAATGCAATCAAGATTAGAGTGTCCCAGCAGTGCTCCCAGACCACGAAACTCACCCGCAAACACCAGGAAGCCCCCCAAACAGGCCCCCGAAAACGCTACATAGAGCAAAATGTCTGAAATAGCCCAAAAAAAATCGGCCTGGATTTTGTCCCAACCACTTCTACCCGGTATTAGACCTTCCCAGGAATGCCCCAAGACCCGGCAACCCACCCGCCAAGAAGCATAACACCCCCAAACAGGCCAAAAGCAAAATCTCATACTTGCAATATTTCTGGGCCTTCGGTCCAAACGCGCTGCGTAGCTAGGCCATAAGTCGGGGTTGGCACGACGGATTTCCTGAAAAGCAAATGCAATCAAGATTAGAGTGTCCCAGCAGTGCTCCCAGACCACGAAACTCACCCGCAAACACCAGGAAGCCCCCCAAACAGGCCCCCGAAAACGCTACATAGAGCAAAATGTCAGAAATAGCCCAAAAAAAAATCGGCCTGGATTTAGTCCCAACCACTTCTACCCGGTATTAGACCTTCCCAGGAATGCCCCAAGACCCGGCAACCCACCCGCCAAGAAGCATAACACCCCCAAACAGGCCAAAAGCAAAATCTCATACTTGCAATATTTCTGGGCCTTCGGTCCAAACGCGCTGCGTAGCTAGGCCATAAGTCGGGGTTGGCACGACGGATTTCCTGAAAAGCAAATGCAATCAAGATTAGAGTGTCCCAGCAGTGCTCCCAGACCACGAAACTCACCCGCAAACACCAGGAAGCCCCCCAAACAGGCCCCCGAAAACGCTACATAGAGCAAAATGTCAGAAATAGCCCAAAAAAAAATCGGCCTGGATTTAGTCCCAACCACTTCTACCCGGTATTAGACCTTCCCAGGAATGCCCCAAGACCCGGCAACCCACCCGCCAAGAAGTATAACACCCCCAAACAGGCCAAAAGCAAACTCTCATACTTGCAATATTTCTGGGCCTTCGGTCCAAACGCGCTGCGTAGCTGGGCCATAAGTCGGGGTTGGCACGACGGATTTCCTGAAAAGCAAATGCAATCAAGATTAGAGTGTCCCAGCAGTGCTCCCAGACCACGAAACTCACCCGCAAACACCAGGAAGCCCCCCAAACAGGCCCCCGAAAACGCTACATAGAGCAAAATGTCAGAAATAGCCCCAAAAAAAATCGGCCTGGATTTAGTCCCAACCACTTCTACCCGGTATTAGACCTTCCCAGGAATGCCCCAAGACCCGGCAACCCACCCGCCAAGAAGTATAACACCCCCAAACAGGCCAAAAGCAAACTCTCATACTTGCAATATTTCTGGGCCTTCGGTCCAAACGCGCTGCGTAGCTGGGCCATAAGTCGGGGTTGGCACGACGGATTTCCTGAAAAGCAAATGCAATCAAGATTAGAGTGTCCCAGCAATGCTCTCAGACCATGAAACTCACCCACAAACAGACGGAACCCCCCCTAAGAGCACCTCAAAGGCAAGCAAGTCATCAAAAACACAAAAAAATTTCCGCCTCGGATTTGGCACAAACCACTTTTAGTGCTTCCCAGCAATGGCCCCAGACCCGTCAACTCACCTGCAAAGAGGTAGAACAACACCCCCACAAGTGCTGAGTCTTTCTTCATTGGGCGTAAACCAGCCCTCTGCTTTGATGGAAATAGGAGTCTGGAGGAGGAGGATAGAGGAGCATGTTCTTCTGAACTTGTGAACCTGAGGAATGCAGACTGCGGCACCTTCAAATAAATTAGCAAACAAGTGAAGACAGTTCTGCTGATGGGCTTGTCTTTGTGATTATCTGATTAAAGTTTGAATTATATTAACTGTGCACAACAAAGAAAGACAGACACACAGGAATAAAAGTGAATAAGGATGAAAAAGAAAGTTATTGATTCGTTGTCTCATTTTCAGGGCTCGAAGTCGGAATCACGGTCCAGGAATAAGAATAAGGCTTCGTCATCATACTCTGCGAATTCAGCCCGGGTGAGGTCAGTGCCACCTGACAGAGTAGAAATTCCCTCATCTATGGTGCTGGCCACCTCCTCTTCATCCGGCACGCTCTCTCGTACTCTTATATCTGGTGGTATGAGGTGCTGATTCATCTTGATCATTGTTAACCTCTCCACATTTTTGGGCAAGAGGCGGCTCCGTTTGGGAGTTACAATCCCACCAGCCGCACTGAAAACCCGTTCAGAAGACACACTTGCGAGTGGGCAAGACAAGTAGTTTAAAGCCAGGTTGGTGAGCTGTGGCCACAATTCTTTTTTCCCATGCCAATACGCCAATGGGTCAGAATTAACATAGACCTCTGTGGAGTCATTCAGATAGTCCTTCACCATCGACTCAAGGTCCTCCTCCAAGGTTCCTCCACTTTGCGTAGCTCTTGCTGTGCCTCTGGCCTTTTGAGAACCAAACCCACGCAGAGCTAGCCAATCCTCTTCAGCCTCCAATGTTTCTGCTGCCTTTCGTGCAGATGATGCGGTTGCCGGTGTCTTTAACGGCTGAGAGGTCACTTGTGCCACAGCCACAGGTGCAGAAGTGGATTGTTTTGACTGGGGATGGCCTGCTGATGTACTGCCATTTCCTTCAATTTCCAGCCGTTCTGTTTCAAACTTCTTGGCTGACAAGGCTAGCCAACGTTTGTACTTTGTAACATCTTCATCAGCAAAAGGAAAGAATGCTCTGCCTGCCAGCGCCTTTTTGTAGCGTGGATCCAGAATAGTAGCACAAATGTAATGCTGTTCTGAGTGGATCTTTTGAAGACGTTCATCACCTTGTAGGAGCTCTAATAATGTCTCAGCCAGAAGCAAAGAGTCTTTCTTTTTGTCATCTTTTCGAAACACAGAACACACCTCCTTCAGTTGGTCCTCCAGCATGTACAACAATGGGATAGCTTTTCCCAAATTAGAGTCCTCCTTGCTGACTGCACGTGTGAAGACCTCAAAAGGACGAAGCATGCGTGTTAGGCTTTCAACTATGTTCCATTGCGGCCCACCCATCCTCAGCTCCTCTATACCCTCTTTCAAGAAAAATTGATCGAGTTGCGTATACTGCTCATACAGACGCTCAAGCATGTAGAAGGTTGAGTTCCAACGTGTTACCACCTCCTGGATGAGTGCTTTCACTGGCATTTGACTTTGATATAGCATGCTCCTCAGCTGCTTGCGGGCCTTAAAAGAATGCCTGAAATGCTTGCAAATTTTTCGGCAGTTCTCCAATACACTGTACGCTGCACTGCGTTTATTACCCAAGAATTTTTGGACAACCAGGTTTATACAGTGCGCCAAACACGGCACTCTGAAATAGTAACCGTCCCTCATGGCCTTAACTATATTGGAGCCATTGTCTGTGGAAACATAACCAACCTTGCGTTTTAGTGGGGACAGACAGTTAAGGACCTTTGTGTTAAAGACATCCAAAATGTTTTCTGCTGTGTGACGTTTCTCCAAACCAAACATGGCTAGTGTTGCATGTTTCCGAGCACCTTTAAAAACAATGTTAGTGTCAACACCTGAGTTTAGCTTTGCTTTAGCCCCTGAAAAAGAGACCCAGTGTGCAGTGATGCACATGTAATCAGCGCCTGCGCCACTGGTCCACATGTCTGTTGTCAGATGTATAGTGTGAACAGCACTCTTCTGCAAAGCTGCCCCAATCACCTTCAGAACATCTTCATGTAGTGCTGGAACCGCAACTCGGGCAAAATAGAACCGGCTAGGAACCTTCCATTTAGGGCAGAGCACTGTCACTAATTCTAGAAAACCAACCCCTTCTACAAAAGAAAAAGGGAGAAGGTCCAGAGCTAGCATTTTAGCCAGCTTAGTGTTATACAGACGGGTCATTGGGTGGTTGCGTTCATATTGCGCTTCTGTAAACAACATCTTTTTAATGTTGCCCTGGACCAATGATTTACGGGATGATGATGATCTCTTCGACCCAGTTACGCTCGCTGATGAACTTTTCCGCATTGATGTCTCACTCTCTCCCACACTCTTAGTGTGGCTCCCATGGGGTGTGCTGCTGACATGGGAACTGGGTGTAAGTGAAGTGTTTGAATCGTCTTCTACCTCCTCGTCATCAGCAGATGACAAATCAACGTTTTCATTACGTGCAATTCCGGCTTTCTTGACCGCCTCTAGGTGCGGAAACCATTCGACAGGGTGCCTTCTCTCAAGATGACCTCTCTGGCCTCCGGTACCATAGTTAGAACCAAGCTTACCACGACTAAATCGAAGCTTACAAAGGCTACAAATGGCTACGTTTTCCTTTTTTGGGCAAACACTAAAGAAGTCCCAAACTGGAGACTTGAAATGTCTTCGGGGGCCGGAGGAGGCGGCGATACTGGTGGTGGTGGTCCTGCTGCTAATGACAGATGAAGTGGAGGATGTGGATTGCCGAACTTCAGTACGTTTTGCACTTTCACCACCACGAATTGAGGTCGAGGACGAGGTGGGTACCTTCTTGCGAGGAAGAAATATGGAAGCGGTAGGTTTTGGTGTACTACTTAACTCCAAATCTAATGATTCCATTTCCATTGCCTCCTCGCCGACATCATCATCACGCTCAGCAGCTTCTCGGGATAGGGTCAAAATGTCTCTTTGCTGCATGCCCGGTGGGGCTGCAGTGACCTTTGTGATGACTGCCTCGTCGTCATCGTGAGAGGCTTCATCACCAGCAGTATCTGTCACTTCTTGTTGAGCCTCATCACACTCCATAGGTTTGAGTTTTTGGACGACCTTCCTTTTACGCTTAGGTACCGGTGGCAGATCATGGTGTGCCTCTGCCTCACTGTCAGACCGCAGTTGTCGTGGTTCCCAAGACAGATCACTTGCACCAGAACGAGGTGGGCTTGAAGAAGATGTAGACACCCCCCTTGATCTTTTCCTTGCTAGGGATGTGGAAGACAATGAATGATCATCAGGAGGAGTGGCTTCCAATGATACCTCAGCTTCATTGTCGATTTCCAAATGTGCCCCTACTTCGGGAGGAACAACTATTGTGGGCACTTGTGAACGTCCATGCACCTTTGCTTGCGCATCTCCTTTTGCTGCCTCTCCTTCCACATGTACTTGGGCGTGTACTTGCACATGGTGTTGTTGTTGCGGCTGTGGTTGTTCAACACTTGTCAGATGAGTTACAACAACCTGTGTTGATTCAGGGACATTGCTGCTACTTTCTTGCGATGAGCCAACATCACTGGTCGATGGTGATTGGAGAAGTACACTGACTGCCTCTGAAGCACTCAAGGGCTTTGACTTAAGTTGGCGTGGTGGTGGAGGCACTGAACCCAATGGAGCAGGGGTGCTGCTCTCAGGTTGGTCCCCAGCAGATCCTGCTGCTGCAGGCGTACTTTTTTTTTTGCTCCCAAAAAAAGTGGCGGGTGGCACACCAGCCTCCTTGGTAACTTGCTTCTTCTGCTCCTTACTAGCAACTTTCTTGCTAGAGGAGCTACGGAGAACTTTCTTTGGGGCCATCTTCTTCAGAGCAGGTCAGACAGCAGGCCGCAGTTGCACGAATTGTAGAGTTGTCTGAGGCCAGACGTGACGTCGCGTGACGTTATGCTGCACACACACACCGCTGCAGGACTTCTTCCTGGCACTGGTGGTTCTCTTGAGTCTTGTGCACCTAAAAAAAATGGAAGACAGAGGAACATCAGTTCAGTTATAGAGCACAAAAAAATCGAAAAACACTGCAAAATCAGCACAATCCCAATCCATCCATGCCCTCCATAATGTTTAAATTCAAGACAACCCACAGAAAGACTAGGCCCATGCAAGACTCACTACCCCTGGGCATAAATAAAGGTTGAAAAGTAGGCAAAATGGTTGGAGGCCTAACAACAAAGCCTGCATTCAAAATGGCCACTTGCCTGCCAAGCACATGGCCAGTGCCTGTAGCTGCACTCAAAATGGCCACCAGCCACATGGCATGTCCCTCCCCATGAACACCCCCAAAAATCGAAAAACACTGCAAAATCAGCACAATCCCATTCCATCCATGATGTTTAAATTCAAGACAGCCCACAGAAAGACTAGGCCCCATGCACCACTCACTACCCCTGGTCAAGGCCCCAACAACAGGTCAAAAATCGAAAAACACAAAATTTTACAAAAAAAAAAAATCGAAAAACACAGAAAAATCAGCACAATCCCAATTCATCTATGGCCTCCATGATGTTTAAATTCAAGACAACCCACAGAAATACTAGGCCCATGCAAGACTCACTACCCCTGGCATAAATAAAGGTTGAAAAGTAGGCAAAATGGTTGGAGGCCTAACAACAAAGCCTGCATTCAAAATGGCCACTTGCCTGCCAGCACATGGCAAGTGCCTGTAGCTGCACTCAAAATGGCCACCAGCCACATGGCATGTCCCTCCCCATGAACACCCCCAAAAATCGAAAAACACTGCAAAATCAGCACAATCCCATTCCATCCATGATGTTTAAATTCAAGACAGCCCACAGAAAGACTAGGCCCCATGCACCACTCACTACCCCTGGTCAAGGCCCCAACAACAGGTCAAAAATCGAAAAACACAAAATTTTACAAAAAAAAAAAATCGAAAAACACAGAAAAATCAGCACAATCCCAATTCATCTATGGCCTCCATGATGTTTAAATTCAAGACAACCCACAGAAATACTAGGCCCATGCAAGACTCACTACCCCTGGCATAAATAAAGGTTGAAAAGTAGGCAAAATGGTTGGAGGCCTAACAACAAAGCCTGCATTCAAAATGGCCACTTGCCTGCCAGCACATGGCAAGTGCCTGTAGCTGCACTCAAAATGGCCACCAGCCACATGGCATGTCCCTCCCCATGAACACCCCCAAAAATCGAAAAACACTGCAAAATCAGCACAATCCCATTCCATCCATGATGTTTAAATTCAAGACAGCCCACAGAAAGACTAGGCCCCATGCACCACTCACTACCCCTGGTCAAGGCCCCAACAACAGGTCAAAAATCGAAAAACACAAAATTTTACAAAAAAAAAAAATCGAAAAACACAGAAAAATCAGCACAATCCCATTCCATCCATGGCCTCCATGATGTTTAAATTCAAGACAACCCACAGAAATACTAGGCCCATGCAAGACTCACTACCCCTGGCATAAATAAAGGTTGAAAAGTAGGCAAAATGGTTGGAGGCCTAACAACAAAGCCTGCATTCAAAATGGCCACTTGCCTGCCAGCACATGGCAAGTGCCTGTAGCTGCACTCAAAATGGCCACCAGCCACATGGCATGTCCCTCCCCATGAACACCCCCAAAAATCGAAAAACACTGCAAAATCAGCACAATCCCATTCCATCCATGATGTTTAAATTCAAGACAGCCCACAGAAAGACTAGGCCCCATGCACCACTCACTACCCCTGGTCAAGGCCCCAACAACAGGTCAAAAATCGAAAAACACAAAATTTTACAAAAAAAAAAATCGAAAAACACAGAAAAATCAGCACAATCCCAATTCATCTATGGCCTCCATGATGTTTAAATTCAAGACAACCCACAGAAATACTAGGCCCATGCAAGACTCACTACCCCTGGCATAAATAAAGGTTGAAAAGTAGGCAAAATGGTTGGAGGCCTAACAACAAAGCCTGCATTCAAAATGGCCACTTGCCTGCCAGCACATGGCAAGTGCCTGTAGCTGCACTCAAAATGGCCACCAGCCACATGGCATGTCCCTCCCCATGAACACCCCCAAAAATCGAAAAACACTGCAAAATCAGCACAATCCCATTCCATCCATGATGTTTAAATTCAAGACAGCCCACAGAAAGACTAGGCCCCATGCACCACTCACTACCCCTGGTCAAGGCCCCAACAACAGGTCAAAAATCGAAAAACACAAAATTTTACAAAAAAAAAAAATCGAAAAACACAGAAAAATCAGCACAATCCCAATTCATCTATGGCCTCCATGATGTTTAAATTCAAGACAACCCACAGAAAGAATCAGTCCACCCACCACTGAGTACCCCTGGGAAAAGGCCCCAAAACAGCCCAAAAATCGAAAATCCCAAAATTTTAGTTGCAGCAACTGTAATGCCCCAAACAAACTTACTTGTAAAATTTCTAATCCAACAGTGATCCAAAGAAAGTCAAAAAGGCCTCAAATCCAAAGATCCAGCAGCATCCACAAAAGGTAATCCTTCCAGGTCCACATCCGAATGAAAAGTGACCAGGAGATGGACAAAGCACTGGGAGGAGCCTGCTGAACAGGAACAGGAAGTTGAAGACTATGGGGCACTTCCTTCCTCCCACCCCCCTGCCCCCTCCCCAAAATGGACTCCTCGCTAAAAAAGTGCAGGCAAATGTCAAACTAAGGAGTTATTCACATAAAAATCATCATTTCTAGAAGGTTTATGCTGCTTGCTGGTGGATTTCTTGTGCAGAATTGCAAATTTATATTTTCGCTCGCCGCATCTCAAATCTCGCAAATTGCGAAGTACCGCGAGACGTGATCTCGCCGTACTCGCGTTGACAAACTATCGCTGGCAAGCCGCGATGACGTAATCGCGCTCGCCAATTCCCGCGGGATCACACAGCAAGATCCAAAATGGCGCAGCACTCGCAAACTATCGAAAAAAACAACTCGGCAAACGATGATAAACGCCGCGCGCCGCAAAAATTGTATCACCAACGCCGCGCGCCGCCAAAAAAATCCGCTGCGTGCGAATTTGCGGATTTTGCGGGAAATCCGCAAATCTCGCGGATTGCGGATTTCCCGAAAATCCGCAAAATCCGCGAGCGGAACGGATTTTCCGCCCACGCTTACGAGGTAGGTCACCTGGGGTCTACAGTATTGAAGCTTTTTCTTGGAGACCTTGTGATTGTTTTGTGCCAAAAAGGAAAGCAACGCAAGCGTACTCTGTTCACATTGTGCATAGGAGTCGGCGGCAAGCAGAAGGTCATCCACGTACTGGATGAGCGCAACACCAGACTGCAATTCAAAGGGATCTAGTTGTCGTTTCAAAGCCTGGCTGTAGATGCTAGGGCTCTCAGTATATCCTTGGGGAACTCGACAAAATCTATATGATTTATTATTGAGCGTAAAACCAAACAGATATCTACTATCTGGATGGACAGGGATAGAAAAGAACGCATTCTTTAGGTCGATAACAGTGAAAATGGTGGCCGTCGGAGGAACCAATGTAAGCAAGGTCGTAATATCGGACACCACTGGGTATTGGGGAATGACAATTTTATTTATTTCACGCAAATCAATAATAAATCGATAGATCTTGCCATCTGAGTCTCTCTTAAGAATTGGTAGAATAGGGCTGTTACAGACATTATAAGGGACCTCCTCCACCACCCCTGCAGAAATCAAATCCTGGACAATGTGTGTTAGTGCAATTTCGCCTTCCTTCGAGATCTTATACTGTGGCACTCGTGGTAGGGGGGCCCCCTCCTTAACGGTAATGTGTATTGGTGGAATACGCATCTCTCCCACATCCGTATCTGATGTCGCCCACAACGTGTGCGGCAGAGAGGCCAAAGCGGGAACATCTAAAATGACACAAAATCTGTCATGTTCAGGGCAATCATCAGGGTCAGGGTAGTTATCATTCAGAATAACCCGCACTCCCTCTGGAGCGCAGCGTATTGTTGCTCGAAAATATTTAAGCAAGTCAATGCCCAAAATATTATCTGGGGTATGGGGCGATAACAAAAATTGGCCAAAACTAAAGTACTTGTCAATGCATAATGCAAGGGGCTTGGACAATGGGCTGGGGGAGGGTGTGCCATCAAACCCTACACACGTAATCATTTCGCCAGACAGGGGAGCCCTCGGAACCAAGTTTTTCGACAGAGCGCTACGAGTAGCTCCTGTGTCGACTAGAAACTGGTCAGTAGAACCCAAAATACCCGCTGTTACATATGGACCTTGCTGATCTACTGGCACTTCAACTGATTCCTTACCCCATCCTACGCAATCCTATGCATGCACATAATCCTGATGTTCCACATTCTCCCCTTCCAAAATCTGATATTGATTCCGTCTATCAAACGTATTTCGTTCGTCCTGGCCACGGCCCCTCTCCTCAACCTGTCTACGATCACCTCCTCCACCTCTCATTCCAGTATAACCTCCTCTTGACCTTCCACTACCTCGCCCACGCTGGCTACGCTGTTCACGAAGTACCGGACAATCGTCGGCCCAATGCCCAAACTCCTTACAATAAGCACACTGATCCTCCGCAATGTCCGTACGACCATACGATGCGTTACCTCCACCTCGTCTACCTCTCTCATTCCCTCTACCCTGTGTTCCCCGAACCTGCGCCAACATCACCTTCGTTTTCAATTCCTTCGTCTTTTTCTCTACACTTTCTTTAGCCTCCACCTCCTGCCGCTCATAATACTGAGCCATAGTTAACAAGGACGCAGGGGTCGCCGTGGCCCAGGAACTTTCACTCAATTTCAATCGCTTAGCAATCTCTGGTAGGAGATTAGCCACATACTTATCTACAAACAAATGCCGACCCGTATCGTCAGTTAAAGATTGACCACTGTAATCATGAAATGCCTCCTCGAAGCGTGTAAAGAAATCTGAGACTGTTTCATCTGGTTTCTGCTTGCACGACGTTAACATGGTCCAATCTATCTTTTTGGCAGGAACGAGCGTTTTCAATTTATGCAAAATAGCTGCCGGAAGATCTAGAATTAGCTGACAAGGCTTACATGCTGGTTCTCTATCTAAGTCTGCAGCATTTATCTCTTTCCAGGTCCCCCCCAAAATCGTTTCGTCACTAGTTTTACGAATTTGCCTCCACATATCAGGTGGTAAAATTAGCCCAAAAACCAAATCTATATCTACAAGAGTCATCACACAAGACGATATAGCCCCCTCTACCCCCTCATAGAATGCCGCTGGGTTCTTTCGGAGATCAGGTAAAGAGTTTTTCAGTGCCATAACATCTGCCCTATTCCATGGCGTATATACCCAATTGTACACAAAATACCCTTTCGCATCCTTCGACAACTTATCATCATCCGTACCTTCCCCTTTTGGTGGAACATACAAAGGCGCCGCTTCACGCATAGGCATAACATGCAACGCAGAGCTCTTATCTGAACCACGAAGAGAACACTCCTTAACCGCCTCATCATTTCCCGGCACAGACTCCTTTTGCCTCCGTTTCCGTTCCTGTCGCAAATGGGTTGTCTCATCCCGCAGCGCGATCAAATGCTTGAACAGGTCATCAACATCTGTAAGATCAAAATCACCTTTAGCTAAATTCTCACGATACACCGACAAAACTTTAGGCTCTAACGTATCAGAAAACTCACGATATGCGCTTACAACTTCATCCGCTAGGCTGGACAAAAAATACATTAATTCAAGATCCGACCACCCCGTTTTCTCTGATATCAATTGATCCTGAGTAACACTATGCTTATTCACTTTGCGAGCCCAACTACGTAAATGAGCGGACCTCTCCGCGGTAAACCTGAGAGCCGATACACCCTTCTTGCCCAACTTATCCCGTCCGTCATCATCAGAATCCACAGCTGGAGCCGTCGGCGTAACGTACGGAGGCGGTGACCGATCTAACAAAGAGAAATCATCAATTTCATTATTAAGGACAGGATAAAGTGGTCGGCGAATAGGAAATTGACCAGTCGTTAGCAATTTACGCTCCCGTTCCTCCCTTTCTTTCTTCTCCTGAGCCTCCTTCTCCTCCAGCTGTAAAGCCTTATCCCGAGCAGCCTTGCGCTGCTCTTTGTCCGCCAAGGCAACCTCACGCTTCATTCGTTCACGCGCCGCTTTCTCCCACATTCGCACACAATCAAACATGTTTTGTCTAGACCTGCGTTGAAACATACATTGCTCTACAAATTGGATTTTACTCAAATCGTACGACCCGTGTAGGGGCCATTGCAATTCGGGATCGGCCTTAGTATACTTATGCCATAATTTACCGTACATAATAGGGGGGAGGCCAAACTTAATATACATCTCCCTATTCGGTGTTCCCTCTGGGGGAGCCGGCTGTGATTCCGCTAACCTAATTGAGGTACCATCTCCTAAACAACACATTCCCCGGAGTGTGCTAAAAACAGGCATGTTCAAAGAGTATCACGAAAGCGTGACACCGGACCAAATGGCACTTACAGTTCTTCTCACGATTGTGCCGCTCAAAGGAAAAAAACAAAGTTAGAGAAACATCTCTACATGCCTGCCTATGTGAAGTGCACTACACATATAAGTTCAAAGATCACAAATTCAAAATGTTAGCTAACTCAAATCAAAGTTCATAGAATTCGGCAAGCGTCCTCACCGATCACAAAGCACAGATTTTCAGTAAGCGTCCGAAGACTACCTTACCGAACACAATTCGTAGGACTTCAGTAAGCGTCCGAAGACTACCTTACCGAACACAAAGCTTACCAAATACTCAACTGTCCAGGTTCCAACTGCCAAGGTCTTGTAAGCCAAATCAGCCAAACGGCACTCTCTCAGTGATGCGGACACTTCGAAAACTCAGTCGGAGACCGGCGCCACCTGGAAGGTCAGATCGGAAGGAAAGGAAAAAACACCGTGGCAGCCAAGACTCGGGTCACTCGTGGCAGCGCGCGCCCATGGCGGATTTCCAAGCCTTCGTCACGACCTCTCCTTCGGGCATCCGAGTCGCCGATGAGTCCCTTCGTGGTCGCCAATTGAAGTATTGCGGGGTTCCCAAGGCCTACACGCTCCAGAGATTACCCACTTACACACAAGAACTGTTGGCACGGAAACTGTAAAATGCAAAGAACAAGTTTATTAAGACCCCATGGGGTGGTGGTACACTCAAACAGCACCCTTCGGTAATGCAAGAGGTATCACACCGAACACCGGTGTGACCCCGTTTATATACAATTTTGGGGCAATAAAAGATAGGCGGCATAAGTTAAGACACAGTTTTAGAGACATATATGGTCATGTTTTGGAACACTGCCAGCTCATTGGTGGGTTTCAAACCCGTTGGTCAGTTAGCGGCACATTCCTGAGGGTTTACGGGTCAGTAAGAACTGCGCATGTGTGGCTTGACCAGTACTAAAAATAGCCTGTTGCTGGGCAGATGAGAGTGGTCAGTGGAACGGACAAAGGACTAAAGGGCACGTCGGCCACGAGGCCGCTCATGGTCTAAGATGGCCGCTGCAACATTAAAAAATGGCGTTTATCGTATATAGCCAAGTTAAGGAGGACAACGTGTAGGTTCAGCTAGTCGCTAATCCAAGCGGGCCAATTACGACACTAAGGCTCTGGAGGGATGGTTGCTGGGAAGCAAGGTTACAGACTATGAAGGATTGTATAATTTGCTGATGAGAGAACAAATTTTAAATAATTGTCAGAACCAGCAGTTGCATCAACATTTGGTTGACTCAGATTTGACCTCTCCCCAAGAATTGGGAAAGAGGGCAGATAAATGGGTAAGAACCAGAGTTAAGCAAAAGAACCAGAACCAGAACCAGGGTGGTGACCAGAAGAAAACAGACCAGAAGGGTGGGGAGCAGAAAGCTAAAGACCAGAAGTCTTCAACAGGGCCCCAAACTGAGACAGAGGGTGGGTCCCAAACTTCCAAGAAGAAGAAGAAAGAAGGTCAGAAGAAACCCTGGTGTAAAACTTGTAAGAACACCTCTCACTGGACAAGTGAGTGTAAAAAGGGTGGAGCCCCCAGCACTGCAGCCCCTAAGGCACCTGCACCCACTAGTACAGTTAGCAGTGCTGGTCCTCAAGCCAAGGGATTAGTGGGTATCACTTTGGGAACTGAAGGAGATTCTGACCTAGTCAGAACCCTTACACAGGCTGTTCTGGTTTGTGAAGGGGACATAGATTTGACCCCTGACATAAGTCCCAGTAACCTGGGCAAATACAGACAGACACCTTTGATCAACAATAAAGTGGCTCAAGCTTACAGGGACACATGTGCCAGTGTCACTATGGTGACACCTAACTTTGTGGACCCTGGACAATACATGCCAGGCGATGATTACCTGGTGACCAATGCCAGCAATGTCACTACTACACATAGTGTGGCACTTGTTAACTTTTCCTGGGGAGGGGTAACTGGCCTAAAGAAAGTTGTGGTTAGTGCTGATCTCCCAGTAGAATGTTTGTTGGGCAATGACCTGGAGAACTCTCTATGGTCAGAAGTTGAGTACAGGACTCATGCAGAGATGTTAGGGATATCATCACATGTCCTTGCTGTGACCAGGTCACAGGCCAAAAAGTGCCTCTCTGAACCTCAGGTCTTGGATCCTGGAACAATGGACCAAGTACCTTCCAAGAAGAAGAACAGGAGGGTTAAGGCTGCGCCTTCCCAACTGCCTACAAGTGAGGATCAGGCTTCACAGGAAACTGATCTTGAGACCCCTGAAGGAACTGTCCCTGAAGAACTTGAACCTGATCAGGTTGAGTTTCTGGGGACAGGGGGACCTTCTAGGGCAGACTTGGTTCAGGCTCAGTTAACCTGTCCTTCTCTTGAACCCCTCAGACAGCAGGCTGCTGCTGAGGCTGCTGGGAATGCTCAAGGTGCCCATAAAGTATATTGGGACGATGGACTCCTTTATTCAGAGGCTAGAGACCCCAAGCCTGGTGCTACCAGGAGGTTGGTTATACCTCTGCAATTTAGGGGCTTCCTACTCACCTTGGCCCATGATATTCCTTTAGCAGGACACCTAGGCCAGAACAAGACCTGGGACAGGCTTGTCCCTCACTTTCACTGGCCTCACATGTCTGAAGACACCAAGGAGTTTTGTCGCTCCTGTGAAACCTACCAAGCCAGTGGTAAAGCAGGTGGAACAACAAAGGCCCCCCTGATACCACTACCTGTGGTGGGGGTTCCCTTTGAAAGAGTGGGGATTGATATTGTTGGTCCAATGGATCCCCCTACAGCATCTGGGCACAGATTCATACTGGTGGTAGTGGATCATGCCACCAGGTACCCAGAGGCAATTCCACTTAGGACCACAACAGCTCCTGTTGTGGCCAGGGCCTTACTTGGAGTTTTCTCCAGAGTGGGGTTTCCTAAGGAGGTAATATCAGATGGAGGTGCCAACTTCATGTCTGGATATTTGACAGCTATGTGGAAGGAATGTGGTGTCAACTACAAGTTCACCACTCCTTATCACCCACAATGCAATGGGCTTGTTGAGAGATTTAACAAGACCCTAAAGGGCATGATTAAAGGATTACCTGAAAAGCTCAGGCGAAGATGGGACATCCTACTGCCCTGCCTTTTGTTCGCTTACAGAGAGGTCCCTCAAAAGGGGGTTGGCTTCAGCCCCTTTGAATTGTTGTTTGGGCACCCTGTAAGAGGACCCCTGTGTCTAGTGAAGGAAGGATGGGAGTTACCTCTCAAAAAGCCTAAGCAAGACATAGTGGACTATGTACTTGGTCTCCGCTCCAGGATGGCAGAGTACATGGAAAAGGCATCCAAAAACCTTGAGGCTAGCCAAGAATTACAAAAAGCTTGGCATGACCAAAAGGCTGTCCTTGTTGAATTTCAGCCTGGACAGAAGGTATGGGTGTTGGAGCCAGTGGCCCCAGCAGCACTCCAAGACAAATGGTCTGGACCCCATACAATTCTGGAGAAGAAGGGAGAGGTTACCTACTTGGTGGACCTAGGAACTCCCAGGAGCCCCCACAGGGTGCTCCATGTGAACAGATTGAAGGCATATGTTAGCAGGGCAGACATGGGCTTGCTCATGGCTACAGATGAGGGACAGGAGGAAGAGAGTGACCCTCTCCCAGACCTGCTCACTCAGAACCCTGAGGATGGCTCAGTTGATGGTGTGGCCTTAGGTGGCAGCCTCACTGAACATCAGCAACATGACTGCAGACAAGTTCTACAGGCATACAGGCATATGTTCTCATTGACACCCAGTCAGACTAACTGGTGTACACATGTGGTGGACACTGGTGACAGTCTTCCTATAAAGAACAAAATTTACAGGCAACCTGACCACGTCAGGGACTGTATAAAGACTGAGGTGCAAAAGATGCTGGAATTAGGTGTCATTGAGCCTTCAGAGAGCCCCTCGGCTAGCCCAGTGGTTCTGGTCCCCAAACCTCACACCAAAGATGGCAAGAGAGAGATGAGGTTCTGTGTGGATTACAGAGGACTCAATGCTGTCACCAGGACAGATGCACACCCTATTCCAAGGGCAGATGAGCTCATTGACAAGTTGGCTTCTGCCAAATATTTGAGCACATTTGACTTGACAGCTGGCTACTGGCAAATCAGGTTAGCTGAGGAGTCTAAAGCCAAGACAGCATTTTCTACCCCTTGTGGGCATTATCAGTTTGTGGTGATGCCCTTTGGTTTGAAAAATGCACCTGCCACCTTCCAAAGGTTGGTGAATCAAGTCCTCACTGGGTTGGATGACTTTTGTGCAGCTTATCTGGACGATATTGCTGTCTTTAGCTCCACCTAGGAGGATCACCTGGTCCACCTGAAGGAAGTACTTGAGGCTCTGCAGAAGGCAGGCCTCACTATCAAGGCAACAAAGTGCCAGATAGGGCAGAGTAAGGTTGTATACCTGGGCCACCTTGTAGGTGGAGGCCAAGTTCAACCACTGGAGAGTAAGATCCAGACCATCAAGGACTGGTCCCCTCCAACTACCCAGACTCAGGTCAGAGCTTTCTTGGGCCTGACTGGGTACTACAGGAAGTTTGTTAAGAACTATGGGTCCATTGTGACTCCTCTTAATGATCTGACATCCAAGAAGATGCCCAAAAAGGTTCAGTGGACAGAAATCTGTCAAAAGGCATTTGATGACCTGAAGAAGGCCATGTGCTCTGCACCTATCCTGAAGAGTCCTGACTACTCAAGAGAGTTCATTGTCCAAACAGATGCTTCTGAGTTGGGAGTGGGAGCAGTGCTTTCACAGCTTAATGTAGATGGCCAGGACCAGCCCATTGCTTACATTAGCAGAAGGCTGACCCCCAGAGAGAAACGTTGGTCAGCTATAGAGAGGGAGGCCTTTGCTGTGGTGTGGGCCCTGAAGAAGTTGAGGCCATACTTGTTTGGTACTCACTTCAAGATTCAGACCGACCATAAGCCCCTCCTATGGCTTAATCAGATGAAGGGTGAAAACCCCAAACTACTCAGGTGGTCCATTTCCCTACAGGGGATGGACTTTACAGTGGAGCACCGCCCAGGGACTGACCATGGCAACGCAGATGGTCTCTCCAGGTACTTCCACTTAGAACATGAAGACACAACTGGTCAAGGTTAGTCTAATGTCCCTGCATTTTGGGGGGGGTTATGTAGGAGAGTAGGGTCTGCTATCCTATGGTCACCCCAAATTTTCGCTTTTTGCTTCACTGGTTTCTGACTTAATGTGGCTGTGGGCCTGCTAATCAGACCCACAGCCTGCTGTTCTCTCTCTAAATTACTGCCAATGCACTTTAGGTGCATTACGAATTGGAACTGGTTCACCTTATGAGCCCCTGTATTAGTGCACCCTAGGTGCCCAGGGCATAGGTGTATCCAAGGCCTACCAGGGGCTGCAGCATGTATTGTGCCACCCCTGGCCTGGCCTCCATATTTGACACAACTGGCTGATCACTCAGCTGGGGTAAGTCGGTGTAACCACCTCTTACTTAGGTACAGTATGTCTGTGCCTAACCCTAAACTGGACACATATGTTCCTATCAGCCACTCCTATGGAAGGCCTCATCAATCCTGGAGGCAGAGTGCTTGGAAATATGTGAGATGGTGCTCTAGCATGAGCTGAGCCTGTCTGCAGCTGTCGGGAACCACTCCCTAAGCTGTTCCGGGATATTGCCATACCATATACTCTTAAGTGCATTATAATCCTCGCGGTTATTTGCTATCTTTGGTTTGGCTTTATCAAAACATGTCGAGTAAGGTGTCATACGAATTGGAATACTATCCCCTCGCCAATTCTGGCGACGGGGAAAGCATTCCACCCTTCTAGAGGGACACGACATGTGTGTAGCCTTAACCCCGGTTAAAGTTAAACAGAGCCTCAGCATCACAAAATGGATGCTGCCACCACAGACACGAGTCTGGCCTCCTGCTGCTGACCGAAACTCGGCAGATGGTGGCCTGGACAAAGGGTTTCCTGCCTTGGGAGGTGCGAGCACCACCCCAGACAGGATTTTGTGTATTGGGTAGGACAGGGCTGAATAGAATCAGACATGCCCGGGGCACACAAGGTGTCCCCGTGCATAGGCCAGTCCAAACCGGTCCTGGGACTTTCCAGACCCAGGCCTGGCGCGGAACTGGACAAAGGAAAGGGGGTGTAACCGCCCCCCTTCCTGGTTCCTCCCAGAGGAGGGACCTAGTAGGTGATCCACCCCTCAGATTGGGAATAAGAGAGGGAGCAGTGCCATTGCACAGCAGATCATCCTGAATCAACTTTACACGAAGAAGAAGACTGGACTTCGACATTCTGCTGCACAGAAGACTGAAGAGAATCTCCCTTGTGGCCTAGGAGTGGCCACCCTGTGAACACAGGTACCAACCAGCAACTCGACGTCTGCTTTGCCGCCGCCTCCCGCCGGAGACCGAGCCCAGAGCCCGACAAGAACCAGACTCCCAGACTTCTCAGAGCTCGATCCACAGTCCCTGCAAAGAAGGGACCCGTGGAGGCACCGAGTGACGTGGGACCGGACCTCTTGGAAGACACTCGAAAAGCTGACTGCGCAGCTTCTGAGGCATCCTCGACGTTGTGCTTTGGGGACTGAGAACCCCCACCACCGAGCAGCCCTTGCACCGAAGATCAGCCCTCCAGCATCTCCACGATCTGCGTGGGGCCCTTTTGCATTGTGCCACTCGACGCGCCATCCCGGCCACTAGCCACGTGGTCAGCGGCCATCTTGGCGACGAACCCGAAGATTTACACAGCAGGTCTGGTTGCTCCAGGCCTACCCAAGCTCCTGTGAAAAGGAGCACCCGCTCTGACCTTGCTGGTCCGAGTGTTAAGCATCTTTCAACTTCTGCCTGGCTTGCCTTTGCCAAGGCCTGTTTGCTCTGCTCGAGGTGCCGACACCGCCAACAGCGAGAAGCCTGCGTGGGACAGCTCGTGACCGACTCCTGGACGTCCTCGACCCCGGGTATCCACGTGGCTGCAGAAAGAAGCTACCCGACAACGCCTGTTTGCACCCGACATCGCCTGGTTCCAATCTGGTTCCACGGTAGTCACTGGCTAGTGACTTTGAACACTGTCCCCTCTGCTTTCAGGTCTTCACATCTTCAGATCCACCCTTGGATCCACTGGAACTCTTCTCATCGAGCCGCCTGCAGCATCTTCAGCTCCAAGCACCATCGACCAGCGTGACGAAACCCGACACGACTTCGACCCTGTGCACCCGCTTCCTGTGGGTGAGGTAACTCAGCTCCGCCGGTGCTCCTGCACTGGTACACATCCCAAGGGCCTGTGTTTTAAGTTTCAGCTCCGTAGGTCACTCGGAAGGTTCCTAACTTTCTAACTTTGTACTTTTTATGCACCATAGACTTTGTATTGGAAAGTGCGTGCACTTTGAACACTGCACCCGAGTCCCGTGGGCCTCTCCCGACTTAGTCACAGTTAGTCTCGAATAGCTCCAGCGATTCCCAAGGCCCTAGGCCTCTTCACTTTCCTCCTGGTATCTCTTATACCACTTTCTTAGTATATTGTTTAGGTGGCCCCTAGGGCTCATCCATATTGTGCAACTTTTGTGTATTTTAAACTGTCTTGTGATTTAACGCTTGTGCTTCTGTGCTCATAAAGAGTCCAGGGGATTTTATAGTTAATAAATCAATATATATTTTCAATATATATCTGTGTGGTGTCCCTTTCATTTGGTATTCAAGGGGGTTGTGTGTGGTATAACAGCTGGCTTCACATGCCTTTCAGAGTTTAGCCTAAGACTGCTTTGTCCACGTTACCACTAGGATAACTGGTCTACAAGGTTGAATTACAACCATCATCATAAGGGTTGCTTGGCATGGTACAAAGTGATCACTAAGAATTAGTGAGCATTATATACCAGGCCAACTTCTCACATTACTACTCTATGTTTATTTATGCTCATAGAGTTGGAGATGTTAGGAGGTGGACCATTTTGTGCAACATACTGGTCCAAAGGAGTTCCCAATTTGCTGAACAGACAGTGTTGGTGAGTGAATGGATGGCTCAGTGGTATATGTGTGAGTAACTACATATGTGAAAGGCAGTATATGAGTGATGGAGTATATAAGTGATGATATGTGAAAGTTAGTCATTGTGGGAGTGGCTTTATGGATGAGTGTCGGCTTGTGTCGGTGATTGTGTAATAGAGTAAGTATGTGTTAGTATCTGTATGAATAAGGGAGGTGGTATGTGTATAACTGTATAGTTTAGTAAATGGCAGTGTGATTCAGTCTTTGGATGACTCACTAGGTGTGTGAGTACCTCTGAGGATGATTGGCAGTATGTGAGTGTCTGTATGGGTGAATGAGTGCATATATCAGTGGTTGTATTGATGAGTGACAGCGTGTATGAGTGACTATATGGTTGAGTGAGTGGATGTGTATAGACCTATGAATTAGTAAGTGGGTATTTATAAACTGGTATTGGTGTGCCCATGGTTTCGTGTATCATAGTCTGTATTTACAGTGGGGGTATGAAAGGTTATTTTAGGGTGTGAAGACGTGTATCAGATATTAAGTGGATGATGTTATCAGTGATGTCATCAGTGATGTCATTTCAGATGTCATCAGTGATGTCATCAGTGATCTATCTGACCATGTCATGAGTGATGTAATATGTGACGTCTTCAGCAGTGCAGTATTGGGGTGCAAGTTATAGTTAGCTCAGCTAACTATAACGGCCACATTTCTCTGGTTTTGTAAGAGTGAAATGTCAGTCTAGCTATAACGTCCCTGAAACCTGTTGTTTTTCAGTGGATTTCCTTTTTTTATTTTTTATTTTTTTTATTAAAAATGTTACCACTTTTTTCACAGGGCACAGTCAGTCATGAAAAATCAAAGCCAGTACATTTAAAAATCCAGCATGTACATAAACATAAGTAAACATAAGCATGATCTGAAGCACTTGTAACATTTTTAATCTTGACTGCATCTGTGTATATGTACGTGCATTGAGAAGACAGAAGGTAATGCATAGATTAGCCTAAAAATTACTACAATATAGACAAATCAAATAAAGTAGATAAAGAAAATAAAGCATAAGACAAAAGCAATAGCTAGACAACAGGAGCTTGCTTTTCCTTCCAGTTATTTAAGGGCTCCCATATTTGTGACCCTGCTATTCTTTCCCTTCTTTGTATTAATCCCCTTCTTGAGATTATAGACACTTAGCAACCTGGCCAACCTTTGATGCAGAATAGGTGGAAGTCGATCAAGCCATGCTGAGGCAATACAAATTCGTAACACTGCCACTGCAACAAATAAGAAGTGGCCGAATTGAGCCTGAGTGCCATCTTCGCTTACCCCAAGCAAGATTCTTGCTGGCGTTAAACTGATCTCTATTTCCAAGGGCCTTTTTAAAAACAGTTTGATGGAACCATGTAGAGGCTGTAAGAATGGAAACGTAGCAACAATATGTACTCTGTCCGCTTCTAAACTATCACAACAAGGGTAGCTGATTTCCTGTGTTCCCCCATTGCGCAATCCTAGCTGGCGTGTAGTATATTGAATACATTTTTGTATAATGTTGCACCTGGAGGGCCGCTGAGCAAAGAATTTTCCGACCTAAGTCTAATGACAAGCGAAAACCCTCCTGCCCTATCCCTAATTTATCTGCCCATTTGATATTGTACTTCTCGAGGTCATCATCTCTATTTTCAATCAGCTCCGCATAGAATTTTTTAATCGTACAGCCAGTTCCACCTTGGATTACTTCCATAATTGCATTCTTCCCAAACCCCCTTGGATCACCTTTTTTAGTGGCATGGAAACTCCTGACCTGTAAATACTTTAAAAAGTTCCTTGGACTGAGACCATGAGTCCCGAAACCCCCATAATACCCCCCAACTTTATCAACCCCCGCCAACCCCACTCGGTAGTGTAGGATTCTCAAATAACGTAGTGTATGCATTAAATTTCCCTAAACCAAACTTTTTCATGAATGCCTTCCAAATATTGTGTGCTGCAATAACGGTTTTAAACTTAGTTCTTTTAAAATAACTGGGGTCAGGATATTTCAAAAAGGCGTTCTCTGTCTTCCCACCAAGCACAAGTGCGTATTTAGCAATACATCCTAGTGTATCCTCTGCTTCAGTCTCAGCTCCTCCTAGCAACCCCGTCATGTATATTAGCGCTGTTGCCCAATAATAGAGCTTAAAATCGGGCAAGGCCCATCCTCCTCTTTCCCTGGGAAGCAACATATACCTCAGCGCCCTTCTAGTCTTACCATTTGCCCAAAGTAATCTGTTTATCATCTGCTCTAATATGTTAAACCACTTTACCTCAAACATAAGTGGGATTGCCGTGAACAGATAGAGACATTTTGGGAGAAGGATCATTTTAACAATATTGGTGCGACATACTATTAACAAATGTAGGTTATGAAACCTATCCAGATCCTTCTTGATTTTACTGATTATTGGCCCTATATTTATCTCTACCAGGTGATGGAGTGATGACCGCCACGTCATCGTCGTAAGACAAGATCTTGCAATGACCTCTTTGGGTCTCCACTTGGGGAATCCTGTTGTTCACCTACAATTTACGAACTAATGGGTCTATGTACATAGCAAAAAGGAGTGGAGAACATGGGCAGCCTTGTCTCGTACCTCGTTCAATCTGAAGGAGCGAGGTGTATCCTGCATTTACCTGAATTTGTGCTGTGGGAACTATGTATAGTGCTTGTAACGTCTTAATAAAGCCCTCCCCAAAGCCAGATCGCCTCAAAACTGACCACAGGAAATTCCAGGAGACCCAATCAAATGCTTTTTCAGCGTCCAAAAGCATGACTGTCATCGAGTCTCCTGGAACTTCTGTGCCATCGAATAGAGTGATAACTCTACGTATGTGGTGTGTCGTGCCTCTCTCTGGAATGAAATCATGTTGGTTAATGCTAACCAGTGTGCCTATTACCTTTGAGAATCTTGCTGCCAATGCTTTGGAAAAGATCTTCGCATCTGAATTCATGACCGTGATTGGCCGGTAGGACCCTGGTTCTCTGGATAGCTTTACTTTCTTTAAGATAATTACTATATCTGCTCCTGAGCAGGTGTCCGGTACCAACATACCTAGCTGCGCCTGTTGTATTGTGGTGACCAGGTCAAAACTATTTACATCATGAAAAACTTTATAAAATTCGAATGGGATCTGGTCTGGTCCTGCTCCTTTGCCCGAAGGCAGATTTGACAGGGCGGCCATATTCTCTTCTGTCTCCAGAGGTGCGTCTAAAGTTTCCTTATCGTCCTCAGATAGGATAGAGGTGGGGGTGTCGCTGGATTTCTCTGGGATCTTTTGGTT
Source organism: Lissotriton vulgaris (assembly GCF_964263255.1). NCBI lineage: Eukaryota > Metazoa > Chordata > Amphibia > Caudata > Salamandridae > Lissotriton > Lissotriton vulgaris. The sequence goes on from NC_141693.1 coordinate 490,809,665, forward strand.
GTGCCTCCTTATATAGTGTGAATTAAAACTGTCTGAAAACTTTGCGAATTTCCTCAGTATCTGTAACGAGGCGTCCAGTGGTACCCTCTATCTCTTTCACTTCGCCTAGAGCTGCTTTCTGCCTAACCTGGACAGCTAAGGTGTGGCCCACCCATTCGCTAAGTTCATAGCACTGTTCCCTTTTGGCTAAAAAGATGTCAGCAGCTTTGATGGTTATGCTCTCTTCTGCTTCAGCTTTCGCCCTAGTGGATTTCTAAGGCTTTTTGAATGCTAATTCCTAGCTATAACGTCCGTAAAAACCTCCGGGTTTTTTCAGTGAATTTCTAAGGATATTTAAATATTATTTACTAACTTTGATGTCCCTGAAACTTGTGGTTTTTTAGTGAATTCCTAAGGTTTTACAAATGCTAATTTCTAACTATGCCTGCTTAGGTAGAATATGTACAGAAAGAGGAAGAAAGGTGCATAAAGAATCAAGAGAAGTGTAAAAAAAGGGAAGAGAAGTGCAAAAAGAGGAACAAATGTTCAGAAAGAAGCAAGAAAAATGCAGAAAGAAGCAACAGATGTCCTCAAAGAGGAAGGAAGGTGGAATAAAAAGCAAGAGAATTCCAGAAAGAAACAATAGAAGTACAGAAATGGCCTACTTTGACTGTACCTTTCCACAGACTCATACAAAGTAGCCTAATCACTCATCCTTCTTCCAAGATGTCTTAAACCTCACTTTTCTCTTCAAAGCTCACTATTCATCGACTGCTCCAAATGTTAGGCATACCAATTGTAAACCAGCTAACGTAACCATATCACTGTTGTAAGTCTCAAAAAGTTTGTGGAGGTATGCATGCATGTGTGTCTGCTTTCAACTAGTGACATGTTACATAAAAATAAACATACCAATACTTGAATACCTGTGTTTCAAACAGCATAATCTGTATATCCGTGTACAAAAAAGTGAATGCATTTCTTTCTCCTCACTATACAGGGTACATGGGTATTCAATAGTACATTTGAAGGGTTCTATAACACCTATGTACATAAGACATGTCTGCCTGTGCAACTGAATGACAGAGCTGAACTAAGAAGATTTGACCACCTATAGTAGAAGTTACCCACTTTTTAAGCTAAGAACACATGTACAAGTAGACATATATTGTAGTCATGAGAGCACGCAAACCTTTAAACTTGAGAGCTTGCACTTCAAATTTGAGTAAAGAAAGAAGTGAGAGAAGTACAGAAAGAGGCCAGAGAAGAGCAGAAACATCAAGACAGGTGCAATAAGAGTAGTAAATGTGCAGAAAGAGGCAAGAGAAGTGCAGAAAGAAGCAATAAATGTGCCAAAACCACAAGAGAAGTGCACAAAGAGGCAACACAAGTGCAGAAATAACCAAGAGAAGTGCAGAAAGAAGCTAGAGAGGTGAAGAAAAAGGAAGAAAGGTGTAAAAAGAAACAATAGTGGTGCAGAAAGAGGAAAAAAGCTCCATAAAGAAGCAAGAAAAGCATAGAAACAGGCAATAGAAGTGCATAAAGAGGAAGTAAGATGCAGAATCAAGCAAGAGAAAAGCAGAAAGAAGCATCAGAGGTGCAGAATGAGGCAAGGGAAGTGCAGAAAATGGTAGGAGAGTTTAAGAAACAGGCAAAAGAGATACAGAAAGAAGCAAGAGCAGTGAAGATAGAACCAACAGAGGTGCAGAAGGAGGCAAGATGGGTGCAGACAAAGCAAAAGGGATGCAGAAATTTGAAAGAGGTCCAGAAAGAAGCAAGAGCAGTACAGAATGAACCTACAGAGGTGCATAAACAGACAATAGGGGTACAGAAAGAGGCAGGAGCAGTGCAGAAAGAAGCAACAGAGGTGCAGAAGGAGGCAAGAGAACTGCAGAAAGAATCAAGAGAGTTGCAGAAACGGGCAAGAGAGGTGCAGAAAAAGGGAACAGGGGTGCAAAAAGATCCAATTGAGGAGCAGGAAGAGGTAATAAGGGTGCAGGAAGAGGCAAGAGGGATGCAGAAAGAAGCAAGAGAGGTGCAGACAAAGCAAGAGAGGTGCAGAAAAAAGCAAGAGAAGGGCAAAAAGAAACAACAGAAGTGCAGAATGAGGCAAGAGTGGTGCAGAAAGAGGTAAGAGAAATACAGAAAGAAGCAACAGAAGTGCAGAAGTTGGCAAGAGAAGTGCATAAAGAGGCAAGAGAGTTTCAGAAACTGTCAAAAGAGGTGCAAAAAGAAGGAAGAGCAGTGCAGAAAGAATCAACAGAGGCGCAGAAGGAGGCAATAGCGGTGCAAAAAGAGGCAAGATGGGTGCAGACATTTGTGAGAGAGGTGCAAAAAGAAGCAAGAGCAGTTCAAAAAGTACCAACAGAGGTACAGAAGGAGGCAAGGGGGTGCACAAAGAGGCAAGTGAAGTGCGGAAAGAAGCAAAAGAGGAGGAAAAAGAGGAAGGGGGTTTAGAAAGAGGCAAGAGAGGTACAGAAAGAGGCAAGAGAGGTGCACAAAGATGGAAGAAGGGTACAAACATAGATAAGAGGGTTTCGAAATAAGGAAAAGAGGTACAGAAAGAAGAAAAAGAAATGTAGAAACAAGCAACGGGGTGCAGAAAGAGGCAAGAGGGGTGCAGAAAGAACCAAGAGAAGTGCAGAAAGAAGCAACAGAGGTGCAGAAAGCGGCAGTTAAAGAACAGAAAGAGGCAAGAGAGTTGCAGAAACATGCAAAGGAGGTTGAAAGTAGAAAGAGTGGTGCAGAAAGAAGCAAGAAAGTTGCTGAAAGAAGAAAGAGAAGCACAAAAAGAAGCAACAAAGGTGCAGAAAAGGGAAGCGGGGTAGAGAAAGAGGCAAGAGAAGTGCAGAAAGAAGCAACAGAGATGCAGAAAGGGGGAAGAGGCGAAGAGAAAGAGGCAAGAGGGGTGAAGAAAGAAACAAAAGAAGTACAGAAATGAGGAACAGATGTTCAGAAAGAGACAAGTAGGGTGCAGAAAGAGGGAAGAGGAAGGCAGGAAGAGGCATCAGGGGTGCAAAAGAAGCAAGAGAGGTACAGAAAGAAGCAAGAGAAGTGCAGAAAAAAACAACAAAAGAGCAAAAAGATTGATGAGGGGTGGAATGAGAGAAAAGAGGGGTACAGAAAGAGGCAAGAGGGGCTCAGAAAGAGGCAAACGGGGTGCAAAAGAAGCAAGACAGGTACAGAAAGAAACAAAAGAAGTACATAAATAAGGAACAGATGTTCAGAAAGAGGCAAGAAGGGTACAGAAAGAGGGGAGAGGGTGTGAAAGAGACACGAGGGGTGCAAAAAGAAGAGAGGTGCATAACGAAGCAATAGAAGTGCAGAAAGTAGCAACAAGTGCAGAAAGAGGAAAGGGTATGTGGAAAGAGGCATGAGAAGTGTAGAAAGAAGCAACAGAGATGCATAAAGGGGTAAGAGGGCTGGAGAAAGAGGCAAGAGGGAAGCAGAAAGAAGCAAGAGAGGTACAGAAAGAAACAAAAGAAGTGCAGAAAGAAGAAACAGGTGCAGAAAGAGGCAAGAGGGGTGCAGTAAGAGGGAGGAGAGCAGTGCAGAAAGAGGCACAAGGTTGCAGAAAGAAGCTAGAGAAGTGCATAAAGAAGCAAGAGGAGCGCAGAAAGAAGCAATAGAGGTGCAACAAGGAGGAAGAGGGGTACAGAAAGAGGCAAGAGGGGTACAGAAAGAAGCAAGAGAGGTACAGGAAGAAACAAAAGAAGTGCAGAAAGAATGAACAGAGGTACAGAAATAGGCAAGAGGGTAGAGAAAGAGGGAAGAGGAAGACAGAAAGAGGCACAAGGGGTGCTGAAAGAATCCAGAGAGGTGCAGAAATCAGCAAGAGAAGGGCGGAAAGAAGCAACAGAGCTTCAAAAAGAGGCAAAAGGAGTGTAGAAAGAGGGGTGCAGAAAGAGGCATGAGAGGTACAGAAAGAAACAAAAAAAAAGTGCCGAAAGAAGGAAGAGAGGTGCAGAAAAAGTCAGGGAATCTGGAAAGAAGGAAGAAGGTGCAGAAAGATGCAAGAGAGGTGCAAAAGAGGGAAGCGGGTACAGAAATAGGAAATGGGGTGCAGAAAGAAGCAAGAGAGCTGCAGAAAGAAACAAAATAAGTGCAGAAAGAAGGAACTGAAGTGCAGAAAGAGGCAAGAGGTGTTCAGAAAAAGGCAAAAGAGGTGCAGAAAGAAACAAGAGATGCAGAAAGAAACAAAAGAGATGCAGAAAGAAGGAAAGACGGAACAGAGGTACAGAAAGAGGCAAGAGAGGTGCAGAAAGAGGAAAGTAGAGTGTGAAAGAGACACGAGGGATGGAGAAAGAAACAAGAGAGGTACAGAAAGAAGCAACAGAGTCAGAGAAAGACGGAAGAGGGGTGGAGAAAGAGACAAGAGAGGAGCAGAAAGAAGCAATAGAAGTGCAGCAAGAAGCAAGGGTAGTGCAGAAAGAAACACCAGAGGTACAGAAAGTGGGAAGAGGGCTGCAGAAAGAGGCATGAGAAGTGCTAAAAGAAGCAACAGAGATTCATAAAGGGGGAAGAGGGTTATAGAAAGAGGCAAGAGGAAAGCAGAAAGAAGCAAGAGAGGTACAGAAATTAACAAAAGAAGTACAGAAAGAAGGAATAGAAGTGCAGAAAGAGGCTAGAGGGTTGCAGGAAGAGGGAAGGGAGCAGTGCAGAAAGAGGCACAAGGGTTGCAATAAGAAGCGAAAGAGGTGCAGAAAGAAGCAACAGAAGTTTAGAAATAAGCAACAGAGGTGCAGCAAGGAGGAAGCGGGTTGGAGAAATATGCAAGGGGATGCAGAAGAAAGCAAGAGAGGTGCAGAAAGAAACAAAAGAAGTGCAGAAAGAAGGAACTGAGGTGCAGAAAGAGCGAGGAGGGTGCAGAAAGAGGTAAGTGGGGTGCATAAAGAAGCCATAGAGGTGCATAAATAAGCAAGATAAGTGCAGAAAGAAGTAACAGAGCTACAGAAAGAGGCAAGAGGAGTGTATAAAGAGGGGTGCAGAAAGAGGCACGAGGGTTGCAGAAAGAAGGAAGAGAGGTGCAGAAAGAAACAAAAGAAGTGCAGAAAGAAGGAACAGAGGTGCAGAAAAAGTCATGGGATATGGAAAGAAGGAAGAGTGGTGCAGAAAAATGCAAGAGAGGTGCAAAAAGAGGGAAGAGGGATGCAGAAATAGGAAATGGGGTGCAGAAAGAAGCAAGAGAGCCACAGAAAGAAACCTAATAAGTGCAAAAAGAAGGTACAGATGTGCAGAAAGAGGCAATAGGTGTACAGAAAGAGACAAAAGAGGTGCAGAAAGAAACAAGAGGTGCGGAAAGAAACAAAAGAGATGTAGAAAGAAGGAACAGAGGTACAGAAAAAGGCAGGAGGAGGGCAGAAAAGGGGAAGGGGAGTGTGAAAGAGATACGAGGGATAGAGAAAGAAACAAGAGAGGAGCAGAAAGAAACTATAGAGGTGCAGCAAGAAACAAAAGAAGTGCAGAAGGAAGGAACAGAGGTGTAGAGAGAGGCAAGAGGGCTGCAGAAAGCGAGAAAAAGGGGTACAGAAAGACACAGTGAGGAGTGCAGAAAGAAGCAAGAGAGGTGCAGCAAGGAGGAGGAGGGGTGGAGAAAGAGGAAATAGGGGTCCAGAAAGCAGCAAGAGAGGTGCAAAAAGAAACAAAAGAAGTGCAGAAAGAAACAAGAGAGAGCAAAAAGAGGGAAGAGGCGCGCAGAAAGAAGCCAGAGAGGGGCTTGAAATAAGCAAGAGAAGTGCAGAAAGAAGCAACAGAGCTGCAGAAAGAAGGAGGAGCACTGTAGAGAATGAGGTGCAAAATAATTGCGGAACTAAGGAACAGAGGTGCAGAAAGAGGCAAGGGGGTACAGAAAGATCTGAAAGGGGTGCAGAAAGAAGCAAGAGGTGTAAAAAGAAATAAAAGAAGTACTGAAAGAAGTAACAGAGGTACAGAAAGTAGCAACAGAGGTGCAGGAAGAGGGAAGAGGGTGGAGAAAGAGACAAGAGAGGAGCACAAAGAAGCAATCGTGGTGCATCAAGAAACAAAAGAAGTACAGAAAGAAGAAACAGAGGTTCAGAGAGAGGCAAAAGGGCTGCAGAAAAAGGGAAGAGTGGTGCAGAAAGATGCACAAGGGGTGCAGAAAGAACCAAAAGAGGTGCATAATGAAGCAAGGGAAGTACAGAAAGAAACAACAGAGGTGCAGAACAAGGGAAGAGGGATGTAGAAAGAGGCAAAAGAACTGTAGAACAAAGAAACAGAGATGCAGAAAGGGGAAGATGGGTAGAGAAAGAGGCAAGAGGGAAGCAGAAAGAATCAAGAGAGGTACAATAAGAAACAAGAAGTGCAAAACGAAGGAACAGAGGTGCAAAAAGAGGTAAGAGGGGTGCAGAAAGAGGGAAGAGCTGTGAGAAGGAGGCAAAAGGGGCAGCAAGAAGCAAGAGAGGTATAGAACAAAGCAAGAGATGTGCAGAAAGAAAAAAGAAGGAAGAGGGGTGGAAAAAGAGGCAAGAGAAGAGAAGAAAGAAGCAAGAGATGTGCAGAAGGAAACAAAAGAAGTACAGAAAGAAGGAACAAAGGGGAAGAAAGAGGCAGGAGGGGTGCAGAAAAAGAGAAAGGGGTAAAGAAAGTGGCACTAGGGGTGCAGAAAGAAGCAATAGAGGTGCAGAATGACGTAAGGGAAGTACAGAAAGAAACAACAAAGGTGCAGAACAAGGGAGGAGGGATGTAGAAAGAGGCAAGAGGCCTGTAGAACAAAGCAACAGAGTTGCAGTAAGGGGAAGATGGGGTAGAGAAAGATGCAAGAGGGAAGCAGAAAGAAGCAAGAGAGGTACAATAAGAAACAAGAAGTGCAGAACGAAGGAACAGAGGTGCAAAAAGAGGTAAGAGGGGTGCAGAAAGAGGGAAGAGCTGTGAAGAAGGCGGCAAAAGGGGGCAGAAAAAAGCAAGAGAGGTATAGAACGAAGCAAGAGATTTGCAGAAAGAACAAAGAAGGAAGAGGGTTGGAGAAAGAGGCAAGAGAAGAGAAGAAAGAAGCAAGAGATGTGCAGAAGGAAACAAAAGAAGTGCAGAAAGAAGGAACAAAGGGGCAGAAAGAGGCAGGAGGGGTGCAGAAAAAGCGAAAGGGGTAAAGAAAGTGGCACTAGGGGTGCAGAAAGAAGCAATAGAGGTGCAGAAAGAAACAAAAAGAGAGCAGAATTATAGAACTGTGGTGCGAAAAGAGGCAGGGGCTACAGAAAGAGGGACAAGATATACAGAAAGAGGCAAGAGTGGTGCAAAAAGAGGGAAGAGTGTTGCAGAAAGAGGCATGAGGGTACAGAAAAAAGCAAGTGATATGCAGAAAGAAACAAAGGAAGTGCGGAAAGAATGAAGAGAGGTTCAGAATGAGGCAAGAGAGTTGCAGAAAGATGGATGAGGGTGGGAAAGAGATAAGGGGGTACAGAAATAAGCAAAAGAGCTGCAGAAAGAAACAAAAGAAGTGCAGAACGGAGGAACAGAGGTGCAGAAAGAGGCAGGAGGGGTGCAGAAAGAAGCGAGAGGTGCATATAGAAACAAGAGAACTACATAAAGAAGCAAGAGAGGTGCAGAAAGAGGCAAGAGAGGTGCAGAAACAGGCAAGAGAGGTACAGAAACAGGCAGGAAAGGTACATATAGAGGGAACGGGGATGCAGAATGAGGCAAGAGAGGTGCAAGAAGGAAAAAGAGGGATGCAGAAAGAGGGGAGAGATTTGTGGAAAAAAAGCAACAGAGGTGCTGAAAGAGGCAAGTGAGGTGCAGAAAGAAGCATGAGAGATACAGCAAGAGGCAAAAGAAGTGCAAAAAGAAGCAACAGAGGTACAGAAAGAGGCAAAAGGGGTGCAGAAAGAGGGATGAGCAGTACAGAAAGAAGCAAAAGAGGTGATCAAAGAGGCAAGAGGGATGCCGAAAGAGTCAAGAACAGTGCAAAAAGAACCAAGAGAAATGCAGAAAGAAGCAACAGAGGTGTAGACGGAGGCATGAGATCTGCAGAAAGAAGGAAGAGAGGTGCTGAAAGAGGCAAGAGTGATGCAGAAAGAGGGAAGAGAGTTGCACAAAGAAGGACGAGGGGTACAGAAAGAGGCAAAAGGGGTGCATAAAGAATCAACAGGAGTGCCAAAAGGGGCAAGAGAGGTGCAGAAAAAAAGCAAGTGAAGTGTAGAAAGAGGCAAGAGATGTGCAGAAAGAAGCAAGAGGGCTGCATGAACAGACAATAGAGGTGCAGAAAAAGCAAGACAAGTACAGAAAGAGGCGATAGAGGTACAGAAAGAGGCAAGATAGGTACAGAAACAGGCAGGAAAGGTGCAGAAAGAGGGAACAGGGGTGCAGAAAGAAGCAGGAGAGGTGCAGAAAGAAAAAAGAGGGGTGCAGAAAGAGGGACAAGATCTTCAGAAAAAAGCAACATAGGTGCTGAAAGAGGCAAGTGAGGTATAGAAAGAAGCAACAGAGGTGCAGAAAGACGCAAGTGGGGTGCAGAAAGAGGAGAGAGAAGTAAAGAAAGAAGCAAAAGAGGTGATCAAAGAGGCAAGGGGGATGGTGAAAAAGGCAAGAGCAGTGCAGAAAGAACCAAGAGAAGTACAGAAAGAAGCAACAGAGATGTAGAAGGAGGCATGAGGGGTGCAGAAAGAAGGAAGAGAAGTGGAGAAAAAAGCAACAGAGGTGCTGAAAGAGGCACAAAGGGTACAGAAAGGGGCAAGAGAAGTACAGAAAGAAGCAACAGAGGTACAGAAAGAGGCAAGAGGGGTGCAGAAAAAAGCAACAGGAGTGCTGAAAGAGGCAAGAGAGGTAAACAAAGAAGCAAATGAAGTGCAGAAAGAGGCAAAAGAGATGCAGAAAGAGGCTGGAGAGTTGCAGAAACAAGCAAGAGAAGTGCAGAAAGAGGTAAGAGAATTGCTGAAAGAAGCAACAGAGGTGTTGAAAGAAGCAAGAGGAGGAGTGCAGAAAGAGACAAGTGAGGTACAGAAAGCAGCCAGAGAAGTGCAGAAAGAACCAATAGAGGTGCAAAAAGAGGAAAAAGAGGTGCACAAAGAGGTAGGAGAGGTGCACAAAGAGGCAATCTACGTATAGAAATATGCTGGAGGGGCGCAGAAAGAAGGAAGAGAAGTACAGAAAGAGGCAAGAGAATTGCTGAAAGAAACAAAAGAGTTATAGAAAAAAGTGAGAAAAGTGAAGAAAGAGGCAAGAGAGGTACAGAAAGAAGCAACAGCAGTGCAGATATAACCAACAGAGGTGCAAAAAGAGGCAAGAGAGGTACAGAAAGAGACAGGAGGAGTGCATAAAGAAGGAATAGAAGTGGAGAAATAAGTAACAGGGGTGCTCAAAGAAGCGTGAAGGGTGCAGAAAGAGCAAGAAAAGTACAGAAAGAAGCAACAGAGTTTCAGGAAGAGGCAAAAGAGGTGTATTGTTTCAAGACTGCATATGTGAAAGGCTGTATGGGTGGGCGAGTGTGTGCATGGGTGTGTTGGTGGGTGAATAGATATCTCAGTGGTACATGTTTGAGTAACTATATATGTAAAAGTTAGTATATGTGAGTGTTGGAGTATATAAATATATGAGAGTGAGTAATTGTGAGAGTGGCTGTATGGATGAGTGTGTGCTTGTATGAGTGATTGTATAAGAGAGTAAGTATGTGTTAGTATCTGTATGAATAAGTGAGGTGGTATGTGTATAACTGCATATGTGAGCAAATAGGAGTGTGATTGATTCTTTGCATGACTGACTAGGGGTGTGAGTAACTCTATGGATGAGTGGTGGTGTATGAGTGTCTGTATAGGTATATGAGTACATATGATAGTGCTGTATTAATGAGTGACTGCATGTATGAGTGATTGTAAGGGTGAATGAGTGGATGTGTGTGTAGACCTAGAATTCAGTGAGTGGGAAGTCGTGACTGGTATTGTTGTGGCTATGGTTTTGAAAATGGTAGTCTATATTTTACAGTGGGTGTATGAAAGATTATATTAGGGTATGAGGAGGTGCATCAGATTATCACGTGGATGATGTCAGCAGTGATGTCATCAGTGATGTCACTGACCATGTCATGAATGATGTAATAGGAGACGTCATCAGCATTGCATTGCAGGGGTGTGAGTTATAGTAAGCTCAACAAATATAACGGCCACATTTCTCTTGTTTTGTATGAGTGAAATATCCAACTAACTATAACGCCCCTAAAACCAGTGGCTTTTCCAGTGAAATTTTAAGGTTTTTTAAATGCTAATTTCTAACTATAATGTCCCTGAAACCTATGTTTTCTTTTAGTGAATTTCAAAGGTTTTTTAATGCTAATTTCTAACTATAATGCCCCTGAAACCTATGTTTTTTTCAGTGAATTTCGAAGGTTTTTTAAATTCTAATTTCCAACTATTCCTACAGAGGTAGGATATGTGCAGAAAGAGGAAGAAAAGCACAGAAAGAAGCACAAGAAATGCAGAAAAAGGCAACAGAAGTCCAGAAAGATTAAGAAAGGTCGGAAATAAGCACGCAATATGCAGAAAGAACCCACAGAGGTACAGAAAGAGGCCTTGTTGCAAATTCATCCTGTACATCCAACTTTTGCTGACTGATACAGGTGGTAAAGGCCCTTGACTAACCAGGCCCTGAGCCAGTGCTATTCTGAAAGATACTTAGAATACAGTAAAAACACCTACATACACTAGGGTACACTATGGGTTGAGGTACCCCTGTGACTGGCATGACCTCCTCTGTAAGACCCTAGTACATAATCGGGCAGGGGGAATAAAATTACCTCAAATTTGGAGGTGCAGAAAGAGGAAAGAGAAATGCAGAAAGAAGCAACAGAGGTGCTGACAGAGGCAAAAGAGGTGCAGAAAGAAGGGAGTAAAGTGCAGGAAGAGGCAACAGAGGTGCAGAAACAAGCAAGAGAATAGCACAAAGAGGCAAGAGAATTGCTAAAAGAAGCAACAGATGTGTAGAAATAAGCAAAAGAAGTGCAGAAAAAGACAAGTGGGTGCAGAAAGAAGAAAGAGCAGTGCAGAATGAACCAACAGAGGTGCAAAAAGAGGCAAGAGGGGTGCAGAAAGAGGTAGGAGAGGTGCACAAAGATGCAACAGGGGTACAGAAAGAGGCATAAAGGTTGCAGAAAGAAGGAGGAGAAGTGCAGTAAGAGGCAAGCAAATTTCTGAAACAAATAACAGCGGTATGAGAAGTTAGCCTGGTATATGCTGTTCACTAGTTATAGTGGGTACCTTGCACCAGTCCAAACAGCCACTCAGTGGTACATTAAAGACAACCTTTATTGAAAGATATGCTAGTGGTAGCTATGGAGAGCAGCCTTAGGCTAGGTCTTGAAGGAATGTAAAGCAGTTTGTTTTACCAGTCTATAATCTTGTGAATGACCAAATGAAAGGAGAACCACACCAGGTATATATATATAAAATATATGCATTTATTCTAACACACCCTACTAGTCTCTTTATGAGGCTAGAGGTCAAAACACATAAGTTACACTTAATAACACACAGTAAATTAGCACAATATACGTTGAGCCCCAGGGGCGTACCAAACCATATATTAAGAAAGTGGTATGAGAACCACAACTTGACTAGTCACAAGGCCTAGAGCCTGTATAAGTGCTGGGGCCACAAGGAACCACCCAAGGTAGTGACAAAGGGGACCCACAGAGGACGCGTGCAGTGTGTGAACACTGCCGCGAATAGCCTTTAACTTCAAACGCGAAAGTCGCATTTGGAAATTTAAAGATAAAGGACACTTGGAGAAGGACTTCGAGCAAACCCCTTTAGACTTAAGGGTTTCTAGGGCTAACACCCAAGGGAGCACCAGAGTACTCGAGTTACCTCACAGAGGGAAGCCGGTGCATAGGTGTCTTTTGGTGTCGTGAATCATCATGATTTTCAATGGCGATCTGCTGCAAAGTGCAGTAGAAGGAGAAAGTGTCCGGAGTGATCCAAGCCTGGATTGAATAGGAGAAGAACCTGAAAGCAAAGGGTAAAGAGTCTGGGTCACTAGCCAGTGACCAGGGGGAACGATAGTCGAATGCCCTCCACTCCGATGTCAGGTGTTTCAGGTAAAAGAGGTGAAGAATGACTCTTCAGCTACAAGGACCAGGAGGTGTTGATGATAACCAGGATCTATAATCCTACTGTCCCACAAAGGATGTCGAGTGCTGTGGTGTTGGTGCCCGGATTGGACCCAACAAGCCTTGTCAACAGCAACCCATGCAGAAAGGAGAAAGATGCTTTGGTGCAGGCCAGCAAGGTCCGAGGGACTCACCATGCAATGGGGAGTCAGGGTACATCTGGAGCAACCATGGATCCCCAAGGAAAATCAGAGTTGCCTTCACAGGGTTCCACCAGTTGATGGACCAGGAATCGCGAAGGTACCTCAAGCAGAAATGCAAGAAGTGGGATTACGGAACACTCGTGGAGTCTAGGCCCACAATATTTGGTGAAAAAGATGCTAGGGGCTGGGGCTATAAGTAGTCGAATGCACAGTCTCAAGGAACTTTGAGAAGCTGATGCACCTGCAAATTGGTGTGGTGTCTAGGCGTTACAGTTCCACAGCACTCATGAAGGCTGGGGTTCTTAGCTTTGCTAAGGACTTTGGTCAGCCTCTGAGATTGCTGGGAAACCTCTTCCTGGGCTTCAGGTACTTCGGAGTCCATCAGAAGATTCAGCGATGCAGACCAACAAATGCTTTGTTGGTGCCTTCCAGGCAGGGGAGTCACTCCTTGACCCAAGGAAGATTTCTTCAGTACTCTAGTCTTACGTAGAGCGTTGAAGTTCCATGATTCAGTTGCAGAGTTTCATCCAGGGATATCTAAAGTCCTGTTGTCAGATCTTCCTTACTTATACCTAAGAAAGGGGTTGGACTAACTCTGTGGACCCACCTATGGGTGGGTTTGGAAAGAGGGGTGGCTACACCCATTTCCTTTGTTCAGTTTCACACCAGAGCAGGGGCTGGTAGCACCTGCAACTGGCTTGAACTGGGCTATGCACAGGGACACTAAATGTGCCCCCAGTGCAGACTTCAAAGCACTCTCAGAGTGCACCATCCAGCCCCAATCCACTAAGGCCTGTTAGGGAGGTGGTTACACCTCCTTGTGACAGGAAACCTATTTGACACCAAACACGACATGTTTTCATGCAGCCATCCCGAAGTTAGTATTTACCACAAAGTTATAATGCACTTAGATGCTACGGAGGTACAGAAAGAGACAGGAGGAGTGTAGAAAGAAGGAAGAGAAGTGCAGATACAAGCAAGAGAATAGCAGGAAAAGGCAGATGCAACAGAGGTTTGGAAATAAAGAAACATAGGGCAGAAAGAGGCAATTGAAATGCAGAAAGAAGCAAGAGCAGTGCAGAAACGACCAAAAGGGTTGCAAAAAGAGGCAAGAAGGGTGCAGAAGGAGGCATGAGAGGTGCACAAAGAGGCAATGGAGGTACAGAAAGATGCAGGAGGCGTGTAGAAAAAAGGGAGAGAAGTGCAGAAAGAGGCAAGAGAATTGCTGAAATAAAAAACAGGTGTAGAAAGAAGCAAGAGAAGTACATAAAGAGGCGAGAGGGGTGCAGAAAAAGGAAAGAGGGGTGCTCAAAGAGGCAAGAGAGGTACAGAAAGGGGCTGGAGGAGTGCATAAAGTAGGAAGAGAAGTGCAGAAAGAAGTAACAGAGGTGCTCAAAGAGGCGCGAGGATAAAGAAAGAATGCAGAAAGAGCAAGAAAAGAGCAGAAAGAGGCAAGCGATGTACAGAACGAGGCAAGAGAGGTACAGAAACAGGCAGGAAAGGTACAGTAAGTGGGAACAGGGCTGCAGAAAGAAGCAAGAAAGGTGCAGAAAGAGGTGGTAGAAGTGCAGATAGAAGCAACAGAAGTTCAAAATGAAGCAAATGTGGTACAGAAAGAAGCAACAGAGGTGATGAAAGAGACAAGTGAGGTGTAAAAAGAAAGCAATAGAGGTGCAGAAAGAAGGAAGAGAAGTGCAGAATGAAGTAACAGAGGTGCTGAAAAAGGTACGAAGGGTGCAGAAACAGCAAGATAAGTACAGAAAGAGGTAACAGAGGTACAAAAAGAGGCAAGCGAGGTGTGGAAACAGACAGGAAAGACGCAGAGAGAGGGAGCAGGGGTGCAGAAATAGGCAAGAAAAGTGCGGAAGGAGAAAAGAGGGGTGCAGAAAGAGGGAAGAGATCTACCATGAAAAGTAACAGAGGTGCTGAAAGAGGCAAGAGATATGCATAAAAATGCAACAGAGGTGCTGAAAGAGGCAAGTGAGGTGCATAAAGAAGCAAGTGAGGTGCAGAAAGAGGCAATAGAAGTGAAGACAAAGCAGGTGAGGTATAGAAAGGGGCAAGAGGGGTACAGAAAGAGGAGAGAGAAGTACAGGAAGAAGCAAAAGAGGTGAGAGGGAGGCATAAAGAGGCAAGAGCAGTGCAGAAGAACCAAGAGATGCAGAAAGAATGAAGAGAAGTGCAGAAAGAAGAAACAGAGATACAGAAAGAGGCAAGAGTGTTACAGAAAGAGGTAAGAGAGGTATAGAAAGACGCAAGAGAGTTGCACAAAGAGGGAAGAGGAGTGCAGAAAGAGTCAATACTGGTGCAGAAATAATCAACAGAAGTGCCAAAAGAGGCAAGAGAGGTGCAGAAAAAAGCAAGTGAAGGGCAGAAATGGCAACAGAGGTGCAGAAAGATACAAGAGAGGTGTAGAAACAAGCAAGAGGGGTACAGAAAGAGATCGGAGAGGAGCACAAATACGTAAGAGAGGTGTAGAAACAAGCAACAGGGGTGCAAGAACTGGTAGGAGAGGTGCACAAAGAGGCAACAGAAGTACAGAAAGAGGCAGGAGGGCTGCAGAAAGAAGGAGGAGAAGTGCAGAAAGATGGAAAATAATTGAGAAAGAAACAACAGAGGTGTAGAAAGAAGCAAGAAAAGTGAAGAAAGAAGCAAGTGAGGTGCAGAAAGAAGCAAGAGCCGTGTAGAAAGAAGCAACAGAGGTGCAAACTATGGGGCGTGGCTTAGGGGGCAACAATGGCGGATGCAACTTGTGGAGGCTCCGGTAAAGGGCAGCCTAATAGCCCGTTTCTCCTTGTCCTTTTGGGGTAAAAACACCCTCTCCATCCTAGGATCCCCAGCAGCACCGGGCACGTCGGTGAATCTACGTTCTCTCCGCTGTGGAAGTGAGAATCCTGCAATGCCCCGGTGCCGCAGACCAGAGCCTAAGATGGCGGTGCAGCGTTGGTGGCGGTGACGGAGGTGACGAGACATGCATTGCCCTGGTTGTTGCTGATCGACGGGGGTAGGGGCCGCATCTGGTGTCATGATGGCCCCCTCTACCGTCAGACCTGGCTCCTGACGCTCGTGCCTGCTGCCGAGAGACCGCCGGTGGCGTCTTGGTGTTAGGTGGCGGCTCCCAATGGGCGCTTGGTGCCAACACGCTGATGTGGAATGCTGTGGGGGGAAAAGAAGGCCCTGCCCCCTCCCTTGTGACACGGGCAGCGGACCCGAGGAGACCTGGTGAGTCGTCCCCTGCCCCCCTCCCCCCAGGGGCACAGAAACTCAACGGGGGCCACTGCCCCTCAGGCCTGCCTGACCCCAGCATGGCACCCACAACAGGACACAATTGCCTCAAGGGATGCTCCTGACCCATGCAAGAAGTGTTCTGGGGGTGAGTGTGGTGCCTGACAGGTGTTCCTGGGGCCCCCCCTCTTCCATTGTAGGTTGCCCCTGATGGCCTGGGATCCCTGCTGGCACATGGACAGCCACAAATGCCACTGCCTGGCCCTAAGATGGTAGCGAGGGTTGGCTGATCTAGACAAGGACCAGGCCCGCTTGCTGGTCTCTACACAGCGGACAGAGTGCCTGTGGCTACCCCAACCGTCCCACTCGGACCGACACCCAGCAGCTCTCGGGGGAGATCCCCCACCCCGTTTGCAAGAGTAGGCGCGCAGTGAGGACTGGCCTGGGATCTGCCTGGTGCGGTAGGCCCCACATACCGAGCACGACTGGCGACACAGCTGGCCCCCGCTGTGGCACGGGGGATCTCAGGGTGCACTACGCCCCCTATCACAAGAAGGCAGTGAGCCACACGACAGCCGCGCCATGGAGCAACACCTCGACCGCGCTTCCGAGCCTGAAGATGACAATCGTGGACGCTACCCCCGGATCATCAAAAAAGGGGGTGGTGATGAACAGAGTGTCTGAATTAAGCAGACCACTCTTACCCAGTCCAAAGATCAGGGCTTGATCCATCACCATTATTTATCTCACTGCACCATCCCAGCTCAGAACCTGGCTATATGCAAATCAGTCTGTCCCTGGCCCAGTGCATCATTGGAACAGGGCAGACTAAACTACCAAGCCAATTCTTCACCAGAAAGGAGACAAGCTACCGGGGACCGGTTTCTGGCATGTCAGCCTTCTTCGGCCCGGCTTGCTTGAATCCTGACGGTGCAGTGAGAAAGGGACTCATGTCTGAGTATACCCTGCCACACCTATAGCGGCCAAAAACGATTCAGAAAAGGGGGTGGTGATGAACAGAGTGTCTGAATTAAGCAGACCACTCTTACCCAGTCCAAAGATCAGGGCTTGATCCATCACCGTTATTTATCTCACTGCACCATCCCAGCTCAGAACCTGGCTGTGGAAGGGGGACGCCACTCACCTCAACCGGGCGACACCCGAGTGGGGATACCACGACCTCTAACCCTCCTGCGTCTCTGACGACCAGGAATCCTTCTCTCTTTTTCCCCCTACAGGAACCCGACCAGATGACCGGACAAAGACCCTACCCGGAAGCGGAGAATCCCGAGCACCAAGAACCCGGAAGTGCCGAACCGGAAGCAGCCTGCCGGGAAACCGGAAGTTCCGCCCCCTACCTCGGACCAGGAACTATAAAAGCCGACGACGAAGAGAGGAGAGCGTTCCGGATAGCCGACTCGTGGCAGGAGACAGCGCGCAGCGAACCATTGAAGGAGAGAGGACGGAGTGAGAGGATCGAAGACGGAGAGTTGGAGGACGTCTGGACCGAGGAGTGGTGGAGTCCTCTGGAGGTGGCTGGAGAGAGGCCGTAACTCGCTGGAGAGTTACGGCTAGGCACGTGAGTACCTTGTTACCATCTCCGTGTCCCCTTGTGAATAACTGTAAATACTTGTATAGAGATAGAACGCACTGATAGCACACCTTTGCACTGTATATAAATATATATTAGAGACACTGCACCTATAACGTGTACCATAGTCCTTACACCCCGACCCGTCATGAGAGCACTTCTCTTCTACCCTTCCCACACCTCTTCCCCCCTCCGTCTACAACCCCTGTCCGTTCCCCCTCCTCACGGTCATCTCTGTTCCCTCACGACCCTGGTGTTGGTACTGGTACTCCGAAAGTCCGTGCTAAAAAGGACTAAACCCCTGCTTCTCTGTTTCCCTCCGAGGTTATCCCAACGCCCGGAAGACGTGAAGACCTCTGGAAGATCCATCAGCCGGCGGATACCTGGGAACCGACTACAGCTTCACACCCTGAACTCTGTACTTACTCCGGTTTTGTCATTCAGAACAATAAAAACAGCTACCATAGCCAAGTATATACGGCCTCCACACCTGTTATTCCGGTTCGCAGCAACCCCCAGTCCACACCTGGTGTCAGAAGTGGGATCCGGAAGCATGGAGGCCGCCGTGAAGCAACTCGCAGAAAGCCAGGAACTCCTCGGGAAGATGATGGAGCGGTTTCTCAAAACGGCCGAGGACGATCGAGGCCAGTTGCACGATGTCCTAAAAGACCAGGGCACCGCTCAAGACCGAGCCCTTGGGAAACTAGTCGACGTCATGGGTCAATCGAGACCAGCGACTGCATTACCCTCGGTGGTCTTACAGAAATACGTTCCGGGAGAGGACCCGGATTTCTTTTTTACGAACTTCGAGCGCCTGGCTCAGGTGGCTGCTTGGCCGGTTGATCGCTGGAGCCACTATCTGGGGCCTCTGCTGACGGGCGAACTCCAGGCGGCATTTTAACAGGCCAACATACAAGAGCAGACCCCGTATCAGGACATCAAGACCTGTATCCTCGAGAGGCTTGGGATGGACGAAGAGACCTACAGGGTACGGCTGCGACAGGCTCGTGAAGGACCTCAAGAAACTCCCCGGGCATTGTCATTCCGCATCCAAGACCTAACCAACCGCTGGCTGAAGCCTGCCACGTCCACCAAAGAGGAAATCTTGGCTAAGATATACCTGGAACAATTCCTGGCCTCCCTACACCCCGCTACGCAGAAGTGGGTCCGTCAGCACTCCCGACTCACACTAGACACTGCTGTCGAGATCGCAAGTGCCTTCAGCCGTGCACAAGACTTCCAGAAGAAGGGCGAACATCCTGCACGGATAACCCATGGAAGTCATCCTCGACCCCCGAGGCCGTTAGTTCCTCGAAAACCTGAACCTATCCCTTTGGTTCCATTTCCGGTGGCCCCAAGACCAAGTCTCCCCGGTCCTCAGTGCTACCACTGTGGGGGATATGGACATATAGCACGGTTCTGTCCCCACAAGGAGAAACCTATGGAGGTCTCACCACGGATGCCAGTCCTCCTCCCTTCTGGTGTCCGGTGAAGGTCGATGGACATCCTATGATGGCTCTAGCCGATTCTGGTTGCCGACAAAGCGTATTAAGGCCGCAGGAAATGCCCAGACCGATGGGGCCTATGACTGGCACCGTAGATATCCAATGTGTACACGGTGATACCAAGAGGTATCCCACCACCCGTGTACAGGTACAACAGACCTCAGGAGAAAGAAGCCCTTTTAATGTCGGCCTAGTACCCAACCTGCCGGAACAGGTTATCCTGGGTAGCGATTATAACGGACTGCCCCGTTTGTTACATGATGCTACAAACTCCTTGGAAAAATGGTGGTCCGAGGCTCCCTTTTCTCAGAACCCTCCTCCGGTAGAACCCACAAACAAAGTCCAGAAGACAAGAGGGCAAAAGAAGAAAGAAAAAAGGACACACACCACTGCCTATCCTGTTCAGGTGGACCCACATCCATGGGAAACTGATCGGGAGTTCCGTGCAGCCCAACAAGAGGACCCAGTACTACAAGACGCCTGGGGGCGGGCCCTGGAACACGAGGATCCCTTGCACGTATGTCCTTATTTCTTTAAACGGAACGGTCTGTTGTATAGGAAAGGCGGACCCCAACAAGAACCGCAGTTGCTCGTTCCCGGTCCTTTTCGCGAGAAAGTACTGTTCCTGGCACATAGTCATTTGTTAGGAGGGCATTTCGGGGACGACAAAACTGGACAAACGATACTGGATAAGTTCTATTGGCCTGATGTATACAAACAAGTGAGCCAATATTGCAAAGAGTGTCCTATATGTCAAAAGAACAGTCGATACAGACCCCCAAGGGCACCCCTTCAGCCGCTCCCTCTTATTGATGTCCCTTTCAGTAGGGTTGGGATGGACCTGATAGGCCCCATGTTACCCTCAAAGAGTGGATGTCGGTATGCTCTCGTTCTGGTGGATTACGCCACTCGGTTTCCTGAGGCCGTCCCAATAAAACACCCCACCACACAGAACATAGCGAGAGCCCTTGTAACCCTCTTCACCCGGGTGGGTTTTCCCCGAGAGATATTGACGGACCAGGGTACCCCGTTTGTTTCTTCTCTTATGCGTCAGGTATGTTCCCAACTGGGCATTAAACAAATTAGGACCTCTGCCTACCACCCCCAGACCGACGGACTTGTTGAGCGTTATAACGCTACCCTGAAGACCACCCTCAAGAAATTGTTGGGTCTAGAAAGCCGTCGCTGGGAGGAAATGCTTCCTTTGGCTCTGTTTGCTATCCGCTGTAAGGTTCAGAGCAGTACCGGGTATTCTCCCTATGAACTCCTCTACGGAAGGGCCCCTAGAACACTCCTGGATATGGCCCGGGAGGCTTGGGAAGCCGAGCCTGATCGTACCCGACCTCTGCCTGAATATGTTGCCAACCTCAAGACTCATCTGGGTCAAATCAGAGAAATAGTGAGGCAAAATCTGTTGACCGCCCAGGCTACGCAAAAACGGCAATACGACCGAGGAGCCAAGCCCAGAACTTTAGTTCCCGGAGACCTAGTACTACTTCTCCTACCCTCTTCAGACCACAAACTTCTAGGACAATGGCAAGGACCGTATCCAGTAACGAGACAGGTAACCCCTGTCACATATGAAATCGAATTGGACCATACCCGTAACCAGAGACAAATCTACCACATAAATTTGCTCAAGAAATGGGAGGGCCCCCAACCAGTATTATATAGCGTGACAGACCCAGAGAACCCACTCTTCGAAGGTTGTGTGGACCCAGAACTACCCTCGAATAAACGACAAGACCTCAGGACTGTCCTGTCACCCTTGCAGATGGTGTTTTCCACTTCTCCTGGACACACCACGGTCATCGAACATGCAATACATACAGACCCTGGAAAGGTCGTGAGACAACGCCCCTATCGTGTACCAGAAGCACGCCGTTAAGTCATCCAAGAGGAAACCCAACAAATGTTGCAAATGGGCATTATCGAGCCATCGATCAGTTGCTGGAACTCGCCCATCGTTCTTTTCCCCAAACCCGATGGCTCCACAAGATTTTGTATCGACTTTCGTGAAGTCAATAAAGTCTCGAGTTTTGACACTTATCCGTTGCCCAGAGTTGACGAGATGATAGAACACATCGGACGAGCTCGCTACATCAGCGCGCTGGATCTCTGCAAGGGATACTGGCAGATCCCCCTGAAGAGCGAGGATAAGAAGAAAACAGCGTTTTCCACTCCCGACGGACTGTTCCAATTCAGAGTCATGCCCTTCGGGCTCCATGGGGCCCCA
This sequence comes from Lissotriton vulgaris, assembly GCF_964263255.1. NCBI lineage: Eukaryota > Metazoa > Chordata > Amphibia > Caudata > Salamandridae > Lissotriton > Lissotriton vulgaris. The sequence goes on from NC_141693.1 coordinate 490,830,453, forward strand.
GCGACCTTTCAACGAGCTATGAACATTGTCCTGCAACCTCATGCCCAGTATGCAGGAGCATACCTTGACGATATAGTCATTTATAGTAATGACTGGCCAGAGCACCTATCCCACCTAAAACGAGTGATCACCTCTCTGGGAGAATATGGGTTCACTATTAACCCCGCTAAAACCACTCTTGCTGCACAAACAGTAAAATACCTAGGTTACCTCCTTGGGAAGGGTGTCATTCGACCTCAAGATAACAAAATAAAGGCCATCCAGTCGATTCCCTTCCCCCAAACCAAAAAGGACCTCTGTGCCTTCCTTGGGCTCTTAGGATATTATCGGAGGTTCATCCCCAATTTTTCTCAGATTGCAGTACCTGTGACAGATCTCTTAAAGAAAAACTCTGGAACAGAATCCTTGTTACGACATCCCTCCCCGCCGATGCTGAAGGCTTTTCAGGACCTCAAACAAGCACTAGTGTCAGAGCCAGTTCTGATCAGCCCTGATTATACGCAGCCCTTTATCCTCAAAACTGACGCCTCAGAACAGGGGCTGGGAGCGGTCCTCTCCCAAAAAGACCAGGCAGGCATTGAGAGGCCTATCCTCTACCTCAGCAGGAAACTCTTCCCTCGTGAAATGAATTACGCGGTAGTCGAGAAGGAAGCCCTAGCCATAAAATGGGCCGTAGAGAGCCTGCGTTATTATCTAGAGGGGCGGGAATTTCTTCTATACACGGACCACGCTCCCCTAGAATGGATGGCATGCAATAGGGGTCATAATGATAGAGTACTACGGTGGTTTCTCTCCTTACAGCCCTACAGATTCCAAACTTTACATAGGAAGGGGGTTGAGCAGGGCAACGCAGATTATCTGTCTAGATATCCCCACCGACCTCTCCCACAAGAAAGACAGCTAGGGAAAGGGGATGTGGAAGGGGGACGCCACTCACCTCAACCGGGCGACACCCGAGTGGGGATACCACGGGCTCTAACCCTCCTGCGTCTCTGACGACCAGGAATCCTTCTCTCTTTTTCCCCCTACAGGAACCCGACCAGATGACCGGACAAAGACCCTACCCGGAAGCGGAGAATCCTGAGCACCAAGAACCCGGAAGTGCCGAACCGGAAGCAGCCTGCCAGGAAACCGGAAGTTCCGCCCCCTACCCCGGACCAGGAACTATAAAAGCCGACGACGAAGAGAGGAGAGCGTTCCAGATAGCCAACTCGTGGCAGGAGACAGCGTGCAGCGAACCATTGAAGGAGAGCGGACGGAGTGAGAGGATCGAAGACGGAGAGTTGGAGGACGTCTGGACCGAGGAGTGGTGGAGTCCTCTGGAGGTGGCTGGAGAGCGGCCGTCACTCGCTGGAGAGTTACGGCGGGGCACGTGAGTACCTTGTTACTGTCTCCGTGTCCCCTTGTGAATAACTGTAAATACTTGTATAGAGATAGAACGCACTGATAGCACACCTTTGCACTGTATATAAATATATATTAGAGACACTGCACCTATAACGTGTACCATAGTCCTTGCACCCCGACCCGTCACGAGAGCACCTCTCTTCTACCCTTCCCACACCTCTTCCCCCCTCCGTCTACAACCCCTGTCCGTTCCCCCTCCTCACGGTCATCTCTGTTCCCTCACGACCCTGGTGTTGGTACTGGTACTCCGAAAGTCCATGCTGAAAAGGACTAAACCCCTGCTTCTCTGTTTCCCTCCGAGGTTATCCCAACGCCCAGAAGACGTGAAGACCTCCGGAAGATCCATCAGCCGGCGGATACCTGGGAACCGACTACAGCTTCACACCCTGAACTCTGTACTTACTCCGGTTTTGTCATTCAGAACAATAAAAACAGCTACCATAGCCAAGTATAAATGGCCTCCACGCCTGTTATTCCGGTCCGCAGCAACCCCCAGTCCACACTGGCTATATGCAAATCAGTCTGTCCCTGGCCCAGTGCATCATGGGAACAGGGCAGACTAAACTACCAAGCCAATTCTTCACCAGAAAGGAGACAAGCTACCGGGGACCGGTTTCTGGCATTTCAGCCTTCTTCGGCCCGGCTTGCTTGAATCCTGATGGTGCAGTGAGAAAGGGACTCATGTCTGAGTATACCCTGCCACACCTATAGTGGCCAAAAACGATTCAGATGATTCGGATCATCGCCATGGGGAAGCCAAGACACACGCAGTAGACGACGGTCCCTGAAACTGCGCCGGAAAACTAACCCCGCACCAGCTCCCTCACCGAGACGCCATCGCAGCAGCCAGACCCTACCATATCGGACAAACTGGACAAGGTCCTGGCGGCCATTGAACTCTCCAGGGTTTCCATGGAGGAACGCCTGGGCTCTCTCACCACTGACATCAACTTTCTCCGCGACGACCAGTGGAAAATGGCAGACAGGGTCCGAGAGGGAGAGAAGACTTTGGCGGACGTGCACCCCGCTTTGAAGACTCAGCAAATGAGGGTGAGGACTGAGTGGACGAGTTGAAAGGACGCTCCCAGCGCTGCAACATACGTGTGGCAGGATTGCCGGAGGGGTTCGAGGGAACGCACCCCATCCAATATGTTGAAATCTGGGTAAAATCCTTTACTCTGACGAAGGATCGCACCGCCTTTTTCTCGTTGGAACGGGCCCACCGGGTCCCAACCGGGAGATGGATACCCGGCCGCCCCCCACGTCCCCTGCTGGTGAAATTCCTCCATTTCCGGGACTGGGACGCAGTATTGCAGGCTGCCAGACATGAGGGCCCTCTGCAGGTCGAAAACCAACATGCAATGATCTTCCCGGACTACACCAAGGCGGTGCAATAACTTAGGGCGTCCTTCTTGGAGGTGAAGTGGCGCCTACGGGAGAATGGCGTGCAGCACTCTCTGCTCTTCCCTGCCCGCCTGAAAGTAATTCATGCAGGCTCCACACACTTTTTCGCCACAGCCGAGGAGGCGTGCAACTGGGCGGATCTCCACTCCACGCACGGATCAGCTCTGACCAAACCACAGCAGCGTGGCAACAGGACACCCCATAATAGGAAGAGAGCCACGCAGCAAACGCAACAGCAGGGGCAAAAGAACTGGAGAGATCCTACTAGACGCCAAGATGTTGAATCCCCAGACCTGGAGCAGCTTCCTTAGGAGCGGCGCAGTGCCTTACTGATCTCGGGGCACCCCAGTCGGAGGAAGACGTTGAGGGAATTCTGAACCTGTTTTCGTCAAGTGATGAAGAGGACAGCAACTCCCCCCACACCACTGCTGACTCTGTCACACTGCCCCCGGTCACCACCCTGATCGCCGACTCAGCCCAGTAGTAATATCACAGACTACCCACAGACAATATGCTTGGCTGGCGGATCACTGCGGATGGACGACCTCCCCCCCTCTGGGGTCCATTCACAACCCCTATCAAGACACAATGAAAACAATGTTCCCCGTATGGACAACCACTTCTGCAAGCACCTGTTAGGGAACTTGCCGAGCAGGACAGGCCGGCCACCCCCTAGCTTTAACTGTTCGCTCCCTGACTCTTGGAGAGCTAGTTTGGACGCATCCAGCTTGCCGATGTGCCCCATGTATTGGGACAGTTTTCCCATCCAGTTGGCAGCTTTGTTTCCCCTGTTCTCTTTTCCCCAACGCTCCACAGAAGACATGAGCACCAGGGCAAATGACATATATAGAGGAAGGCACACGGGAGATATCCCCACGCACCGTGCCACCACTCACATGGGCGCACACATGTATTCCATACTAGGGAAGCCACATGTAGGCGCAGGCCACCCCTCTTCTGCCGACCAATGCAGCACACAGATCTAAGCATTCTCACCCTGAACATGCGCGGCTTACACACGCCACGTAAGAGATACACGGCCTTCGCCTACATTAAGCTCCAACAAGCCCAAATCGTGTTTCTGCAAGAAATGCATCTCACAGCAGCGGAGACGGACAAACTCAGATCCCGCTGGCACGGACTTATTTGCTCCACCACCTATTCGGCATTTGCACGTGGTGCACTTATCTGGGTTTGCCCTGGCACCCCCTTTCGGGAGAAGCGTAGGGTGGTGGACAAGGAGGGAAGATTTGTCCTGTTGGAGGGTCTACTGGACGGGCAGCCGGTCCTCTTAGGAAGCATATACGCACCCAACATGGAGCAGGATAGATATTGGGACTCCCTCTCGCCCTCTTGCCCCATTCGCAATGCTCCCGTGGATACTGGGGGGCGACTACAACTGTGAGCTCGACATCACGCTTGACAGATCCCATCCACCACCTCCACATTCCCAGCCCACACATGCTCCGGGACGTTCCAACGTTGGGTTACACACTGGTCCCTGGTAGACGCATGGAGGGCACATCATCCCGTAAGTAGGATGTATTCATTTCACTCCATCCCACATAATCTATGGACCAGACTAGACAGGTTTCTATGCACCCCCTGTCACTCACGGATTACAGAGGCCGCGTGATCTAAGACCACGATCCACACGTCCTGCGGCTCGGGTGGAGACCGCCCCACCCTCCGGTACCTGCTTGGCGCCTCCCGAGAGACTGCCTCATGGATCAGGTATTTAGACAGGATCATGCGCAGTTGATCCGTGAATATTGCACTTACAATGCCTGGACCGCCACCTCCAGACTCGTGGAATGGGACGCGTTCAAAGTAGTGATACGGGGCACCTGCATTAAACAGATAGCTCGAACGCACACTCGCAGACACAGGAGGATGCTCAGTTGGCCACAGCATCCCAGGTGGCCGAGGCCAAATTGAAATATGCAACCGCTATAGCGGATATGCGCAAATTTAACTTCCGAGCCTATGCCACTCGCATCCACAGGGAGCGGGACAAGACGGCACACTACTGGCGTGGCTGGCGTTAAGACTCGGACACAATGCCAATTACCGAAATTCGGATCCCAGCGGGCACTCTGGTGCGCTCCCAACAGGACATACTTGATGCGTTCCAGCACTATTATGCTGCTGTGTACTGCACCCGGACGCACCAACGGCGGGAGATGATCCCCCAATTCCTGGATCCATTGCCACTTCCCCACATCGCGGAGGCAGTCAGGGATACCCTGGACGCGAAAATCACAGCGGCCGTAGTATCTAGTGCGATACGCTCCCTCACTCGGAATAAGGCCCCAGTACTGGACGGGCTATCTCTCGAGTACTACAGTACCTTCTTCACATTGTTGACTCCCCGGTTAACGGCCATGTTTGCCGAAGCTCTCGAGCGTGAAGAACTTCCGGTTTCTCTCAGGGAGTCGGTTATTGTATCCTTTCTCAAACCGCATAGAGGCCCGCTACTGCTATCCTCCAATCGCCCCATCACGCTCCTCTCAGCGGACTGTAAACTCCTGGGGAAAATCCTGGCCACCCGATTTGAACAAATACTTTGTCCCCTCATATACCCAGATCAAAACGGCTTTGTCCCTGGTAGGATTACCTCCCAGAATATCAGGTCTTTTATATTCAGAATCAGGTGGAGGATGCCTTTTCACGTGCGGCCTGCATTATCTTAGATCTAGAAAAAGCCTTCGACACAGTAACCTGGCCTTACCTCTTTGCTGTTCTCCATCGAACAGGCATAGGCCCCACTCTTCTGCAATACACTCAGCTGCTCTAAACTAACCTAACGTCCCGGGTCAGACTCAGCAAATATATCTCGACCCCGCTGCGAGTCGAACGGGGCACAAGACAGGGCTGCCCCATTTCGCCGCTGATCATCGCCTTGGCCATAGAGCCGTTGGCGATACGTCGGCACCTGGAAGGTGCAGTGTGGGGCATCCCCCCAGCAGATACGGTCCACTGTGTCTCTATGTACGCGGACTATCTTCGATTATATGTCCGGGACATCACCGAGGACCTAACCCCCATTTGGACGATCCTCTCCGAGTTCACAGAGGCATCGGGCCTCAAAGTGAACTGGGAGAAATCAGTGGTGGACCCTCGGGAAGTCCGGATTGATACGCAGACCCTCCCCTGGGCCACGGGCGCCCCTCGTTATCTAGGGGTCCGCCTATTTTGCTCACCCTCCGACCTTTACGAGGGTAACCATCGTAGAGTCCTAGGCATTGTCCGCGCCTCGGTGGGATTCTGGAAAAACCTCCCACTGGCCCCTATCGGCCGAGTGGCACATGCTAAAATGGTCATTGTCCCCCGACTGTTATACTACTTTACCAACCTTCCGGTTGTCCCTCCCAGAAGTTTCATCCAGGAGCTAGACACGCTGCTGTGCACACTTGTGTGGGGAAACGGCTGTCCCAGAATATCCCTCACCAAACTTCAAATACCCACCACACCAGGGGGCCTGGGTGACCCCGCCTTCGAGTCGTACTTCTTAGCGGCGCAACTTCAGTGACTGTCCTACTGGACTGCCAGCAGGCACTCCGGGGAAACCCATACGGTAAATGGCCCTATTTCCACCCCCGAACTCAGGCGCCTACTGTTCCCTGGCACTAGGCCTCGCCGGACGTATCCCTTACAGGTGTTGTGGGCCCGCCCGAGCGTGTTGCGTATACACCGCATGGCACCGGGAACTCCTTGCTACTCCCAGCGACTACCACTGGTGGGCTGGCCCCAAAGGGACTCATACTTCACAAGCGCCATGGTACACGCGTGGATGGACTCTGAGATCACAGAGGCAGAGACATTGTTTGCGGCGGGCCAGCTTCGCCCGTACGTCCAACTCATAGAGGACCACGGCCTCCCGCCAGGACAATTTCTGACGCATCGCCGGCTCATTGACTGCTTCCGCCCGCACAGCGACCTCACTGCTGGCGAACCCGCGACGCACCAGGTCATTCACACCATACTCCACATGGGTAGTGGCAGGCATCTCGTCACCTGGCTTTATAAGTCAATCAGGGAACTCACACGCACACCCTTACTCACTCTGAGGCCTACCTGGGAGGACGAAATAGGACATCCCTTACAGGACCGGGAATGGGATAGGGCACTAGAATTCCCTAAGAAAGTCTCACGAAACGCTAGGTTAAAAAATATACAGTTCTATATCCTACACCGGGCCTATCAATCCCCAGCGCGTCTGCAGCGTTTCTTTCCAGACACACAGTTCTTCTGCCCCCACTGTCAATCACCTGACGTGCATTTTTTGCACATGTTCTGGAGCTGCCCAACCCTTCAGGCCTACTGGTCGGCAGTTCTAGACTCGATTTCCACCCTCACCGGCCCCTCCGACCTACGTTCCTGGGAGGCATTTGTGATAGAAACCTTCCATAAGCCAAAGACACATAAGGTGCAGGTCAGGTATGCTGCACTATTCCTGCTTTTAGCCAAGAGGAACATAGCCATGCACTGGCGGGCAGCTACCGGACCCTCCTTCGAGGCATGGGGGGTGCGGTGAAAAAATGGGCAATGGCGGAGGAGGACGCACTGCGGGAGGAGGAGGCAAGGGGCCAGCACAAGCGTCCCATATCCTTGGACTGGGCTACGTTGTCCCAGCAATTCAAGCTAGCCCACCAACGTGACACCACGAACACCTCGCAACGCGCTGTGGCGTCCCAGACAGCACCACTGCCTCTTTAGCGTGCATAGGGCATCGTCCCCTCCTACCTCTATCACACCTCACCACCCCCCGCTGCTCACCCCACGTCTCCCCTCCTCCTTCCCCTCCGTCATCCCTCCCTCCATCGCCTTCCTCCTGTACAATCTGCGTAATTCAGCCCTCCCCAGACTCAGTCTTCGCCCCTACTGATCCCCTCCCCCCCGGTTCTTCTTCCCCCCTTGGGGTGATTCCCCCTCTCCCCCGCACTTCACAGTGTTGAAAAAGGTACAGGCAGAAGACCTTTTCCGAAGTTGCCCGGCGTTAGCCGCCTCTATACCCACTTAAGTTTACCAAATAAAGAGGCAGGCGCTGAAGGATTGGAAGGCAGGAAACAGAAGTTTTATTCTCTCCGGAGGAGAAACACATCAGTTCGGACAGCAAGTATCGTCACGAGGTGCTCTAACTGCATCTCCGAGGCCTGGCCTCTTATACACAGGTTTATTACTTTATTGCATAAAACACATCTCTGTCAACCCTTTGTTGTACGGAAAGACATGCTCAGAATCCCCGCTTCAGGCCCGTTCCCACACACATCTACAGTTGAAGTCCCCACCCCGGTCACAACGGATGATGATTATCGCGCAGCTGGACATTCCGCCGATTCACGGAATGTGTGAGGTTGATCGGATCTCATGGGGTGGGGGCTTTGATTAGCTCAAGGATCCTTTGATGGGGGGGGTGTTTCCTACTGTACAGGAGGAAGGGGGCAACGAAAGTACCCGCAGGGCCAGGTGGCGGCCTGGGAACGAGGAGGACAAACGGGCACAAAGGAAAGGGGGGCGTTATCAAGGGATCCGGGACCATGAAAGGGATGGAGGGAAGTGTCGCGCTGGAAACAGGATGAGGTTCCGTGGCAGAGCTGTGTGGAAGAGGGGTTCACGATCCAAGGCATGTGAGAGCGGGGGCTGGCAGCATGCGGGGGGGGGGCGTGCTTGTGAGGGTGAAGAGCTGTGCTAGGGGTCAGCGGCGTGCAGAGTGTGGTTCTGACCAAGGCACCTAAAATGGCGGGCGTGCACGAAAAAATGTGTGGCATCGGGAGAGAAGGCAAGATAGCGCAGATAATGTTTACCAAATCGTATTTATTTTCCACAGTCCTCCCTTTAACATTACTGAGACATCTTGCTGGCCTATTTCCTACCATGTCGATTGTGGCAATCATAAGTAAAGAAGTAGGAACCCAGGTGACGGAGCTATGCATAAACATTACAGTTAAAATCTTTCATCTTAGGAGGCGGGCCCATCGCTGAGCCCGTTGCAGGAAAGTCATAGTAATGCAATATCGGACAAGAATGATTTTGTAGTGAAAGCGTTGGGTACATTTCATAGATGCTTATAGTCATTCGGAATATGAACTGATAGGCGATCACATATGTAAGGTCATTTTGTACTTGGTTGGAGCATAATCAATACAATGGTAGCTGGAGAGAAATGAGACGTAGTAAAAAACGATAATCAGGGGTGTCATTGTTCAAAGAGGAGGGGTGTTGCTTTTTCCAGTGTCTTATTGTCGTGGACCATTATCAGTGGGTTCTCAGCATTCTTTGTCGTCTTCTGTTGGCACTGTTGAGCACCGGCGGTGGAGCTATGCGTTCAGCTCTATTCTGGGTCCTGCACTGCAGGGCGTGACCTTTTCCTCGTTTTTCTGGTAAAAAAAGATCCTTTTTCGCCCTGTGTCCTCACTGTTCTTTCAGGGGTACCTTAGACAGGGCACCCAAGTTCCATTTTAGTTTGCAACAAAACCCTAGTCAATCGGACTGCAGTTTTTGCTCTTTTTCGAGTCAATTGTCAAAGAGTTCAGGTGGAAGAAGGGGGTGTGTGGGTAGTCCTCGGGGTAGGTCGGAGGAAGAGGGGATGGAGCAGGGCCAGAATGGGAACAGACCAAGGGGACGGAAAATTTCAGGTAGGTGGGCCCATGACCGGGCTCAGAGGGCGGGGACCCTTCGGCACATGTTGATCATCGAGCAGGGGCATCAGGTCAGCCCCTTCCTTTCATTTTGTCGGAAACAGTGCCTCGTCCTGCGACTCCTTACTGTTGCAGTCCCGCCTTGGTCGATGTCGCTGGTGTTCCGCGATCTGTAGTCAGGCCGCGTGCTCCCACATCCGGTCTCTCTCTCTCCTCCGACGGCGGTACCCTTAAATGAGTTTGAAAAGACAGTCTTTAGAGAATTGGCAGTAGAAGGTAATCACACAAGTCTATTTCTCTCCCAACTCCAAGCAACTGGGGAAACATCCGTTACACTGGGGATTGCAACCAACGTATAGATAATTGATGATAGGTTTGCTGGATTCTCTACAACTTTCCATCGTAACTATTTCTTTGGCATTTGTCAGTATTACATTCATTGTCGTGGTACGAGGTCTGAAAATCTTTCATTGCATTCGTTTATCATTGTCACGTCAGCTCTACTGGCAGAGACCCACTTCTCTAGTACGAGTCTTACAAAGCTATACCGTTCTTCAGGGCTGTGTATTTTACGAAAAAGTGCAACGTGCTATCACCATAGCCTGATGGATATTTCTCTGAGGAATGAACATGGGCTAAACAATTTTCCATTATATCGATGCGTCCTATCTTTCAGCTAAACATTTTACTCTCAACAGGGTTTACTGCAACAATTTCTTCACTTCAATCTAATCTTAACCTTGCAAACATCATTCTAATTTCTACATAGTCTCTTACAACCTGGCTACTTCATAAAAAACGGGGGGGGGGGGGGCGTTGCGACAACTATTCGACTCATCTTTGGGGTGACCGGGGTTTTATGAAAAACAACTAGGAACATAGCAAACTGAGGTGAGGGACTACCGTCTTGTTTTGAGTCGCAAGTGCGTTATCTAGCAGAGGGCTACAGTTCAGTTGGTAAGCGTTCAGGGACATTTCTTAACTTCTAAATTTTGTAGCTTGTTCAGCAAAAATCATTTCTAGGAACAACAGTTGGCCTGGGTCAGCCGTAAGTCAACCCATCTCTTACAGCCAGGGGTGAGCCACATTTTTCAAACTCTCGTTTGGGGCAGCTGATACAAAACTGGGGGCGTCCTGGGAAGACGGGGATGCTTCAATCACCTTTACTGTTTGGGCATTGAGACAATTCGGGACGGGGAAGGTCGCGTTACCTGAGGCATTTTATCATAGAGGCCACTGACATGCAGTTCCCTGATTACGGGTCAGATTAGGGAACCTTAGTTGTCTTACCTGTCCTTTCTCTTTTGGCCAATCTAGTTTTATCAATTTTTAGCAGAAAGGAGAGGTAGTAACATGGCATCAATGTGATTTTATTACGACAAATTTGTGCAAATACTTGCGGTATTTGGAGCCAATTGGGTGGTGCACCGAGGATGGTGGTTCGCCAATTAGGTGCCAGCCGTTGTGGAGTGAGAGTGTGGAGGAGAGAGAGAGAGAGAGAGAGAGAGAGAGAGAGAGAGAGAGAGAGAGAGAGAGAGAGAGAGAGAGAGATGCAACAATAGGCTAAACAGTACACGTGAGACATGGAGAGTGGTCGTGTACTAGGATAGGCTATTCGGCGCATTACAGGACATGAGACATTACGGGTCTGGGTTAGGATTAAGGAAGCATGCAGTTTGACAAAGAGACATGCATTGAGAAAAAAGGGGGGGCACCATTGTGTCGCACTCCTCGCACTCTCAGTCTTTTGCCTAGTTAAGTCAATGCTTCAGTCGCATAGAAAACATTTTCTCAGTTTCAGACATAGGTGGTCTGTGCTCATTCACGCAACACGGGTTAGGGGTGATCGCATCTCATCATATCATACAATGATTGGCTCTTTTGTTACAAGAGCAGTGGGTGGGTGTCTTTAGGTGCCACCTTGCTGTGTTCGTCTGTTTCATGTATCAGACATGGCGTGACTTCGGATCTTCACTATACCTCAGTCGGGATTCCAATGTAACCTGTAGAGGGAGGAGAAGAGGGGAAGGGAGGGGAACAACATTCGAGCATATCACATGTACGGGCACGAAAGTCCTTTACTTACCACCTACTCGTCTTATCCTCTCGGGATATAATCTCTGAGTTCTTGGTTTCCGAGGCCAGGGGGGCGGGCAGTGTGGTAAGGATGGCAAGCGATAGGTTGTTCATGAGGGAGACGGTCCGAGTGTGGCATTATAGGTCGTGTGTAGGGAGACGTTAAAAAATCAGAGGCGTTTAGTGTGAGGTATCTAGTTTGTAGATGTATCCAGCTAGCGGGGTCCTTAAATCATTCCCCATGCGGTGATGTCCTAAGGCATATCGGCTCTTCGGCCAACCCTGTTCCCTAGTACCCTTGAGTACCATGCCTTCATAACATTTTATCATTTACACCATGTCACTTTACCCGTTCTCAGAAGTCGATGTCCTTCTTCATGCGTTTGTTCCTGAGTCAGCCGCACATTTGGAGGCAACGTAACGTATCTTAGATTTGATCATTATTCCGGGGTTGAGCAACCATCTTCTAATAACCTTAAAAAGAGAACAAAACAGGTCGTACAGAAAAACCTTCCAGCTGATCCCACATTTACAAAAGTATGCGATACCTGTTCATAGTTTAAAAAACCTTTATTAACACGATTTGATCAGTATGTAAAATATGAGAGTGCAATCGTATTTGGCCGGACACGGCGTTGGTTGAAGCACGTACAGTATGGGGCTATTTTGCAGCATTAATAAAACATTTAAAAAGGGTCTGTTTTGTCATTTTGCAGGAGAATAAAACGTCTATCAATAGTTGAGGGATCAGGGGGCATTCGTTTCATAATTGGAAGCATAGTTAGACTAGTGGCAATCAAATTTCCTAGATGCATACCGTGGGCGTGTGTCATAAGCGACGTTATGTATCAGTTACAATAATATCATAATAAATCGTACATTGAAACCAACATTTTAACGGGATCATTTTACATGTTCGCCAAGTGAACCCTCCCTCTTTTTCGTCAAGTGTACAAAGGATCATATACATATTTCAGAACATCGAGTCTTATTAGCTAAAAAACACCACGAGGTGTTCGTGAGTTCCTGTTGACACCGGCGCCATTTTGGGCGAGGCCGGGTTAGTCCGGAAGCAGCATCAGGGACAAAATGTCTCCAACAACCGGCGGTTGGACCAGAGTTCCTTTCGGTAGTTCAAAAAGACTTGTGCTAACAGAAGGGGCAGGCAATGTGGAACATCAATCAAAGGAAAAGGGGGTGGGGAGGGAAGCAAAATTTCCCCTACCGGGTCACGTTGAGGTTCAGCCGGAACTTGCTCGAATTTGTTAGCCCACAATCTTTCTGGATGGTTCAGACTGAAGTTGGCGCTGACACGAGGGCACCACCATTTTGTGGCTACGTCGGTAGTGATCAGAGCAGTTGTTCCCCACCGGAAGCCGGTAGGGGCCGAGGGCTCCTGGGACTCTTGTAGAATCTTCAAGGTCGTGGAGATGCTGTCGGAGGTGGGGACTCGTGCCCAGGGGGGCAAGCGTCCTAGTTACATAGACTTCTTAGGGCGAGGAAAAAACGGAACTGTGTTGTTGGAGCAAGACATTCGGCTTGGGGCGCTAGGGTGCAGCTGTGATGCCTCCACCAGTACACTTGAGGGCCATCGTATGTCTTGTGCTGCGCAAGTACGGTTTGCGGGCCGTTCTGTGTCCGGTGCTGCGCAAGTAGGGTGGCCGGCCATTCCATGTTCAGTGCTGCGCAAATAGGGTGGCCAGCCAGTCCATGTTCTGTGCTGCGCAAGTAGGGTGGTCGCCCCCGGCTGGAGGATTTCTGCACTGGGCCGGGGCTGGGAAACCTCCACCTGGGGAGGCGAGGGAGGCTCGTTCCTGTCGCCTCCCTTCCCCAGCCCACCCTGCACCAGTTTTCAGCGGAGGTATTCGTGATGGCCGGACCAGAAGATACGAGGGAGGGGGGGGTCATCTGCATCCGTCCCCTCTCTACTCGTGGCCCGGACCGTGGCGGTGAAAACCAGGAATCCTAACCGCTAGACCATATGGGAGAAGAGGATGGGACATGCCGGGCCCATGGTGCCTTCTGGGCATCCCACCGGCGACCTCCGTGATTGCTGGCTGTCGGCAGGACCCCGCCCCACACGTGCTGGGTGTTTCACCTTCCGGATGGGCGTGACCGGCGACCTGTTGCATTTTGGGAACTTCCGGAGTGGGCGTAATATGTATTGTATTGCTCTTTTTAGTATGGTTTTACTTTACTGGAATTAAATCTTAACTTATATTGACAGAGACTTGGCTTCCTTGAGTCTTTTACTACAAGAACCTTACTGCAGTGGGGGTAGGTATTTATGTCTGGGTAATGGGGGGTGGGGTGTCCACAAGAACAGTTTTCCTGAACGGGGGGGTTGTCCATGCAGGCCTGTAATTGCTTTTGTCCACAGAGTGGGGGCAGCAGAGAGTAATCAGTCCCATTGCGCTCAAAGTTTGAGTTCATTAATGGAATGTGTACTAATCTGTCCGAAGCTACTCTGTGTGTTGTTTCTGTATGTTATCCGAAAGGGTGGCTTTTGTGTTCGGGAATAGTAGCGGTAGTACGGGGTTCGTCACCGGGTAACCTAGAGCTCGACTGGGTTTCCCGTCCTAGCGCTGTTTGCTCTATGAGAACTCCAACATGTCACTGAAATCGGTCTGGCGAAATCTGTGCCATCGGGCGTAATCAAACGTGGTGGTTCTATCCGGCCTGTCTGTGTCAGTCTGATTCATCTTTGTCTCTCGCTTTTTCCCTTTCTGTCGGCCCGTTATTTCTGTCGGCTCTCTGTTCTTACCTGTGTTCAGTAGAGTCGGGCATTGGGCTTTCCAGTGCCCGGAATATTTACAAAAAGCACATTGATTTTGTCCTAAGTCTGTTCGCCCTGCGCGTAATGTCGGGGGATTACGTTCGGGTCGTCGTGTCTTGGGGTTGTCCTGTCGGTACATCCCCTTACACTGTTCCCTTCCTGTATTTACCCCTTGGAACCGGGTCGCCGCTATCCCTTCCTTTGGCATATCAGGTGCTTGGAAAGCTGTCTGTCGCACTTCTTTACTTACTCTGACTTCGTCTCTTTCTTTTCGTTGCGTTGCTTCTTTGCGCCACATACCGAGACTGTCGAGCATAATAGGCGTTGTCTTACTTCTACAAAGGGCTATTTCTAACGTTTCTAATTTATCTAGGTCGAAGGATCCTATCAGTGGCCACTGTTTCTCTTGATTTACTTTGGTATACTTGTGCCATAGCTTACTATAAGCTATGGTAACTAATCCATATTTTGTGTACATGTCTTTATTAGGGGTGCCTTCCAGCGGAGCTAGATGGTCCACCTCTAATAAACGGTCCGGGTTGAACCAGCTACCAATCAGTGAGGAGAAGATAGACATGACGGATCACAATGGGGTCAAAAGTCAGTACTACCTATCTCATCACTGCGTGCAAAGACTAGACAGAATATTTCTATTCTACGTTGTTTGCAGGCAGTGAATACCTCATGAACAAATATCAAACAGTCAATGTTTGGTCAATCAAAACAGTCAGTGGGGAGAATAAGTAGGCCCGCAAAGGTCTGCGTCACCTACCCTTTCACTATCTGCAAAGAGGGAATCTGTTCTTTCCTGTTTGTAGACAGAGAATCTCCAGAAAACAATCTGCGAACAGTAGTTCGGGTTCAATCAATTAATCAGTGTGGGAGAGGGAAATCTCCCGAAAACAATCCCCGAACCGTAGTTCGGGTTCAAACAATCAATCAGTGGGGGAGAAAGATAGGCACGACGGTTGCGTTACCTATCCTTCACTGCTTGCAAAGAGAGAGCCGGTTGTTTTTCCGTTTGCAGACAGCGAACCTCCGAATCAAATCAACAAAGAGTAATACTAGTATTTTTTTCAAACAATCAAACAATCATTTCGCAATTTGTCGTGTTTACACGACCTTACCCGGACCGCATGGTCAGTTTCGTGTCTTCCAACTCCAGCGCCCGATCGTCCTCTTTTCTCCGTATTCCTCGTGGCACTCCTGATGGTTCCCAGTCAGGACCGTAGATCACTCGAGAGAGGTCTGTTCGGAGCCAGTGAAGTTCGGATGATCGGCTGCCAGACGAGGGTCTATTGGGCAGGAGCTCTCCCGATCGTTGCAGTCGTTCACTCTGTCGTCAGGACCTCTCCCACTGGATCCACGTGTCGCTGATGGGCCCCACGTTTGGGACGCCAATTGTTGAAAAAGGTACAGGCAGAAGACCTTTTCCGAAGTTGCCCGGCGTTAGCCGCCTCTATACCCACTTAAGTTTACCAAATAAAGAGGCAGGCGCTGAAGGATTGGAAGGCAGGAAACAGAAGTTTTATTCTCTCCGGAGGAGAAACACATCAGTTCGGACAGCAAGTATTGTCACGAGGTGCTCTAACTGCATCTCCGAGGCCTGGCCTCTTATACACAGGTTTATTACTTTATTGCATAAAACACATCTCTGTCAACCCTTTGTTGTACGGAAAGACATCCTCAGAATCCCCGCTTCAGGCCCGTTCCCACACACATCTACAGTTGAAGTCCCCACCCCGGTCACAACGGATGATGATTATCGTGCAGCTGGACATTCCGCCGATTCACGGAATGTGTGAGGTTGATCGGATCTCATGGGGTGGGGGCTTTGATTAGCTCAAGGATCCTTTGATGAAGGGGGTGTTTCCTACTGTACAGGAGGAAGGGGGCAACGAAAGTACCCGCAGGGCCAGGTGGCGGCCTGGGAACGAGGAGGACAAACGGGCACAAAGGAAAGGGGGGCGTTATCAAGGGATCCGGGACCATGAAAGGGATGGAGGGAAGTGTCGCGCTGGAAACAGGATGAGGTTCCGAGGCAGAGCTGTGTGGAAGAGGGGTTTACGATCCAAGGCATGTGAGAGCGGGGGCTGGCAGCATGCGGGGGGGGCGTGCTTGTGAGGGTGAAGAGCTGTGCTAGGGGTCAGCGGCGTGCAGAGTGTGGTTCTGACCAAGGCACCTAAAATGGCGGGCGTGCACGAAAAAATGTGTGGCATCGGGAGAGAAGGCAAGATAGCGCAGATAATGTTTACCAAATCGTATTAATTTTCCACAACAGCTCATGCTCTCCATCTCCTTCTACCCACGAGGGGTTACAAGTCCCCCCTCTTTTTCTCTCAGCGTTTCCCCCATTCTCATACTGCTTCAGTCACTAGCATTCTCCTGCCCCGAATCCGTAGATCCACAGATCAATGTCTACACCCCGTAGGCATGACTGCAATGTTGTATCACCTTTAACTGCTGATGATGTATTGTGACTGTTTTTTCATATGATATAAAAGTCATTAAAAAATGATTTTAAAAAACAGAGATGCAAACTAGAGCAGAGGAGTGCAGAAAAAGGTAGGAGGGGTGAACAAAGAGGCAAGACAGGTACATAAAGAGGGAGGAGGGGTGCAGAAAGAACAAACAGAAGTGCAGAAAGAAGTAACAGAGGTGCTCAAAGAGGCACAAAGGGTGCAGAAGAGCAAGAGAAGGGCAGGAATAAACTATAGAGATACAGAAAGAGGCAAGAGAGGTACAGAATCAGGCACGAAAAGTACAAAAAGAGTAAACAGGGGTGCATAAAGAGGCAAGAGATATACAGAAAGAGAAAAGAGTGTCAGTCAGTATAGCTTTATTCGATTTTGGTTTAAAAATCATAAAAGCGTACCATTAAAATCAGTTATAAATAAAAACATACATACAATAACACATAATATCTGCAAGTTAAAAACTTTTGCCCAACCTGTGAGGATAATTATCTTAATTATAGTGTATTTTTCACAGGTTAAGATTAAATCAAACAGCAATTAATAGGGGTTCCAATACTTCAGACTATAAAACAATGAATCCTGTCGGGTATAAGTGGGAAAGCTACGGCCGCTCGATACATGGAGTCCTCTGCCCATTAACATATAGCACCCTACCTTTAGACTAGATGAGGGGATGCACGGCATGCTAGGGTAAAAGTCATGCAAATCCCAGATGGAGATTGGGCCGTTTCCCACTTGGGGTGCTCAGGTACGCAGATACGGGACAATGTGTCTCTGCCTAAATCTGACGAGTACTAGGTCACCAGCAATATCTTTTGGGAGGGAACCCAGCCAACCCACCCTTCTAACACTCATTATTGTACCCTCGAGGTTAGGTGGCAGGGGTCTGTTTTTTGTCAGCCAAAATGTAACCTTGTTCAGCAGGTCATGTAGCCTCTCGGTTTTCCCAGGTGTAAGTACTGGTACTCCCATGAGGACACACACAAAAGGAGCTGCCTCCGGTGGGAGTTGGATAGGAGTAACTTTATTATACTGTGCTCTAGGAGCAGCACGCTGCGGCAAAACGGGATTAAAAGAAGTTTTGCGAGTTATTGGGGCTGGTGCGTTAGGGACTATTGATTGGGTTGGAACCCTTTTGTCTTGCATAATTGGCTTGGGGTCTTTGAGAGTAAAAGGTGGATGGGAACAAATAGATGTTACAAAACATTTATTGGCTAGCAAGTTAGACTTGATGGTTTCCTCCATTCCAGTCAGCCTGTCCGCTAGTGTGTTTATTTTTTTCTATTAGTAGTGATATAATAGAGCTGACCAGTTGTTCAATAAGGGATAATAGATCCAGCTGTGTAGGAGATGCTAAAACCACTAATTTCTCGACAACCTCAGGAGTTGTGGAAGAATTACTGACTGGAACTGTGGGGCTTAAGCACAATTTTTGGAGTTTTAATTGGTTCCCAATGTTATTGACCCCACTACGTTTCCTTTTAACAGATGAGATCTGGGGAAATGCAATCCTTTGGGTGTTTTCAATGTAGGCTTTTTTGGATGATGGGAGGCGTTGCAGGGGGCTATCAGTATCGGGTAATACACAGAAGCCTTCGGCAGGAAGCGGTGATTCCACTAAAACATGTGTAGTTTTACACAGGGTGTTTAACTCATCTAACCACGGGAAATCTTGGTCTGTGTCTACTGTTTGTGAGGGCAATTGCTTGGTCCATCTATTATGTATGGGCTGGGGAGATACGCCTTTATCGACTTCTCTAGCAATGGACAATGTTGTACTATTTATATTATCCCCCTTGTGAGTCATAGTGTGGTTTGGGTGTAACAAAATAGTTATCAACAAATCATAAAGATTGAACGAGAAAATGTCCTTAGAGAAAGGCAAAGTCAATAGGTGGAAAACCAGAAAGAAGCAAGTGTCTTTCTTTACCTCCTCTCAACAAAGAGCCTAGGGGGGTAGCCCCGTCCCGTCCTCCTCGGGCCTCTGAGGGCCCCAGAGGGCCCGCCCTTTGTCCGGGCTTAGCCCACACGTGGTCCCGCGACGCGGGGGGTCAGCTGTCTTTTATGCGCTTCCGGGCGCAAAAGTATCTGTGGTAGGCGGCGTCCCAAACCAGCAAGGGATGCTGGATGCTGTGGTTTCCCCTCTCCCTGCACGGCGGCCGCGAGGACACCAGTGGCAGCGAGGGCGAGAAGTGAAAATAGAAAAGTGGCATCTGCGGGACCCCTGTCAGGTCAAAAGTATGCCCCCAAAAGTGCTGCAAGCCCCCGCTTGTTGAGGAGTCCTGCGAGACTCTTCTGACGTTTCCTCTCGAGCTGCGAACTCCCAACTCCCTCTAGGATCAACCAACACAATCAGGACTTTGACACTGACTGGATTGACTTCTCCTCCAGGGAAAGGGGAAGTGACAGAGAGACTCACAACAAATTATACAAGATTAAATCTTCGGTTGAGTCTCTCTTTAGGAAGTGCTCCGGGCCGAGGACCTTCTTTTAGGAATGTTCTGCGCTGCCTTCACGCTACACTGTGATACAACATTAACAGCAATTACTCAGCAGACAACTTCTTAAACTGAACTCTATATTCAACTAAACATTGTGCTACTGACCATTAATCCATCTGACCCTTGTTCGCACTTTTACAGGACTTTTGGCACTGGCTCAGAGTCTTGACTCCTTCAAGTTAAAATAATATGTCAGAATAACTTAACACCTTTTCTAGGAGACAGGCTAATTAGATTAGTTAGGTTAGTTTTAACTGAACTCCAAAACTTCATGCAGAATCATACCTGAGACTTTAGTTACTTCTTCAAATAGGAGGTTCTGCAGTAGGAAGACAGGAAATAACAGCCTATCCAATTCACTCTACTAATAAGGTTAATATTCCTGACTCAACTCGTAAAAATGCGAGCCTTACGAATATTACTCTATTAAAAGGTCAACATATCACAGAAATATACATATAAATTCAGTTTGCCTTTTTTTACATTTGCCTTTATCAAGGCTTGTTTCTCTCTACAATCCACTTTTGAGCGCTTAATCAGTTCACAGCTTGGCTCACTTCTAAAGCAGACATTAATCTCTTTCCGGATTGTTTTTAGAGTCTCTCCGTGTCTCAAGCGCTAAATTATTGAACATTCAATTTTTTAGTTCACAGCACTGAAACATCTGCCTTTGACAAGGCTTGTTTAAACTCTGCACTACTCAGCGTGCTTAATCTCAGATTGTGCCTCGAGCTGAGTTTTTTCATTTAAATAAATCCTGGCCACTTTACATCAAGTAAAATCGTTCGTGGCCACTTAAAAAGAATTATTTTATTCTTACTGTCTTTCTTCTCAGAGACTGAAAAGTGCGCACTGACTGAAGCCTCGAACTGCCAGCTGACAGCGGAGAGCGGGTAAACAAACCTCCCGGCTGCCTCAACGATGTGTCAGTGCTCAACAACGTCGTCTCGTCTTGACCATAAATCAGCGCCGCAGACGCCCAGGGTTTCCAGGATCTCGCCGAGCAGGGTTTCAAGAAAGGGACTTAAGGGCTTAGATGAAATAAAGGGAAAACAAGGAATTTCACGAACTGCTAAGTTATAACGCGGGGACAGAAGCTCTCGCTAGGCGCAACGAGAGACAAAGCGACTGACAGTTGGCAGAAGCGCATATTTATAGCTTCTGCCACGAGCCACTGCGCGAGCCTGTCTCCAAAGAGCGCACATTCTGAAACTTGCTCATCTCTAGATAAATGAACAAACAAGCATTGCCAAATGCAATTACAAAATTTACATTACAAAAATGAATTCTAAATAAGCTTTTACCTTACACTAATAAACTAAATGTACCCACAGAACCAAATTAACCCTTCTGATTCCCAAGTGGTACCCAGAGTCTGTATTGAGACAGAACCTAATTAAGACGACCAGTAACACCCCTAACAGTTCCTCCCCCCAAAGGTCGTCTTACAGGTCTAGGTTTATCAGGATGCAGAGCATGAAAAGACCTAACAAGTCTAGGAGCATGAACATTTTTCTCAGGTTCCCAAGATCGCTCAGAAGGATCATAACCCTTCCAGTCAACCAAATAAAACAAGGCACCCCGAATCCTTTTGGAATCTAGAATGGATTTAACCTCATACTCAACATGATCACCGACAATTACTGGCGGTGGTGGGTTATCAGCTCGAGTAGAAGGTTCAAAAGGTTTCAACAGAGAAACATGAAAAACAGGGTGAATAGCATATTCCTCAGGCAAAACTAATTTCACAGACACAGGGTTCAAAACTTTCTTAATTTCAAAAGGCCCAATAAATCTAGGCTTCAACTTCCTGGGACCCTCCAACTGAATATTTCTCGTGGATAACCATACCAACTGACCTTCCTTATACAAAGGTGCAGATTTACGATGAGAATCAGCAGTCTTTTTCATAGATAACTTACTTTTAACCCATTGCTTTCTAGCCTTATCTTGAATATCCAACAGATGAGTCAACCTATCAGTAACTGCTGGCATAGACAATTGTTCATCAGGTAAGAGTATAGGAATAGATCTTGGGTGTTGACCAGTGAGAAAATAAAAAGGAGAACAACCCAAAGCTGAATGAGTGGTGTTATTATAGGAAAATTCAGCCCACGGTAACACTTCATCCCAAGGGTGAGAGGAGGTAGTTAACAAACATCTTAAACCCTGTTCAACATGCTGATTCAATCTCTCCGTCTGACCATCCGTCTGTGGATGAAAAGAAGAAGACAGAGCCAACTCGATTCCCAAGAGTTTACTGAGTTGTGACCAGAATTTAGAAATGAACTGAGGGCCCCTATCCGAAATAATCTTTGAGGGCAGACCATGAAGTTTCACAATATTAGATAAAAATACAGCACTGAATTCAGTTGCCGAGGGAATCTTGTGTAACGGAATAAAATGTCCCATTTTGGATAACAGATCCACCACCACAAGAACTGTAGTAAAACCATTAGACTTAGGGAGATCAGTAATAAAATCTAAACTGATTGTATGCCAAGGGTGAGGAGGAATAGTCATAGGACGAAGCAAACCCATTGGAACCTCATGTAAAGCCTTTTGACGAGAACAAACTGGACAGGCTTTCACGAATTGTTGAATAATAGAAATCATTTTTTCCCACCAAAAATGACGTTGACACAAATCCAGGGTTTTGTTAATACCTGGATGTGCAGCAATCGCCAAATCATGATTCCATTGCATGACCTTATCCTGTAAATCTCTTGTGGGAATAAACAATTTATCATTGTGATAGAAAAACCCATCTCTAATGGAATTACCTTTTTTTAATAACCATTCATGAACATCAAAATTTTTTAATTCCATCTTAACAGAATCCAAAAAACTTTCTGAATGGATTTCAGCAGCAATTTTTTCAAAAGGCAAAATACTGGGGGGATCCTTAACAGAATTTAAATCTTTTTCACATACTAATCGTGAAAGTGTGTCAGATAACAGCTGCTTTTTTCCAGGTCGATACATAATTAAAAAGTCAAATTCGCTAAAGAACTGTAACCACCTCATCTGTCTAGGAGTAAAAGCCTTAACAGTGGAATAAAATTGTAAATTTTTATGGTCAGAATAAACAGTAATAGTGTGTTTAGCTCCCAAGAGATGATGTCTCCATTCTTGAAACACATCTTTAATGGCTAACAATTCACGTTCCGCAATCGTATAATTTTGCTCAGCTAAAAGCAATTTCCTAGAGAAAAAAGCGATAGGATGGAAGTGACCAGTATTTGCATCCTTTTGAAGCAACACACCACCAATAGCAGTCTGTGAAGCATCTGCTTCCACAAAGAAAGGCCTATCAGGATCAGGATGAACCAAAATGGGAGCAGAAGTAAAAGCCTTCTTCAACAATGAAAACGCTTGATCAGCTTCTTCAGTCCAAGAGAAGACCTTTCCTTTTTTCAATAACTGGGTAATGGGAGTAACAATATCTGAAAACTTAGAAATGAATCGCCTATAAAAATTAGCAAATCCAAGAATTCTCTGCGTGTCTTTGATTGAAGTAGGAATTGGCCAGGTTAGAATTGCTTCGACTTTCTTTGGATCCATATGAATCCCCTCAGGTGATAAACAATAGCCGAGAAATTCCACTTGAGAAGCATTGAAAACACATTTTTCCAATTTAGCATATAGAGAATGATCTCTTAATTTCTGTAACACTAACTGAACATGTTGTACATGTTCTTCCATATTTTTTGAATAAATTAAAATGTCATCAATATACACGATGCAACAGACATCCAACAGATCATGCAAGACCTCATTAATAAAATATTGAAAGGCCGCTGGAGCGTTGCAAAGACCAAATGGCATAACCGTATACTCAAAAAGACCAAATTTCGTACGAAAAGCGGTCTTCCACTCATCACCTTCTTTGACTCTAATCAAATGATATGCTCCTCTAAGATCCAGTTTAGTGTAAACACTAGAACCCTTAATTTGATTAAGAAGCACTGGAATCAAAGGCAATGGATATCTATTCTTAATGGTTGCTTTATTAACCTTTCTGTAATCAATACAAGCCCTCAGATCCCCAGACTTCTTCGAAACGAAGAAAAGAGGAGACGAAACAGGAGAAGTGGAATGTCGAATAAAACCTAATTCCAAAAGCTCATCCAAATAGTTCTTTAAATAAACATTTTCAGGTTCAGTTAAGGCGTAAATTCTACTACATGGTAGAATAGCTCCCGGAACCAAATCAATTCTGCAATCAAAAATTCTATGTGGTGGTAATTGGGTTGCTTCAACAGGATCAAAAACCTTAGAAAAATTTCTATACTCAATTGGAAGTTTGTTATCTTCAGCAGAAAGAGCAGCACAAAAAAGGGGCATCACTGGATCTTTGGTCTCTTGGTAACAATGTAACTTACAAAAGGAAGACTCTAAAGAAACAGTCCTTTTAATCCAATCAATTTTGGGATTATGTAATTCCAACCAAGGAATGCCTAAGATGACACCAAAACTTGGTGCATCAATAAGATCAAAAACCACCTTCTCAGTATGACCATTATCTGCTACCAAAGTCAATGGTTCGGTGTTAAATTGAATCATACCAGAAGACAAAACTGAACCATCAACAGCTCTCACAGATTCAGGTTCCTCCTTAGTAACAAATTTCAGATTCAGTTTATGGGCAAACCCAATATCGAAAAAATTCCCAGTAGCCCCAGAATCCAAAAGTACAGGGATACTATGTCTTTGAAGAGTAGTTAAGATAAAGACCATCCGAATAGTAAAATGTTTGGGAATATGTGTAGTTACATTGGTGACAAATTTGGAGATCTTAGAAGAACTTTTGCTCGAGGAAACGATCTCTGCTTCCCTCGAGAATTTCAGTTTTCCGACGGCTTAACAGAAAGAGTTTCAATAGCTAGAACTTTCTTTTTAGCGGGTTTTACAGAACAATCCTTGGCAAAGTGCCCAGGTTTGCCACAATACAAACATAAATTGCCCTTACGTCTCCGTTCCTTTTCTTCAGGAGTTAAAGGCCCTTTGAACCCACTCGGTAAAACAGGTTCAACAAAAACATTCTTAATTTCTGACTCTTTTTTCTCAACCTTAACTAGTGAACTTCTAAAATCACTCCTAGTTTTTTCATTTCTACGTTCACCTAATCTGTGATCAAGTCTAACCACTAGATCCTGAAATTCCTTAAACTCATCAGGCAAATTCACTATGTGTGCAAGAGAATCTTTTAAATCATCTTTCAGACCTCTATAAAATAAAGAAATTCTCTTCTCCTCAGGCCAATGAGTTTCAGACAGAAGTCTATTAAAGGTAGTAATATAAGAGATAAGATCTTTGGTCCCTTGACGAAGACTCAATAACTCATTATCAGAAGACTGAATTAAGGTGTGTTTGGCGAATAAATTGGACATGGCTAATTTAAAATTCTGCAAATTATGAAGCAAAGGGTCATTATTATCTACTAAGGGCATGGCCCAATTCGCAGCCACCCCCCCCAGATAAGAAATAATAAATGCTACTTTAGCAGAATCAGAAGAAAAAATTTGAGGCTTACACATGAAGTGTAATTGGCACTGACTAAAAAAGGTCGCAAATCTGCTATTATCTCCCGTAAACCTTTCAGGGTTAGCCAAAGGAACAGGTGTAGGAGTAACAACAGTAACTTGAACTGGTTGTTTATCAGACCGTTCTTCTGAAGTATGGGACTGAACAACATCGGCACCAAACCTAGCTGGCGCCAAAACCGGTTTCCTCTCCTTAGAAGAATCCCTCCAAGTCGAGAATCCAGCTCTAGTCTCACCTAGCTCCTGACGAAGCGATTGATTCTCCAAACGTAAATTTTCCATTTCCACAGTCATCTTCTGGACTAACTGGGACAACTGTGAAGCATCCATGAGGGTGAGTTTGCAGACTCAAGAGGAAACGATTTTAAGGTTTTGGAAGATAGGCTTTGTCTACTGTTGAGGAGTCCTGCGAGACTCTTCTGACGTTTCCTCTCGAGCTGCGAACTCCCAACTCCCTCTAGGATCAACCAACACAATCAGGACTTTGACACTGACTGGATTGACTTCTCCTCCAGGGAAAGGGGAAGTGACAGAGAGACTCACAACAAATTATACAAGATTAAATCTTCGGTTGAGTCTCTCTTTAGGAAGTGCTCCGGGCCGAGGACCTTCTTTTAGGAATGTTCTGCGCTGCCTTCACGCTACACTGTGATACAACATTAACAGCAATTACTCAGCAGACAACTTCTTAAACTGAACTCTATATTCAACTAAACATTGTGCTACTGACCATTAATCCATCTGACCCTTGTTCGCACTTTTACAGGACTTTTGGCACTGGCTCAGAGTCTTGACTCCTTCAAGTTAAAATAATATGTCAGAATAACTTAACACCTTTTCTAGGAGACAGGCTAATTAGATTAGTTAGGTTAGTTTTAACTGAACTCCAAAACTTCATGCAGAATCATACCTGAGACTTTAGTTACTTCTTCAAATAGGAGGTTCTGCAGTAGGAAGACAGGAAATAACAGCCTATCCAATTCACTCTACTAATAAGGTTAATATTCCTGACTCAACTCGTAAAAATGCGAGCCTTACGAATATTACTCTATTAAAAGGTCAACATATCACAGAAATATACATATAAATTCAGTTTGCCTTTTTTTACATTTGCCTTTATCAAGGCTTGTTTCTCTCTACAATCCACTTTTGAGCGCTTAATCAGTTCACAGCTTGGCTCACTTCTAAAGCAGACATTAATCTCTTTCCGGATTGTTTTTAGAGTCTCTCCGTGTCTCAAGCGCTAAATTATTGAACATTCAATTTTTTAGTTCACAGCACTGAAACATCTGCCTTTGACAAGGCTTGTTTAAACTCTGCACTACTCAGCGTGCTTAATCTCAGATTGTGCCTCGAGCTGAGTTTTTTCATTTAAATAAATCCTGGCCACTTTACATCAAGTAAAATCGTTCGTGGCCACTTAAAAAGAATTATTTTATTCTTACTGTCTTTCTTCTCAGAGACTGAAAAGTGCGCACTGACTGAAGCCTCGAACTGCCAGCTGACAGCGGAGAGCGGGTAAACAAACCTCCCGGCTGCCTCAACGATGTGTCAGTGCTCAACAACGTCGTCTCGTCTTGACCATAAATCAGCGCCGCAGACGCCCAGGGTTTCCAGGATCTCGCCGAGCAGGGTTTCAAGAAAGGGACTTAAGGGCTTAGATGAAATAAAGGGAAAACAAGGAATTTCACGAACTGCTAAGTTATAACGCGGGGACAGAAGCTCTCGCTAGGCGCAACGAGAGACAAAGCGACTGACAGTTGGCAGAAGCGCATATTTATAGCTTCTGCCACGAGCCACTGCGCGAGCCTGTCTCCAAAGAGCGCACATTCTGAAACTTGCTCATCTCTAGATAAATGAACAAACAAGCATTGCCAAATGCAATTACAAAATTTACATTACAAAAATGAATTCTAAATAAGCTTTTACCTTACACTAATAAACTAAATGTACCCACAGAACCAAATTAACCCTTCTGATTCCCAAGTGGTACCCAGAGTCTGTATTGAGACAGAACCTAATTAAGACGACCAGTAACACCCCTAACACCGCTCCACCGGGGGGTCAGCTGTCTTTTATGCGCCTCCGGGCGCGAAAGTATCTGGTGGTAGGCGGCGTCCCAAACCAGCAAGGGATGCTGGATGCTGTGGTTTCCCCTCTCCCTGCACGGCGGCCGTGATGACACCAGTGGCAGCGAGGGAGAGAAGTGAAAATAGAAAAGCGGCGTCTGCGGGACCCCTGTCAGGTGAGAAGTATGCCTCAAAAGTGCTGCAAGAAAAGAGTGGTACAGAAAGAGGCAAGAGGCAAGAGATCTGCATAAAGAAGCAACAGAGTTGCAGAATGAGGCAAGAAGGGTGCAGAAAAAGGCAAGAGAAGTGCAGGAAGAGGCAGGATAGTTGCAAAAAGAGGGAACAGGGGTGCAGAAAGAGGCAAGAGATCTGCAGAGAAAAGCAGATGAGGTGCTCAGAGAGGAAAGAGGATTCAGAAAGAAGAGATAAAAGTGCAGAAAGAAGCAAAAGAGGTGCTAAAAGAGGCAAGATGGATGCAGAAAGAGGCAAGAACAGTACAGAAAGAGCAGAGAGAAGTGCAGATAGAAGCAACAGAGGTGCAGAAGGAGGCACGAGGGTGGAGAAAGAAGGAGAGAAGTGCAGAAAGAAGCAACATAGGTGCTGAAATAGGCACAAAGTGTGCAAATAGGCAAGAGAAGTACAGAAATAAGAAAGTGAGGTACAGAAAGAGACAAGAGTGATGCAGGAAAGGGAAGAGAGGTGTAGAAAGAGGCAAGAGAGTTGCAAAACGAGGAAAATTATGCAGAAAGATGCAAAATGGGTACAGAAAGGAGCAAGACAAGTGCAGAAAGAAGCAAGAGAAGTGCAGAAAGAAGCAACAGAGGCACAGAAAGAAGCAAAAGGGGTACAGGAAGAGAAGTGCAAAAAAGAAGCCACAGAGGTGCAGAAGAAGGCAAAAGAAGTGCAGAAGGAAGCAAGAGAGTTGAAGAAACAGGCAAAAGAGGTGCAGAAAGAAGCAAGAGCAGTGCAGAAAGAACCAACAGAGGTACAGGAGTGCATAGGGGTACAGAAAGAGGCACAAGGGGTACAGACATGTGCAAGGGTGGTGCAGAAAGAGGCAAGAACAGTGCAGTAAGAAACAACAGAGTTACATCAGGAGGCAAGAGGGGTACAAAAACAGGCAAAAGAAGTACATTAACAAGCAAAAGAGATGTGGAAAGAGGCAAGGGGGTGTAGAAAGAGGCAAGAGAGGTGCAGAAAGAGACAAGAGAGGTGCACAAAGAGAGAAGATGGGTGCAGAAAGAGGCAAGTGTAATGCAGAAAGAAGCAAGAGATGTACAGAAAGAGGCAAGAGTAGTGCAGAAAGAAGCAACAGACATGCAGCGAGGGTGCAGAGGGGTGGATAAAGAGGCAAGAGGGGTGCAGAAAGATGCAAGAGAGGTACAAAAAGAAACAAAAGAAGTGCAGAAAGAAGGAACAGAGGTGCAGAAAGAGGCAAAATAGATACAGAAAGAGGCTGGAGGGGTGCAGAAAGAGGCAAGAGAGGTACAAAAATAGGTAAGAGGGGTACCAAAAGAAGCAAGTGAGGTACAGAAAGAAGCAAGAGAGGTGCAAAAAGAGGCAAGAGAGGTCTAGAAAGTAGAAGAGATGTGCAGAAAGAGGCAAGAGAAGTGCAGAAAAAGAAAGAAATGTATAGAAAGAAGCAACAAAAATAGAGACAGAGGTAAGAGTGCCGTAGAAGGAAGAGTGACTTGCACACCATTAATACCAATTTCACACCCACCTTTAGCAATAAGTAACAGGTCACCATTCTAGGTTTGCAAAGGGCCTTCCACCATACTGTAACACTTGTTGCTGCATTTTTGGTAATGTTTGAGCCATTTGAGCTAGAAACAAGGCTTTTTTTGTTCAAATCTGCAGATTAGGGAGCAGATGATGAATTAGCTGGCTATTGCAGAAAATGTATAATTGTGCAAAAGTCGGTGTCGCCAAACAGTCGCATAATTCCAGTGGCCTTGCTCATTCCTCTGACGAGGTCTACTAGTGCTCCTCAGTGATTCCTTCTTTTTTGTCTCACTGACTTCATAGTTGAGCTTCTATAGAACCAAGGAAGACTAAACCTGAGGCTACCACTCCACAACATTCACTACAATACCACATAATTACTCTCCATAGCACACAATCCCACTCTACATAACTCCTATACACCAAATACCACATACTTTCTATCCACATAAATTCACTGCACAACATACCACGTAATTCCAGTACACACAAAGTACAGCCACTCCACTCCAAAAAACATTATTAAAAACTTTTACATTTACAACGCCAATAGCTCTAACTCTTGCAAATGTGAAACCTATTACATTGCAAACACTTCTTTAACTAATAGTTGTGTTTGTAGAGTGTTGGAGAAAGGGTGCTGAGCCTATGACCAGCACTCCGGAATTCCGCTGCGTAGGACTTGCATGAGGTACCAGGAGGGCTTCAAGGCCCCCAAAGTCCCTCAGGAATAAATTGGACTTCATCCCCCATCATGTTGTCTGCAAGGAGGCACGTTTGCAGAGTGGCGGAGAAAGGGGGGCATGGCCTCTGAAGACGTCTTAGCAATCCCACTGTGTGGGACTTACTGGAGGTAAAAAGAGGGATAGTTGGCCCTCAAGGACATCCTTTGGGGCCAACTACCCATCCTATTACATACAGTAAGTCCCACACAGCAGGATTGCTAAGTTCTCATAGCAGGCCACTCTGCAAACGTGCTCCCTGGCGCGCTCTTGGATGGGGATTGAAGTCCCTTTTGCTGCTAGGGGTCATTTAGGGGCCAACTATCCTACCTCTTACCTCCAGTAAGCCCCACACAGTGGGATTGCTGAGTGGTGGACATAGGCCATGCCCCCTTTCTCCAACACTCTGCAAACGCACCTCCTGGTGTGTTCTAAGTTGGGGGATTAAGTCACCTCTACTCTTGAGGGTAACTGGGGGCCAACTAGCCCTCCTGTTACCTCCAGTAAGCCCCATACAGCTGAATAGCCAAGAGTTGTCTTAGGCCACACCTCCTTTTCACACCACTCTGCAAATGCACCTCCTGGCACACTCCTGCTTGAGGGATGAAGTCCACTTGTGTCCTGAGGTCCTCAGTACACAAGAGGACCTCATTGCCTTACCACCAATGCGCCCAGAGGCAAGTTTGCAGTGTGGTGTAAAAAGGGACGTGGTCTCAGGCCAGCTCTCAGCAATCCCGCTGTGTGGGGCTTACTGGAGGTACCTGGTGGGCTAGTTGGCCCCCAGGGACCCTCAGGAATGAAGGAGACTTAATCCCCCAACTAGGAACGTGCCAGGGGGTGCATTTTCAGAGTCATGCGGGGAGGGGCGGGGCCTCCAGCGAGTTGCCGGTTTCCTTTATTTTATTATATAGGAAGGGGAGCTGTGTGCCCCCTTCCCTGGGCCACTTATGGCCCCTGGGACCCCATCTCTAGGGACCCGGCCACCCTTAACATTTTTGTTTAATATTGGAGGAGGGCAAGTGGCCCCCTTCTGATGCCAATTATGGTTCTGGGGACCCCGTCCCCGGGGCCAACCTTCTTTTTTAAAACATAAAAAATATATATTTTACCCAGGACGGGGGGGCTTCTTTTTAATAAATCCCCTGGGAGGTGGCAGTCACCGTGGCAGTGTGGGAGGGGTTGGGACCCCCACGCATTTATTTTTCAAGCCCCAGGGAGGTGGCGGTCCCTGGGGCTGCAGTGGGGCTGCGTGCCCCCACATGCAATTAACCAAGCACCGGGAAGGTAGCGGTCCTGGGGCTGATGGGGCACCTGTGGCAAATGTCATTTGAGATGTCCTGAGTGATGTCACTGACCATGCCATGGGTGATGTTTTAGTGGACATCATCAGCAGTGCCTTGCGGAGGCGCAAGTTATAGTTAGCTCTACTAACTATAAATGCTGAATTTCTCTGGTTTTGTACGAGTGAAATATCCAACTAATGTCCCAGAAACCTGTGTTTTTTTCAGTGAATCTCAGAGGTTTTTGAATGAAAATTTCTAACTATAACATCCCTGAAAACCTTTTGTTTTTCAGTGAATTTCAAAGGTTTTTTAAATGAAAATTTCTAACTATAACGTCCCAGAAACCTATGGTTTTTTTCCGGGAATTTCAAAGGTATTTTAAATGAACATTTCTAACTGTAACGTCCCTGAAACCTATGGTTTTTTCAGTGATTTCCAAATGTTTTTTAACTACTATTTTTAAATTATAATATTTATAAAACCTATCTTATTTCTGTAAATTGAATTTTTTTGGGGTGATATTTTAGATCTGTAATGTCCTTTAGTTATTATTTATTTTTTTAAATTATGTAATGTCTTGTGTGCTCTAAAAAATATATATATATATATTTGTTTTTTAGGAAAAAGTTGATTTGCGTACCCATCGTGTACCCATCTCGATGGGTGTGCGGATTCAAGCCACCATATTACTAAAGTCGTGAAAGATGCATGTTTGGTGTGTGACGGGTGCGAGGTGCTGGGTCCCGCGTAACGTCATATACGTGTGGGATAGCATTGTGTGAGTATTTGGTATGCGATGGGTGCACAGTACCCGGCCCTGCGTAACAACATTTACGTATGAGATCGCGTCATGTGCGCATTTGGACTTCAACAGGTGCGCGATGCCGGGCCCTATGTAACGTCATATACGTATGAGGTCGCATCGAGTGCACTACTACTGCAATTTTTTTATCATTTAAAAGTATATGTATATAACTTGAAAGTGTATATGAGAGCAAAAGATTATCTAAACTAATTATAACAATCATAGAATTGTAAATGCAATAAAGTTATACTATTCCTAAATATATTTTCCCAAAGTCCCCTCAGGTGCGTGCTGGTTGCGGGCGTGGTGCGTGACTCCAGTGTGACTTCAAAAGAAAATCACAAAAAACAATTTGATGGACAGAATGTAGATCAATGTCTTACATTAACCCCAGTACAAGGATCTGGGCCTAAATCCATCGTTTTATGCACTCCACACCACCCTGGGTCAGATAATGGCATTATGCAAATCAGCTCTGACCCTGTGCCCCACGGGAACAGTCCAGTCCGAACTACAACAGCCATATCTTTCCCAGACCGGAATCAAGCATCCGAGGACCGGACCGGTTTCGAGGTAACACCTCTCATCAGCCCGGCTAGCTTGACTCCAGTGGTGTGGAGGCTCTGGGACCCACGTCTGAGCTACCCCAGTACACTCAGGGAGAAAATTACAAAAAACAATTTGATGGCCAGAATGTAGATCAATGTCTTACATTCACCCCAGTACAAGGATCTGGGCCTAAATCCATCGTTTTTTGCACTCCACACCACCCTGGGTCAGATAATGGCATTATGCAAATCAGCTCTGACCCTGTGCCCCATGGGAACAGTCCAGTCCGAACTATAGCAGCCATATCTTTCCCAGACCGGAATCAAGCATCCGAGGACCGGACCGGTTTCGAGGTAACACCTCTCATCAGCCCGGCTAGCTTGACTCCAGATGATGTGGAGGCTCTGGAACCCACGTCTGAGCTACCCCAGTACACTCAGGGAGAAAATTACAAATAACAATTTGATGGACAGAATGTAGATCAATGTCTTACATTCACCCCAGTACAAGGATCTGGGCCTAAATCCATCGTTTTTTTCACTCCTGGGATTGGGTTGAGTGTGTGACATTGATCCACATTCGGTCCATCACCTGTTGTGTTTGCATATTCCGCCCTAAGTGCGCTGGGGATGCCCAGACGTGGGTCCCAGGCACTCCACACCACTGGAGTCAAGCTAGCCGGGCTGATGAGAGGTGTTACCTCGAAACCGGTCCGGTCCTCGGATGCTTGATTCCGTTCTGGGAAGGACATGGCTTTTGTAGTTTGGACTGGACTGTTCCCATGGGGCACAGGGTCAGAGCTGATTTGCATATCGCCATTGTCTAACCCAGGGTGGTGTGGAGTGCAAAAAACGATGGATTTGGGCCCAGATCTTTGGACTGGGGTGAGTGTGTGACATTGATCCACATTTGGTCCATCACATGTTTTGTTTGCAAATTCCGCCCTAAGTGCGCTGGGGATGCCCAGACGTGGGTCCCAGGCGCTCCACACCACTGGAGTCAAGCTAGCCGGGCTGATGAGAGGTGTTACCTCGAAACCGGTCCGGTCCTCGGATGCTTGATTCCGTTCTGGGACGGACATGGCTTTTGTAGTTCGGACTGGACTGTTCCCATGGGGCACAGGGTCAGAGCTGATTTGCATATCGCCATTGTCTAACCCAGGGTGGTGTGGAGTGCAAAAAACAATGGATTTGGACCCAGATCTTTGGACTGGGGTGAGTGTGTGACATTGATCCACATTTGGTCCATCACATGTTTTGTTTGCAAATTCCGCCCTAAGTGCGCTGGGGATGCCCAGACGTGGGTCCCAGGCACTCCACACCACTGGAGTCAAGCTAGCCGGGCTGATGAGAGGTGTTACCTCGAAACCGGTCCGGTCCTCGGATGCTTGATTCCGTTCTGGGAAGGACATGACTTTTGTAGTTCGGACTGGACTGTTCCCATGGGGCACAGGGTCAGAGCTGATTCGCATATCGCCATTGTCTAACCCAGGGTGGTGTGGAGTGCAAAAAAACAATGGATTTGGGCCCAGATCTTTGGACTGGGGTGAGTGTGTGACATTGATCCACATTTGGTCCATCACATGTTTTGTTTGCAAATTCCACCCTAAGTGTGCTGGGGATGCCCAGACGTGGGTCCCAGGCACTCCACACCACTGGAGTCAAGCTAGCCGGGCTGATGAGAGGTGTTACCTCGAAACCGGTCCGGTCCTCGGATGCTTGATTCCGTTCTGGGAAGGACATGGCTTTTGTAGTTCGGACTGGACTGTTCCCATGGGGCACAGGGTCAGAGCTGATTTGCATATCGCCATTGTCTAACCCGGGGTGGTGTGGAGTGCAAAAAAACGATGGATTTGAGCCCAGATCTTTGGACTGGGGTGAGTGTGTGACATTGATCCACGTTTGGTCCATCACATGTTTTGTTTGCAAATTCCGCCCTAAGTGCGCTGGGGATGCCCGGACGTGGGTCCCAGGAACTCCACACCACTGGAGTCAAGCTAGCCGGGCTGATGAGAGGTGTTACCTCGAAACCGGTCTGGTCCTCGGATGCTTGATTCCGTTCTGGGAAGGACATGGCTTTTGTAGTTCGGACTGGACTGTTCCCATGGGGCACAGGGTCAGAGCTGATTTGCATATCGCCATTGTCTAACCCAGGGTGGTGTGGAGTGCAAAAAAACGATGGATTTGGGCCCAGATCTTTGGACTGGGGTGAGTGTGTGACATTGATCCACATTTGGTCCATCACATGTTTTGTTGACTTCAAAAGAAAGCATTTAATTGGTTCACAAGGTTTTCCATTCTGGAACTTGAAGGACCCCACCCATTTCTTTCATTCTTCCAACATCTTTACAGGAGATATACCTGTTGTGTTTTCTGCACTGTTTGTTATATTTTTTTAACATCTTGAAAATCTGTTCCTGAAGTTCAACTCCCATCGTATGAAGAAGAATTGGATGAACCAGTGTTGAAAAAAAAGTGAATGCTCGCAAAGTGAGCTGTACACTTTGCCTAAGGGTTCTCTCACAGGGGAGTGCCAAGAAATATTCTTGTGGGACATCCAGCATGTTTAAACTTCTACAAAGGATCCACCCTCTTCATCTGGCTCATGAGCAACACTGGCGCGCCCAAGAAGCAAAGCAGCAGGATGACCAGGGAGCTGGTCCAAGCACCTCAGGAGCCTTAAGCTCCCTATCTCGGGGACCGGGCATTCATCCTGAATTTGCCAATCTATCACAACACTGCGTCAAATGCAATGTTATCTGGTGCTTTGAAGAGCAGTCTGTGATGCTGTGGCTTCTGCTGCGAGCAAACACCATTGTTATTTTTTTGTTGCAATGACAGTGTAATTGCAAAGTTTAATAGTTTACTCTTATTTTTTTTAGGTTTTAAAAAACACCAGAAAATACATAAAATAGTTAAAAAACAAAACATTTAAAAGGAAAAAGGGTTCCGTTCATAACCACCTTATCTGTTTAAAAGAGATAAAAAAACTGCATGGTAATGCCTCAGTGGCTACATACGTACAGGCGTAGAGCTTTAATGATTGAAAGAGTTCAAGGTAGTGCATGGGTTATAAGAGGATTGCATGGGTACTGATTGGAAGAGTAAATGGGTAGTGCTTGGGTGATTGGAAGACTACATGGGTAGTGCCTAGGTAATTGGAGGAGTGCGTGAGCAGTGCCTGGGTGATTAGAGTAGTGTATAAGTAGTACCTGGGTGATAACAGCAGTGCATGGGTAGTACTTGGGTGATTGGATGCATGCATGAGTAGTGACAGGGTGATTTCTGGACTGCATGGGTACTACCTGGGTAATTAAAGGAGTGAATGAGTAGTGTCTAGTTGATGAGAGGACTGCAAGGGCAATTTACAGGGTATTGTAGCAGTGCATGTGTTAGTGCAAGGGTCATTGCATGAGTACATGTGTACTGGCTGGTTGATTAGAGTACTGCAGGGAGAGTGCATGGTGAATTTATAAGTGCTTGGGTATTGGCGGAGTGATTGTCTGGAGGAGTGCATGGGGAGTAACAGAGAGCTTACTGATCTGCATAGGTAATGCTCAAGGTATTTTAGAAGTGCCTATGTTAGTACCTGGGTATGACATGAGTTCAAGAGTAGTGAATAGATGATTAGAGTAGTGCAAGGAGAGTGCATAGTGAATTTATAAGTGCTTGGGTTTTAACGCGGTAATTGGATATGGACATGTGACTGGCTGTGTGATTAGAGAGTGCATAGGTTGTAACAGGGAGATTACTCAACTCGATAGGTAGTGCTCAAGGGGTTGTAGATGTTCATGAGTTAGTGGCTGGGTCATTGCATCAGTACATGGGTAGTGCCTGGATGATTAGAGTACTGTAAGGAAAGTGAATGGTGAATTTATAAGTGCTTGGGTTTTGGTGCAGTGATTTGATAAAGACATTGGGACTGGCTGGGTGATCGGAGGAGTGTATAATTAGTAACAGGGAGATAACTGAACTGTATAGATAGTGCTCATGAGATTGTAGAATTGCATAAGTTAGTCCCTGAGTCATTGCATGACTACAGGTGCAGTCACTGGATGATTAGAGTATTGCAGGAAGAGGGCATGATGAATTTATAAGTGCTTGGGTTTTGGTGGAGTGATTAGATAAGTACATGGTGCTGGTTGGGTGATTGCAGGAGTACATAGTTGGTAACAGGGAGATTACTAAACTGTATAGCTAGTGCTCAACATATTGTAGAAGTACATGAATTATTGCCTGGGGCATTGCATGTGTACATGGGTAGTGACTGGATGATTACTGCAAGGATAGTGTATGGTGATTTTATAAGTGCTTAGGTTTTGGTGAAGTGATTGGAAAAGTACATAGTGATGGCTAGGTGATTGGAGGAGGGCATGGAAAGTGATAGGGGATTGCTGGAGTGCATGGGCAAAACCTGGGTAATTGGAGGACTGCATGAACAGTATCTAGGTGGTTAGAGGAGTGCATGTGTAGTACACAGTTGATTGTAGCAGTGTATGAGTTAATGCTTGGGCCATTGCACGAGTACATGGGCAGTTACTGGATGATTAAAGTACTGCAAGGAGGGTGTATGGTAAATCGATATGTGCTTGGGTATTGACAGTGTGATTGTATTAGTACATGGTACTGGCTGGGTAACTGGAGGAGTGCGTGGGGAGTGACAGTGTGATTGCTGGAGTGCAGGGTTGGTACCTGGGAATATGAAAGTGTGAATGAGCAGTGTGAAGGTGGTTAAAGGACTGCATGGGTAGTGCACATATGATCGTAGCACTGCATGTATTAGTCTCTGGGTTATTGCATGAGTACAAGAGTAGTGACTGGATGATTAGAGTACTGCAAGGAGTGTGCCTGGGGAATTTATACGTGCTTGTATTTTGGCGCAGTGATCAGATAAGGACACGGGACTGGCTGGGTGATTGGGGAAGTCCATAAGTAGTACCAGGGAGATTACTAAACTGTATAGGTAATGCTCAAGGGATTTTAGAAGTGCATGAGTTAGTGCCTGGGTCATTACATGAGTACAAGTGTAGTGACTGGATGATTAGAGTACTGCAAGGATAGAGCATGGTGAATATCAGTGTTTGGGTTTTGGCGCAGCAATTGAATAAGGATATGGGACTGGCTGGATGAATGGAGGACTGCATGGGTAGTAACAAGGAGATTATTGAACTGTATAAGTAGTGCTAAATTGATCTTAGAGGTGCACTAGTCAGTGCCTGGGTCATTGCATGAGTACATGGGTGGTGACTGGATAATAAAAGTACGACAATGAGACTGCATGCTGAATTTATGTGTGCTTGGGTGTTGATGGAGTGGTTGGATAAATACATGGTGTTGGCTGGGTGATTATAGGAGGGCATAGGTAGTAACAGGGAGATTACTCAACTGTGTAGGTAGTACTCAAGGGACTGTAGAAGTGGATGAGTTAGTGCCTGGGTCATTGCATGAGTACTTGGGTGGTGACTGGATGATTAAAGTACGGTAAGGAGACTGCATGGTGAATTTATAAGTGCTTGAGTTTTGATGGAGTGATTGAATAAGTAAATTGTGCTGGCTGGGTGATTGGAGGAGTGCATAGGTAGTAACAGGGAGATTACTGAACTGTATAGATAGTGTTCAAGAGATTGTAGAAGTGAAGGAGTTAGTGCCTGGGTCATTGCATGACTACATGGGTAATGACTGGATGATTAGAGTATTGCAAGGAGAGTGCATGGTGAATGTATAAGTGCTTGGGTTTTGGTAGAGTGATTGGAAAAGCACATGGTGCTGGCTGGGTGATTGGAGAGGTGCATTGGTAGTAACAGTAAGATCACTGAACTGTATAACTAGTGCTCAAAGGATTTCAGAAGTACCTGAGTTAGTGCGTGTGTCATTACATGAGTACAAGGGTGGTGATTGGATGATTACAGTAGTGTAAAGAGAGTGCATGGTGAATTTATTAGTGATTGAGTTTTGTTGCAGTGTTTGGATAAGGACATGGGACTTGCTGGGTGATTAGAGTAGTGCATAAGCAGTAACAGGGAGATGACTGGGTAATGGGTGATGCACATGCGATTGTAGCACTGCATTGGTTAGTGCCTGGGTCATTTCCATGAGTGCATGGGTAGTGACTGGATGATATGAGTACTGCAAGGAGAGTGCATGGTGAATTGATAAGTCCTTGGGTTTTGGCGCATTGATTGGATAAGACATGGGACTGGCTAAATGATTGGTGGAGTGCATAGGTAGTAAGAGGGCGATTACTGAACTGTATAGATAGTGTTCAAGAGATTGTAGAATTGCATGAGTTAGTGCCTGGTTCATTGCATGACTACACAGCGCCTAAAAAAGCCTATAAGAAAGGGAGGTCAAAAGGCCTTTAGATGGTTTGATTCTGTGTGTTCTGTCACACACCGATCACTGAAATTAGCATTGTGTGAAAAGCCTAGAAATAAAGAGCTTGTCAGGACCAGTAGGAAGGCGTATAGAGACGCTATTACAAAAAGAAAACAGGATTTGAAAACTATGGCTTGGGATGATCTCGAAAAGGCAGCAGAATTGAAAGATAGTAGGCTATTTTGGGAGGTAATTAATCGTCCCCTTTTTAAGAGCAATAATAATGAAGCTATAACCAACCAGGTTACCGCTGAACAATGGGTCCAACATTTTAGTAAGATTTTTAATCCTAATTCGTATTCAATAACGTTAGACAATGAGGGGACAGGGGATGTGGTGTCTTCATCTCCCTCGGCCCTGACCCTCAGCTCTTCATTCACATTGATTGAGATTGAGGAGGCCCTAGGGAAAGGAGCATCATTAAAAGCTCCAGGTCCAGATGCTGTCCCTCTGGATCTTTTTAAATCTAAGGTTAGTTTGTGGGCACCAATTCTACTGAATGTTTTTAATGCCGTAGTGGTTGGCCGTATCCCTGGCACATGGAAAGAGGCAACGGTAGTGCCAATCTTTAAGAAAGGCAACAGATCCGATCCTTGTTGTTACCGCCCGATTTCTTTAATAGACGCCGCATGTAAAATCCTGGGTAGAGTAATTTTGGCGAGATTGGAAAGTTGGGCAGATTCTGTTGGATTAATAGTTGACTCTCAATATGGATTCAGACACGGAAAGGGGACAAATGAGCAGTGCCTTAATTTGGCACTGATCATGGGAAAGTACGTGAAGGCCAAAAAATCTCCCATTCATCTGGCCTTCATGGACTTGACAAGCGCTTTCGATACTGTATGCAGGAACAAGTTGTGGAGGATGATGAGTGACATGGGCTTTGAAGAACCTCTAGTGTCCTTGCTTCGCAGGTTACATGAAGCAACCAATGTGTCCATCAGGTTTGGCACTGGGGGGGAAATAACGAAACCAATTCCTTCTACTGAGGGAGTGCGTCAAGGATGCATCTTGGCGCCTTTTCTCTTCTTAGTTTATACAAACGGACTAGAACAGTACCTACTAAATCAGGGCTGTGATTTCCCAAAAATTAATGGTAAAAGCGTCCCTATGCTTTCATATGCGGACGATACCGTCCTAATGACATTAACAGGAAATGGCATGCAAGTGTGTTTAGACGCATTCAATAAATTCATGCTAGATCTAGATCTAAAGGTAAACTTTGGAAAATCCTTTATAATGTCCTGCGGCCCCAAGGGGTCGTCTGTTAGGAAGTTCATGGTAAACAACCGCACAATTGGGAAAGTGGATAATTTCAACTATCTTGGTAATCTGTTTGATAGTAAACTAAGATGGTCACCGGTAATAAAGGTTCGAGCCCAGAGCATGACAAGGGCGATAGAGGGCATTTTCCGCTTCTGCAGCAAATTGGGGCAGAAACATATAACGCATCTTAGAACTCTTTACACTTCCAAATGCCTATCCGTAGCTACCTACGGGGCAGGGGTGTGGGGGACTGAAATGCCTGCCGCAATACAGGTGGTGGAAAACAACTTTATAAAAAGAGTCTTGTCAGTCCCAAAAAGTACCTCAAATATCTTCTGTCATAATGAACTTGGTATGGTTAATGTCTCTGATACAATTTGCTTGTCACCTTTACTGTTATGGGGCAAAATTTGGCAGTCTGAAGACCTGCAATTAACCAAAGAAATTATTACTGACTGCATGGCTTTAGATAATTCAAAGCAGATACCCTGGTTGTCCTATGTTTGTAACATGTTGAACAAAATCGATCTTGGTTCTTATTTTTATAGCCCCGGGAAAATCGAGGGAAATTACAAAACGGACATAAAGGCAAAGTATTTGATGTCTGTGAATCAGCTTCGCAGGGACAACATAATTGATATTGATACTATTCGTATCTGTAAACCCCAACCACAGTATTATTTAATATTTA
Organism: Lissotriton vulgaris; assembly: GCF_964263255.1. Classification (NCBI taxonomy): domain Eukaryota; kingdom Metazoa; phylum Chordata; class Amphibia; order Caudata; family Salamandridae; genus Lissotriton; species Lissotriton vulgaris. Next base: position 490,870,765 of record NC_141693.1, read on the forward strand.
CCCATAATGTGCAATGGCGATTCCTTTTAACAAGGTTTAGACTGGAGACTCTACACTATCAGTTTGCCTTTCCTAAACAAGGGGGTTGGAGTGAGAGACTGCCCCCTTGTCCCTGTAATAATAGGGACAGACAAAGTACTTTACATCTGGTTCTTTTTTGTTCATTGTATAAAGAGCCAAGACTCCGGTTTATTAAACCAATCCTGAAGGGCAGGCAACCTTGTACCTATAGGGAAGGCTATGAATTTTTGTTATCATTAACTTCTGTGGAAATCTGTTGTGCAATGTTAAACTTCATCAGAATCTCACTAAAGATTAGGAAGATTTATGGGTAGCACCACTTGTATAGAAATTTTATCAAATCTGAGAATGTAAATGTCTTTGTTATTATTATTGTCATTTTTAAGGTCTTTCTCTAAATTCTTGTGTAAGCTTTGTCTTAATTTAGTTTTTAAAGGAAAAATGAATTACACGTTTGTATGTTCAATACTTTTATGATTCATTTTATGTTTCGAATAAAGTTTTTGAATACGAATACGACTACATGGCTAGTGACTGGATGATTAGAGTATTGCAAGGAGAGTGCATGGTGAATGTATAAGTGCTTGGGTTTTGGTGAAGTGATTGGATAAGTACATGGTGCTGGCTAGGTGATTGAAGGGGTGCATAGGTAGTAACAGTGAGATTACTGAATGGTATAGCTAGTGCTCAACAGATTTAGAAGTACATGAGTTAGTTTGTGGGTCATTGCATGAGTACAAGGGTGGTGACTGGATGATTACAGTACTTCACGGAGAGTGCACAGTGAATTTATTAGTGATTGGGCTTTTGCGCAATGATTGGATAAGGACAAGGGACTTGCTAGGTGATTGGAGTAGTGCATAAGTAGGAACAGGGAGATTACTGAACTGTATATGTTATGCTCAAGGGATTTTAGAAGTGCATGAGTTATTGCCTGGGTCATTGCATTAGTATTTGGATAGTGACTGGATGATTAGACTACTGCAAGAAGAGTAAACGTGGGCGTAAAATCCGTTTAGTTCGCGGAATTTGCGGATTTTTTGGCAAATTCGTTGTCCGCGAATCGTGCAAATTTGCACAAAAATCGGCAAATTCGCAAGCTGAGAATTGTTTTGCTTGAAAACAATATTGCGCGCGCGGCCTTGACTTACCGTGATTCTGTGTCCGCCGAGTTGTTTTTCTCCCGGTTTGTGTGTGCTGCGCCACTTGGGATCTTGCTGCGTGATCGCGCAAGAGTTTTTCGAACGCAATTACGTCATTGCGGCTCGCCATCTTGCACAGTGAGAGTTTGACAACGCGAGTACGTCATAAGGGCCCGCGATCACGCATTGCGGGAGTAAACAATGCCGAACACGTAGATGCAGCGCGCAGCTGACTTCCGGCGGGAGATTTGAACAGCTCGCTTTCCCGAAATTGCAAAACTTGCAATTCTGCACAAGAAATCCCCCGCAGGAAGCATAAACCTTCTGAAAATGATGATTTTGATCGGAATAACTTCTCAGAGTGACATTTGGCTGCACTTTTTGGTGCAAGGAGTCCATTTTTGGGGGATGGGGGGTGGTGGGAGGAAGGTAGTGCCCCAGAGTCTCCAACTTCCTGATCCTGTCCAGCAGGCTCCTCTCAGTGCTTTGTCCATGTCCAGGTCACTTTTGATTTGGATCTGGAGCTTGAAGGATTACTTTTTGTGGCTGCTGCTGGATATTTATATTTGAGGACTTTTTGGACTTTGGAGTTTGGATCACTTTTGGACTTGAGATTTGACAAGTAAGTTGGTGTTGTTTGTTTGGGGCATTGCAGTTGCTGCAACTACAGTTTTAAAACTTTTTTCGCAACTTTAAACAATATATATTGTGGGTAGCCACAGTATCCAGTAGGCACAGGGTTGCATGATACAACTGTTTCTGTGATTTTTTTAAACTTAATTCTCATTTATGTCATGGAAATTTAGCTCACTGTTATATGTTCATTTTTTTAAAAAAAATTGGGGTGCCTGTAAAGCCTCACTAGCCAGTAGGCCCAGGGGTAGTGAGTGGTGCATGGACCAATTCTTTCTGTGGGGTGTCTTTAATTTAGACATCATTGAGGGCATGGATGGCATTGGATTGTGGTGATATTTGTGTGTTTTTTGACTTTTGGGGGTGTTGTTGGGGCCTGGCCATGTGGCTGGGGGTCAAGGGCCCATTTTAAAGCCAGGCAGTGTGCTCAGGCCTGCAACCAGTTTGCCTTGCTTTCTTCCATTAGGCCCAGGGGTACTCAGTGATGCAAGGACCAAGTCTTTCTGTGGGGTGTCTTGAATATAAACATCATTGAGGGCATGGATGGCATTGGATTGTGGTGATTTTTGTGTGTTTCTTTACTTTTTGGGGTGTTGTTGGGGCCTGGCCATGTGGGTGGGGGCCATTTTGAGGCCTGGTCCAGGCAGGGCCTGGCCATGTGGCTGGGGGTCAAGGGTCCATTTTGAAGCCAGGCAGTGTGCTCAGGCCTGCACCCAGTTTGCCTTGCTTTCTTCCATTAGGCCCAGGGGTACTCAGTGGTGCATGGACCAAGTCTTTCTGTGTGGTGTCTTGAATTTAAACATCATTGAGGGCATGGATGGCATTGGATTGTGGTGATTTTTGAGTGTTTTTCCCACTTTGCCTTGTTTTCCTCCATTAGGACCAGGGGTACTCAGTGGTGTATTTTTCGACTTTTGGGGTTTTGTTAGGGCCTGGCCATGTGGGTGGGGCCCATTTTGAGGCCTGGTCCAGGCAGGGCCTGGCCTTGTGGCTGGGGGTCAAGGGCCCATTTTGAAGCCAGGCAGTGTGCTCAGGCCTGCACCTAGTTTGCCTTGCTTTCTACTATTAGGTCCAGGGGTACTCAGTGGTGCATGGACCAAGTCTTTCTGTGGGGTGTCTTGAATTTAAACATCATTTAGGGCATGGATGGCATTGGATTGTGGTGATTTTTGTGTGTTTTTCGACTTTTTGGGGTGTTGTTAGGGCCTGGCCATGTGGGTGGGGGTCAAGGGCCAATTTTGAAGCCAGGCAGCGTGCTCAGGCCTGCACCCAGTTTGCCTTGCTTTATTCCATTAGGCCCAGGGTTACTCAGTGATGCATGGACCAAATCTTTCTGTGTGGTAACTTGAATTTAAACATCATTGAGGGCATGGATGGCATTGGATTGGGGGATTTTTGTGTGTTTTTTTACTTTTTGGTGTGTTGTTGGGGCCTGGCCATGTGGGTGGGGGCCAGTTTGAGGTCTGGTCCAGACAGGGCATGGCCATGTGGCTGGGGGTCAGGGGCCCATTTTCAAGCCAGGCAGTGTGCCAATACCTGTACCCACTTTGCCTTGTTTTCCTCCATTAGGCCCAGGGGTACTCAGTGGTGCATGGACCAAGTCTTTCTGTGGGGCCTCTTGAAATTAAACATCATTAAGGGCATGGATGGCATTGGATTGTGGTCATTTTTGTGTATTTTTCGACTTTTGGGGTTTTGTTAGGGCCTGGCCGTGTGGGTGGGGGCCATTTTGAGGCCTGGTCCAGGCAGGGCCTGGCCTTGTGGCTGGGGGTCAAGGGCCCATTTTAAAGCCAGGTAGTGTGCTCAGGCCTGCACCCAGTTTGCCTTGCTTTCTTCCATTAGGCCCAGGGGTACTCAGTGGTGCATGGACCAAGTCTTTCTGTGTGGTGTCTTGAATTTAAAAATCATTGAGGGCATGGATGGCATTGGATTGTGGTGATTTTTGAGTGTTTTTCCCACTTTGCCTTGTTTTCCTCCATTAGGCCCAGGGGTACTCAGTGGTGTATTTTTCGACTTTTGGGGTTTTGTTAGGGCCTGGCCATGTGGGTGGGGGCCATTTTGAGGCCTGGTCCAGGCAGGGCCTGGCCTTGTGGCTGGGGGTCAAGGGCCCATTTTGAAGCCAGGCAGTGTGCTCAGGCCTGCACCCAGTTTGCCTTGCTTTCTACCATTAGGCCCAGGGGTACTCAGTGGTGCATGGACCAAGTCTTTCTGTGGGGTGTCTTGAATTTAAACATCATTTAGGGCATGGATGGCATTGGATTGTGGTGATTTTTGTGTGTTTTTCGACTTTTTGGGGTGTTGTTAGGGCCTGGCCATGTAGGTGGGGGTCAAGGGCCAATTTTGAAGCCAGGCAGCGTGCTCAGGCCTGCACCCAGTTTGCCTTGCTTTCTTCCATTAGGCCCAGGGGTACTCAGTGATGCATGGACCAAGTCTTTTTGTGTGGTGTCTTGAATTTAAACATCATTGAGGGCATGGATGGCATCATATTTTTGTGATTTTTGTGTGTTTTTTACTTTTTGGGGTGTTTAACTGATGTTCCTCTGGCTTCCATTGGTTTTAGTTGCACAAGAGAACCACCAGTGCCAGGAAGAAGTCCTGCAGCGGCGTGTGCAGCACAATGTCACAAGACGTCACGTGTGACCACAGACAAGACAACTTTGCAACTCGTGCAACTGCGGCCTGCTGTTCTGACATCTGAAGAAAATGGGCCCAAAGAAAGGTGGCCGTAGCGCCTCAGCGAAAAAAGTTGCCAGTGCCACTGCCAGTAAGAAGGAGCAGAACAAGCAAGTGGCTCCTCCTTCCAAGGAGAGTGGTGTGCCCACCGACACCTTTTTTGGGAAAAAAACTACGCCTGCAGCAGCAGCGGTGTCCGCCGGGGACCAAGCTGGAAGCACCTCCACTTCATTGGGCTCAGTGCCACCACACCAAGTTAGGTCCAAGGCCATGAGTACGGATTAGGCAGCCACTTTACTTTCTCAATCACCATCGACCAGTGATGTTGGGTCATCACAAGAAAGTACCATCTATTCAACGCCGGGTGTAACTCAGCTGACCAGTGTTCAACAACCACAGCCACAACGACAACCACAGGTGCAACTAGTACAAACGCAAGTACATGGGCAAGGAGAGGCACAAGTAGAGGCGCAAGTAGAGGCGCAAGGAGAGGCGCAAGGAGAGGCGCATGGAGAGGTGCATGGAGAGGTGCAACTAGAGGTTCATGGAGCGGCACATTTGCCTACAACGCTTGTTCCTCCAGAAGTAGGGGCACATCAGGAAATTGATGTTCAAGAGTTTTCATCTGAGGATGAAACTCCTCCTGATGATGATCCATTGTCTTCAAGAGCCCCAGCAAGAAAAAGGTCAAGGAGGGATACTACTACTACTACAAGTTCTTATTCAAGCCCCCCCAGCAAGAAAAAGGTCAAGGAGGGATACTACTACCACTACAAGTTCTTATTCAAGCCCCCTTCATTCAGATGATCTTGATCTTGATTGGGACCCAGCAATGCAGTCTGAGAGTGAGTCACACCATGAGCCGACAAATGTAGCTAAGCCTAAAAGGAAGGTTCCCGCTAGGCTTGGACTTATGGGTGATGACGATGAACAAGAAGTGGTGGCTTCTGCTGCTGATGAATAGTCTGACAATGACCCAGTCATCACAGTCGTCACTCCAGCCCCAGTGGGCATGCAGGAGACAGACATTTTCACCCTATCCCGAATGGCTGCTGAGCGGGATGTGGGGGGCATGGCACTGGTACCACCTCAAACGAAGTTAACTACAACACCAACACGACCTACAGCTTCCTTATTTTTTAGTCAGAAGGGCTGGCTGGGACCTCCATCCAGCTTGAACTCAAGTAGTGGTGCTGTAAGTGAACAACAGAAACAAATTCAGCCATGCCCATCCTCCACTTCATCTGGCATTGAAAGTTAAAGTAGCACCTCCAACACCAGCAGACATCACCAGTCCCCAGTTTGGGACTTCTTTACTGTTAGCGAAAAGGCGGAAAACATGGTTGTTTGTTCTATTTGTAAAGTATTAGTTAGTCGGGGTAAGTTTGGTACCAACTATGGTACCGGAGGCCAGAGAGGTCATCTCCAAAAACACCACACTTTCCAGTGGGATGCGCACCTAAGGAACATCCGGGGAGCCCAAAGTGGAACTGATCCAAATGTATCCAATCACATTGCATCTGATGCTGAGGAGGGGCTGATTGTGCAGGGGGGAAGTCAAGAACCGACCAACATTTTTTCTGGTACACCCAGTACCCCTGGCAGCAGCACTGTAGTGAAAGCGCCCACACCCTCTACCCTTAATGCGAAAAAGTGATTCACTGGGCCTAACTGGTTTGAAGAAGCCATCATCATCATCACGTAAAATGGTCCAGCCCACCATTAACAGAATGTTTTGGTCGGAGGCGCCATTTGAACACAACCACCCAACGGTGCGTCTGTATAACGCAAAGCTGGCTAAAATGCTAGCGCTAGACCTTCTCCCTTTTTCTTTCGTGGAAGGGGTGGGTTTTCTAGAATTTGTGGCAACAGTCTGCCCTAAATGGAAGGTTCCTAGCCGGTCCGATTTTGCCGGAGTTGCGGTCCCAGCACTACATCAAGATGTGCTGGAGGTGATTGGGGCAGCTTTGCAGAAGAGTGCTGTTCACACTATCCACTTGACAACAGACATGTGGACCAGTTGGCAATCCCTTGATTACATGTGCATCACTGCACACTGGGGCCCTTATTTATGAGGCCTTGCGTCAGTTTTGCGCCGCCGGTGCATCATTTTTTGTGACGCACCAGCAGCGTAAAAAATGCGCCTTGTTGCGCCATATTTAAAAAGTGACGCATCTAGGTAGATGCGTCACTTTTTAAACCCCTGCGCCACATTATACCTGCGTCAGGTATAATGTATGCAGAGGGGGCGTTCCCTCGCAAAAAGCCTCGTAATAGTGACGCAGTGAAATCTATGAGATTTCACTGCGTCACTTTTAGGATGCTGTTGCGTCAAAATCTTGCGCCTGCCTCACAGCAGGCGTAAGACTGATGCAAGCCCTTTCACATGGGGCTTTCCCCATGTGAAAGGACGCATTGCTGGAGTTGCGTCACTTTTGTGACACACTCCAGTAATGCGTCACTTTTGCGCTTACAGATGAGTCAGAAATACTGACGTATCTGTAAGTCCTTGCGACATGATGCGTCATACATTAAATATGACGCATCATTGGTGTCGCAAGGAGTGCGCAGTGAAAAGTGACGCATCGCTGTTTTCACGCAGCGATGCGTCACTTTTCATAAATGAGGCCCTGGGTCTCTTTTGCAGGGGTTAGAGACAAGACAAATGCAGATGTTGACCTGGACACAGTTTTTCAAGCTACTCGGAAACATGCAACATTAGCCATGTTTGCCATAGAGAAAACTCATACTGCACCTAACCTTTTGGACGAGTTTGATAGGAAGGTCTCTGAATGGCTGCATCTAAGAAATTGCATGGTTAGTTATGTTTCCACGGATAATGGCAGTAATATAGTTAAGGCCATGCAGTAAGGTGGCTATTTCAGAGTGCCGTGTTTGGCACACAGTATTAACATTGTGGCGCAAGATTTCCTGAAAAAAGAAAACACAGTCAGCAAGTTACTGGCCACCTGCCGAAGAATCTGCACACATTTCAGCCATTCTTTTAAGGCCCGAAGGAGCTGAGGAGCATTCAACATGAACATAGACTGCCAGTCAAAGCCTTATCCAGGAGGTGGCAACACATTGGAACTCAACCTTTTACATGCTTGAGCGTCTGTCTGAGCAGTGGGGGGTAATAAATGATTATATCTATAAACTGGGTTATGCTATGAAAGACATGAGGCTATAGTTGGAGGAATGGAAGCTAGTTGCAAGCTGGACAGACATGCTTCGTCCTTTTGAGGTCTTCACGCATGACGTCAGCAGGGAGGACTGTTCTTTGTACAAAGCTATCCCATTGTTGGTCATGCTAGAGCACCAACTGAAGGCGGTGTCTTCAACGTTCCGAGATGATGCTGAAAAGCAAGACACATATCAGTTGGGGGAGAGGTTATTAAGCCGCCTAGTTGCCAATGAAAGGCTTAAAAACATACGAACAGAACAACATTACATTTGTGCCACTATTCTGGATCCACGGTACAAAAAGGCAGTGGCCAGCAAAGCATTCATTAGTTTTGATGAAGCAGATGTTTTAAAGTACAAACATTGGCTAGCTGTGTCAGCCACTCGATTAAAAAAAGAAAATTCAAGGAGTCGGCAGAAGTACAACTGAATCAGCAGGCCATCCAGCATCAAGTTCTACTTCTGAATCTGTGGCCGAAGGGAGTCACTTTCCCTCACAGACGTTAACGACACCAGCAGCAACTGTATCATCATCCTCACCTGCACCAGTCCCGGCCATAGCATTGTCGGCAGCGGATCGGGTTTGCTTGTTCCAGTGCTGCAAAGGCCACAGACGGTACGCAAAGTGGGGCAACCATGGAGAACCTTGAGTCGATGGTGCAGGCCTATCTGGATGACCCAACAGAGGTCTTTGTTAATCAGAACCCATTGCTGTATTGGTATAGGAAAAGGCCTCTATGGCCACTGACCACAAACCTGGCTCTAAATTATTTGTCTTGCCCACTCGCAAGTGTGTCTTCTGAACGTGTTCTCAGTGCTACTGATACCATTGTAACTTCAAAAAGGACTCGCCTCTTATCCAAAAATGTGGAGAGGTTAACACTGGTCAAGATGAATCAGCACTTCATACCACCAGATTACAAAATACGTGAATGCACGCAGGAAGAAAAGGACACCGACTTAGGTGACGGAAGTTCTTCTCTGTTAGCTGACCTACTCCTGTCTCAATTCATAGAGTTTGTGGACTAGCTCTACTTCCCTGACACCGAAGCCTGAAAATGACTTCCTTGTTTTTCGTCCTCATTCACTTTTATTCCTGTGTGTCTTTCTTTGTTTTGCAACTTTTACCACAACAAAACTCTCACAACAAGTCCATCAGCAGCACTGTCTTCATCTTATTTTCCTTATTGATTTGAAGGTGCCGCAGTCTGCATTCCTGAGGTTCACAAGTTTACAACTCAATCATGCTCCTCTATCCTGCTCCTCCAGACTCCACCTATCCATATCCCTCAAGGCAGATGGATGGATTCCCGAAGAATAAAGACACTTTGTTTTCATAAACGAGTCCCCTCAAGTGGGACTGAAATAACTGACTGACGACATGCTTGCTGATTGCTGAAAGCGTTACTTCTGAAATTGACAGGAGAGGCTGCCCTGTGAGTCCTCATTTTCCGAAGAAGATGCGGACAAAAAGCAGAACAGGTAATGAATATTTGAGAAGATGGCATGCAGTGGACAGCAATGGCTGTCTGGCTCTGATGAAACCAATTGATTTTTGTTTTTTGTCCATGAAATGAATGATATGTCTTGTCTTAGTTATTATTAATCTTTTACACATTAATTGTAACTCATGTCTACTACTCTGTTTTTTTTTTACGTTGTTAAATTCAAATTGTACTTCAAATTCAGGGGCCACTATGTTGCATTTTACAATATGCAAAATGTCCTTGGAGTGGACTCACTTGCCAATATACCATTTTCTTTACAGTCACTCACTGGAATGGATGGATCATCAGCGTCGGTTTACGGAAGAACTATGGCCAATTTGTGAGTGGCAAACAGGTAAACCAGTCTACAACAACTACTACAGCAGAACTACATGTCTGTCTATTCGTGGTATGTAGTGGTTGAGGGCGAGGCAGTGTACTGCTGTTGTTATGCCAGGCAGAGTCCACTCCAGACAGCAGTTCATGTACAAATTGGGGCTATGTGGCTTGCTGCATACAATTAGATATGCTTTGTCTGTCTGACAAAGAGCCTGGGTATGCTACATCAGGTTGCTTCACTCAGTGGTGCCTGCCTTGACCGTCTGCATAGCACTGCCTCAAGCTTGGGCCAAACATCCGTTACGTTTGCGAAATTTGCTGTTTTCGGTTATTCGCGCATCTCGCGAAATTACTGAAAAATCGCAAATTCTTGAGCGGAAAGGATTTTTGGCCCATGCTTGCGGCAGGGCCATGCAGATGGTCAAGGCAGGCACCATTGAGTGAAGCATCCTGATGTAGCATACCTAGGCTCTTTTACACAGACAGACAAAGCATATCTAGCGTTTAGGGTACAGTGCAATTTACTATGGTTTTTGGGTTAAAGTTGGTAGGGTTCCCGCTGAGTCTAGGGCTCAAGGTCCGATGCAGGCTCGTTCATAATGATGTTGGCAAGGTTTTAGGGGGGTTTGGCATTCTTTGGTCCAGAATTGGCAGAATGTTGGCCTTTTTTGGTGTTTTGCGGGCGCCTGTGGGTGAAAACTAAGTGAAAACTAGTCGTAGACCTTCTTCTTCTTCTTTTTCTTCTTCAAAAAGCGCAGTGGTTCGATTTTGTTCTGCCTTGCTGAGATTCTTGGGAATCGATGCAACAAGTGTCCAGGTAAGTTTCAAGAGGATCGAAGTAGTGGAAGTGCTGAAAACAGCAATTATTTGTGAACACCGCAATTTTCCATGTTTTGAACATACCAGTATTGCATGTTTCTGGGGGCTGTTTGGGGGTGTTATAGATTTGTGGGGGTGGGTCGGGGGGTCTTGGAGCACTGCTGAAAAGGTCTAATTTTGATTGCAAGTGGTTTGAAGAAAATTCATGGTGGAAAAGGGGGGTTTGGGCCTAGTTGCAGACAGCGATTTGGAACAATTTAAACTTAGGCCTAGCAGTAGAGCGTGTTTTGGGGGGGCTGTTTGGGGGGGTTCTAGGTTTTTGGGGGTGGGTTAGGGGGTCTGGGAGCTCTGCTGGGCTAGTATAATTTTGATTGCAAGTGGTTTGAAGAAAATCCATGGTGGGAAAGGGGTGTTAGGGCCTAGCTGCAGAGTGCGTTTGGAGTGCTTTTGACTGGTAGGCCGCACATTTTCTTGGAAGGTCTAATATCGGATGCAAGTGTTTTGGATAAAATCCAAGGTGAAAAAGGTTTTGCGTTTTTGCTCACTTGCTTGTTTTTGGGGGGCTGTTTGGGGGGGGGTTTAGGTTTTTGTAGGTGGGTTTGGGGGTCATGGAGCACTGCTGGATTAGTCTAATTTTGATTGCAAGTGGTCTGAACAAAATCCATGGTGGGATAGGGGAGTTAGGGCCTAGCTGCAGAGTGCGTTTGGAGTGATTTTGACTGGTAGGCTGGAAGTTTTCTGTGTCACATTTTCCATTTTTGCTTTTGGCCTGTTTGGGGTGTTCTACTTTTTTGCGGGAGGGTTGAGGGGTCTGGGGGCATCGCTGGAAGGTCTAATATCGGATGCAAGTGTTTTGGATGAAATCCATGGTGAAAAAGTTTTTCGGTTTTTGCTCACTTGCTTGTTTTTGGGGGGTGGGTTTGGGGGTCTGGGAGCACTGCTGGGATAGTCTACTTTTGATTGCAGGTGGTTTGAAGAAATTCCATGCTGGAAAAGGGGGGTTTGGGCAGTGATGGCAAATGGGTTTTGGCACAATATGAAGTTAGGTTTCAACCTGGTAGCAGTATTGCATGTTTTTAGGGGGCTACTGGGGGGTGTTCTAGATTTATGCAAATGGGTTCAGGGGTCTGGGAGCACTACTGGCAATGTCTTATTTTGAATGCGAGTGTTTTGAAGAAAATCCATGGTGGAAAAGGGGAGTTTGGGTCTAGTTGCAGAGTGCGTTTTGGTACGATTTGGAGTTAGGGTTAGCACTTTAACATTTTTTCTGGGGGGTACTTGGGGGCACACTTCTAAAGACCGTACCTGTGGAGAGTTACCGCTGAAGGGAGAAGAACTTGCTTACTTTGCAGAACGGACCTCGCCTTGTGGAGACAGAGGCAGCCGGAATTACATCGAGGGAGCTTTTCGTCCTGGGTAGAGGCAGGCAACGGGGCTGCGAGCGTTGCAGGGACTCCATTACCCAGAGTCCCTGCCTGACCGACAGCCATCTTCCGGTCCGCTCTCCCTGTTGCTCCGCCCTCTGGCCACCTGAGGATTATTAAATCCCCTGCTTGTTGTTACTTGGCGGGCGCACTTCTAAAGACCCTACCTGTGGAGAGTTACCGCTGAAGGGAGGAGAACTTGCTTACTTTGCAGAACGGACCTCGCCGTACCCGCTTCGCAGGTGCCGCTTCGCCTTGTGGAGACAGAGGCAGCAGGACATACATCAAGGGAGCTTTTGGTCCTGGGTAGAGGCAGACAATGGGGCTGTGAGCGTTGCAGGGACTCCATTACCCAGAGTCCCTGCCTGACCGACAGCCATCTTCCAGTCCGCTCTCCCTGTTGCTCCGCCCTCTGGCCACCTGAGGATTATTAAATCCCCTGCTTGTTGTTACTTGGCGGGCGCACTTCTAAAGACCCTACCTGTGGGGAGTTACCGCTGAAGGGAGGAGAACTTGCTTACTTTGCAGAACGGACCTCGCCCCACAAGCTTCGCGGGTGCCGCTTCGCCTTGTGGAGACAGAGGCAGCCGGAAATACATCGAGGGAGCTTTTGGTCCTGGGTAGAGGCAGGCAACGGGGCTGTGAGCGTTGCAGGGACTCCATTACCCAGAGTCCCTGCCTGACCGACAGCCATCTTCCGGTCCGCTCTCCCTGTTGCTCCGCCCTCTGCCCGTAACCACCCCCATATCTTGGGACTAGTGTCCCTCAGCGCGGGACACAGCTCGGGGCGAAGACCGGGCAAAGAGCGGGCCGTTTGAGGCCGTTCGAGGACGGTAAGGACTGGACTGGGCCATTTCCCTTGTTACTTTCCTCGTTGCCCATTATACCCTGTTTGCATTCCGGCCAGAGACATACCATGTGTTCACGAGGAAGTCGCAGTAAGACCGCAAAGGGAGGGAAAATGTTGAACGGGACTCTCGATGACTTCATAACAAAGACCAACACGGCTATTGACAATGAAATCACCAAAATGCAACATAGAGTTTCCATAGAGTTAGACGCGGCTAGAAGACTATCCCGGGATCTAGCCATGTCAAAAAGGTCATCCTTAAGTAAAACTGCCTCCGCCAAAACCCCCGAGCGCCCGTTAATAATAACAGAGGTGGTCATTCATCACTCTACAGTCACTTTACCATCTGAGCAAGCTATTACCTCAGGGCCGGATTCTCCTAAGCCTGAGCCAAAGTCTTCGATAAATCCCCCTGTACTAGATTTAAATATCCCCAGAAATTCTAAGAAGAATCATGTGATTGTGAGTCCTAATCATCATAGGGTTGTTACTCAAAAAAGAAAACGCATTGCAAGATCAGCCTATGCTAGAAAGAAGGCCAAAATCGCTAGGGCACAATTCTTTAATAATAGAAGACCCCCTGTATTAAGCAGGGTGGAAGAAGATGTGCCCCAAGCTGACCCACGTATAAGTGACGAGGAGCCCTGCACAAGCACAGACAAAGTTGAATTAGATATATTAGCCAATGAGGCTCGTTCACATCTCATCGCGGGGATTAATGGTGGACCCGCGTGCGAGTTAGAGGGGAGTGATGAAAACTTTCTAAAAATCGTATGGGAGACCCTGAAAAAGCTCTTATCCCCCCTTGAACTCAGACTCTCACGCATAGAAAATCATCTGCTAGAGATGGACAAGACTATTGTCACACTAGCTAGCCTTAGCCTAAAGCAAATAGAACCAAAAATTTTACTGGGAGTAGAGAATACTGCGCAGGTACCAGTAGCAGCTACACCTGTTCAGTCCCCGCCCAAACCAATACCCAAACCACGTACAAAGACTTTTAATCCCATAGCAACTACTTCCCAAACTATTGCCCCCGCTCCCCGCCCTGCACAATGCATGCCACTTACTAAACAGGCCGCTGCCCCGAGACCAAATAACACTGTGACTCATCATGCATACCCACAGGGATCCCGAAATGTACATAATTTTCGCGGGGGTTTTATAGATCTACCCCCAGATGCTAGGCCCTATGTTGTGGTCTTGGCTGGAGTGCCTGTATTGGAGACACAATCCCCGGAGATCTTCTGGTCATTAAAAAATAAGGTAATTCATTGGCGTAATACAAATAGACAATTACCTAATCATTTAAGAAGTAATGTCCTAATGGTGCGAAGGGTCCCTTGGATAGGCCCTACATCTAAATCCATCCCAGGCGACTGCATTGTTGTCTCCTTTGCAGATCCTCACACGGCACAACACCTATGCTCATGGGATGCACAAGGTGAAAATTCAACCATTGTTGTTAGACCACTTACCTTCTTCTAGACCCCACGGCCAAGTTCAAATCAAGAGGGGAATTGGTCATTAGCTCGAAACCCAGTGTGGGGCGGGCGAATGGATGGATGGCAAGGTCGCAATGGTTGTTGGGAAGGGGCCCCAACTTTTAATCGGTATGGATGTTTAGATGAGGTCGATTGACTCACGAGGATAAAGGCACCTGCTTATGACCCTGAACATATTCCCCTTTCTGTGAGTACTGTCTCTATTTCACCTGAACATTGTGAAGACAGTGCACGTTTGCCTGAAGGTCCCAGTCTGAGTCTGAGTTTGAGTCCTGTACTTAAGATTACTGAGACCAGGGTGGCAGATGTTAGCTTACTAGAGGCTAATCCTGCCTGTAGCCAAGTGGGGTTGCTCAAAGTGGTCTTCTGGAACATAGCAGGGTTAAGGGGTCATTTGGTTAACGAAGATTGGGCTGAATTCATCGACACCTTTGACATTGTTGTGCTGCAGGAGAGTTGGGCAACAGCCCCGTTATTTAGAGCAGGATACTTAAACTACTATAAACCTGCTATCCAGGGCCTAAAGGGAAGAGCCTCTGGAGGATTGGGGGTGTGGATTAGACACTCTCTGGGGTACCGACCCTCTGAAATTTTGGTGGACAACCCAGACCTCTTATGTATCAAACTCAGTAGGGAAAATGATCGGAGCATCGTGTTAATAAATATTTAAGCCCGGGGCTGCCAAGGAGGTCGTAAGCAACCAGTCTTGAACGACCTTGATCTGCTTTTGAGGGAATTAGGCAGCGACAATTTTATCCTAGTGGCAGGCGATTTAAATTGTTCATTTGAACCTGTTCTTAGTTTAGTTGAGAATGTGGGAGCCGATGAGGATACTGTTTGGAACATCCCGCCATTGACCATAAGCAAGGGTGTCAGGGGTACCGAGGCGGCACTACTTTGGACAGGATTTTGTCTGGAGTGGGGGTTGAGGGCAGTGAATGGGCGTACACCTTCTGATAAGTCTGGTCAACCTACCTTTAATTAGTATGAGTCGGATTGTCTATGTACTAGTTAAATTAGATTTTTGGTCTTTCGTGGTTGATATGGAGGTTGTGGTACGGCCAGAGAGTGATCATAACCCTCTCTCATTGGGCCTCAGGATACCCGGTGTGGGGGTTGGACCCTTTGCAACAGCAGTTCTAACATCTGATGTCATTCTGTGTAATGACAGAAGACGGGTAAAATGGCCCAAGGTCATTGCAGACCCTTCGCTTATCAAAGACATAGAGGAGGTAGTAATGGAAACAATGGGTGTCACGGCAGATTTTCCATCTCACGATGGTGTTAACTCTCAAATAATCGATTTACATGAGAAATGCTTCAGGGAACTAAAAATTTTGCTCACTAAGCCACTGAGGTCAAAGAAAGATAATGCTCGCTAAAGGTGGTATAATAAGAGTTGTAGGGCAGCACACAGTAAATTAATTTCAGTAGTCAAAACCAGGGACATTAATGACATTAAAATTGCCCTGACGTTATATAAACAAGTATTGTGGGCAGCTAAGAGGGAGTGGGATGACAAATATTGGTCAGAACTCCTCTATCCTGCTCCTCCAGACTCCACCTATCCATATCCCTCAAGGCAGATGGATGGATTCCCGAAGAATAAAGACACTTTGTTTTCATAAACGAGTCCCCTCAAGTGGGACTGAAATAACTGACTGACGACATGCTTGCTGATTGCTGACAGCGTTACTTCTGAAATTGACAGGAGAGGCTGCCCTGTGAGTCCTCATTTTCCGAAGAAGATGCGGACAAAAAGCAGAACAGGTAATGAATATTTGAGAAGATGGCATGCAGTGGACAGCAATGGCTGTCTGGCTCTGATGAAACCAATTGATTTTTGTTTTTTGTCCATGAAATGAATGATATGTCTTGTCTTAGTTATTATTAATTTTTTACACATTAATTGTAACTCATGTCTACTACTCTGTTTTTTTTTTACGTTGTTAAATTCAAATTGTACTTCAAATTCAGGGGCCACTATGTTGCATTTTACAATATGCAAAATGTCCTTGGAGTGGACTCACTTGCCAATATACCATTTTGATTGATTAAATAATATATCTTTTTTCTTTACAGTTTACGGAAGAACTATGGCCAATTTGTGAGTGGCAAACAGGTAAACCAGTCTACAACAACTACTACAGCAGAACTACATGTCTGTCTATTCGTGGTATGTAGTGGTCGAGGGCGAGGCAGTGTACTGCTGTTGTTATGCCAGGCAGAGTCCACTCCAGACAGCAGTTCATGTACAAATTGGGGCTATGTGGCTTGCTGCATACAATTAGATATGCTTTGTCTGTCTGACAAAGAGCCTGGGTATGCTACATCAGGTTGCTTCACTCAGTGGTGCCTGCCTTGACCGTCTGCATAGCACTGCCTCAAGCTTGGGCCAAACATCCGTTACGTTTGCGAAATTTGCTGTTTTCGGTTATTCGCGCATCTCGCGAAATTACTGAAAAATCGCAAATTCTTGAGCGGAAAGGATTTTTGGCCCATGCTTGCGGCAGGGCCATGCAGATGGTCAAGGCAGGCACCATTGAGTGAAGCATCCTGATGTAGCATACCTAGGCTCTTTTACACAGACAGACAAAGCATATCTAGCGTTTAGGGTACAGTGCAATTTACTATGGTTTTTGGGTTAAAGTTGGTAGGGTTCCTGCTGAGTCTAGGGCTCAAGGCCCGATGCAGGCTCGTTCATAATGATGTTGGCAAGGTTTTAGGGGGGTTTGGCATTCTTTGGTCCAGAATTGGCAGAATGTTGGCCTTTTTTGGTGTTTTGCGGGCGCCTGTGGGTGAAAACTAAGTGAAAACTAGTCGTAGACCTTCTTCTTCTTCTTTTTCTTCTTCAAAAAGCGCAGTGGTTCGATTTTGTTCTGCCTTGCTGAGATTCTTGGGAATCGATGCAACAAGTGTCCAGGTAAGTTTCAAGAGGATCGAAGTAGTGGAAGTGCTGAAAACAGCAATTATTTGTGAACACCGCAATTTTCCATGTTTTGAACATACCAGTATTGCATGTTTCTGGGGGCTGTTTGGGGGTGTTATAGATTTGTGGGGGTGGGTCGGGGGGTCTTGGAGCACTGCTGAGAAGGTCTAATTTTGATTGCAAGTGGTTTGAAGAAAATTCATGGTGGAAAAGGGGGGTTTGGGCCTAGTTGCAGACAGCGATTTGGAACAATTTAAACTTAGGCCTAGCAGTAGAGCGTGTTTTGGGGGGGCTGTTTAGGGGGGTTCTAGGTTTTTGGGGGTGGGTTAGGGGGTCTGGGAGCTCTGCTGGGCTAGTATAATTTTGATTGCAAGTGGTTTGAAGAAAATCCATGGTGGGAAAGGGGTGTTAGGGCCTAGCTGCAGAGTGCGTTTGGAGTGCTTTTGACTGGTAGGCCGCACATTTTCTTGGAAGGTCTAATATCGGATGCAAGTGTTTTGGATAAAATCCAAGGTGAAAAAGGTTTTGCGTTTTTGCTCACTTGCTTGTTTTTGGGGGGCTGTTTGGGGGGGTTTTAGGTTTTTGTGGGTGGGTTTGGGGGTCATGGAGCACTGCTGGATTAGTCTAATTTTGATTGCAAGTGGTCTGAACAAAATCCATGGTGGGATAGGGGAGTTAGGGCCTAGCTGCAGAGTGCGTTTGGAGTGATTTTGACTGGTAGGCTGGAAGTTTTCTGTGTCACATTTTCCATTTTTGCTTTTGGCCTGTTTGGGGTGTTCTACTTTTTTGCGGGAGGGTTGAGGGGTCTGGGGGCATCGCTGGAAGGTCTAATATCGGATGCAAGTGTTTTGGATGAAATCCATGGTGAAAAAGTTTTTCGGTTTTTGCTCACTTGCTTGTTTTTGGGGGGTGGGTTTGGGGGTCTGGGAGCACTGCTGGGATAGTCTACTTTTGATTGCAGGTGGTTTGAAGAAATTCCATGCTGGAAAAGGGGGGTTTGGGCAGTGATGGCAAATGGGTTTTGGCACAATATGAAGTTAGGTTTCAACCTGGTAGCAGTATTGCATGTTTTTAGGGGGCTACTGGGGGGTGTTCTAGATTTATGCGAATGGGTTCAGGGGTCTGGGAGCACTACTGGCAATGTCTTATTTTGAATGCGAGTGTTTTGAAGAAAATCCATGGTGGAAAAGGGGGGTTTGGGTCTAGTTGCAGAGTGCGTTTTGGTACGATTTGGAGTTAGGGTTAGCACTTTAACATTTTTTCTGGGGGGTACTTGGGGGCACACTTCTAAAGACCGTACCTGTGGAGAGTTACCGCTGAAGGGAGAAGAACTTGCTTACTTTGCAGAACGGACCTCGCCGCACCCGCTTCGCGGGTACCGCTTCGCCTTGTGGAGACAGAGGCAGCCGGAAATACATCGAGGGAGCTTTTGGTCCTGGGTAGAGGCAGGCAACGGGGCTGCGAGCGTTGCAGGGACTCCATTACCCAGAGTCCCTGCCTGACCGACAGCCATCTTCCGGTCCGCTCTCCCTGTTGCTCCGCCCTCTGGCCACCTGAGGATTATTAAATCCCCTGCTTGTTGTTACTTGGCGGGCGCACTTCTAAAGACCCTACCTGTGGAGAGTTACCGCTGAAGGGAGGAGAACTTGCTTACTTTGCAGAACGGACCTCGCCGTACCCGCTTCGCAGGTGCCGCTTCGCCTTGTGGAGACAGAGGCAGCAGGACATACATCAAGGGAGCTTTTGGTCCTGGGTAGAGGCAGACAATGGGGCTGTGAGCGTTGCAGGGACTCCATTACCCAGAGTCCCTGCCTGACCGACAGCCATCTTCCAGTCCGCTCTCCCTGTTGCTCCGCCCTCTGGCCAACAGAGGATTATTAAATCCCCTGCTTGTTGTTACTTGGCGGGCGCACTTCTAAAGACCCTACCTGTGGAGAGTTACCGCTGAAGGGAGGAGAACTTGCTTACTTTGCAGAACGGACCTCGCCCCACCCGCTTCGCGGGTGCTGCTTCGCCTTGTGGAGACAGAGGCAGCCGGAAATACATCGAGGGAGCTTTTGGTCCTGGGTAGAGGCAGGCAACGGGGCTGTGAGCGTTGCAGGGACTCCATTACCCAGAGTCCCTGCCTGACCGACAGCCATCTTCCGGTCCGCTCTCCCTGTTGCTCCGCCCTCTGCCCGTAACCACCCCCATATCTTGGGACTAGTGTCCCTCAGCGCGGGACACAGCTCGGGGCGAAGACCGGGCAAAGAGCGAGCCGTTTGAGGCCGTTCGAGGACGGTAAGGACTGGACTGGGCCATTTCCCTTGTTACTTTCCTCGTTGCCCATTATACCCTGTTTGCATTCCGGCCAGAGACATACCATGTGTTCACGAGGAAGTCGCAGTAAGACTGCAAAGGGAGGGAAAATGTTGAACGGGACTCTCGATGACTTCATAACAAAGACCAACACGGCTATTGACAATGAAATCACCAAAATGCAACATAGAGTTTCCATAGAGTTAGACGCGGCTAGAAGACTATCCCGGGATCTAGCCATGTCAAAAAGGTCATCCTTAGGTAAAACTGCCTCCGCCAAAACCCCCGAGCGCCCGTTAATAATAACAGAGGTGGTCATTCATCACTCTACAGTCACTTTACCATCTGTGCAAGCTATTACCTCAGGGCCGGATTCTCCTAAGCCTGAGCCAAAGTCTTCGATAAATCCCCCTGTACTAGATTTAAATATCCCCAGAAATTCTGAGAAGAATCATGTGATTGTGAGTCCTAATCATCATAGGGTTGTTACTCAAAAAAGAAAACGCATTGCAAGATCAGCCTATGCTAGAAAGAAGGCCAAAATCGCTAGGGCACAATTCTTTAATAATAGAAGACCCCCTGTATTAAGCAGGGTGGAAGAAGATGTGCCCCAAGCTGACCCACGTCTAAGTGACGAGGAGCCCTGCACAAGCACAGACAAAGTTGAATTAGATATATTAGCCAATGAGGCTCGTTCACATCTCTTCGCGGGGATTAATGGTGGACCCGCGTGCGAGTTAGAGGGGAGTGATGAAAACTTTCTAAAAATAGTATGGGAGACCCTGAAAAAGCTCTTATCCCCCCTTGAACTCAGACTCTCACGCATAGAAAATTATCTGCTGGAGATGGACAAGACTATTGTCACACTAGCTAGCCTTAGCCTAAAGCAAATAGAACCAAAAATTTTACTGGGAGTAGAGAATACTGCGCAGGTACCAGTAGCAGCTACACCTGTTCAGTCCCCGCCCAAACCAATACCCAAACCACGTACAAAGACTTTTAATCCCATAGCAACTACTTCCCAAACTATTGCCCCCGCTCCCCGCCCTGCACAATGCATGCCACTTACTAAACAGGCCGCTGCCCCGAGACCAAATAACACTGTGACTCATCATGCATACCCACAGGGATCCCGAAATGTACATAATTTTCGCGGGGGTTTTATAGATCTACCCCCAGATGCTAGGCCCTATGTTGTGGTCTTGGCTGGAGTGCCTGTATTGGAGACACAATCCCCGGAGAACTTCTGGTCATTAAAAAATAAGGTAATTCATTGGCGTAATACAAATAGACAATTACCTAATCATTTAAGAAGTAATGTCCTAATGGTGCGAAGGGTCCCTTGGATAGGCCCTACATCTAAATCCATCCCAGGCGACTGCATTGTTGTCTCCTTTGCAGATCCTCACACGGCACAACACCTATGCTCATGGGATGCACGAGGTGAAAATTCAACCATTGTTGTTAGACCACTTACCTTCTTCTAGACCCAACGGCCAAGTTCAAATCAAGAGGGGAATTGGTCATTAGCTCGAAACCCAGTGTGGGGCGGGCGAATGGATGGATGGCAAGGTTGCAATGGTTGTTGGGAAGGGGCCCCAACTTTTAATCGGTATGGATGTTTAGATGAGGTCGATTAATTCACGAGGATAAAGGCACCTGCTTATGACCCTGAACATATTCCCCTTTCTGTGAGTACTGTCTCTATTTCACCTGAACATTGTGAAGACAGTGCACGTTTGCCTGAAGGTCCCAGTCTGAGTCTGAGTTTGAGTCCTGTACTTAAGATTACTGAGACCAGGGTGGCAGATGTTAGCTTACTAGAGGCTAATCCTGCCTGTAGCCAAGTGGGGTTGCTCAAAGTGGTCTTCTGGAACATAGCAGGGTTAAGGGGTCATTTGGTTAACGAAGATTGGGCTGAATTCATCGACACCTTTGACATTGTTGTGCTGCAGGAGAGTTGGGCAACAGCCCCGTTATTTAGAGCAGGATACTTAAACTACTATAAACCTGCTATCCAGGGCCTAAAGGGAAGAGCCTCTGGAGGATTGGGGGTGTGGATTAGACACTCTCTGGGGTACCGACCCTCTGAAATTTTGGTGGACAACCCAGACCTCTTATGTATCAAACTCAGTAGGGAAAATGATCGGAGCATCGTGTTAATAAATATTTAAGCCCGGGGCTGCCAAGGAGGTCGTAAGCAACCAGTCTTGAACGACCTTGATCTGCTTTTGAGGGAATTAGGCAGCGACAATTTTATCCTAGTGGCAGGCGATTTAAATTGTTCATTTGAACCTGTTCTTAGTTTAGTTGAGAATGTGGGAGCCGATGAGGATACTGTTTGGAACATCCCGCCATTGACCATAAGCAAGGGTGTCAGGGGTACCGAGGCGGCACTACTTTGGACAGGATTTTGTCTGGAGTGGGGGTTGAGGGCAGTGAATGGGCGTACACCTTCTGATAAGTCTGGTCAACCTACCTTTAATTAGTATGAGTCGGATTGTCTATGTACTAGTTAAATTAGATTTTTGGTCTTTCGTGGTTGATATGGAGGTTGTGGTACAGCCAGAGAGTGATCATAACCCTCTCTCATTGGGCCTCAGGATACCCGGTGTGGGGGTTGGACCCTTTGCAACAGCAGTTTTAACATCTGATGTCATTCTGTGTAATGACAGAAGACGGGTAAAATGGCCCAAGGTCATTGCAGACCCTTCGCTTATCAAAGACATAGAGGAGGTAGTAATGGAAACAATGGGTGTCACGGCAGATTTTCCATCTCACGATGGTGTTAACTCTCAAATAATCGATTTACATGAGAAATGCTTCAGGGAACTAAAAATTTTGCTCACTAAGCCACTGAGGTCAAAGAAAGATAATGCTCGCTAAAGGTGGTATAATAAGCGTTGTAGGGCAGCACACAGTAAATTAATTTCAGTAGTCAAAACCAGGGACATTAATGACATTAAAATTGCCCTGACGTTATATAAACAAGTATTGTGGGCAGCTAAGAGGGAGTGGGATGACAAATATTGGTCAGAACTCCTCTTGGCGTGTCAATCATCCAACCAAACAAAGTTTTGGGAGACTGTCAAGTGGGGCAGGAATCCGGATTCTCAAATACCTGTGAACCATGTTTCTGCAGTAGACTGGGTGGTCTTCTACTCTGCTCAATTTAAAGATACGAGTGCAGTACATGAAACTCAGCAGGTGCTTACAGCAGATCTGACTCTTTTTGATGGGGCCGTGCTTACCTGATACAGAGCATGCCCTTGGTGCAGTACACAAAAACAACAGGTGATGGACCGAATGAGGATCAATGTCACACATTCAACCCAGTCAAAAGATCTGGGTCCTAATCCATCGTTTTTTTGCACTCCACACCACCCTGGGTTAGACAATGGCGATATGCAAATCAGCTCTGACCCTGTGCCCCATGGGAACAGTCCAGTCCGAACTACAAAAGCCATGTCCTTCCCAGAACGGAATCAAGCATCCGAGGACCGGACCGGTTTCGAGGTAACACCTCTCATCAGCCCGGCTAGCTTGACTCCAGTGGTGTGGAGTGCCTGGGACCCACGTCTGGGCATCCCCAGTACACTTATAGCGAGTTTGCAAAAACAACAGGTGATGGACCGAATGAGGATCAATGTCACACATTCAACCCAGTCAAAAGATCTGGGTCCTAGTCCATCGTTTTTTTGCACTCCACACCACCCTGGGTTAGACAATGGCGATATGCAAATCAGGTCTGACCCTGTGCCCCATGGGAACAGTCCAGTCCGAACTACAAAAGCCATGTCCTTCCCAGAACGGAATCAAGCATCCGAGGACCGGACCGGTTTCGAGGTAACACCTCTCATCAGCCCGGCTAGCTTGACTCCAGTGGTGTGGAGTGCCTGGGACCCACGTCTGGGCATCCCCAGCGCACTGGGGGGCGGTGGTTCGGTCGTGGCGTGCGTCGGTTGAGTGCTGAAGCTGTTGTGTATGTGCGCGATCTTGTTGTGGAAGTAGAAGGCGAGGGAGTTGCAGAGGTCTTGCGATGGGGTGATATTGTTTCCGGCGTTGGGGTTGGAGAGCTCTTTCACGATGTTGAAGAGTTCCTTGCAGTTGTGTGCGTTGTTGTCCAGCCGGTCCTTGAATGCAAGCTTGAGGGTGGTCATGTTGTCCGATGTTGGTTCCCTTCTCCAGGCTTTCTTGAGGGCTCGGCAGTTCTTCTTGGAGCTCTTGAGTTCGTCGGTGAACCATGGGGCCTTCTTGCTGCCAGGTCTGCTGGGCGGGGTCCTCAGTGGGGCGAGTTCGTCCGCGCAGTTGCTGATCCACTTCGTGAGGTTGTCGGCGGCCTGGCTGGGGTTTGCTGAGCTGGCGGGAGGGTGCTGGCTCAGGGAGGCGGCGAGTTGGTCGGCTGTGATCTTGTTCCAGCTTCTTCGAGCAACCTGTTGCTGGTGGTGGTGGATCGTCTTTCTTTTGAAGGTGAAGTGGACGCAGCTGTGGTCCGTCCAGTGGAGTCCGGTGGCGTGGTTGAAGGTGATGTCCTTGCTGGATGAGAAGACGGCGTCGAGTGTGTGTCCGGCGAGGTGGGTGGGTGTGGATACCAGCTGCTTGAGACCGAGGTTGGCGAGGTTGTCGAGCAGGGTGATGGTGTTGCGGTCGTTGTTGTTCTCCAGGTGGAAGTTGATGTCCCCCAGGAGGATGTAGTCAGCGGAGGGGAGGGCATGCGGGCTGATGAAGTCGGCGATGTCCTCGCTGAATTGTGTGCGTGGTCCCGGGGGTCGGTAGATCAGGGTGCCTCTGAGGGTGGTTTTGGGGTCCGTGTGGATCTGCAAGTGCAGGTGTTCGGCGGTTGTCAGGGTGTCGTCGGTGTTGGTCTTGATGCGGATGGTGTCCCTGTAGATGATGGCAATGCCTCCTCCAGTCTGGTTGTCGCGGTCTCTTCGGGTGATCTTGTAGCCCTCTGGGATGGCGATGGCGATGTCCATTTTAAAGTATCATATGGCTAAGAAACCATATCAATGCTTTTACAGTATTATTTCATAATACTACTTTTACTGTACGCACTTTACTTTATGATAAGTATTGCAATTGTGGCAATTCATTTCTCTTGCATGAGAAAGAAGACTGCTCAATAAATAACACCTTTTTATTGAAAATGCCCGTCTCTCTATTTCTTTGCACTCTGGTGAAACTAAGTATGCACGGTTGACTGAGTGAAATAGCTGCCTATTGTTGTCACACGACTCTAGAGATACACTCTTATTCTGAGGGAGCAAAGTTGTCATGTTTATGCGGTTGTCAGAAACTGAATCCCTTCTCGTCTGAATCAGGGAAGTTCAGCCCTCCCTAATCATTCAAAAAAGTTTCTAGTGACCTCTGAGCTAGCTGGCACAAACCTAAATTAGGTTTAACATAGTCAGTAGAGACCTAGATGACCTCAGTCCTACGTCTACACTGCTGTTTATGTGATTCCAATGTGCAGAGCCTATTGGGAAAATAGGAACTACTCTACACTCCTTTCTGGTGAGCTTTTTTGGAGTAGCATCTATATGAAGAAAGAAAGAAAAATACTGTAGCCAATAGTCTTTAACATAAAGTCAAAATAATTCAACGGAAAGTTGACTCTCAGTAACACCAGCAAGTAGAAAACACAGTATAACATTTTGGCACGTATCTTTCCGCCGTCTTTGTAGGTCTGTGACATTACTGGGAGTTTCAGGAATTCCACTAGCAGGACTATGGATGGACTCACTACTACATACATAGCCAGAGAGTACTAAAAAAAGTCTTTTGTTTTTTTCTATTGTTTTGCAAAGGAAATTACTGGTAGGTGAACTTGTCATAGCCGGCATGGCAGCTCACTCCGCTTGCACCCAAAAAAACAGACACAAGCCATGATGACCCAGACTCGCAGTAATTTAAGCAGTACATGCAGGTGGGAATAGGAAGCTCTTACTTTTTTATTGGGGTGGCACTGCCACTCGCCATACTCGGTTACATCAAGGGCTACTGCTCAATGTATTGATATCTTTCACACTGCCCCCCGGTCCTTGACTACTACCAAAGAAGAATGAAGATTATTCAATTCTGATCTTATAGCATTATCCTGCCAATCACATGATCTTTGGTTATATGACGGATGACTTTAGGTGCTTTGTTTTGATAGATTGAGTGAACTACAGCGATAGTCCACCCATGGCACAGCTGAAATTAAATTATTAACATAGGGAGTGAGTGTGGTACCCATAATTGCCGGAGAAAGGGACTTGACTTGATATAATGTTGTCAACTATACAATACATACACAATAGATGCTGTGCTTGCAAAGTAAAGTACTGTACTGTTAGTGAAGGCAGGGAGTATTTGTGAACTATCGCAAATTCTAGTATTTCGATTTCCTCAGCTTTGCTACTCTGGCACGGACATGCTGTTCGAAGTAACAATCTTCATCCCCTCAGCATCTGCTCTACTACATCATACACCTCTGCTATCGATGAGGAAAAAGAAGATAACATCCAGGCTTCCAAAGTACGTCTATCATTCTTCTTAATGTCTCAAATGTACCAAGTTTTCTTTTTCTCAACAACCAACTAACACCCTTTTCATTATATTTTGGAAACCTCTGTCTTCTTCTCTTGACTTGCATTCAAAAACACCATTCTTTACAGTCATAAATGTTGAGACTCGCTCGTCCTTCGTTTCAACCTTCTTTCACTTTTTGTTCTTCACATCCCTAAAGTACATCTGATATGACTTGGCTTCACGATAAAAGTTTACCAGCTGAGTTGAAGTCAAATAGAGGGGGCCATTGCTTACCCGAGAAGTACCGCCGCTAATGCTATTACAAGTCAAGGTTGACTATCTTCTCCGTGATAGCCAAAAAAGTAGTTCTAAATTGGTAACTGTTCTTAACAGTACAGTGTACTTGCACTGGTGTACTGTGTACTGTACAGTACACCATACTCTCCTTCACGAGCCTACTAAAACATTTCAATAAGTAAGGAGTATAATAACTTACCACCATCCGCCGGGATTGAAAAAAAGTAACTGTTTTGGGGAGGGTGTTAACTTTTTATATGCTTATTCCATTAAATGCTACACTTCTTAGGACAACTGATGAATGCTTGCCTAACATGCACCATTTTTCTATTTACAGAAAGAAGATTACATTGCCCTTCTGCCAACAGGACGATTCACCAACTACTAGTAAGTCATCACCATCAGTACTTTAAGTACTTTAAAGAAGGTGGGGGCTCCCGCACAGTTATTCTAATTATTTCATGTGTCTGTTAACTATTACGCTAAAGTAATTTGATTCATGGGAATGTTGTTTAAACTTTAACGTCATCTATCAGCAGTGCTCGCTCCGAATACTGTGTGGTTTTTGTTCACGAGTGAGGGAGCGGAAGGGTTTGAACTACAGCACTTGGCAGTCATGTTTCAGTGACTCAGATAGGCCGGGACTCAGCTGTAGTCTTCTTCTGTTCTTCTGGGTTGTAAAATCATTGGTCAGACACACTAGATAGCCGGTCAGGGGATTGGGGGTTCAACTTCTGTTCGGACTGAGGTATGTGGAAAGTCGAACTGCACCTATCATCAATAATGTCCTATTTCTCTTGTCCATACTTCTTTATGTGCAGAATAGTCCCTGAAACACTAGTGGTATGGTATGTGCTCCTAGCAAATCAAAAAGGCAACTGCTACCTTTTTATTGGTGTAAACATTGACATTTTGTTGTTGGAAATTGTCAAAGCACTTACATTAAGAAGACTGGAATAGACAACAAGGGCAACCCAGATGACTGCACTCAGTGCCTAGAGTTATTGCTGGATCAAAGTTTTGTTTAACACCGTTTGCCGACTGGGTAAGCTCAGCTGCCTACACAGACTGACTCATAATCGTCAATAGTAATAGCACAGAGAGTAATGGTAGAGGCAGGATAAGAATATAGAAAGTAGTCTAGAATAAAAGAAGATCAAAGACTATTTTGTAAAATATGGAATTAGGAAACAGTTTGTAATGAATAGGAGCTGTAAAAGTTAGGGAAGTATAAGTATTAATATAACAACTGGGGCCAGCAGAAGAGCCTGCAATGGACCGATTCTGTGACCTTCCACCTTCTTCCACCGGAGTCTCGATGGTGCTAGTCGCCTGGCCCCTGGTAGGTGCTGATGATGATCATGAAATAAAGAAACACAACATGGATGATTGTTTTTTTTAAATATTTGATTTCTTTGACCACAATCTAAAATTATCTCGGGGTAACAAATTAACAACAATTGCACTACATGTATTGACCTATCTGGTCAACTAGGAGGATAGTACAGTATTGCAGGATTCGCAGACCGTCTCATAGGAAAGTTATGTAATTCGTTAACTACACCAACAACAAAAAGGTTCTACTATGACTGCCATCACTCAGCAGCACGAGACGTCACGTGACAGACACAGTCCGTCATCATGATTGCAGACCACTAACAAATAATTAATATACTCAACGTATCAATCCACCGCTATCTCTTCTTAGTGGCAGCAGGAGTACAAAGAAGGACTAGACTTGAGTCTCTACTGTCTCTAGCATTACGCAGTTATGCTCTCAAATGAGCAAAAAGTTGCAAACAAGTATGCATAGTAGCAACGCAAATTACCAGGCGAGCGACTGCAATTATAGAAGCTATTTAAAAATGAATTTACCTGCAATGTAATCGAATCAGCAGCATTCGTACTCTTCCGGAAAAAATAGATTAGCAATATAACACAGAGTAGAAAAAAACAAAGTAGTTATTAAATAGCTACTCACCAAGGCCAGGGATCTCCACACCTAGCAGGTCAAGCGAGTCATGCTCCCGGTCGAGGAAGTCGGCCCACCAGTGTGTCGCTTGGTCGTAGGTGCGCCGGACACCCGACTCCCTCCGCATGCCCGGGACACCTTATCCCACCTCGGGCGACGCTCCCTGAGGCCATGCCCTTGACCGGGCCTGCCCCCTGCTGCCAGAGTCTTAGGGTGGTGGCGCAGAACAAAAAGTATAAGGGCGGCCAACACCACCACGTTTAAAATCTCCCTAGCCACCACTTGAACCCCCCTCAAACGCCCGCATGGGAGCCGGGTGCAGGGTGCGGGACCCTTCCCCTTACTCTTCCCGGCTCCCTGTGGCATGGTCCTGGACAGCTGAAGAAAAAAAAATAGAAAAGAATAGGGAAAAAGTAAAGAAAAGAAAAGAGTTTTAAAAAGTAGCTTTAAAAGTAACGAAAAGTAGAAAAATAGAGGAATAGATAATGAGTAAAAAAAGATTTAAAAAAAGTTCAAAGAAACAAAGGATTGCAGGGATTAGGGGAGGATAGGAAAAGCATGCCCAGAAGCATACCAATAAATGAAAAACAAGATGGCTGGGCTCATTCAGGACCGCGTGGGTAAGTTTGCGCGATATTTCCCCCGCGAGCACGCAAAAACACACGCAAACTCGTAATAGCGCGCCGCACACAACGCGAGCTTGCCAATAGTGCCTGGAAACGGAAATATGCAACTCGCACAAGATGGCGACCGCATGGGTAACTTCGCAGTCGGTGCGCAGCAAGTGGCCCGCAAATCCACAAAAAACCCCGCGAACACGCGAAAAAAAAATCCGCAAATTTGCACTAATTGCCAATTTTGTGGATCGCGAATTCACTTTTGCACTAATTTGCGTACCGCGAATTCGCAAATTTCGCCCATACTTAAAGGAGAGTGCATGCTGATTTTATAAATGCTTGGGTTTTGGAGGCGTGATTCTATAAGTACATAGCGCTGTCAAGGTGATTGGAGGGGTGGATGAGAAGTGACATAGGGATTGCTTGGATGCATGGGTACGAATTGGGTAATTGGAAGACTGCATGAGCAGTATCTAGGTGGTTCGAGGACTGCATGCGTAGTATACCGTTGATTGTAGCAGTGCATGCGTTAATGCCTGGGTCATTGCATGAATACATGGGCAGTGACTGCATGATTAGAGTACTGCAAGAATAGTGTATGGTAAACGTATAAGTGCCTGGGTATTGATGGTGTGATTGGATTAGTACATGGTACTGGCTGGGTAACTGGAGCAGTGCACGGGGAGTGACATTGTCTTTGCTGGAGTGCATGGTTAGTACCTGGGAATATGAAGGGATAAATGCGCAGTGTGTATGTGGTTAGAGGACTACATGGGTAGTGCACATGTGATTGTAGCACTTCATTAGTTAGTGCTTGGGTCATTGCATGAGTACATGGGTAGTGACTGGATGTTTAGAGTACTGCAAGGTGAGTGCATGGCAAATTAATAGGTGCTTGGGTTTTGCACAGTGATTTGATAAGGACATGGGACTGGCTGGATGATTGAAGGAGTGTGTAGGTAGTAACAGGGAGATTACTGAAGCGTTTAGATAGTGCTCATGAGATTGTAGAATTGCATGAGTTAGTGTGTGGGTCATTGCATAAGTACATGGGTAGTGACTGAAAGATTGCAATACTGCAAGGAGAGTGCAGGGTGAATTTATAAGTGCTTGAGTTTTGGTGCAGTGATTGGCTAAGGACATATGACAGGCTGGGTGAATAAAGAAATGCATACGAAGTACCAGGGAGATTACTGAACTGTTTAGGTCATGCTTAAGCGATTGTATAAATACATGAGTTATTGCCTGGGTCATTGCTTGAGTACATGGGTAGTGACTGGATGATTAGAGTATTGGAAGTAGAGTGCATGGTGAATTTCTAAGTGCTTGGGTTTTGGTGGAGGTATTTGATAAGTACATATTGCTGGCTTGGCTGGGTGATTGGAGGAGTGCATAGGTAGTAACAGTGAGATTACTGAACTGTAGAGCTAGTGCTCAAAGGATAGTAGAAGAACATGAGTTAGTGCCTGGGTCATTGCATGAGAACAGTGGTTGTGACTGGATGATTACAGTACATGGTGCTGGCTTGGCTGGGTGATTGTAGGAGTGCATATGTAGTACCAGGGATATTACTAAACTGTATAGGTAATGCTCAATGGATTGTAGAAGTGCATGAGCTATTGCCTGGGTCATTGCATGAGTACATGGGTAGTGACAGGATGATTAGATTACTGCAAGGAGAGTGCATGGTGATGTTATAAATGCTTGGATTTTAGAGGAGTGATTGTATAAGTACATAGTGCTGGCACGGTGATTGGAGTAGTGTTTGGGAAGTGACAGAGGGAATGCTTGGGGGCATGGTACTCCTGGGTAATTGGAGGACTGCATGAGCAGTATCTAGGTGGTTTGAGGACTGTATGCGTAGTACACCGTTGATTGTGGCACGGATTGTAGAAGAACATGAGTTAGTGCCTGGGTCATTGCATGAGAACATGGGTGGTGACTGGATGATTACTGTACTGGTAGGAGAATGCATGGTGAATTGATAAGTGCTTGGGTTTTGGCACAGTGATTGGATAAGGACATGGGACTGGCTGGATGATTTGAGGAGTGCATAGGCAGCAACAGGGAGATTACTGAACTATATAGAAAGTGTTCAAAAGATTGTAGAATTGCACGAGTTAGTGACTGGGTCATTGCATGACTACAAGGGTAGTGACTGGATGATTAGAGTATTGCAAGGAGAGTGCATGGTGAATTTATAAGTGCTTGGCTTTTGGTGGAGTGATTGGATGAGTACATGGTGCTGGCTAGGTGATTGGAGGGGTGCATATGTAGTAACAGAGAGATTACTGAACTATATAGCTAGTGCTTAATGGATTGTAGAAGTACATGAGTTAGTGTGTGGGTCATTGCATGAGTACAAGGCTGGTGACTGGATGATTACAGTACTGCAAGGACAGTGCATGGAAAATTCATAAGTGATTGGGTTTGGCGCTATGATTAGATAAGGACATGCGACTTGCTGGGTGATTGGAGTAGTCCATAAGTAGTAACAGGGAGATTACTGAACTGTATAGGTAATGCTCGAGGGATTGTAGAAGTGCATGAGTCATTGCCTGGGTCATTGCATTAGTACATGGGTAGTGACTGGATGATTAGACTACTGCAAGGATAGTGCATGGTGAATTTATAAATGGTTGGGTTTTGGAGGCCTGATTGTATAATTACATAGTGCTGGCAAGGTGATTGGAGGAGTGCATGGGAAGTGACAGAGGGATTGCTTGGATGCTTGGGTACTACCTGTGTAGTTGGAGGACTACATCAGCAGTATCTAGGTGGTTAGAGGACTGCATGCATAGTACACCGTTGATTGTCGCAGTTCATGATTTAATGCCTGGGTCATTGCATGAATCCATGGGCAGTGACTGCATGATTAGAGTTCTGCAAGCATTGTGTATGGTAAATTTATAAGTGCTTGGGTATTGACGGTCTGATTGGATTAGTACATGGTACTGGCTGGGTAACTGGAGCAGTGCACGGGTAGTGACAGTTTGATTGCTGGAGTGCATGGTTAGTACCTGCGAATATGAAAGGATGAATGAGCAGTGTGAGGGTGGTTAGAGTACTGGATGGGTAGTGCACATGTGATTGTAGCACTGCATTAGTTAGTGCATGGGTCATTGCTTGAGTACATGGGAAGTGACTGGATGATTAAAGTACTGCAAGGAGAGTGCAGGGTATATTTATAAGTGCTCGAGTTTTGGTGCAGTGATCGGATAAGGACATATGACAGGCTGGGTGATTAAAAGAGTGCATAGGTAGCAACAAGGAAATTGCTAAACTGTATAGGTAATGCTCAATGGATTGTAGAAGTTCCTCAGTTATTGCCTGGGTCATTGCATTAGTACATGGGTAGTAACTGGATGATTAGAGTATTGCAAGTAGAGTGCATGGTGAATTTATAAGTGCCTGGGTTTTGGTGGAGTGATTTGATAAGTACATGGTGCTGGCTGAGTGATTGGAGGAATGCATAGGTAGTAGCAGTAAGATTACTGAACGGTCTAGCTACTGCTCAACAGATTGTAGAAGAACATGAGTTAGTGCCTGGGTCATTTCATGAGAACATGGGTAGTGACTAGATGATTACAGTACTTTTAGGAGAGTGCATGGTGAATTTATAAGTTCTTGGGTTTCTTGCGCAGTGATTGGATAAGGACATGGGACTGGCTGTGTGATTGGAGTAGTGCATAAGTAGTAACAGGGAGATCAAAGAACTTTATAGGTAATGCTCAAGGGATTGTAGAAGTGCATGAGTTATTGCCTGGTCATTTCATGAGTAAATGGGTAGTGACTGGATGATTAGACTACTACAAGGAGAGTGCATGTTGAATTCATGAATGCTTTGGTTTTAGAGGAGTGATTGTATAAGTACATAGTGCTAGCAAGTTGATTGGAGGAGTGCTTGGGAAGTGACAGAGGTATTGCTTGGGTGCATAGGCACTACCTGGGAAATTGGAGGACTGCATGAGCAGTAGCTAGGTGGTTAGTGGACTACATGAGTAGTACACCGCTGATTGTAGCAGTGCATGCGTTAATGCCTGGGTCATTGCGTGAGTACATGGGCAGTGACTGCATGATTAGAGTACTGCAAGAATTGTATATGGTAAATGTATAAGTGCTTGGGTATTGACGGTGTGATTTTAAAAGTACGTGGTACTGGCTGGGTAACTGGAGCAGTGCACGGGGAGTGATAGTGTGATTGCTGGAGTGCATGGTTAGTACCTGGGAACCTGCGAATATGAAGGGATGAATGAGCATTGTGTAGGTGGTTAGAGGACGTCAGGGGTAGTGCACATGTGATTATGGCACTGCATTAGTTAGTGCCTGGGTCATTGCATGAGGAAATGGGAAGTGACTGGATGATTAGAGTACTGCAAGGAGAGTGCTTTGTGAATTGATAAGTGTTTGGGGTTAGGCGCAGTGATTGTATAAGGTCATGGGACCGGCTGGAATATTGAAGGAGTGCGTAGGTAGTAACAGGGAGATTACTGAAGTGTATAGATAGTGCTCACTAGATTGAAGAATTGCATGAGTTAATACCTGGGTCATTTCTTGAGTACATGGGTAGTGACTATTTGATTACAGCACTGCAAGGAGAGTGCAGGGAGTATTTATAAGTGCTTGAGTTTTGGTGCAGTGATTGGATAAGGACATAGGACTGGCTTGGAGATTAAAAGAGTACATAGGTAGTAACTGGGAGACAGATTACTGATCTTTATAGGTAAAGTTCAAAGGATTGTAGAAGTGCATGAGTTATTGACTGGGTCATTACATGAGTACATGGGTAGTGACTGGATGATTGGACTATTGCAAGGAGTGCACAGTGAATTTATAAATCTTGGGTTTTTGTGAGTGATTGTATAATTAGATAGTGCTGGCTAAGTGATTGGAGGAGTGCATAGGTAGTAACAGTGAGATTACTGAACTGTATAGCTAGTGCTCATCGATTGTAGAAGTACTTGAGTTAGTGCCTCGGTCATTGCATAAGTACATAGGTGGCGACTGGATGATTACAGTACTGTAAGGAGAGTGCATGGTGAATTTATAAGTGCTTCGGTTTTGGCGCAGTGATTGGATAAGGATATGGGACTGGCTGGGTGATTGCGTACTGCATACGTAGTAACAGGGAGATTACTGAACTGTATAGGTAATGCTCAAGGGATAGTAGCACTGCATTAGTTAGTGCCTAGGTCATTGCATGCATACATGGGTAGTGAATGGATGATTAGACTACTGCAAGGAGAGTGTATGGTGAATTTATAAATGCTTGTGTTTTGGCGGTGTGATTGTATAAGTACATTGTGCTGGCTAGGTGATTGGAGGACTGCATGGGAAGTGACAGGGGGTCACTCAACTGTATAGGTAGTACTCAAGGGATTGTAGAAGTGCATGAGTTAGTGCCTGGGTCATTGCATCAGCACATGGGTAGTGACTGGATGATTAGAGTACTGCAGAGAAAGTACATGATGAATTTATAAGTGATTGGGTTTTGGTGCAATGATTAGATAAGGACATGGGACTTGCTGGGTGATAGGAGTAGTTTAAGTAGTACCAGGGAGATTACTGAACCGTATAGATAGTGCTCAAGAGATTGTAGAATTACATGAGTTAGTGCCTGGGTCATTGCATGACTACATGAGTAGTGACTGGATAATTAGAGTGTGGTAAAGGAGCGTGCATGGTGAATTTATAAGTGCTTGGGTTTTGGTGGAGTGATTGGATAAGTACATGGTTCTGGCTGGGTGTTTGGAGGAATGCATAGGTTGTACCAGGGAGATTACTGAGCTGTATAGCTAGTGCTCAGCAGATTGTAGAAGTACATGAATTAGTGCCTGGGGCATTGCATGATTACATGGCTAGTGACTGGATGATTACACTACTACAAGGAGAGTGCCTGGTGATTTTATTAGTAGTTGAGTTTTGGCACAGTGATTGGATAAGGACATGTGACTGGCTGGATGATTAGAGGAGTGCATAGGTAGTACCAGGAAGATTACTGAACTGTATAGATAGTGATCAAGGGATTGTAGAATTGCATGCCTTAGTGTCTGGGTCATTGTATGAATACATGGGCAGTGACTGGACGATTAGAGTATTGTAAGGAGAGTGCATGGTGAATTTATAAGTGCTTGGGTTTTAGTGGTGTGATTGGATAAGTGCATGGTGCTTGCTGGGTGATTGTAGGAAGTGCATAGGTAGTAACAATGAGATTACTGAACTGTATAGCTAGTGCTCAATGGATTGTAGAAGTACATCAGTTAGTGCCTGGGTCATTGCCTGAGTACATGGGTGGTGACTGGTTGATTACAGTACTGCAAGGTGACTGCATGGTGAATTTATAAGTGCTTGGGTTTTGGAGCAGTGATTGGATAGGGACATGGGACTGGCTGGGTGACTGGAGTAGTGCATAAGTAGTAATAGGGAGATTACTGAATTGTATAGATAATTTGGAAGGTATTGTAGACGTGCATGAGTTAGTGCCTGGGTCATTGCATGAGTACATGGATAGTGACTGGACGATTAGAATACTGCAAGGAGAGTGTTTGGTAAATTTATAAATGCTTGGGTTTTGGGGGAGTGATTGTATAAGTGATTGTATAAGTGTGACCTGTCTCAGAACACCCCCGCGCCACACGGCCACCAGCTGCTGCGTGTGCTCCTCGCCCCACTGCTGCTCGCAGAGCCTGCCCCGCTGGCCCCGACCCTCTGCCTCGCTGATCCCGGCCATGCGTGTGCTATCTCTCTTTTCGTGCCGAATAACTCAGTTTGTCTGTTTTTCTCCCATCTGTGCTGTGTTAATCTTTCTTCTCAAGTCTTGTTATTCACGTTGCATTTTTGTTTCCCCAGTGCTGTATTGTATTGTCTCTGCCAGCCCCGCTTCCCGCCTCCGTGCTCGCGGCCACGCCCCCTTTTTCTTCTGTGCCCTCCCCGCTCCCGCCTCCCAGCTGCTCCTCCCTCCCTCACACTTCGCCATAGTCACGCGCAGAGGGCGCACCGATTGTGCGCCGAAGGCGCGCCAAAGGTGAGCCCATCTGCGCCCGTCCACGCCTGGACCGCGCCCAGCACCAGGACCCCTGGCCCCCACCAACGATGCAAGTCGACCCGACAGACCTACGACGCCGCAGCCCTCAACGCACTCAATGCCGGCCGGAACCCCGACTGCTGCAGAGCCGCCCCGAAACGCTTCCACGGACCCTTCACCTGCACAACCTGCAAGTTCACCTGCCTCCGAACATGCACCGCGCCCGCAAAGCCAAACCCCAGCAGCGATCTCAAGTGCATCCAGCTCCACACCCGCTCCATCCACAGACACGCCGTCAAACTCTGGAACCTGCTCGACACAACATCACCAGACGTCGCGTTCCTCACTGAAACATGGAGGAACGCCTCCTCAGCCCCCGACATCGCCATCGCCATCCCAGATGGATACAAGATCATCAGGAGGGACCGCGTCAACCAGACCAGAGGAGGCATCTCCATCGTCCACAAGAACACCATCCGCATCACGACCGACTCTAACGACACCTTCGCCGCCGCCGAGCACCTCCACTTCCAGACTCACACCGACCCAAAGACGACCCTCAGAGGCACCCTCATCTACAAACCCCCGGGACCACGCACACAATTCAGCGAAGACATCACGAACTTCATCCGCCCACAAGCTCTCCCCTCCGCCGACTACATCCTCCTAGGGGACCTCAACTTCCACCTGGAGAACAACAAGGACTGCAACACCACTGCCCTGCTGGACAACCTCGCAATCCTCGGACTCAAGCAACTGTTAAACACCCCCACCCACTACGCCGGCCACACGCTTGACTCCGTCTTCTCATCCAGCAAGCACATCGCCTTCAGCCACTCCACCGAACTTCACTGGACCGACCACAGCTGTGTCCACTTCAGCTTCAGAAAAACCACAACCCACCACCACCCGCAACAGGTTCCTCACAGAAGCTGGAGCAAGATCACCGCCGACCAGCTCACCACCTCCCTCAGCCAGAACCCAACCACCAGCACACCGGACCACAACGAAGCAGCCCGTAACTTCACGCAGTGGCCGACGACCTTGCACCACTGAAGAACCCTCCCAGCAAACCCAGAAGCAAGAAGGCCCCCTGGTTCACCGACGAACTCAAGGACTCCAAAAAGACCTGCCACACCCTCGAGAAAGCCTGGCTTTTCGACCGGACCACTGACAACATGGCCGCCCTCAAACACGCGACCCGCAAGCATGACCAGCTCATCCGCACCACCAAGAAGAAATCACTGAAGGATCGACTGGACAACAACGCCCACGACAGCAAGGAACTCTTCAGAATCGTCAAGGAGTTCTCCAACCCCAGCACCGGCAACAACAACATCACCCCTTCTCAAGATCTCTGCGACTCCCTCGCCTCGTTCTTCTACCGCAAGATTGCTGACATCCACAACAGCTTCGGCACACCATCCTCGCACCCAACCACCGAACCAACGCACCCCACCACGACCCTCTGCACCTAGACCGCAGTGACCATCGAAGACACAGCCCGCACGATGAACACCATCCACTCCGGCTCTCCGACTGACCCCTGCCCCACCACGTCTTCAACAAGGCCAACTCCACCATCGCACCCCAACTCCGAGACGTCATCAACACCTCCTTCGACACCGCCACCTTCCGAGAGAGTTGGAAGCATGCCGAGCTCAGCGCCCTACTGAAGAAACCAACAGCGGACCCCACCGACCTCAAAAACTTCTGCCCCATCTCGCTCCTCCCTTTTTCTGCCAAAGTCATCGAGAAGATTGCCAACAGACAGCTTGCGGCCTTCCTCGAGACGAATGGATCCCTCGACCCTCGCAGTCCAGTTTCAGAGCCAACCACTGCACCGAGACCGCCCTCATCGCACCCACCGACGACATCCGAGCCCTTCTTGACAACGGGGAAACAGCGGCCCTCATCCTCCTGGACCTCTCCGCAGCATTCAACACTGTCTGCCACCGCACCCTAGTCCAACGCCTCAGCAACACCGGCATCCAAGAGAAGGCATTGAAGTGGATCATCTCGTTCCTTGCGGGAAGAACACAGAGAGTCCGCCTCCCCCCGTTTCGCTTCGAGGCCACCGAAGTCATCTGCGGCGTCCCGCAAGGATCATCACTCAGCCCCACCCTCTTCAACTTCTACATGAGACCTCTCGCAGCCATCGCACGCCAACACAACCTCAACATCATCTCATACGCCGACGACACCCAGCTGATCCTCTCCCTCACCAGAGACCCGGACACCGCCAGAACCAGCCTCCACGAAGGGATGAAAGAAGTGGCCGAGTGGATGAAGAACAGCCGCTTGAAACTGAACTCAGACAAGACGGAAGTCCTCATTCTTGGACCATCACCCTCTGCCTGGGATGACTCCTGGTGGCCCCCAGCCCTGGGCACCGCCCCCAAGCCGACAGACCACGCACGCAACCTGGGCTTCATCCTGGACTCCTCCTTCTCGATGACCAGGCAAGTCAACGCCGTCTCCTCTTCATGCTTTCACACCCTCCATATGCTCCGCAAGATCTTCCGATGGATCCCGATCGAAACCAGGAAGACGGTCCCCCAGGCCCTCGTCACCAGCCGGCTGGACTATGGAAACACCCTCTACGCCGGAACCACAGCCAAGCTACAGAAAAGACTACAGAGCATCCAGAACGCCTCCGCCCGACTCATCCTGGACATCCCTCGACGCAGCCAAATCTCCGGCCACCT
Organism: Lissotriton vulgaris; assembly: GCF_964263255.1. Taxonomy (NCBI): domain Eukaryota; kingdom Metazoa; phylum Chordata; class Amphibia; order Caudata; family Salamandridae; genus Lissotriton; species Lissotriton vulgaris. The sequence continues at coordinate 490,909,199 of NC_141693.1, forward strand.
GAGGAACCTGCACTGGCTCCCCATCAACAAGAGGATCACGTTCAGGCTCCTCGCCCACGCACACAAATCTCTCCACAACCTGGGCCCCAAGTACCTCAACGACCGCCTGACCTTCCACACGCCCACTCGCCAGCTATGGTCCGCCACCCTTGCCCTCGCCGCAGTACCACGCATCCGTAGAGCCACATCCGGAGGCAGATCCTTCTCCTGCCTTGCGGCCAAGACATGGAACTCCCTCCCCATCCACCTTCGGCTGACCCAGGACCACCTCGCCTTCAGGAGACAACTCAAGACCTGGCTGTTCGAGCAGTATCGGCCCTCTTCCCCCAAGCCCCTTAAGACCCTTCCGGGTGAGTAGCGCGCTATACAAGTGTTTTGATTGATTGATTGATTGATAAGTACAAAGTGCTGGCTAGGTGATTGGAGGAGTGCATGGGAAGTGACAGGGGGATTGCTGGAGTGCATGGGTACTACATGGTCAATTGGAGGACAGCATGAGCAGTATCTAGGTGGTTAGAGGACTGCATGCGTAGAACACAGTTGATTGTAGTAGTGCATGAGTTAATGCATGTGTAAAAGGGCAGTCACTGCATGATTAGATTACTGCAAGAAAAGTGTATGACAAATTTATAAGTGCTTGGGTAACTGGAGAAGTACATGGGGAGTGACAGTGTGGTTGCTGGAGTGCGTGAATGAGCAGTGTGTAGGTGGTTAGAAGACGGCATGGGAAGTGCACATGTGATCGTAGCACTGCATTAGTTAGTGCCTGGGTCCTTGCATGAGTACATGGGTAGTGACTGGGTGATTAGAGTACTGCTAGGAGAGTGCATGGTGAACTGATAAGTGTTTGGGTTTTGGTGCAGTGATTGGATAAGGACAAGGGACTGGCTGGATGATTGGAAGGGTGTATAAGTAGTAACAGGGAGATTACTGAACTGTATAGGTAATGCTCGAGGGATTGTAAAAGTGCATGAGGAAGTACCTGTATCATTGCATGAGTACATGGGTAGTGACTGGATGAGTAGACTATCGCAAGGAGAATGGATGGTGACTTTATAAATGTTTGGGTTTTGGCTGAGTGATTGTATAAGTACATAGTGCTGGCTAGGTGATTGGAGGAGTACATGGGAAGTGATAGGGGGATTTCTGGAGTGCATGAGTACTACCTGGGTTATTGGAGGACTGCATGAGCAGTATCCAGCTGGTTAAAGGACAGTATGCGTAATACACAGTTGATTGTATCAGTGCATGAGTTAATGCCTGGGTCTTTGCATGATTACATATACAGTGACTGAATGATTAGAGAATTGCAAGAAGAGTGTATGGTAAATTTATAAGTGCTTGGGTATTGATGGTGTGATTGGATTAATACATGGTACTGGTTGGGTAACTGGAGCAGTGCACGGGGAATGACCCTGGGATTGCTGGAGTGCATGGTTAGTACCTGGGAATATGAATGTCTGAATGAGCAGTGTGTAGGTGGTTATAGGACTGCATGGGTTGTGCACATGTGATTGTAGCACTGCATTTGTTAGTGCCTAGTTCATTGCATTAGTACATGGGTAGTGACTGGATGATTAGAGTATTGCAAGTAGAGTGCATTGTGAATTTCTAAGTGCTTGGGATTTGGTGGAGTGATTTGATAAGTACATGGTGCTGGCTTGGCTGGGTGATTGGAGGAGTGCATAGATAGTAACAGTGAGATTACTGAACTGTATAGCTAGTGCTCAACGGATTGTAGAAGTGCATGAGCTATTGCCTGGGTCATTGCATGAGTACATGGGTAGTGACAGGATGATTAGATTACTGCAAGGAGAGTGCATGGTGATGTTATAAATGCTTGGATTTTAGAGGAGTGATTGTATAAGTACATAGTGCTGGCACGGTGATTGGAGTAGTGTTTGGGAAGTGACAGAGGGAATGCTTGGGGGCATGGTACTACCTGGGTAATTGGAGGACTGCATGAGCAGTATCTAGGTGGTTTGAGGACTGCATGCTTAGTACACCGTTGATTGTGGCACGGATTGTAGAAGAACATGAGTTAGTGCCTTTATGACCATATACAGTAAAAAAAAGGACCCACCACAAATGGAGACCAGTCTGAATTTATTAAAATACATATACTTTATATAAGAATAAGTTTCTATGCAGGTTTATATCACAAGACCACAAAACTGATGTCAGAATGAGGCCACAGTACTTGGTAGTAAAAAGAGTTCTTAAAATGCTTAGTTGCGGGCCCTGTGTGCTTCGCGCTGGCTGGGCGACCCTTCTGTGCAGTTCGTACCTTTAAAAACGGGTGATTTCAACATTGCAGACCCTGTGGTCTGAGGCGCACAATAGACTCAGTACGAGTCACACAGTACCTTGATTTGATCGTAGCCGGTATCACACGGAATGCGTACGCTGGTGAAGGTGGGTGCGAGACGTACTCGCGGCTTCCCTCGCAGTGTCCGGCTCGCATAGGCTTTGGCGTACGAAGCATAGGAGCGGGACTCGGGGAGGCGAGGCAGACGTCCGGGGCCCCCAGGGATTCACAGTGCATTGTGGATGTCTTCGGGTTCTGGTGTACGAGCCGTACTTCTTTAGCACTGGTTGTGGGGACCATACCTGTGGATCTGCTCCGGCGCAGTGTTTTCCGGGCAGGCGGCACAGCACAGGGCCTCTAGTAAGGATTGTACTGTAGGCTTTTCAGGGTGCAGCACAGCCCTTTGGGATGCAGGAGGGCAGAGCGGGGCGGCCAGGTACGTTTCCAATGTACCGGCCATCCGGGGCTGTGGAGTGCGCTCTGATCACATTACGGCAGGAGGGGTGAGGTGCGCACAGCGCACTCCGTGGCAGGTGAGGTGACAGGGGAGCGGGCGGCCCGGCACAGCGTAGAGAGAGGGGCTCAAACTCGAGTGGGGCTCTCACAGGCAGGTGCTGCCAGGCTTCGGGGTGTCACAACCTTAGGAGGGGGCGAGGGCATCAGAGATCATGACTCCGGGCGAGGGAGGAGAACACAATGGCCCAGCAGCAGACGGGCAAAGGCAGGATGAGCCCAATGGTCCCGGGGCTCAGGTCAGGGGTCAAGCTCAGGTCCAAGCCCTTGGAGATCGGTTTCAGAGATTCTGCACAAGTTGAAAAAGTCTTTCTTAGTCTTTCTTTTCTCTCCTTCTTGCAGCAAGGCACCCACCTTAGGCCAGTCTCTCAGGCTAGGGACAGTAGTCCTCTTTGTAGCTTTCCCGGGTCCTCCTCTTCGGGCAGAGCTTCTTCTTGGTGAAAACAGACTCTAATGTTTAGGAGCATGACTCCTACTTTTACACACAGGTTCTTTTGTCTTTGCAGGCCAGGGGGCCTGAGCCTGGTTCAGCCCAGTTTAGGAGCACTTTGTTTTGGACACTTTTGCTGTTTCTTTCAGGGTGCAGGGCAGAGACATCAGATGCTCCGCAGGAGGTGGAGCCAGCATTGTGGTGGCAGAGCACAGTCCTATTCAGAGTCAAAGGGCACTCTTCCCACCTATCCTTGGGGTAATCCCTCTGTTCACCACCTGGCAGCCCAGACTGTTCCCTGGAATTCCGAGCCCTGTCACTCACAGAAACCAGACAGCAGATACACATCCTAGCAGAGGTGGGCTGAAATGGTCAGGCAAGCAAATGCTAACTTTCTAAAAGTAGCATTTGCAAACACAGGATATTAAAATAAACTTTACTAAAAGAAGTATTTTAGTATTCTGAGTTCAGGCATACTAAACTTGACTTTCTACCATGTTCTCTTAGCCTGCTGGGATTATAGGGTGTAATAATTCCAGCAGCCCATTCTGGCCTATAAGAACAGGTAGCCTTACAATAGTGATACACAAAAATGGCTGTATTTCACTATTAGGACATGCCACACACATCAGGGCTTATCCTACCTTATGCTTATAATGCACCCTGCCCTTGGGCCTATAATAGGGATGACTAATATGAAGTTAAGGGAAGGTTTAGGGACTGGCAAGTAGGTGTACTTGCGCAGTCAGCATGACAGTACCAGACTGCACGCAGGTTCTGCAATGGCAGACCTTAGACACATTTTACCAGGCCGCTTCTGTGGGTGGCACAACCAGTGCTGCAAGCCCACCAGCAGAATTTGTATTTACAAGCCCTGGCACTCCTTGTGCACTTTACTGGGGTCTGACAGTAAACCAAATAAGCCAATCAGGGAAGTCAATTACATGTATACACTTTTCATAGGGAGCAATTGCACTGTGGCACTGATTGGCAGTGGCACAGTGCCCTGAGCAGCTAACACCAGCAAAACACATACGGCACATCAGCAAAAAGTGGAAGGGAGACTCAAACCAAGGTGCCAGGTCTAACAGAATGCATGGTGATGTTATAAATGCTTAGGTTTTAGAAGAGTGATAGTATAAGTACATAGTGCTGGCAAGGTGATTGGAGTAGTGTTTGGGAAGTGACATAGGGACTGCTTGTGGCAAGGTACTATCTGGGTAATTGCAGGACTGCATGAACAGTATCTAGGTGGTTCGAGGACAGCAATGTAGTACACCATTGATTGTGGCACGGATTGTAGAAGTACATGAGTTAGTGCCCGGGGCATTGCATGAGAACATGGGTGGTGTGTGGATGTTTACAGTACTGGCAGGAGAGTGCATGGTGAATTGATAAGTGCTTGGGTTTTGGCACAGCGATTGGATAAGGACATGGGAGATTACTGATATGTATAGATAGTGCTCAAGAGATTGTAGAATTGCATGAGTTAGTGCCTGGGTCATTGCATGACCTCATGGGTAGTGACTGGATGATTAAAGTATAACAAGGAGAGTGCATGGTGAGCATATAGGTGCTTGGGTTTAGGTGGAGTAGTTGGATATGGACATGGGACTGGCTGGATGATTGGAGGAGTGCATAAGTAGTAACATGGAGATTACTGAACTGTATAGGTAATGTTCAAGTGATTGTAGAAGTTCATGAATTAGTGCCTGGGTCATGGCATGAGTACAAGAGTAGTGACTGGATGATTAGAGTACTGCAAGGAGAGTGCATGCAGAGTTGATAAGTGCTTGGGTTTTGGCGCAGTGATTGGATAAAGACATGGGACTGACTAGAATATTGGAGGAGTGCAAAGGTAGTAACAGGGAGATCACTGAACTATATAGATAGTGCACAAGAGATTGTAGAATTACATGAGTTAGTGCTTGGGAAATTGCATGACTACATGGGTAGTGACTGGATGATTAGAGTTTGGCAAGGAGAGTGCATGGTCAATTTATAAGTGCTTGGGTTTTGGTGGAGGGTGGGTGATTGGAGGAGTGCATAGGTAGTAACAGTAAGATTACTGAACTGTATAGCTAGTGTTCAACGGATTGTAGAAGTACATGAATTAGTCCCTGGGGTATTGCAGGAGTACAGGGTTAGTGAATAGATGATTAGAGTACTGCAAGGAGAGTGCATGGTGAGATTATAAGTGCTTGGGTTTTGGCGCAATGATTGAATAAGTACATGAGAATGGCTGGATGATTGGAGGAGTGCATAAGTATTAACAGGAAGATTACTAAACTGTATAGGTAGTGCTCAAGTGAATGTAGAAGTGTATGAGTAAGTTCCTGGGTCATGGCATGGACTAACGTCTTATTGGTTAGAAGTTGTAGCAATTAATGGCTGAGAGGATATATATATATATACATATATATATATATTACCTACTGGCGGTCGCCAGTAGGTATATATAGTTAGGAGTTTTTCTCTATGGGATTTTTGAAAATTCTATGTCTAATAACTTTGGCGTTTGTGGACGGAATTGGCTGAAATTTTCAGGAAAATGGCACATTTTATTTCTGAGCAGCCCCTGAAAATGTGGGGGGGGGGGGTTCGTCAAGGGGGGGCCGAGAAAAAAGGGGGGTCCCTAAACGCGTTTTTCCCATGTTAATTTTCATAGGGCGGTTGGCCTCACTTTTAGCCCGAACGGCTGAATGGATTTACACGAAACTTGGCAAAATTGTAGGGACTGTTAGCCCGATGTGCCTTTGCTAGGTCTCAATATATGTGCTCCAGTGGATTTTGAGAAATTAACGTTCAAAAAAAGATATAAATCTGTAACAGCGCTCCGGGCAGCGCTCCGGTTCGCGTACTTGACGCGTAACGGAACTTTATGAAGCAAAGCTGATTGGCTCTCCGATGTCTGTCAACATTTTAAACAGTCCGGAGCGGCCGCCATCTTGTCTCTCGGTAGGATCGAGAGACAAGAGGAGGCCAAAACAAAGGGGGAAATGACCATAAGGGGGCATAGTAGATCCTCCCTGACCCCCTAGGTTTGATGTGGAGGTTTTAAAAGGGCCCCGCGGGGTAAAAAAAAAAATGTTTTTTTTTTGCGTGGGAAGCTCCCGGTTCGCGAACCGGGAAGCGGCACGGGGAGCGTACTATGAGGAAAAAAGAATGATAGACTTTTCAAATATTTTATGTTAATTGATTGTTTGTTTTGTTGATTTTTTTTTATTTACTATCTAACACAAAAAAGTTGCACAGTATATTTTAAGTCTCATTTTATATTATATCTTTTGGGTACTTTTCAGCATTTTCAAATAAAAAAGAATAATGTCTCAAACAATTTTAACTTATAAAATTTAAATTTATTGTTCTGATTTTTCAAAATCTAAAAGAATTTGTACCATTAATTCATCTGGTATGTCGTCATTTTCATTCCATGATTCACATTCTTCAACACATTTAATTAATTCTTCGTCTACAGTGTCATCCAAAAAGTCTGTTTCTTCTTTTTCTTCGTTAGGATTGTTTTCAATCTTAATTTGAAATGAAATTTTAAATTCATTCTGTTGAGCTTCCATTTTCTTGCTGTAAATTGCATTAAAAAAAATATATCAGTAGAGATAGGGCACTGTTGGGTTTAAGTTCAGAGAGGTACTTGTGAGTTTATAACAGAGAAGTTATCTTTGGGCACTGTATGGTTTCAGGCGTGAAGTAGTACTATTAAAAAGTGCCTGTGAAGAAGCCTAAGTAAATTCATAATTATATCAAAGAAACCTAAATCAATCCATAATTATAATAAACAAGCCTTTCTCAATGTGTAACTGTTACAGAGGGACAGTATATAACTATCTCAAACAAACCTCTGGATAGGACACATCTTATTGGCATCCTGAAACAATCATTTAAAATGTTAGGGACAATTTTATGATGGCTTTGCACCTCTTTTGCGCTGCCATTGCATCACTGTTGTGAGACAGCAGCAGTGCAAAAGATGCACCATGTTCCAAGATAGGCCTCACTTCATCTGCATCAAGATACTGTTAGTTTAAAATATATATCTTTAGGACTGTGTAGGGGGCCTGCAGAAGCAGAGGCTTCTGTAAGTGTCAAAGTTGTTGAAAAACTGTTTGTCCTTCGATCTTTTCCCTTGTCTTTTCTAATTTTTAAATACATGTTTTAATATTTTTCTAATGTATGTTCTCTCTTTCACAGATTGAAAGTATAAAAATAAAAAGTGAGTAAGTTAACGACAATTATAAGGTAAATGTTTTGTACTCTTTTCGTTACATTTCTATCACATTCACCTACTATTAGTTCCACAGCTTCTATAGGGCTTCTGACTATAGGGCTTTAAACAAAGTTTAACTAACTGTGGCGATTTGGTGCTGTGCCCGTGGCTTTTAGGTCAATGCGCAAACGCATTGACCTAAAATGCGCGTGCACATCACCAAATCGCCGTCTGTTCCCTCAGCCGCACTCCTCCCACACCTTTGAACTGAAGCTTAGCTTCACTTCAAAGGCCCCGGCTGCTTCACACCCTCATGCCGCTCTCCCCGCTCCGCCCCCTCCCCTGCCCGCCGTGTGCATTTCTCCCCCCCTCCCCACAGCAACGCCACTCACACACGCAACGCCACTCACACACACAACGCCACTCACACACGCAACACCACTCATACACGCAACGCCACTCGCACACGCAACGCCACTCACACACGCAACGCCACTCACTCACGCAACGCCACTCACACACGCAACTCATCCACGCAACGCCACTCATCCACGCAACGCCACTCATCCACGCAACGCCAATCATCCACGCAACACCACTCATCCACGCAACGCCACTCATCCACGCAACGCCACTCATCCATTTGCAAAACCAAAAGGTCAAACTCTTCTATTGCGGGACCTATTGCATTTTCAATGCTTGATTCTTTCACTTCCTTATCTATTTTGTTTTTCACAATTATATCCTCTTCCATCTTTTCTTCGGTAAATAAATCTATTAAACAGCATCTCTGGTTTAGTCCCTATAGCTGTCTTTCTTTTAACATTACCCTCTGTTTACTTCCCTTGTACTTACTCTTCTTTTTAAAAAAAAAAATGTTTTGGGTTAGCTCCCGGTTCGCGTACCGGCGAGCGAACCGGGAAGCGAACCAAAAGAAATAGAGCTTGCCAGAGTGCTGAACATTCTAGCAATTTTTTTTATAAAGGAGAGGTAGTTCTGAAAAGAACTTTTTTTTAATGTTTTTGTTGTTTTATATTTTTTTTAATTTTCTGAACATTTTTTGTTTTTTTTATATTTTTTGAACAATTTTATGTTTCTTTTTGTTTTTTTGGAGGGGAAAGAACAAAAAACAGGCATTGGAAAGGGCTCAACAGGAGCAAGAAAAAATTTATTTTTTGGGGCGTTCAGAGCACTTGTGATTTTCAAATGCTCTGTTTACTAAGTTAATGCTCATATTGGCACATGAAAGTAAGGTACCGCAATATAGACAGACAATCTTCATGTGGACAAAGTTTTCCTGTATGTTTGGCACTGTTTCCCATGCCTCTGGCCCCGACAGAGATATCTGTGTTGGTGTCCTGGCCACAGGAGTTGGTGGGTTGTCCTGCAGGTCACGCATCTCTGCCCGGCTGTAATTTAGAGGATGCCACCTCTGCATGTGACGGTGCATAGTATAGTTGCCGTAACTATACTTCTTATTTGTGCCTCTAGATAAGTCCTCTTTGCATATTAGGCACGTCACATACCGAGCATTAACTTTTTTCTGTCCTTCAGGAAATGAAAAAAACTGCCAAATGAAACTATTTTTATGATGAGATACCCGGGGCTCCTCTTGTAAAAACTGTGGTGCCTGTTCTTCCTCTTCCTCTTCTTGATCCTCTTCCTCCTCTGTGTTGACAAGGAACTGTGGAGGTGGTCCTCTCTTCCTATGAGGAGGTGGTGGGGGTGGTGGGGGTCCACCAGCTGAAGCTACTAGTGAAGCCATTTTCCACTGAGCAAAATAGGTCTTCCTTTCACAAAGTTGAAAGTCAGAGTGAGAAAAAAAGTGGGGGCTTTCATCATTTGGGAAAAAAAACCGATGAAAAGTGTTATTTTTAGGTCACCTGACCTAGCCTTACATCATTAGGAAACCAAAAGTGAAATGAACCAATAAAAAGTTTTATTAACAAGTCACATGACCTGTTACGCTTATGTTACGCGCTGCGCGCCGCGCCTCGGATCGCTTCCGGGAAGCTGAGCTTCGCGCCTTTGTTCGCGGTCCGTAGCACTTCCAGGTGCGCTAACGCGGCGCGTCATAAGATGCGACGCGCCCCGGATCGCTTCCGGGGAGCTGCGCTTCGCGTCTTAGATCGCGTACCAGAGCACTTCCGGGAGCGCTAACGCGGCGCGTCATAAGACGCATTACGCGACAACGTGATATTTTGCGCTTCCGCGACGCGTCACGATGTTGATTTCTAACGCGGCAGTTGCGCAAACGGAACGTTTACCCGTTAGCGGACCGGGTCGCGGCATCAAATTGAGCTAACGGAAAGCTTCCCGGTTCGCGAACCGGGAGCGAACAAAAAAAATATTTTAAAAAAATTATTAATAAACATATAAAATATATTTTGGGATTTAAAGAAAAGTACATTTTACAGCTACAGATATTAGCTTTTAAAAAACCAATGAAATTCACTGAAAAAACCATAGGTGATCAGTGATGTCAGTGATCATGTCATGAATGATGTAATATGTGACATGATCAGCAGTGGATTGCGGGTGCGCGATATATAGTTAGTGCAACTAACTATATATGAAATTTCAATGGTTTTGTGTGAGTAAAATAAGGTTTTGTAAATGCTAATTCCTAACTATATATGGTCTATAACCTATGGTTTTTTCAGTGAATTTTCAAGGTTTTGTAAATGCTAATTCCTAACTATATATGGTCTATAACCTATGGTTTTTTCAGTGAATATATATATATATATATTACCTACTGGCGATAGCCAGTAGGTATATATAGTTAGGACGGTTTCCCATAGGAAATCCCCAACATTCTATTGGGAATAACTTTGGCCCTGGTTGTTGAATCTTCGCAAATTTCTCAAAGAAGATGGCTCGCTCCGCTCCGCTCCTTCCCTGAAAGTTTGGGGGGGATTCGTCAAGTGGGGGCTGATAAAAAAGGGGGGTCCCAAAAAGTGTTTTCCCCATGTTAATTTCCATAGGACCTTTAGACTCAGCTACAGCTTGAACCGCTGAAGGGAATTACACCAAACTTGTCAAAATGGTAGTGTCTGGTATGCAGATCACGCTTTTGGTAAAATTGTGTAAATCCCTCCAGTGGTTCCTGAGAAAATTAGAAGAGAAATCAATTATATATCTATAAGCGCGAACGCGTGCGCGCACCCCGCGATTTTTTTTTTTTGGGCGGGGCTTGGGGGGGGGCTTGGGGGGCTTCTCTCTTTCATTTTGTGTATATTTTTTCGATTTCGAGGGTGCCCACTCCTCGTTTTGCCCCCCGAGATCACCGCCGCGGCCCGAGCCGCCTGAAGATGGCCGCCGCCTGGTTGTGGGCGGGGCCGGGAGGACGTGGTTTCCGCTTCCCCCTGCCTGGGGGAAGCCTTTGATGTCCGGACCGGTCTCCTGTGCCAAGGGGGAGACCGGTTAATGATGCGGGCTGGTGCAGTACTTGTGCGGGGCTCCCGTGTGCTGAGGAGCCCCCGCCTGCACCATTACTGATTACCGCTAGAAAACGGAACGAAAATCGGCGCGAGCAAGCACAGCACACGGAACGAAAATCGGCGCGAGCAAGCACAGCACAGCGGGGACAGCGGGCACAGCGGAGACAACCTGCAACCTGCTACCGGCATTTCTACTCACTGAGAGCAGAGCGGAGCAGAGATACGGAGCTGCGGCAAGCCGCAAGCTGCAAACCGTGAATCACGCTGCTCCATTTATCACTTATCACTCACTTATATGGTGACAGGCCATACCTTACAATAACATTCCATAACGACTATACCATACCATATGGTGACATTTCATGTCCTACCATAAAACATAACTAAAACAAACATTGACAAATCCAATAGATCTCTTACGGGGGAGATATGTTGGCTTTGCCATTGCTTGTTTCATAACTGTATAGTATGCACGTTTTGATAGTAGAGGAAGTGAGCTAATGCTGCCTGCACCTCCCAGGCCCGCCAGAAGATTGCGCAAAGTTTCATTATTGCGGGGTAGCAACATATTTATTTATACACTTTAAAAACAAAGCTGCCATTTTCAGATAGCCACATCCTGCGTGATTTCTCTCATTTCACGTGCAGCAGCCATGTTTAAACTGTGTGACAGGCTCTTGTCTTATGGTAAAGGCACCTGTTTCAATGTGATGCCCCTGGCCCTGATAGAACTTCTGACATGCTTGGCCCCTCTTCTCTCCCTCCGGGAGCTGGACCTACGCGCCCCCCCTAGAAACAGGAAGCACTGAACACATCCGCTAAGGCAACACACAGACAAGCTTGGAAAACCGAAGTAGGCTGATTAAAACTTGACCCCTATTTTTGCAAGAGACAACTTAAATATGGCAGGCGCAACCCTGGCTATTGGATATCGAAGAAAAGAAAAGAAAAGAAAAAAATGGTCATTTCCACGCTTAAAACGTGATTAGTTTGAATTTACTTTCATTGGAAGGCATATCTATTTTACTAGGCTAATCCTGAACACTTTTCTATTTAAATTGAAGTTGCCAGGCAACTAGGCATACATGCATTCTGTTTAGCAGTGGTTTTCCCTGGAGTCATGTAAATAAGAATCAAACGTAACCACCTGACATATGAAAACTGAGTAAACATTCCATAGTTTCAATCACATACAAAATTAAAACCCAGTGTTGGTTTTTTAGCCTTCACAAATGGCAGCAGCGTTTACATTGTTATGTCTACAGCCGCTCATCACAGAAGTTTAGTTCTGGGAAAGTTTAGTGAATTCATCTTAAAAGGCGCCATGCAGTTAGCATGCTCGAATTCCCCCTTGAGGCATGTGCATTGCAAATGCGAGCGAAAGGCAAACTTGTAATCGTAATTACTAAATTATGTCTCGACGAGAAAGAAAAGAATTATAATGCCATTCATTTGCATAAATTATTCCAGACGCATATACTGCATGCTTTTCAAAGGGAACTGTATGAGCTCTATGCCGTGTATATGAGTAGTTTAACTCGTAGGTACTGTTATTGTTCGAGGGTAGGCTGCCCGACCGACAGTGGAGACAGGGCAAACCCGCCACCCACACCCTCCTCAAAAGTGATGTGACGAGAATTGGGAGCATCGCACCCTACCATCCATCCACACAACCGTTCACCTATCGATCCACCTATTTTTATTCAATGTATTCTGCTACAAATTACTTGCATACCTTTCACCTATCCTCAAACACTGCTCACCCTGCACACTCACCCACCATTTACTACGCACAGTCACCCTGACATTGTGCAGGCAGTCTGATACTGCTCACCCACCACTCACACAGTCCACCATCCAGCCACCCATCCAGCCATCATACATCCATCCATTATTCATTCATTCATGCATGCATGCATCCACCCATCCATCCAGCTATCCACTCAACATGCATCCACCCATGCATCCATCCATCCACCCTGCATCCAACCATCATGCATCCACCCAGCATTCATTCATACACCCACCCATCATGCATTCACCCATCATGCATCCACCCAACAATCATTCATCCATCATGCATCCACCAGCCATCCATCCATCTTCCAGCCAACAATCATGCATCCATCCAATACCCAGCCACCCTCTCACCCACCATTCATGCACCCCATCCATCCACCCACCCATCCATCCATCCTGCATCCATCCATCATTCATGCATCCATTCACCCATCTATCATGCATGCATCCATCCATGCATCCACCCAACAATCATTCATCCATCATGCATCCAACCATCGTTCATGCATCAAAAATCAGATCCCTAGGGCTGCTCAGGTGGTCCCACAAGGATATTAACATATTTAAACGTTATCCGCTAATAGAATTAGCATTTTCAAAACCTTGTAAATTCACTGAAAAAACCGTAGGTTTCTGGCCTTATATATATATATATATATATATATATATATATATATATATATATATATATATATATATATATATATATATATATATATATATATATATATATATTAGCTTTTAAAAAACCAATGAAATTCACTGAAAAAACCATAGGTTATACACTATATATAGTTAGGAATTAGCCTAATTAGCCTTTAAAAAACCAATGAAATTCACTAAAAAAACCATAGGTTTTAGACCTTATATAGTTAGGAATTAACATATAAAAAACCATTGAAATTCCTCCTATATAGTTAGCTGGACATTTTATTGACATAAAACCCAATGAAATTCCATATATAGTTAGTTGCAATAACTATATATCGCGCACCCGCAATCCACTGCTGATGATGTCACATATTACATCATTCATGACATGGTCAGTGGCATCACTGATGACATCACTGATGACATCTCAAATGACATCACTGATGACATAACTGATGACATCTCAAATGACATCACTGATGACATCATGACACACCAATACCAGTTACTACATACGCACTCACTGATTCCTACGTCTACGCACACATTCACTCATTCACCCATACAATCACTCTTACATACAGTCACTCATTTTTACAACACTGTCATATGCACTCATACACCTATGCAGACACTCACACACTGCCACTCATCCATGGAGTTACTCACACACCTAGTCAGTCCTGTAAAGAATCAATCACACTTCGATTTCCTCATCTACACAGTTAAACACAGAACACCTTACTTTTCCAAACATATACTAACACATACTTACTCTCTTATACAATTACTTATACAAGTACACATTGATCTGCACATAGTCACTCGCCTCCCAGCCAGTTACACACACACTCAGTCTTCCATACAAATACTTGGGCAACCAATCAATAAGCTATATAGCCACTCGTATAGCTACTGATCAACACATGCAGCAGCTTGCTCAACAACAGACATATTGATGCACACTTTCAGACAGTTTAGTCATTAACCCATGCATTCAGTAAGACACATTCATTCACTCGCTCAGTCAGTCACGCACCTACTAAATCCTTCATCCAGACACTTATACATCCACTCATTCTTAAATATGTAAAACATATTTAAACTTTACAGAAACACACAGTCACTGGATGATGTCATCAGTGATGTCATCAGTGATGTCACTGACCATGTCATGAATGATGTAATATGTGACATCATCAGCAGTGGATTGCGGGTGCGCGATATATAGTTATTGCAACTAACTATATATGGAATTTCATTGGGTTTTATGTCAATAAAATGTCCAGCTAACTATATAGGAGGAATTTCAATGGTTTTTTATATGTTAATTCCTAACTATATAAGGTCTAAAACCTATGTTTTTTTTAGTGAATTTCATTGGTTTTTTAAAGGCTAATTAGGCTAATTCCTAACTATATATAGTGTATAACCTATGGTTTTTTTCAGTGAATATATATATATATATATATATATATATATATAACCACAGCTTCTTCTCTCCACTTCTAGCAGATCAAAGGACACGGCACAGCAACAGTAGGTTTTAGCGTTTTTATTATTTACACACCAGTGCAAATATAACGTGCATCAAAAAAAGGACGGTCTACGCGTTTCGGCTCCTGCCTTCCACTGGACCATAGAGTCCCTAGGTCTAGACCTTGTTTAAATAGTGTGTTATAGTGTAAGTACCCTCTACCATTTCCATGGTCATCTTGACCAACCTGCCCAGCAATCTATATACAAGGCTAGTACATGTTAAAGGTATATACACAAAATTATGTACAATCAACGTAAAGTACTCTACTACTTATTCAGGTCTGTGCATTCTGAAATAAAGTATTTACATGAATTATCCTTCGTACACATTTGTGTTCAAAATTAATGTGTATATATATCAAATAAGGCTCGAACAGTCTTATCTAATTACACTGGATCTCATATACTTGAAGTTTTATGAAACAATTACTGCCTTCTTTTCTGTTTTCCCTATCTTCTCTCACACGAGCAATGATTCTTCACACACCACTGCTAGTCTGATGATAACCATGTGATATGACAATGTATGTCTCTTTTTGGATAAAATACCATAAATGATTGATTAAACTGGGTTTTCAATCACTACCGTAGTGGCCTTGTAATTGAAATTTAGGTTTTGGTAATACATATGTATATATATATATATGTATTACCAAATATCAAATATATATATATATATATATATATATATATATATATATATATATATATATATATATATATATATATATATATATATATATATATATATATCCTCTCAGCCATTATTTGCTATAACTTCAAACCAATGCGACGTTAGTCTAGGACCACTTGTATTTTGTACCAACAAATACCCAGGTCCTCTGACTTCACTGGGTTACCCCATTTTTTCATAATGGGTCATGGCATGAGTACTTGGGTAGTAACTGGAGGATTAGAGTACTGCAAGGAGAGGGCATTGTGAATTTATAAATGTGTGAGTTTTTTCAGAGTGCATATATAAATACATAGTGCCGGCTAAGCAAGTGGAGGAGTGCAAGGGAAGTGACAGGGGTATTGCTGGAGGGCATGTGTACTACCTGGGTAATTGAGGACTGCATGAGCAGTATCTCGGTGCTTAGATGACTGCATGCATAGTACACAGTTAATTGTAGCAGTGCTTGAGTTAGTGCCTGGGTCATTGCATGTGTACATGGGCAGTGACTGGATGATTAGAGTACAGCAAGGAGAGTGTATGATAAATGTATAAGTGCTTGGTGTGAGAAGTTGGCTTTCCACTATTCTAGTGGGCACCTTGCACCATTCTAAATGACCCCTTATTGATGGTAGGTTATGACAACCTTTATAGAAAGCTATCCTAGTGATAGCTGTGGAGAGCAGGCTTCAGCCTTCAGTCTAAGTACATTCAGTAAACTTAATATCACACAGTAAATTACCACAATATACATTGAGCCCTAGGAGCGTACCAAACCATATATTAAGAACGTGGTATAAGAACCAGGACTTCCATACAGGCCTAGAGCCCTTAGAACTGCTGGGGCCACCAGGAAACACCTAAGGTAGTGACACAGGGGACCCATGGGGATGCGTGAAGTGTGAGAACACAGGCGCGAATCACCATTAACTTCTATGGGGAAAGTCGCAGTTCGAATTTTAAAGGTAAAGGAGACGTAGAAGAGGACTTGGAACAAACCCCTTTAGAACTAGGGGGTCCTAGAACCAACACCCATGGGAGCACCAGAGTACTTGAGTTACCTCACCCTGGGAAGCCTGGTGCATAGGTGTCATTTGGTGTCTGGTTTCTTTGTTGTGTTCAATGGCGATCTGCTGCAAAGTGCTGCTGGCGTCCAAGGGGAACTCTTACTGTGTGATCCATGCCTGGATCAAAGATGAGAAGACCCTGCAAGCAGAGGGGACAAAGTCTGGGTCACTTGCCAGTGACCAGGAGCACGATAGGAGGATGCCCACCGATGTCATGTGATTTCAGGTTTGGAAGGTGAATCTTGACTTTTCAAACAAAAGGACCAGGGGGTTTCAGTGACAAACAAGTTCTGGATTCAATCTGTCCACAAAATTACGTGGAGTGCTGCAGTGTCGGTACCCGGATTGGACCCAACAATCCTTGTCAACAGAAACTCATGCAGGAATCAAAGAAATGCTTCGGTGCAGACCAGCAAGGTCTGAGGCACTCACCACATGGTGGAGAGTTAGGGCATGTCTAGAGCAACCTGGAAAGCCCTAGGAAAAGTTGAGTTACCTTCAAGGGGAACCACCAGTCGACAGACCATGGATCGCAAAGGAGCCTCAAGTGGAAATGCAAGAAACAGGTTCACTGAATACTCTTGGTGTGTAGGCCCACAATCTTTGGTGCAAATAGTGCTCGGGGCTTGGGCTATAAGTATCCAAAAGGACAACTTCAAGAGATGCCAAAAAGTCAATGCACTAGCAAATGTGAACGTTGTCCAGGAATTCAAGTTCCACGTCACTCGTGAGGGCTGTGGGTCTCAGCTTTGCTCGGGACTCGGGTCAGCCTCTGAGAAATCTTGAAATCCTCTTCCTGTGTTGCAAATATTTCAGAGTCCAGCGGGAGCTTTAGAAATGCAGACCTGCTAGAAGCTTTGTTGGTGCCTGCTTGAGCGGGGGAGTCACTCCTTGACCCCAAGGGAGATTCTTCCATCCTCTAGTCTTTAGTAGACTGTCGAAGTTTCAGGATTCAGTTTCAGAGTTTCGTCCAGGTGTAATCTAAAGTCCTGCTGCCAGGGGTCCCTTACTTATACTGAAGAAAGGGGGTTGGAAATACTCTGGGGACCCACCTATGGGAGGGTTTGGAAAGAGGGGTGGCTAAACCCATTTCCTTTGTCAAGTTTTGTGCCGGAGCAGAGGATGGTGGCCCCTGCAACTGGTTTGAACAGGGCTATACACAGGGACACCAAATATGCCCCCAGTGCAGACTTTCTGGCTCTCTCAGAGTGCACCCACCTAGCCCCAATACACTAAAGTCTGTCTGGGAGGTGGTTACACCTCCCTGTGACAGGAAACCTGTTGTCCAGTCCTCCCCAGCCAGAGCTACATTCAGCAGCAGGAGGTCAGATGCGTGTTTTCGGCTGCAGCATCCATTTTGTGATGCTGGGGCTTGTTTAAACTATTACCGGGCAGACAAGTGTGTACATGTCTCTCCTTCTAGAAGGGTAGAACTCTACCCCCTCTAACAGGACTGGTGGGGGGTAGGATTCAAAAGTGTTTGACACCAAACACAACATGTTTCCATGCAGCCATTCCAAAGTTAGCATTCCTGTGATGTTATAATGCACTTAAGAGTAAATGGTCTGGTTGCATCACTGAACAGCCTCATAGAATTGCTTCCGAAATTTACAGAGGGGTCCTGCTCATGCATGGGCACCCTCTCACACAAAACCAAGCACTCTGCCTTCAGAATTGATAAGGCCTGCCATTGGAGTGACTGATAGGTTTATATGTGTCAGTGAATAAAGGTAGATATAGGTAACCTATATCTTAGTAAGGGATGCCTGCACCACTTTACCCAGGCTGCAGTAGCAGTACTGTGGTGTCATTTTGGAAGGCTTCCCAGGGGGGCCATAAAACATGTTGCAGCTCCTGGTAGGGCTCTGGGGTACCTATGCCCTTAGTACCTAGTTTACCATATACTAGGGACTAACAAGGGTATCCCAGTAACCAAACTGGAGTGTACCTATAGTACATGTGTTAAATAAATATACAGCAAACCAATTGAGAAGATGAGCTGTTTATTACTTCCAGTCCTCAGGCACCAGCAGTCAGCTCTGCCTCACCAACGTTCTAGGGTGAGCCTCACACTCAACATTCAAAGGAGGGAAAACCAAGGTACAGGGAAGGTGGTGGGGGGGGGGACGGAAGGTACCAACTACAGCATTGCCATTACAGGTGATTACAATGAGATTACAACACACCTCCCTTTGAATAAGGAGGAACAAGTTACATTTTATAGTCCTCATGCCACCTTGGTGGTTGACGTCTTCTGACTTCGTCAGGTCGTTGTCTGCCAGATTTGGATTCCTCCTGGTCCTCATCACTGTTCGACCTGGGAGTACATACACTGGGGCAGAGAGAAATATTGTCCACACTCTAACTTCTCCCATCACTCAACATTACAGAATTGTTGTTTACACGCTGGATTCTTAGGGGTTTGGAAAATGAAGAAACCTTTGCTTGACAACAACTCATTGATCAACCTCCCAAGCCTTCTTGGTGGTTCCTCATTTCCTGTCATATCTGGCTTTGTACTTTACTTTTCTTGGTGATGGTCCACCTTTCCTTTGACAGTTTCTGTATCTACCCAGACTGGGTTACCACCATTTAGCCAATTTGGGGTACATTTGGAACCTGGATTCCGACCCTTAAGAGACACAAATGGTGAAACTCCTGATATGGCATTGAGGGTAGTATGATATGACCACAACATCCGTCTCAAGGCAACCTCTACAGGTTCACGTGATGAAAGACCTAACTGGATGGTGTTCTTCATCATTCTGTTTGCTCTCTCCACCAGACGGTTAGCTTTAGGACAGTACAACGGGGTTTTGACATGTGAGATGGCCAATTTGGATAAGAACACTTTCATTTCATCTGACTTCAACTGAACCCCGTTGTCAATGATTAAAGTACTGGGAACACCTTCACTCGAGAATGTTTCCTCCAAAGATTTGATCAGGTATGATGTGGTGATGGAGGGAACAAATTTAGTGGAGATCCAATGTGAATGGTAGTCTATGAGCACAAACATAAACCTGTTGAACGCATTGAGTAAATTGATTAGGTCAATAATATCTAGGCCCAGTTTATACCAAGGTTTGGAGGAAACAGCAACCGGAAAGAGGGAAGCCTTGCGAATGACTTTGGACTCGTCACATGAACCGCATTCCATGCAGTCCTTTACTTTGCGCTCCACCATGTAATCCATATTGGGGAACCAGTAACTAGACCAAATTTTGCTTTTGGTCACACTCCTCCCTGGGTGCCCCTCATGTGCTAAATCAATAATGCATTCTAACATGTTGGATGGTGGTACTATTTTATTTCCTCTGTAGATCTGATCTCCAACACTGGACAGTTCATCTCTCACCACCCAGTATGGTTTAAGGTTCTAAGGAAGTTCTCTTATGTTGCTCGGCCACCCACTGCCAATTACTCTCTTTAAGACTTTGAGCACAGAATCTTCCTGTACACTCCTCTCCCACTCGTCTTTGTTAATGGCTGGGAACTCAATTAACAGAATGGTCTCATCAGGAGGACTGACTTGAGTATCTGCGTTAGCAATCGTTAGTCTAGATAGACAATCTGCAATCAAATTTTTGTCCCCTGACACATAACACATAGTATAATTAAACCCTTGCAGACCTAAAACCCACTTAGCAATGCGGGGGTGGCACTTTCTATGTTCTTTGTGGAAAACATAGGAAGTAGGGGTTTGTGATCAGTGCGGCGATGAAAAGGAATTCCCACAAATAGAATTTCAAATGGTTTACCGTCCAATAGCATGCAAGGGCCTCCTTTTCAACTGTCGAATAGTTGCGTTCAGGTTCTTTCAAAGTTCTAGAGGCAAATGCTAATATTACCTCTTTACCATTCACATTTTGGGTAAGAGAGGCCCCTAACCCCATCATGCTAGCATCAGTAGTTAAAGTGGTTTTAGCCGTGGGATCAACATTCCTAATGTAGGAGCTTTAAGTAAGGCTAGGTTTATGGATTCAAAATCTTCCTGACATTGGTCGCTCAAATTAAAAATAGATCCTTTTTTAGTAGCTCTCTGAGGGAGTGCTCATGTCCAGCAAAATTTTCCATGAATTTGGACATATACTCCACCAAACCCAAAAAGTTCTTCCTTGATTGTGGGATCAGGGGCTAGCTTAACAGAGTCAATAAGACTGGTTTTTGGTTTGATTCCTTTCCCTGAGATGGTGTGTCCCAAGTAAGCATGGGAGAATTTTGCGAATCTGGCGTTCGCGAATTTGCGTATTTGCGAACTCGCAATCCGCAAAATCCGCTAACTCTCGCAAATTTGCGGATTTTTTTTTGTGTTCGCAAGGGTTTCTGCCAGTTCGCGAGGGTTTTTTACCAGTTCGCAATTGTGAACTTACTTGTTGGCTCGCAAAGGTCGCAACTTTGTTGTTTCTACGTCTGGTTCATCATCACAGGTTCACAGCACCCTTTTTTTCACCACTGCCACCCTCTGATTCACCCATGCCACCCTCTGGTACATCACTGCCACCCTCTGATTCATCACTGTAGATTATGGGGGGGGGGGGGAAAGAAAGCACACCTGCCCTGCTTCAACTGACATGAATTAATTTGGGGTTGGTTAATGTGTCACTGAATTTAAACTTCCTGTCTGGCACCTGCTTCCTTATCTGTAATTTGCTTTCTGTTGCAGTGCAATTTTTTTCCCAGGACCTTTCTGGCCTACTTGTAGCTATTGTATGAGCCTGCTGTGAGGGTCTGAGCAGGGTCATAGAATAGTTGCAAGTAGGCAACTGAACTCTGGAGGGGCCCCTCAGGAAGCACTACAGGGAATGGTTACTAATGATGAGTTTGGAACTTTTGCACCTGCTGAGTGCTTTCAGTTTTGCAAAACTCGTTTTTCTGCAGAACAGCAACTGTAATGCCCCAAACAAACGTAGGCAACTGAACTCTGGAGGGGCCCCTCAGGAAGCACTACAGGGAATGGTTACTAATGATGAGTGAACTTTTGCACCTGTTGAGTGCTTTCAGTTTAGCAAAACTCGTTTTTCTGCAGAACAGCAATGCCCCAAACAAACTTACTTGTGAAAGTTGATTTCGTATCCAAAAGTGATCCAAAGAAAGTCAAAAAGGCCTCAAATCCAAAAAAGTGCAGGCAAATGTCAACCTAAGGAGTTATTCTGATAAAAATCATCATTTTCAGAAGGTTTATGCTGCTTGCTGGTGGATTTCTTGTGCAGAATTGCAAATTTTGTAATTTCGTGAGTGCGAGATTGTTGCTGCCCGCCGCATCTACATGTTCGCAATTGCGAACTCTCGCGATGCGTCACCAAACTCCCGCGGGATCCCGCAGCAAGATCCAAAATGGCGCAGCACTCGCAAAATATCGAGAAAAAAAACTCGGCAAATGCTGAATGACGGTAAGTGAACGCCGCACACCGCAATATTGTATCACCAAGCAAAAAAAATTTCGGTAAATTCGCAAGAGTTCACGGATTGCAAATTTACCGAAAATCCGCAAAATCCGCGAGCGGAACGGATTTTCCGCCCATGCTTAGTCCAACGTATACCACGGATTCCACTCCAATTTTGCACTTATCTCTGTGAGTGGTGAATCCTGCCTCACTTAGTTTACACAGAACTTTTCTGAGTATTTCATTCTGTTCTGGTACAGATTCCCCATAAATCAATATGTTGTCTTGAAAACATGGTACCTTAGCTAAATCCTTCAAAATGTGTTGCATTATGCGTTGGAACACTGCCGCGGCCGAGGCAAGGCCAAACGGCATCCTGTTAAATCTGTAAGCTCCAAACGGTGTGATAAATGATGTAGGAGGCCTTGACTCAGGATGGAGAGCTACCTGGTGGTATGCTGCGGATAGGACAAGCACGCTGAAGTAATTAGCACCCTTTATTACATTGAGCATCTCATTAATGTTGGGAAGGGGGTGCCTGTCCACCCAAATGTTAAATTTAAGATCTCTAAGGTCCACACATAGGCGGATACCCTTCCCCCCATCCTTAGATGCTACGACGATGGGGCCAACAATTCAGAGCTATCTATGCTTTCAATTACACCACTGGCTTCCAACTTCTCCAACTCTCTCCTGAGGGGGTCTCTTATGAGTAATGGGACTGATCTGGCCTTATGGATGACAGGTTTGTGTTTTTCTTTCAATTTGATTTTATGTGAAAAATCTTTAACTACAGCCAATTTCTCAGAGAACACTTCTGGGAAATCTTCAAATATCTCTTTCCCTACGCTAGATCTTTCCACTAGATATAAAGGTTCAGGAGCATTAGGATCCAATTCTATTCCTAAATCTTTTTGGTGTTTCCACCCCAATAAGTTTGACCTGTTCTTGGCAATATACACTTTCCCCACTGTGATTCTGTTTTTGAAATTGATTTGCATGAGTAGCATGCCTACCAAAGGTATTGGGTCATGGTTATATCCACCTGGATTCACATCAGGGGGTAAGATTTAATGTTAATACCCTTTGTTACCTGAATTTGATCAGAATGTGTCTTCACTAATAAGAGTAAAAGGGGAATATGAGTCAGCATACATTACATAAGGGATATTATCCAACAAAATTTCACACTTAGGGTAGTTACTAGATCCTCAGAATCAGTAACTTGGAATACAAAGTCTTCCTTTTGCTCTGTTGTGGACTCATCAAAAACCCTATGAGTAGTAGTTTTCTTGAAAACAATACACGTTTTAGAAAAATTACCTCTTCTATTGCATTTCCTGCATACAACATTTCTAGCCGGACAATTCACATTATTGGCTAAATGATGTGGGTTCCCACAACGGAAGCACTTAAATTTGGTCACAACAGTGTTTTGTTTTTCTTGTTCATTGGGGGGCATCTTATTCTTCAGGTACACAGACAAAATATCGAGTTTTAAATTTCGATATACAATTATATCGAAGTTTAAATATCAATGGGACATAATATAGAAGGTAAGTAATATTGACAGTCTTAATATCGATATTAGTATGATATTAGTAATATCGAAGTTTTAAATATCGATGTCAATAATATCGAAATAAATAATTTCGATGTTACTAATATCAATTTTTAAATACATTTTGTGTATATTATATTGTATTTATTATGTTTTATTATTTATTTTTAATGTAATTTAATTAAATATTGTCTTTTAGTACTGTAGGGGGTTGTGGGTTTATAGGGGAATAGGGTGGGAAGTAATTTAATTATGTTAAATTAATTATTAATTAGTAGGAATTATTAATTAATTAATTGAGAATTAATTTTTAATAATTTTAATTAATTGATTAATTGATAAATATGTTCTGTAGCGGGTTATGGGTTTATAGGGGAATAGGGTGGGAAGTAATTTAAAAATAATTAATTAATTAATATATGTTTGTAAATATTTGTAATTAATAATTAATTGGTAATTAATTAATATTAATTAGTTAATTAATTAATATAATTTTGTACATATTTTTAATTATTAATTCGTTGGTAATTAATTAATATTAATTAGTTAATTACATTAATTAGAGTAATTTTTTTATATATATAAATTTTTGTTATTCTTAATTAATTGGGAAAAAATAATAATAATTATTAAATTTAATTAATTACAGCTAATGTGCTAATATATTTACTTTATTGTTATTGTTAATTAATAATTAATTGGTAATTAAATAATAATAATTAATTTTGGGTAAAGGAGTTTTTTTAGGGTTCAGGGTCAGTTTTCAGTTTTTGGGTAAAGGGGTATTTTTAGGGTTCAGGGTCAGTTTTCAGTTTTTGGGTAAAGGGGTATTTTTAGGGTTCAGGGTCAGTTTTCAGTTCTTGGGTAAAGGGGTATTTTTAGGGTTCAGGGTCAGTTTTCAGTTTTTGGGTAAAGGGGTATTTTTAGGGTTCAGGGTCAGTTTTGGGTTTTTGGGTAAATGGGTATTTTTAGGGTTCAGGGTCAGTTTTGGGTTTTTGGGGTACAGTCGTACAGGGTAAAAATAAAATAAATTTAAATTAAATCAATTAAATGAAATTAAAAAATATAAAATTACATTAAATTAATAAGTTTGTAATTTATTTTAAATGTATATGTATTAGTTTTAATTTTTTAATTATGTTTTAATATTTTTATTTAATATTTGTAACATTATATGTATTTTATAATTATTTTTACATTATTATTAATACATTTAAAAAAACGATATTTTTAATTTCGATATTTTTGTACTACGATATTAATTTTCCGATATTTTTGTACTTACCTTGTTAGGGATAGGATTCCTATATTTTTGACTTCGATATTTTTGTATTTCGATATTTTTGATTTCGATATTTTGTCAGACATTCTTCATATCTTTATTTGATACCTTTAATACCTCCTTCTCATTTATCTGTTTAACCTCTGCTGAGTCCCTCATTTCATTCATACAGTATGCTGTATGCTCAATACTTTTCGCAATATCGATTGCTTGTTTTAAGTCTGGAGCATCTGCAAGTAATTTTTCTTGAACTTTTTTATCTGAAGTACACCTGACCAATTGGTCTCTAATTAAGGATTCTGTTAATGTACCAAACTTGCATGTGGATGCTAAACCTCTTAATGCGGCAATATAGTTTACAAACTTCTCATTCTTCCCTTGTGCTCTTAAGAAAAATTTAAGGCGTTCAAGGATGATATTTATTTTCTCCCCGAACTGAGCTTCTAGTTTTTCCAAAGTACATTGATAAATATCATGTTGGGGGTCCCCCCAGGCCTCATCACTGCCACCTTCACTCTCACCCTCAGAGGCACCCACATCTACAGACCCCCGGGACCACGCACACAATTCAGTGAAGACATCACGGACTTCATCAGCCCACACGCCCTCCCCTCCGCCAACTACATCCTCCTAGGGGACCTCAAATTCCACCTGGAGAACAACAAGGACCGCAACACCGCCGCCCTGCTGGACAACCTCGCAAACCTCGGACTCAAGCAACTGATCAACACCCCTACCCACTACGCGAGCCACATGCTTGACCCCGTCTTCTCATCCAGCAAGCACATCGCCTTCAGCCACTCCACCGGACTTCACTGGACCGACCACAGCTGCGTCCACTTCAGCTTCAGAAAAACCACCACCCACCACCACCCGCAACAGGTTCCTCACAGAAACTGGAGCAAGATCACCGCCGACCAGCTCACCACCTCCCTCAGCCAGAACCCACCTGCCAGCACACCAGACCCCAACGAAGCAGCCCGCATCTTCATGCAGTGGCTGACAGCCTGCGCTGACGACCTCGCACCATAAAGTGCCAGGACACTCCCTGGAGTAGCCGAGCGCTATATAAGACACCCATAACATTAACACCACTGAAGAACCCCCCAAGCAAACCCAGAAGCATGAAGGCCCCCTGGTTCACCGACGAACTCAAGGACTCCAAGAAGACCTGCCGCACCCTTGAGAAAGCCTGGCTCCCCGAACGGACCACTGACAACATGACCACCCTCAAACACGCGACCCGCAAGCACCACCGGCTCATCCGCACCACCAAGAAGAAATCACTGAAGGATCGACTGGACAACAACGCCCACGACAGCAAGGAACTCTTCAGCATCGTCAAGGAGTTCTCCAACCCCAGCACTGGCAACAACGACATCACCCCTTCTCAAGATCTCTGCGACTCCCTCGCCTCGTTCTTTCACCGCAAGATTGCCGACATCCACAACTGCTTCGGCACACCATCCCCGCATCCTACCGTCGAACCAATGCACCCCGCCACGACCCTCCGCTTCTGGACCGCGGTGACCACCGAAGACACAGCTCGCATGATGAACACCATCCACTCCGGATCTCCGACTGACCCCTGCCCCCACCACGTCTTCAACAAGTCCGACTCCACCATCGCACTCCAACTCCCAGACGTCATCAATACCTCCTTTGACACCGCCACCTTCCCGGAGAGCTGAAAGCACGCCGATCTCAGCGCCCAACTGAAGAAACCAACAGCGGACCCCACCAACCTCAAAAACTTCCGCCCCATCTCGCTCTTCCCTTTTCCTGCCAAAGTCATCAATAAGATCGCTTTGGGGGCGGTGCCCAGGGCTGGGGGGCCACCAGGAGTTGTCCCAGGTGGAGGGTGATGGTCCAAGGATGAGGACTTCCGTCTTGTCTGAGTTCAGTTTCAAGTGGCTGTTCTTCATCAACTCGGCGACGTCTTTCATCCCTTTGTGGAGGCTGGTTCTGGCGGTGTCGGGGTCTCTGGTGAGGGAGAGGATCAGCTGGGTGTCGCCAATAGACAGCTTGCCGCCTTCCTCGAGACAAACGGATCCCTCGACCCCTCACAGTCTAGTTTCAGAGCCAACCACAGCACCGAGACCGCCCTCATCGCAGCCACCGACGACATCCGAGCCCTTCTCGACAATGGGGAAACAGCGGCACTCATTCTCCTGGACCTTTCCGCCGCGTTCGACACTGTCTGCCACCGCACCCTAGTCCAACGCCTCAGCAACACCGGCATCCAGGAGAAGGCATTGAAGTGGATCATCTCAATCCTTGCTGGAAGAACCCAGAGAGCTTGCCACCCCCCGTTTCGTTCCGAGGCCACCGAAGTCATCTGCGGCGTCCCGCAAGGATCTTCACTCAGCCCCACCCTCTTCAACGTCTACATGAGACCTCTCGCAGCCATCGCACACCAACACAACCTCAACATCATCTCCTACGCTGAAGACACGCAGCTGATCCTCTCCCTCACCAGAGACCTCGACACCTCCAGGACCAGCCTCCACGAAGGGATGAAAGACGTCGCCGAGTGGATGAAGAACAGCCGCTTGAAACTGAACTCAGACAAAACGGAAATCCTCATCCTTGGACCATAAGTACAACATGCCAGAAAGGGTAATAAATGGTGGTTTATTTGTGAGTTACATCTTGACCATTCCATCTACAAATATGCAACATCATTAAACTGTACCCCTCAACAGACTTAGGAAAGAAGAGCAATTAACAACACCTTAAATGAGCATTTTTAAAACCACACATTGATTATACATCTTTAGCTTTGTATCTAAAATTATGCAGTAGTAGTAGTAGTAGTAGTATAAAGCTTTATTCGATTGTAGAACTAGATAAAATCATAAAAGCAATTCATCGTGCTTAACATAAAACAAGCTAAAAATAATATTAAACAATTACGTCACAATTGCCGGATAAAGACTATTATATCTAAAATAAAAAGATTATAAGGGATTGGGTATCGTCGGTTAATGGTACATTTTCTGTACCAGAGGCAAAAATATGTAGTTTAAAAACTCCAGAGAGAGATATTATAATACGGCTTTGGGACTATGGTTGGTCGTAAGAACAATGTATTTTAAAACAATTTTTAAGAAACATAGCAATACGTTTGGCAGTTGTTACAGTTTCTAGGTGTTGTAAAGCCTAGTATGCAGTATCATTCAACAATACCTTTGTACAGAGAAGAAAAAATGAAGGCTAATAAACTACCAAAAAATCAAGTGGGGAATGGATCACTTGTCCTGCGTAACCAGGGTTTTCTACAGTATACGGCCCTGGGGGGTGGTCCCCAGGGCTGTGGAGGGCTCCAGAAGGGGGGCCGCATGGCGCCCCTCTCAATGTATTTCACGCTCCAGTGAGGTGGTGGTCCCTGGGGCTCGGCATTTATATTTTTAGAGCCCTTGGGATGTTGTTGTCCCCGGGGCGTGTGGGGGTGCTCAAGCCACTCCCACAGCTTTTTTTTTTAAATAGTGTCTCAGGGAGGTGGCGGTTCCCGAGGCAGAATGAGGGGGAATAGGACCCCACATGTTTTTTTATAACAGCCACGGGACGTAGCTGTACCCGGGGCTTTTGTGGGCCACGTGCCTCCGTGCTTATTTGCAAAAGCCCTGTGGAGAAGCAGCCCCCATTAACAAATGTATAGTGCTTCCGGGACCTGGCCCACTTGGAGGAATTTTTTAAACAAAGCTCGGGAGCCCTCGCTTGTTTTTTTAAAATAATTTTGAAAGAATTCGCAACCCCATCGCGCTTTCCACCAAAAGGTCTTTCTGGGACCCCCTGAGCAGGCTTAGGAGGTCAGGGTGTTTTCACCCTGCCCCCTTTTCTTGTTTTTTAACAATTTTTCTACTGTTTTCTTGTAACTTGGTTCTATTGAGTCACAAGATGACTGCCAACAGTTCCTGGTTTGGAGTGTTGGCAGCCAATCAGAGTGAAGCTTGTGCTCTGGAGGGATCGCGAACCCACCGCTGCCCTAGATATTGAAACTTTTTCTTTCTCAAATTTCTCAGGAACTAATGAATGGATTTACACCCTTTAACAAAAAGGACTCTTTCTGAACCAAGGGCTACCTTTTTTACAAATTTGGTGTAAGTCAGTTCAGATGTTCGGGCTGTAGCTTTGTCTAAAGTTTCCTATGGAAAATAACATAGGGGAAACATGTTTTGGGACCTTTTTTTCTCAGCCCCGCTTGAGGAATCACCCCAAAACTTTCAAGACTGGAGCTGACCAGAGTGCCCCACTAGTTTTGAAAATGTTGTGAAGATTCGTCAAACGGAGCCAAAGTTATTGGGAAAACAAAAACGCTTTTCCTATGGAAGCTAGGTCCTAACCATA
This sequence comes from Lissotriton vulgaris, assembly GCF_964263255.1. Taxonomy (NCBI): domain Eukaryota; kingdom Metazoa; phylum Chordata; class Amphibia; order Caudata; family Salamandridae; genus Lissotriton; species Lissotriton vulgaris. Next base: position 490,938,428 of record NC_141693.1, read on the forward strand.
ACTACCTACAGGTGACCGCTAGTAGGTACTATATATGTAGGTAATATATATGTGTGTGTGTATATATATATATATATATATAGATATATGACCTACTGGCAGTCGCCAGTAGGTAGTTATAGTTAGGACATAGTTTCCATAAGAAATCTGCAACATTCTATTTGGAATAACTTTGGCGTCTGTTGGCAAGTCTTCTCGAAATTCTCCAAGAAGATGGGGCGCTCTGCTTCTTCCCTGAAAGTTTTGGAGTGATTGTGAAGCGGGGACCGAGAAAAAAGGGGAGCCCCAAATGTGTTTTCCCCATGCAGTTTCCATTGGGACCTTTAAGCGCGTGTACAGCCCGAACTGCTGAATGGAATTACACCAAATTTGGCAAAAAAGGTAGAGTTTGGTTCGCAGACTTCGCTTTTTGTTAAATGGTGTAAATCCGTGCAGTAGTTCTTGAGAAAATCAAAAGTAAAATCATAGATATATCTATGGACGAAGTACCGTACGCATATCTCCCGAGCACGAGCTTTATGCTGATTGGCTGTCAACACTCCAAACCAGAAAGTATTGGCAGCCATCTTGTGCCTCGGTAGAACTGAGGCACAAGAAAATAGAAAAGGGGGCAGGGTAGAAACACCCTGACCCCCTAGGCCTGCTTAGGGGGTCCCACAAGGACCCCCAAGGCTGTCCCAAAAATATATATATTTTTTTAAATCGCAGGATGCGCGTAGGGTATGGACACCCTGCCGATCCCCCCCAAAAAAATGAAGCACAGGCTCCCGCGCTTTAATGTTAATTAGCCCCCGGGGGGCCAAATCCCGGGGGCTTTATAAAAATAAAGTGTGGGGGGGCCAATCCCCCCACACTGCCCCAGGGACCGCCACCCCCGGGGGAAAAGTATGTATTATAGGGGGGTCAAAGGACCCCCACAGCCCCGGGGCCCGCCACCCCCGTGGCTTTAATGTATATTGATGGGGGGCATCTAACGCCCCCGAGCACCAGGGACCGCCACCCCTGGGGCTTTAACATGATGTATGCAGGGGGGCTCATGGCCCCCCACATCCCCAGGGACTGCCACCCCCGGGGCCTTTAAAAAAAATAAAAACAAAAAACCTGTGTAGGAGGGGCCTCAAGCCCCCCCACACACACCCCAGGGACCGCCACCTCTCCGGGGCACTACATATTTTTATTGGGGGGTCTGTGATGTACCCCCCAGCCCCGGGGACCACCACTGCCTGGGGCTTTTAAATGTTGGGAGGGGGGCCGCACGGCCCTCCTCCTGGAGTCTTGTGGCGGTCCTGGTGACCGCCACCCCCCAGGGCCGGCTCCTGCAGTGTCCTGGACTGCCTAGCCCCGGGACACTGTAGTTTGCTATGGTAGGGCGGGGGCTACACAGTCCTCCTTCTTACATTTTTTTTTACAAAAAAATGGGATCAAGGAGGAGGCCACGCCCCCTCCCTGCACCACAATGCAAACGCGCCAGGGGTGCGTTTGCAGAGGGGGAAGTAATTCCCATTGAATACTGTGGTTCCCTGGGGGCCAAGTAGCCCACTAGAAACCTCCAGTATGCGCCAGGGAGCTGCGTTGCAGAGAGGTGTAATGAGGCTTCGCCCCTTGTTACACCTCTCTGCAACGCAGCCCCCTGGCACATACTGGAGTTTCCTGGTGGGCTAGTTGGCCCCCAGGGACCCCCAGTAGTCAAGGGAATTTAGTTCCCACCCTGGAAACACACCAGGGGGCTGCGTTGCAAAGAGGTGTAATGAGGCCATGCCCCTTTTTACACCTCTCTGCAACACAGCCCCCTGGCGAATACTGGAGGTTCCTGGTGGGCTAGTTGGCCTCCAGAGACACCCAGTATGCAATGGGACTTATCCCCCAACTTAGAACATGCTACGGGGCGCGTTTGCACAGTGGGGAAGGTAGGGGGTGGGGCTTGAGGTGATATGTGTACAAACATGCCCTACGGCGCATTTTAAGTTGGGGAAATAATTCCTCTTCAATTCAGAGGTCCCCTTGGGGCCATCTAGCCCACCAGGTACCTCCAATAAGCACCACAGAGCTGCTTTGCAGAGTTTTGTAAAAAGGGGGGCGTGGCCTCCGAACACCTCTCTGCAACGCAGCTCCCTGGCGCATACTGGAGGTACCTGGTGGGCTAGGTGGCCCACAGGGGACCCCAGGATTGAAGAGGAATTCATTCCCCAACTTAAAACGCGCCACAGGGCGTGTTTGCACACGTCACATCAGGTCCCGCCCCCTTCCTTCACTATAGAGCAAAATATTCCTCTAAAATTTGCCAAACTACGAATTCTGATTTACTTACCAGTTATCACGGGAGACGTCAGTGCTGCATCTTTGAGCCCAGTATGAACCCTAAAAAGTAATTCTAAGCGTACTTACCAGTAACTTGTATTTCCTTCCATAGGAATCTATTGTGTGGTTTTCACCAGAAAAGTTTATGTGTCTATTTTTTAAACGTACAAATATTCCTCTAAAATCAGCCGAACTACGAATTCCGATTTACTCACCTGTTATCATGAGAGACCTCCGTGCTGCATCTTTCAGCTCACTACTGATCCTGAAAAGTAATTCTAACTGTACTTACAGTAACTTGAATTTCCTTCCGTAGGATATCATTGCCTGCTTTATAAAATATATATAAATTAAAAAAATATACAATTAAAAAAACAAATATTACAATTTCAACATATTTTTTTAATTCAATTTATATTAAAAATATGTAATGTAATTTAAAAAATAAAATATCTAAAAATAAATAGTTAATAACAATGTAGTAAATCAGTATAAACTATATAACAATTAATACATTTAAAAATGATCATTTACAAAACCTTTGAAATTCAATGAAAATACCTTAGGTTTCAGCCACGTTATAGTTAGGAATTAGCATTTCAAAAAACCTTAGAAATTCACAGAAGAATCCATATGTTTCAGCCACGTTATAATTAGGAATTAGCATTTAAAAAACCTTGGAAATTCACTGAAGAAACCATAAATTTTTAACAGATCTTATAGTTAGCTGGACATTTCACTCATAAAAAAACATTAAAATTCCCCCGTTATAGTTAGTTCAGCTAACTATAACTCGTTCGCCACAATGCACTGCTGATGACATCATATATTACATCACTCATAACATGGTCAGTGACATCACTCATGACATCACTGATGACATCTCAAATGACATCACTTTGTATGAGTGAAATGTCCAGCTAACTATAACATGTGTGAAACCTATGGTTTTTTCAGTGTATATATATATATATATATATATATATATATATATTCACTGAAAAAACCATAGGTTTCACACCGGTTATAGTTAGGAATTAGCATTTAAAAAACCTATTAAATTCACTGAAAAAACCATAGGTTTCACACCAGTTATAGTTAGCTGGAAATTTTACTGATATAAAACCATTGAAATTCCCACGTTATAGTTAGTCGGACTCACTATAACTTGCGCGTGCAATGCACTGCTGATGACATCACATATTACATCACTCATGACATGGTGAGTGACATCACTCATGACATCACTGATGACACCATCCTTGTGACACAGTGACAGACCTCCTCTCAGTGTAAAGTAACCCTTGAGACACATATTCAAAAATAGAAACTGAAATTTTAAAAAAATGGACATACCTATATCAGTTACAACAAGCAATTCTGTACTTCCACTATCTATATACACATCCACTCATTCACCAACAGTTCTATATAGTCACTCATACATATACTCACTCATCATATGAAGAGATACACCTATACATCCTGTTACACACCGACATTCATCCAAAAGTTACTCACACACATATTCACACGTGCAAATAAACTATTGAACAACCATTTATTTGAATATAGAGTTATACACACACTTCCACCTTACTTCTATTGAAAATTACACATATTTATTCTCTTAAACAATCACTTATAGAAACACATACTTATTTAAACAGGAACTCTTACAATCTCTTACTCTCACATATACTCACTTATATACATCAATATTCATATATACTAGATTAAAACATATGTAGTTACTGATAAAGACACTAGTGAGACAGTCATTCACTCACTAACAAACACATATAGACACTCATCCACCCATACAGTCCTGTACATATGCTGTCTTCAAAACACATACAAACAAAGAGTCAGTCACTCATGCATCTATGTGCTAACTAATACCCCCACCAAACCATATAGACACTCAAACTGATACTAATAAAAATATCAAATAACCCATATACATACGCATGTAGCTACTTATCAACACATGTAGCCACTTATACACAAAGTGAAACACTAATATATGTATTTAAATATTTAAACATAACTCCCTAATATTTATTTTTCAGAAAGACACATATTCACTGGATGGTGTCATCAGTGATGTCATGAGTGATGTCACTCACCATGTCATGAGTGATGTAATATGTGATGTCATCAGCAGTGCATTGCACGCGCAAGTTATAGTGAGTCCGACTAACTATAACGTGGGAATTTCAATGGTTTTATATCAGTAAAATTTCCAGCTAACTATAACTGGTGTGAAACCTATGGTTTTTTCAGTGAATTTAATAGGTTTTTTAAATGCTAATTCCTAACTATAACCGGTGTGAAACCTATGGTTTTTTCAGTGAATTTCATAGGTTTTTTAAATGCTAATTCCTAACTATAACTGGTGTGAAACCTATGGTTTTTTCAGTGAATTTCATAGGTTTTGTTAATGCTAATTCCTAACTATAAGTTTCACTTTATAAATAAGACTGTTAGCACTCTAGTTGTTCTTTTTAACACTCTGGTACATTCTGTCATTGGGCTACAGTTGGGCTACATCTAGTTGAAATTTGGGCTACATTTACAATTTTTGGTCTCTGGTGGCCATCTTTGGGCTACATTGGGCTACTTTGGGCTACATTTGGGCTACATTTTGGCTCTAACATATATTAAGCCCAATGTAGCACAATACATATTTTTATAATTTTTTTACAAACCACTTCAGAATAGGGCTACCTGTCCCTACAATTATCCCATTTTTTTTTTTAAATTTTTGGGGGGAGCGCTCCCAGAGCGCGCCCCGGAGTGCGCCCCGAAAAGCGTATTTCTGAAAAGCGCCCCCTGGCGCGCTCCGGGGAGCGTCCCGTGAGCGCCAATATCGCAAACGAAAACATGATTGTGACGTATCGCGTAGCCGCGACTGCGTGATACGCACGGCGTAAGCGCACCCGGAAGTACTCGAGCGAATACGATCGCACAACGTAAACTTCCGACGCGCTTACGCTGCGCGCCCCCGGGCGCGTAGCGTAAGCGCGCCGGGTCATGTGAGCAGAAAATAACACTTTTCATTGGTTCATAACAGTTTTAGTTTCATAATGATGAAGCCCCTGGTCTTGTGACCTGAAAATAACACTTCTCATTGGTTCAGGACAGTTTTTTTTTCCAAATGATGAAAGACCCCACCTTTTTTCCTTATTCTGACTTTGTCCTTTGACTGAGGAAGACCTGTTTGTTGCTCTCTCTACTTTTTTGCTCCAAATAATGGCTTCAGTAGTAGCATCAGCTGGTGCATCTGCCCCACCACCACCACCACAACCACCAAGAGGACCAGCTCCAAATTATATTGGTGGTCAAGAACAGGAGGAGGAGGAAGAGGAAGAGGAGGAGGGGAGAAGAAGATGGCTGCCAGAAGAAAATACACCTTACAAACCCAAACCACACATTGTATGGCAGTTTTTTTCAATCCCAGAGGGGCAAAAAAAGGTGAATGCGCCCAAGGTGACTTGCCTCATCTGCAATGATGAACTTTCACGGGGCAACCCAAACAAAAAATATTCTTTTGGTAACTATACCATGATTCGGCACATGACCAGAAAGCACCCAAACAACTACTCTCGTGCAGAGTTCAGGGAACTGGCCAGTAACCTCCCCCAGTCATCAAGGACCCCCTCCCAAAGAAACCAACCCACCTCATCAGAACCAGAAACATCCGAGGTGATGCCTTGCATTCAGCCGAGATTTGCTGATTTTAAAATCACTTGTTCTGCATGTGGCAAGCTTATCGCCTATGGCGAAAAAAGCGTTAAGCTCATCGTCCTTGCAGGTGATAATCACAAGTGCCCCAAAAAGAAGTAATTTTTTGGGTTTTTTGTTTTTTTGCTCCAGTTGAGCCAGTTTCAATTCCCTTTTTTTGTTTCTCCCCCTAAAAAAATACAAAAAAAATATAAAACTGTTTAGAAAAGCCAAAAAAAGTTCAAAAAGTTCAAAAAACACAAAAAAATATAAAACAACAAAAAGAAGAAAAAAAAAAGTTCTTTTCAGAACTACCTCCAATTTCTAAATAAAAACTTCATTTTTTAAAAACTCTGTCATCTTTTTCCCTCATTTTACGCTCTCCGGTGCGCTACCTGGTGCGCGCACCGGGCGCTTCCCCCGCGCAAAACGAAAAAAAAAAAAAAATTTTGAAGGCCCCGCGGGGCCCTTTAATGGCCCCCATATCAAACCTAGGGGGTCAGGGGAGGTCTTCCCTACCCCCTTATGGTCAATTCCCCCCTTTGTTTTTGCCACCTCTTATGACTAGATTTTACCGATAGACAAGATGGCGGCCGCTCCGGACTGTTTAGAATGTTTACAGACAACTGAGAGCCAATCAGCTTCCTGCGCGCAAGTCGCGTGTCGCGCCTGGAGCGCTCTCCGGTGCGCGCACCGGAGAGCGGCTACAGATATATATATTTTTTTGAACGTTAATTTCTCAAAATCCACTGAAGCACATATCTTGAGACATAGCAAAGGCACATCGGGCTACCAGTCCCTACAATTTTGCCAAGTTTGGTGGAAATCCATTCAGCCGTTCGGGCTAAAAGTGAAATCGACCGCCCTATGGAAATTAACATGGGGAAAACGCGTTTTGGGACCCCCCTTTTATCTCGGCCCCCGCTTAACGAATCCCCCCCAAACTTTCAGGGAAGGACCGGAGCTCGACGAGGCCATTTTCAGGAAATTTTCAGGCAGATTCGTCATTCGGTGCCAAAGTTATTCCAAATAGAATTTTGAGATTTAACATTGAAAAAAATCCTAACTATAACTACCTACTGGCGACCGCCAGTAGGTAATATATATATATATATATATATATATATATATATATATATATATATATATATATATATATATATGCAATGTGCATCATAGAGCCTGAGATTTATATATTTATATGTGTGTGTGTGTATATATTTAATGTGCATAGATATGGAGTGAAGAACAGTAAATCAATACTTCCATATATGAACTTACCTATCGATATTTTGCCTTCAATATTGTGTCCACAATATCAATGTGCCACAATATTTTTTAATCTATATTCCGAATTACAATCAATGCTAGTTTAATAAATAGGACAGGGAGCAATGTTGACCCTGCACTCTTTGCTGCTCTTGAATGCAGCTATCAAGAAAGATGACCTCTCAGCAATCAATGTGAAGGTAAGACTAAAACAAAAGAAGTTCTGTGGTTTACAAATAGCATATCAAGTGTGATGCAGACTAGAGGCTCGATCATAAATCTTTTTTGTAACTAGCACTATTATATGGACTTGATGTTAGTAAGCCAGTGCTTCATGTAAATACCTTTTACCATTGAGTTATGGAAGCACACTTGTGTCGATGGCGTAATGTGTGGTAAGAATATGTTTGTATATTTGTTGTGTTGATTTTTTTGTGGTGTTGATGTGTTGTGTTGTGTTTTGTTCTTGTTTTTTTTTGTATTGCACGGTTGCATTGCACTGCTGTTGCATTGTACTGTAGTTGTTGGGTTGCGTCCTTTGGTGACTGCTGTTTTCCATGAATAGTTATTTAGAAATGTTAATAAATGCTGTAAGATTTCCATTCAAAAGTAACACATGTCTTTGAGGTTTCAGTGACAAGAGACCATTTATCACTGTCCAAGATAGAGAAATGCCAATGTTACAACTCTTCAACCATTTAGGACAGCAGTCAGCCAAAAAATAGTTAAAGACATGTCTTACATTAGCGATTCCGGATCTCACTTTGTGACATGGCCCTGTATTCTTACTTGAGTTCAAGCAGTGATGTTCTCTCTCGATGATATTGCATGTAGCACAGTTTAGTTATTTTCCAAGCTCCCATAAGTATACGAAACACAGAGACTAGTTCTAGTATCAAAGGAATATTGTGATAAAGCAGGACAAAAAGCTCAGAGATTCCTTCGCCTTCCTGGTTTTTTGCACATGAAGGGGCAGATTTACAAGCCCCTTGCGCCTTTTTTGCATCACTTTTCCCATGTTAAAAATGACACAAAAGTGGTGCAAGGGCCTTGTAAATAAGCCTCACATTTTCTTGCAAAATGTATTCGGCTCGGGGGCTGTGAGCATATTAGCCTTTTTTACTTTTCTACTTTTCTAAAACAAAAATATTTTTCCACTGTGAAACTTACAACTGTTAACCATCAATTTGAGAAATCTTTTATAATTAACAAATCACTGGTAAGGAAGACAGGGCGTTTCAGACTAGACAGTATGATGCCATTGCTAAAGCAGAGTACTTTTAGGTTAACAACGTGCTTTGGTTCCGGCAACAGGCCAGCAATTAAGCTGTCTCTTAGTGAAAGTAGTGGTTAGTGATTAATTTAATGCAGCCATATAAAAAGCGAACATAATGTGTGAAATCAGACTTATAATTCAAAAACAGAATTTATTGAATGTATAACTGGAAAAGCAGACATGCTTTAATCTACCAAGTATTAGACATACCTCTACTTTATTTAAAAACAGTATAGTATACATTTATTAGAACATGTGCAATTTAATGCAGCAGGATTAACATGTTCTGACTAGATTGTGAGGTACATTTTAGGCCTGGCCGGTAAATTCTGTTCCGCTTGCGGAATTTGGGTAATTTCGCGTTCCCCGGAGAACGCGTCATTGCCCAAAATTCTGCAATCGGCGTTTTCGCAACATTGTTTGCTTGCTCGCATTCTCAAAATGCGTGTTTGGCAGAAATTTCCCCCCGAGCACGCAACCAGCAATTGCGAACAGGAAAAAAGCATTGTGAACATGCAATTCTGCGTGTTTGCGTAGTTTTTGCGTGTTAGCAGAGATTTTTTACCGTTTCGGGGAGATTTGCGTAACACGATTACGCAAATTCCGCCTACCCCTAGTACATATGTTTGATGATCTAGAACTCTAAAACTGAAATGAATCTGACTCAAACACGTCTCGCTATAGGACTCTGAGAGGTTTTCGTAGTGACGTCTGTTGTGTTTTTACCCAGGCCTTGAGGAACCAAGTTGTATTTCCACACTATGTAGTCCAGTTTGCTAATCATGGAGACTGATATCCCTGCATTGGATAGCTCAACTGTGCACATTATGTTGTAACTTTTATTAGAATCTCGCATAAAAGACAAGAATGGCATGAACTCCAAAACGAAGGGGCCTATTTACGAGGGGCTTGCTTCACGCGTTTACTACGTAACATGGTACATGTACAATCCAAAGCTACAAGTCATATTTATGAAACCATGCAAAAGCACTTTGCAATCTTTGAATGCCTCCACAGGTGAGTTGTACTGAGGAGAAATATATGTATTTCCCTTGTTTTTTCCTCGTGTTATGTGTGCTGCATTCTGCAGCAAACATAGAAAGAGGAAAATGCCTCTATGGATTGTTTTGTGCATACAAGTTCCCCTTCTTGCACAAAACGAATCTTGCCTGTACCACAGGAGCCCTTGCACCATGGTACAAGGATGCCTGCATTGGTGCTAGGCTGACAAAGTGGCATGAGCACAGGGGGAAAGGACAGGAATGCACCGTATTGGATAAATATGGTGCATGCCTGCCCTTTCCTTGTCAGGCAGGACAGCACATCAAGGTAATGTGCTGCGCTGCTCTGCACCACCATTCTGATAAATAGGCCCCTGAGTATTTGTCAAGATGCACAGAATTTGCATATGTGTGGGAAGTTCCTCTATTGACAAAATTAGAAGTCCCTTGATGGAAGGTCACAAGGTTGCTCCAGTGCAAGAGGTCAGGCACTGCCATTGTGGGATCGTTTTCAGGCAGTGGCGACTGGTGACATTTGAGAGTGGTGAGGTGTAAAACAATTGTTGAGCGAGCACGCTCAAACCACCTACAGGGGGTTTGGGGGGTTCTCCCCCCAAGAAAATGTTGTAATAAGAGTGGGCAAATGGTGCATTTTCAAGCAAATTTGAGAAAGCTGTTAGGTTATTAAAGCAATTGTGAATTTGTTCTAACAAAGACAATGACTGGCACAACTGTCTATCGCTTGTTCTGCTGACATCCTAGGCATGCAAAAAGAAACCAATATACTATTGGGTGTAAGGTTATGTTTGTGCCTGAAACTAGAATATAATCATGCACACATTGACACATTCCCCAGTGATTTACGGCACAAAAAAGGACTGCCAACCCTTTCAACCATGCACAAAGTCCACACAATTCTCCAAGCAGGGCTATGAAACTCACTCAAATCATTTAAAAAAGCATACAGGATATTATTTTCACTTAAACAGGATCTTTCCCACGCAATAGAGCACACTGGAATTTCACCACTCCAACATAATTTTACAACTCAGTGCCAAATAAAGAAACACTTTTCAAAAATATGGAATAGAATGTCACCATGACGTGGAAATAAATATATATTACAGACACACTGAAAGCAACAACAATAACAAGTTCTGGGGGGAGGGGTTCCCAATATATGGGCTAGCCGGTTGGTTCACTTTGTAATTAATCAAAGTTAACCAAATAATAAAGGAGACGGAAAATAATGGACAAATTGTGGGCTGCAGAATCAAAAGATCTGAATCGTAATCCCAGAAACCCACTCATGACAAGTTTGCAACCCTGGGCCAGTTCTCTGTGGTCTAGTATCGAGATATGGAAACAATGGGAGCACTTAGAGAAAATACATTTTCCATAAATGAACAACCCTGCAGTTTGAGAATGACTACTGTAGACTGAGTGATAACTAACCAAAGCGACGATGCCATCTAAACGCAAAACACAGAGAATGGCTGACAGCCACCAGGGCGAGGACACAAAGAAGCACAAAACATACGCCCCGTCGAGACTTTTAAATAAAATGCACATTCCCGACGCACCTTATTTGCCAGAAACGCACCGGAAGAAAAGGTAGACGGTATATTTAAAGGATGCAAACAAACGCATTACAGAATACACAGCACCGATCTAGCTGAAAGTAATGGATTAAACTTTTCTATAGCACCGAAGTATGAAAATAACAACTATATCAACCACTATAATTGAGAGATTACAGATTCCTGGGGTACCAACATCATACATTAGTGAACCACCAAGGTAATAGATGACAGGTTATTGTGGCACCAAGTTAATAGATGGTTATTGTGGCACTAAAGTTAACATTGTAGAAAGTCATGGATTGTAGATTGCAGTGGGATCCTATGTGGTCCACTGCTGATTAACTGGCAATTTGAGGGTTACATTAGAGATTATCGTACCTGAGTAGCAGGTTACAGATTACTGGGACTAGAAAGGGGGTATATTACAGTATCATGAAACACCCAAGTTACTGATTACTCGGGTATCAATGCAATGGGTTAGAGGCTACTGGGGCCTGGTTATTGGTTACAGTCCAGGTTAATGAGATACCAAAGTGGTAGTGTGCAGGTCACTGGGGCACCACAGCAATCAGTTATATATTAGTGGACAGAGGCATCCGGAATCCATCACATGCTTTGAATTGTCTCAACTCACACGTAAGTCCTGTGTTTGACAACTGTGTCTAATTGGACTGAGAGTCAGTGATTTCACTGTCAGGCACAATGGGGACTTTTCTTTTAGAAGAGGGGCATGTAACCCTCCCTCCCCCTGTCTGAAAGTTAAATATTTGGAGACATGTCTTAAAATTGAAAGCGTGTTAGTAACTCTGCTGCAGAAATCTGTGAGCATCCTAAAAATCTCAACCTCAGGCCCAGCATTTCATCCATCCAGCGTCGATAAAAAGCGTCCCAGCAATTTGCTAATTAATAGCACCTGTTCTGTGCAGCCCTGCGAAGCCACAAGCCTGTGGCAGAGTGCCCTGTATTAATAAAGTTATTAAATTACAAGACGTAGGGGACGCTGCAAGCATCACTGCTGTCAATTTTACTTAAAGGCTGTGGTATTATTAATTGAAATTAATTTAACCTATTTTCCAACAGTGCGGTTCCCTCTCTGCTGGAATCCAATGCACATGGACAGAAATTGAGGCAAATAACATCAAAAGCGCCAGTTGAAAGCAGTGCTATGAAGTGCCGAGTACAGCGCCGAGCAGAAGGAAGGATTTATTTTTATAAACAATAACACAAGAACCAGATTAAACGTCATAGTTCCTCAAGATACATCCGCTATATTTTCCACTTAATCCTTATATTGATAAATGCAACTTTCTCAAATTTATGCCAGATTTAATATAACTCTGCAACACACCCTTGACGTTTTTAAGCGCTGTTAATAGCAAGTGCCATCCTTACTCAATGCAATAGTTAGCATGTAAGTACCTAGCATTTAGTGACATCCGAAGGCTGAAAGCTAGAGCGAATTAGCAAAGACCTGTGACTAGTACATATTTATGTACATTAACTCACTGAGCTAACACTGTCTTTGTAGAAAGGATTATTTTATGGCAGGGGGGAGTTAGGCGATTGTTGCCACACAACTGTACTGTGACAGTGGCAAAAAATATCATGTATTGTAATTAGCAACTCAATGGGACCAATATGTTCGACCTAGGAAGGATGAAGCCTGAGAGAGAAACCTATGACTTGCAAGTTTTACACAGATGTCCGCCGCATGCGCTCTGTACCTCTTAGATATGGGTAAATGGTTGTGAAGTTGCAAGTTAGTGAGTCCTTTCTACACAGCACTTACTGCTGGATTTTCAACTTGGTCTGACTAACAGGTGTCACTGTCGCCTAAGAAAGAGCAGGGATGCCAAACATGCAGCCTGCGCAGATCTATATGAAGCTGTGACTTTAACCTGCTGTGCTATTGTGCCATTTTGAGTTCAGGAGTGTGCAGAATTTTCACCACAGTCTCACGAATGTGGGTGACATGACCGGGGTGAACATAAAACACGAAAAGCTATAAAGCTGAGGAAAAAGAAAAATACTTTCTGGAGTTTGAAAACCCCCTTACCTTTAGAATAGCCTTTGTGTGGAGGTGAGGTGTGCTGTTGACCACTCTCGTAGTGGGTTGAACATCACAATATGCACAAGAGTACACAGAGTGTAACAGTTACACACTGTGTGCTCCTGGGCAGTCGCCCGAATGGGAAATCCATTGGTCTGAGTAAACTAAAACAAACTCTGTCTGTGCTTGTGTCTCCCTAAGATTTACGCTTATTGTTTATTTCACAAAAAAATGACATCTGGTGTGAAACTTGGAACATCATATTTTTCAAATATAAAACGTAATCGTTGTTCACTGCACGGGTACGGAGGGTCGGGAGGTTTCAGATCAAGAGCAGCATGGTATATTGCACTAGTTTTTTGCAGTGCTTGGTCACTATGGTGATAACTCATTTCACTGTGAGCAGTTGCGGCCGGCAAAATGGTCAAGAGGGGGGGTCAGCTTTTGCCAGGTGGGGGGGAAGCGGGCCAGTAATTAAAATAGAATGTAAAAATTACCTTCATCCCACCGCTTCCTCCGGGTCACGTGCCACCGCCTCAGGCTCCTAGCCGGGCCAGCGTTTAATAGGCAGCCTCCCTCCGCTCCCCCAGGGGCGCCCTTAGGCATGTGCATGCTGTGCATGCTGTGCACCTGCACAGGGCCACCAAACCCCAGGGGCCAACACGCCAATATATATCCTTAATATAATAATCATCTGAGGATGGATGCATATTTGTGTGGCGGCCCCTTGCAGGGATTTGGCGGCCTCCAGCTCTGTTCCACTTCCAAACACCCTGACCACCCCTCTTCACTGGCCTCCGCGCTCCACCCCGCCCGGACCCCCTCTTCCAGGGCCTCCTACCTTCGCTCCCTGCCCAGGGCCGCCATGAGCCTAGAGCCGCACCTGGCTCCCCTAAACCAATCACAACGCTGCATTGGCAGCGCTGTGATTAGTGTGGTGTATCAAGAAACAGACAATCAAGAAACGCAGAGGCGGGCGAAAGGACCAATGGATACATGACCCACATATGGAAATAAATCACAACGAAACAGAAGAGAAGTGCCAAGAAACTAAAGAGACGCCACACACCCAAGAGCAGGAAACTGGTCCAAGCCAATCGATGACACAAACTAAAGTCCTACACAGATTTTCTCAGCCCTGAGGAAGACCTTCTGAAAATCCTCTTGGTCCCTACACGAAGGTCGAAACTCATCCGCACCCTCCACACTGAGGCCAAGGGCTTTCCTGTTTGAAATTTTCCAGATACCAAAATAACGCTCAGATAAGCTGGATTGAGACAGCTTACATGTTTTTGATTATGACAGGTAATCCCGGACCTCTCTACCTTGGACCTAGAAATTCTTTTGTATAGAGGTCGTAGAATTTATAGAGACCCAATACTTTGGATATAAAGTAAGACTGTCCAAGTGATTTAGACTAGGACGAATGAATTCAATGTAATATATGTTTTGCCTTCCTGTCACTATAAATACATATACTAGCAGCCCGTCCCGACGTTGTCCGGGTATGAATTGCTGCAGGCCAGTAGTATATTGTTTTGTAGGATTTCGTTTTGATAGCATTTCTTATCTGTGACAGGCCTGTGAAACGCTCCGATTCACAGTGCACTGCTGATGCACTTAAGAGTGCGCGTTCAGTAGTGTGTGAACTCGAGTTTCCCTACTTTATTTTTCCTTGCAATATTATATAGCGCAAACTCAACAACATAGCATGAGCACAATTTTCCGAAGTATCCACGTGTCGAGTCGAGTCGAGTCCTGTCCAGTCGAGTTTTCCGAGGCCTTCTGTTTCCGTGCTTCCCGGTGAGTACCATTGCTGGGACGTATCTAGACGGGTTTGGGTACACAAGTCCGGTCTGCACTGTTTTTAGACAGTGTATCTGTACCGTTTAGCAGTACATCCGTTATTTCAAGTTTTTGCACTGTTCTTAGCAGTGTATCTGTGCTGTTTAGCAGTACATCCGGTATAGGGGGGTAGTCATATATGTCTCAAATGTCTTTTTATGTGATTAATGTCGTGGTATGAGTGTGACTGTTTTTAATGTGCATTATTGTGTTCTTGTATAACTAGCTGTATTCAGTATTAAGTAGCAAGGATTGAGCATTCAGTACTAAGTAAACAAGATGCCGTTTTTCAACAAGTTAAAGCAGATAGGAACTAGGAAAGGGATACTAGAGGAAGAAATTCCTATCCCCCCTAGGGACACTCCTGGAAATTTTATGTACCATAAGCATGGCATAGATGCCATATTATATCTAGATTTATGGGCCGATTATACTAAACATCTAGACGAAAGACACAGATGGCCTGTTACCGGAACATGGGATGCCGAGTGCATCATGAAGGTAGAGGAAGCATTATGGAAAAAGAAAGCCAGACAATCTCAGAAAGACGCCATAGAGTTTTGGCGTAAGGAATCACATAAGCGTGCTGAAAAAGAACTACGTAGAGAAGACAGACTTAAAGAATCAGATAAAGCCCAAGAAAACGAATTAGTTACTGAAGGGATCCGAGTAAAATCAGAGCAAGTAGACCGTGCACGAAACAATCTCGTAAACGGTATGTATCTCGCGGCCGAGGGTTCGCCTGAGGCCATTTCAGAAATACCGAAAAATCTGCTGCCACCATTGGTTCCAACTAAAGTAACTCACAGGACCACTAAAGACATATTCCTGAATTCCTATCTAGAGGATGTAGCACCCGCTTACACCAATCTGCCTGTTCGCGCCCCGCCTACTGACGGGGACGGGGGTGTCAACCGGCCTCCAGACCAAATTCTGCCACAACTGCAACCAGGTTTCCCCGTTCGATCGGCCATTCCTCCACCTCCACCACTTCCCGCACCTAAAGTTGATCTACCGAAACCACGTCTACCTGACCCCACTAAAAGACAAATTCAAGTTCAGATACAGACGCCACAGAGAGAAAATGTTCAAGCTTCCGCCTCAGGAGGTGCGATGGGGGGTCTTCGGACCCCGCCATTAACACACAGATTAAACCTTAAGGATATACAGAGTCCTTTCACGTTCAAATCACCCCGCCTCGACATACTCAAAGAACAACTTACAGTTTGCAGATATGATCCAGTACCCGGCAAAGACGATAGAATGATGATGGCATCACTACGGTTACGATCTGCTACTGATTTCCTGCTGTTATTTGCAGGAATGAAGGAGCGCCTAGATAGAATATATCAGTTTGTTCAGACTGGGAAAGACCCTGACAGTATTAAGGATGCCATGGAGCATCAGAAAGTTGACACTCAAGCATATATACTACGTTTTTTCATAAATTGCCTAATAAGAGAACGAGACAGGCCTGAGACAGATCAGGATGAATTAGATGCACTCAACAGGTGGGGTCAAAATATATCTGAAGGAAAACACGACAAGGGGACTTGCATAGCCAGTATGTACAAGAAAATAAGAAAAGCAGTGATAGACATACACGAAAAAGAGAAAGAAAAGGCTTCCTCCGAGGGGGAAGAAGAACCTGAAGAACCAGAAAAGACTACAGATACTATAGCGTATGTAGGTAAGGGAACTTACCTTAGGAAAGGCATTCGTCCAGAAAGCAAGAGAGTTTTTCTCTCTGCCTTAACAAACCCAAATTCTCCTGAACATCAGTTCCAGGAGACTGATAAAAGGCTCCGAGAACGAATGGGGTACCATGTACTCAATTCTATGGATAAACAAGAACTAGCCCGGTCAGCCATATTATGGACTGACAATCCGGATATATACAATGATGACACCGTAGCGCAGACATTCCTGAACCTTTCCCCAGACGAGCAGAAATTAGCAGGTGTATACATGATTCAGCACCTCCTCACGAAATACAGAAACCAACATTCTGATCCAGGTCCCTTACACGAAACATTAGAAGCACTACTCATGGATAGATGGAGAGGTCTAAGTACTAAGTTAATACAAATAATTCTAGAACAACGACATAGATATAACACTTTCATAAGCTCCGAATATGTTCCCGCTCCGCCCCCAGAAAGAAAAATGTATCATATGGAACGTCTGCATGGCATTGAAAGTCAGAACCCCTTACGAGAAGTGCACCCAGTTATGGGTGAGGATCATACCTTGAAACGTGTGTATGTACACACGCCTCTGACCAAGTTAGAACTGTTAGAAATGAAGAAACTAGTCCCGTGCCATGATAAAGACCCTGCAGGTTTTCACAGAGAGCTTAAAGACATGTTACTAATGGGGGATTACACATATAAAGATATCATGAAAATGTTAAAGATACTGCTGCCCACGGGCATCTACGAGAAACTAAAGGAAAAAGAATGGGAGGTGGGAGAGAAAAAGATTGTATGGGCAGAAATAGAAGACGAAGAGAACAAACGTGTCCCAGGGGTAGGCCTTGGGGAGAAAACTAAAGCATTACCAGGTTTGATAGTACAGGTTCTGCCAAGATTACTGACAACAAGAAAGGAAGACTGGGATGCAATCTCAGCATGTAAACAGAAACACGACGAAGATACTAGTGACTTCTATTCAAGATTCAAGAAATGTTTTATTATTAATAGTGGTCTTAAACCAAGTAGCGAGTCGTACCCGCATCTTTTTGTATCAAAGTTAGTTGAGAATTCCCTGTTAGCAGTTAAAAACCGTGTATACAAGGTTGAGAGTACATGGCAAGCAAATACGCCATCACAGATGTTACAAATGTTACAATACCATCAGAACAGAATTAGAGAAGAACAGGATCAGGAACAGAAACGTATGAAAGACACGAAAATGAAAATGCTAGTAGCCCAGTCGGTCCCAACCGACGGCCACAGAAAGGGTACGACCCAGACAGGTCACACCGCAGCTCCCGTTAAAGGGACATGCAACTATTGCAAGCAGCCAGGTCACTACGTACATGAATGTCCAGTTCTGAAACATAACATATCAACAGGTAAAACTAAAGAGAGACCGCATCCACCAAGACAAGATCAGGCCCAGCAACAGACCTCACAGAACGTACAGCCCATGCAGAACACGCAGCCTATGCATGCTTCATCTCATACAGCACAGACAGTAGCGGTATACCAGCCACAGCCCATTGCCGCGACTCAACAAGTTTCCCAACAGATGTACCAGTATGCCCAAGCTGCTTACCCCGATTACCAACGATACGCATGAAACAGCCTAGAGAGGGAGTTGGGTTTGCCTCTTATTGAAATTCCTGTAGATCAAGAAGGTCCTTATGTACACAGTCAAGTATTGGGAAAAGACAGAAAGTTTTTAATTGACACAGGGGCAAGCCGCACCACAATAAGCCATGACGAAGTTCCAGGGGCACCCCTCTCAGGCTCACAGAATGTTTCCCTTGGTTTTTCAGGACAGCCCATTGTAAATGAAGTATCAGAACCAGTCCCCCTGGCTGTGGGTCCGTTATCACGTGTTACAGACTTGTTACTTACGAAATCATGTCCAGAAAATCTGTTAGGAATAAAAACATTGAAGGCTCTAGGAGCCATAATATGCTGTTCCCCGGAGGGAGTTAGACTCTTTCTGCGGGATTTCAAGGGTCATTATGTATTACGAGAGTTTGATGTCAGATTGAAAAATGTACCAGATCACTTGTGGGCAAAAGGCCCAACTGATGTAGGTTGTATGCATATCACACCATACCGTGTTACACTCAAGACAGGAGTTGTTTTACCACGAATCAGACAATACAAGTTACCACCCGATGCTGTAGTGGCTTTACTGGAAATCATTGAAGAGCTCATTGCCCAAGGAGTGGTCGTAGAGACCGACTCCAATATCTGTAATTCACCCATCATTCCAATTCTTAAACGTACTGATCCCAATGCACCGCCAGTATATCGGCTGGTGATTGATCTGCGAGAGCTGAATAAATGCATTGTACCACAGTACCCTGTGGTCCCTGATATCTCTTCCCTATTGACTGCTATTGATTCTGAAGCAACGTTCTTCACTGTAATTGACCTCAAGAACGCTTTCTTTAGTGTACCTATTGATCCAGAGAGCCAATACCTCTTCGGATTCAGTTTAAATGGACGAAGTTTCAAATTTTCCCGCGCACCTCAAGGATTCACAGAAAGCCCCAGCATCTATAGTCAAGCACTGAAAAGACAACTAGATTGTATTCAAATGCCAGTTAACACCGCTTTACTGCAATACGTCGATGATCTGCTGATCACCGCACGAAGTGAGCCCGAATGTGAACAAGCATCACTGACAGTTTTACATTTCCTGGCCGACAAGGGACACAAGGTGTCTCCTTCGAAGCTACAATTCTGTGTTCAGCAAGTTGTGTACTTGGGTCACTTGCTGTCCAAAGTGGGGAGACAGCTCACTCCCGATCGCATTCAGTTAATTGTAAATATGCCACAACCCCAGACACAAAAGGAAGTGCGGGCCTTCATAGGCCTCACCTCGTACTGCAGACAATGGATTCCTCAATATGCATTTCTAGCTAAACCACTCATCCAGTTAACGACACAGGAGGCAGCGACTTCGACTGTCCTCCCTTGGACCCAGGAACACACACAGGCCTTTGAGGAATTAAAGAAAGCATTATGTCGAGCACCAGTTTTAGCGACACCATGTTACAGTAAACCGTTTACACTTTTTGTTACAGAACGTGATGGCACAGCATTGTCTGTCCTCACTCAAGACCAAGCAGGTTCACATAAGCCTTGCGCTTATTTTTCAAGTACATTGGATTCAGTAGCCCAGGCACTCCCTGCGTGCTTAAAGTCAGTAGCAGCAACAGCATTAGCAATCAGACAGAGCGATTCAATTGTTTTAGGCCATCAGTTAACAGTACAAATTCCACATGCTGTAGAGGTTCTTTTAAACAGAACCCAGACTCAGCACTTGACTATAGCACGACTGACAGGTTACGAATTAACGCTATTCCAGCCACACATAGAAATCAGACGCTGCAGCATTCTGAACCCCGCAACACTGTTACCTTCAATTATGACAGATCCAGCCCCGCATGATTGTATAGAGATCATTAATGCAGTAACAAAGCCCCGACGAGACTTAACAGATGTTCCACTGACAAATCCAGACCTGACACTTTATGTGGATGGTTCATGTATGAGAACAAGTACAGGAGAATTAGTGGCCGCGTATGCAGTGACCACTGAAACCGAAGTAAAAGAAACACATCGTATTGACACACTGTCCGCTCAAGCGGCAGAGCTTATTGCTCTGACCCGAGCCTGTATACTAGCCAAGAACAGAAATGTCAACATATACACTGATTCCCGTTATGCGTTCGGAGTTGTACACGACTTCGGAATGTTATGGCAAGATCGAGGTTTTTTGACCTCTCATGGTGCCAAGATCCAACACGGTCCCCTCATTCAAGCACTGTTAGAAGCAATACATCTGCCTTCAGGCATATCCGTCATGAAGTGTAAAGCACATACTAAAGTTACAGATTCTGTTTCCCAGGGTAACGACCTGGCAGACCAGACAGCAAAACATACAGCATTGACTCACACTCAGACAACTGACATGACAAAGACAATAGGACCGACAAATTGTATGACAGTCAGGGATCCCACACTAGATGTAATCGATATTCAGACACATGCTACCCCAGATGAAATAAAGAAATGGACTGAACTAGGAGGGATCCAGACAGATCAAGGTTGGATGACGAAGGGAAAATCTACATGGTTTCTCCCTGGCTCTATGGTTCAAGTCATGATCAATACAGCACATAGTCCAGCACATCTAGGAGAGAAAGCGATGTTAGACAGTTTACAAAATCTTTGGAGCAATAAACACTTATGAGCAGCAGCAAAACAGAAAGTGCGTACTTGCATGATCTGTTGTCAGTTCAATCCAGGTAAAAGTGTCCCTGTAGAGCAAGGTGGATTCCATCCTCCCGATCACCCTTTTGAAGTCCTCCAGATGGATTATATCTAGATGAACCGTTGTCGAGGATTCAAATATGTCCTCGTAATTGTTTGTGCACTTTCCCGTTGGACCGAAGCATATCCAGTCCCAGATTACACTGCTCCGACCACTGCCAGGCAGCTGGTTCATGAATTCTTCCCACGGTACGGCATGCCTCGTGTCGTGTACTCAGATAACGGACAGCCATTCTCATCCGAATTAATGAAACAAGTTTCCTTGTTGCTAGGATATCAGTGGAAATTCCATTGTGTCTGACATCCCGAAGCCGCAGGCCTTGTAGAGAGGCATAACCAGACATTAAAGACCCGCCTTGGTAAAATATGTCAAGAGAAAGGGGTCGACTGGATAGTCGCCCTGCCAGTTGCACTGTTCTATATGAGAATGGTTGCCCACTCGAGATCAGGACTATCCCCGTACGAAGTGGTCTTTGGTAGACCACCGAATATGTGGGGGACGCCCATTCCTAAGAAAATTACTGATGTTGATTGCAATATGTTGACAGATTACCTTGCCTCCTTGATGTCTGCACTCCAATCATGTCGTTCACAGGTTGCCGCAGCCTTCCCTGACAACACTGATGTAAAGCCGCATGATGTCCGTCCTGGCGACCTGGTTTTAATTAGGAACTTTGACAGGAAAAGTCCGCTGGAGCCCCGCTGGAAAGCGCCGAAGACCGTCCTTCTTACTACGAGGACAGCAGTGAAAGTGGAGGGCAGAAAGGGGTGGATCCACACGAGCCATATTAAACTATGCAATGAACTGAAACCAGACCCAGACTCGTCCACCCCTTCCAAAGACTGTATCGAGCCTAGTGACTTTAAAGTTTCCGAACGAGAGAAAACTCCCCAAGAGGAGTATAGATCAAAGCTCCGATCTAGCAAGTCAGACAGTTTAATTGTTTAAGTCCTCCCCTAGGTGAATCGGTTAAATAGTTTCTGACATGTATCCCCTAGATCGAGATAGAGAGAGAGAGAGACAATTCAAGAAACGTACATATTGCAAATCACTGCGTAGTCACTGTATAGTGACATTGTTAATCATGTTTTTTCTAAGTCTTCTGATTATTGTTGCAAGTATACTACTTCCTATCTATTACCCTATTTTCAAGCGTGAACAATCTGCTTACAATGTTTCTGCTGAACATTCTTTTAGCGAGTTACCTCCACATGAACTTTCTTACAGACTTGCGCTGCGCAACAACACATTCATTAGTATGCTACATCATTCTCATCAGACTAATAATGCTACGAATTGCTGGATATGTGGCCGACTCCCTCCCTACCAGAATTACAAGGGAGCTCTGCCCCTCTTTCCGTACCCGTTCACTCACAACGGCTCCTGTGGTGCATGGTTTAAAATAATTAATTCCTTAGATCCTGATATTGCTGTTTTCGAAGGGAGCTGGGTTTGGGGAAACTTGAACTTAGTCCTGCTCGACGTCTGTTACCCTGATATGGAGGGACTCCCCACTAGAATAGGAACTGATCTAGAAAATGAAGTATATGGATTAAGTAATTACACAATTAACCTTATGATTCTTACTGTTGAATCCGAAGCTGCACCAGTTCTGCCCGCTATGTCAGTATTACCAGTCACTGGTGAATTATGTGTCAGGAAGAGAGGTTCAGTACACTTAGGTCATAGTAAATGTACTACTGTGGTCGAATTCAGTGATCATGGTAAATCGTCCTTTAAAGCTATCCGTCATTCCTATTTTGTTTGTGGTCATACCGCATACATACGCTTACCTCCAGATTGGGATGGTACCTGTTATATTGCATTCCTTCTGCCACCTGTTTTTCTAGCTCCTCCTGATTATCACAGAAATACAAATCTAGTAAAGAATAGACTCAGAAGAGATCTCCCGCTTGTCGACTACACAGAAACGGCATGGGAACAATACACCGATTTTAATAAAGGATTCTTTTTTTTTTTTAGGCCCCGTCCAAAATAGTAAACTAATACGCAGATTAACTAGAACACTTGAAGCAGTAGTGAATGAAACTGCCTCCGCCCTAGGTAACCTAACCGAAGAGCAGTCCGCCATGCGGGTTGTTGTCCTTCAGAATCGTCTTGTTATTGACGTCATCTTGGCAGATAGAGGTGGAGCCTGTAAGGTCATCGGGTCAAGTTGCTGTGTTTTCATTCCAGAAAACGCGCCATCTGTATACAAAGCTATTACACGTCTTCATAAAATTGCTAATCTGATACATCAGAATCCAGGCACCTGGACTTGGTCCGGTTGGTTCTGGACAACGTTAACCGCTTGGGGATGGAAGATCCTATCCTTCCTAGGCATTGGCCTAGTCCTAGTATTCAGTTGCTGCCTGTGCTTACAGTGTGGGCCAGCGATTTGTGGACTGTGTGCCACATCATGCATTGAACATTCCAGTTTTCTTTCAAGACGTGAAAGAAAGAAAGAAGAGCAAATGATGTTACAAGAACAAACTGATCGATTCATGAGGATCGATATATCATGAAGGGTCCGTAGGGAACAAGGAGGGAATGAGGAAATATACATTTTATGGTCAAGTTGTGTTCCCTAGCGTGTACCCCACCGTCTCCATGTACCAGCTTAAAGTGCATGTAACTTCCCTCCTGTGCCAGCTATGAAGACGCAAATACATTTGCGTCCAACGTTAACATGTCCTCTTTCAGACCCACCCTGAATGGGTTGAATAGTCCGTTCCTAAGTATGCTATGCCAACGTCTTTTTGTAGTGTACTTTACACGTTTTTCAGCTCTGGCAAAGTAGGCCCTGAATTTCTGCCATCGAGCCTTTTTCTGGCTTCTGACTCTGAAAGCCTCAGCCCAGGCTGTCTCTGTACCCGTGAACTCTGACTTACTTCCAGCGCGGCCCACCGCGCTTAGCTCAGCCTGCTGCCTGCCAAGACTGACTACAACCTTCAAATTATCTGTTCCGCTCCTCGAAAATACATTCCTGCCTACTAGTTTAAGTAAACATCCCCCAGCTGCAGAGCCGAAGGGCCGGCCTGTCTCCGTGCAAGTAATTCATAGCCTCTGTTACCATGCTCCCATGGAAGGCCCATGCCCCCACGCTTCTCATGCAGACGCTTAGGCGCTTATACACGCACTCACAGTCAGTATAGAATAGCTTCTGCCCCAGAGACCTTTTCCGTTCAGATAATATGGTTCCCAAACATCAGATATCAGATATGATAGAAGTACAAGCTGATCTGACATGCCAGACTTCTGTCTCTTTCCGTCAGTGTAAATGTCAAGCCCCCTGCACCCTCCAGTTTCACGTCAATCACACGTCATGCAGCTGCGCGCGCATCCAAGCCTCCGATTTCTGCTGACATTGCAACATTTCTGTTTAGTGCCACCCCCATATGACACCTACCTGTGACGTTTCTAGCGCACACCTCTAGTTCACGCCTAGTCCACGCCTTCTGATTACGTACTAGTAACACGTGGATGCTGTTATCTTGTCTTCTCTCAGCTGTTACGCCTCCTATATTGGTTTCTATGGTGTAAATTAAGTATATAAGCTATGTATTGTCAATAAAATATTGCTCTATCCCTTCCTGAACCCTTTGTGGTTGCAGGAACCTGATATCCAGTTCCGGAACGATTCCTTTTTAAGGAATAAAACCCCTAAGAACTCTAACAGCACGGACTCTGTTTCTTTCTTTCCGATTGAGTTATTATAGATTAAGTACTTACCTGCATAGAAATTAAGACGGTAAATTAAATATTTACGACAACTAGTACATATTTATGTACATTAACTCACTGAGCTAACACTGTCTTTGTAGAAAGGATTATTTTATGGCAGGGGGGAGTTAGGCGATTGTTGCCACACAACTGTACTGTGACAGTGGCAAAAAATATCATGTATTGTAATTAGCAACTCAATGGGACCAATATGTTCGACCTAGGAAGGATGAAGCCTGAGAGAGAAACCTATGACTTGCAAGTTTTACACAGATGTCCGCCGCATGCGCTCTGTACCTCTTAGATATGGGTAAATGGTTGTGAAGTTGCAAGTTAGTGAGTCCTTTCTACACAGCACTTACTGCTGGATTTTCAACTTGGTCTGACTAACAGGTGTCACTGTCGCCTAAGAAAGAGCAGGGATGCCAAACATGCAGCCTGCGCAGATCTATATGAAGCTGTGACTTTAACCTGCTGTGCTATTGTGCCATTTTGAGTTCAGGAGTGTGCAGAATTTTCACCACAGTCTCACGAATGTGGGTGACATGACCGGGGTGAACATAAAACACGAAAAGCTATAAAGCTGAGGAAAAAGAAAAATACTTTCTGGAGTTTGAAAACCCCCTTACCTTTAGAATAGCCTCTGTGTGGAGGTGAGGTGTGCTGTTGACCACTCTCGTAGTGGGTTGAACATCACAATATGCACAAGAGTACACAGAGTGTAACAGTTACACACTGTGTGCTCCTGGGCAGTCGCCCGAATGGGAAATCCATTGGTCTGAGTAAACTAAAACAAACTCTGTCTGTGCTTGTGTCTCCCTAAGATTTACGCTTATTGTTTATTTCACAAAAAAATGACATCTGGTGTGAAACTTGGAACATCATATTTTTCAAATATAAAACGTAATCGTTGTTCACTGCACGGGTACGGAGGGTCGGGAGGTTTCAGATCAAGAGCAGCATGGTATATTGCACTAGTTTTTTGCAGTGCTTGGTCACTATGGTGATAACTCATTTCACTGTGAGCAGTTGCGGCCGGCAAAATGGTCAAGAGGGGGGGTCAGCTTTCGCCAGGTGGGGGGGAAGCGGGCCAGTAATTAAAATAGAATGTAAAAATTACCTTCATCCCACCGCTTCCTCCGGGTCACGTGCCACCGCCTCAGGCTCCTAGCCGGGCCAGTGTTTAATAGGCAGCCTCCCTCCGCTCCCCCAGGGGCGGCCTTAGGCATGTGCATGCTGTGCACCTGCACAGGGCCACCAAACCCCAGGGGCCAACACGCCAATATATATCCTTAATATAATAATCATCTGAGGATGGATGCATATTTGTGTGGCGGCCCCTGGCAGGGATTTGGCGGCCTCCAGCTCTGTTCCACTTCCAAACACCCTGACCACCCCTCTTCACTGGCCTCCGCGCTCCACCCCGCCCGGACCCCCTCTTCCAGGGCCTCCTACCTTCGCTCCCTGCCCAGGGCCGCCATGAGCCTAGAGCCGCACCTGGCTCCCCTAAACCAATCACAACGCTGCATTGGCAGCGCTGTGATTAGTGTGGTGTATCAAGAAACAGACAATCAAGAAACGCAGAGGCGGGCGAAAGGACCAATGGATACATGACCCACATATGGAAATAAATCACAACGAAACAGAAGAGAAGTGCCAAGAAACTAAAGAGACGCCACACACCCAAGAGCAGGAAACTGGTCCAAGCCAATCGATGACACAAACTAAAGTCCTACACAGATTTTCTCAGCCCTGAGGAAGACCTTCTGAAAATCCTCTTGGTCCCTACACGAAGGTCGAAACTCATCCGCACCCTCCACACTGAGGCCAAGGGCTTTCCTGTTTGAAATTTTCCAGATACCAAAATAACGCTCAGATAAGCTGGATTGAGACAGCTTACATGTTTTTGATTATGACAGGTAATCCCGGACCTCTCTACCTTGGACCTAGAAATTCTTTTGTATAGAGGTCGTAGAATTTATAGAGACCCAATACTTTGGATATAAAGTAAGACTGTCCAAGTGATTTAGACTAGGACGAATGAATTCAATGTAATATATGTTTTGCCTTCCTGTCACTATAAATATATATACTAGCAGCCCGTCCCGACGTTGTCCGGGTATGAATTGCTGCAGGCCAGTAGTATATTGTTTTGTAGGATTTCGTTTTGATAGCATTTCTTATCTGTGACAGGCCTGTGAAACGCTCCGATTCACAGTGCACTGCTGATGCACTTAAGAGTGCGCGTTCAGTAGTGTGTGAACTCGAGTTTCCCTACTTTATTTTTCCTTGCAATATTATATAGCGCAAACTCGACAACATAGCATGAGCACAATTTACATTAAAGAACAACACATTCATTTGTGGGAGGCACGGGGAGACAAAGCGATTTGCCTGGAATCACAGGATGTTGAACTGATGCCAAGATTCAAACGTAGCTCCCCAGCTCTAAGGTTCGCAATTCTAGAACTTGTGGCGGGAGGTGTGTCTAAATGTGTATGTCGGTGCTGACCATCAATGAGAGAGACCAGTGCATTTTTCAAATTCGTGGTGAAAAAATATGAGTATGTTGCTGGAGATGTGGGCCGCCTTGCCACCAATGTACTTACAGGGGGAGGGTAAACACCCATTATTCCGCAAGTTTCTTTCCGCATACCATCACTCCGCATACTTTCATTACGAAAGTACCATGACTCCGCAATGCCATTATAACGAATGGCATTACATTTTATATGCTTTTACCACGCATACATTTACAACGAAATTCGTTGTAAATGCATGAATGGTAAAAGCATGTTTTTTTTAAATTTTGGGATAAGGTAAGTATGGGTATAGGGGTATATGTTTTTGGGTACTGAGGTATATGTTTTGGGGTGTTTGGATATTTTAAGGGTTCAGATATAGTTTTGGGTTATGGGGTACAGGGGTAGTTTTAGGGTTTAGGGATAGGTATGGGTTTTGGGGTACAGGGTTATTTTTTGGGGTTCAGGGCTAGGTTTGGGTTTTGGGGCATAGGGGTGTTTTTAGGGTTCAGGGGTAGGTTTGGGTTTTGGGGTACAGGGGTATTGGGTTCAGGGCTAGGTTTGGGTTTTGAGGTACAGGGGTATCAGTGTAATCAGATTAGCTTTATTCGATTTTTGATTTAAAATCATACAAGCAACAGTAAAGCATAAATAAATACATCAGATTTTCATTACATATCAATTGTTAAAAGCATGATTAAATTAATAAAACAAGTCAGTTAATCAATATAGAACAATTCCCTGTCAAAAGAAGGACATAAAGAAATGAGAAAGAATCGTACATTAAGTGCAAATTAGTGGAGTAGGGATCTAGGGAAAATCATCTAGTAAGCTATGGGCAATTAAATGCGCGGAGTCCCCCGCCCCAAACATTGATGTTCTTTACTGCTGTTCTTGGTAACTGGGTGGGTGGAATGCTCGGGTAAAAGTCATGTAAATCCCAGATACGAATTGGGCCATCCCCCTCTTTATACTTGCAGGATCGTAATTAGCTTGAATCTAATTAGCACCAAGTCCCCTGGAATGGATTTTGGCAAAGTGCCCAACCACCCCACCCTACTAACGCTTTGGATCCCCCCATCTAGGTCAGGTGGCAGAGGTCTATTGGTCTGTAACCAAAACATAGCGTTATGTAATAGATCTTGACGTGTTTCAAGTTTTCCGTGAGTTAGTGGTGGGATCCCAGAGACAACGGTCACATAAGGGGCGGCTTCAGGGGGTAAATTTATTCGTGCCATTCTGAGGTTTTTATGCCCATAGATTGGATGCTCTAAGTTCCCAATGGATGTCCTTTACTTGCGGCGGTGTGCAGAAGCAATATCGGCGTTTGCCTATGGGCTATAAGAATAGTCCTGGGATTTTCATTGCCCGCATAGTCTCCCTCTTAGAGGAAATCGACCCGGATGCTTGTTCGTATGTGGATGACATATATCTCACAGACGACGAACTTTGGGAGCATCTGTGTCGTGTCAACAGGATTATTTGTGCCTTTGTCGCCTTAGGTTACAAATTCAACTTTGCAAAATCGCACATTGCAGAGTACACAGTGTTGTTTCTGGGCTACGAGCTCAATAATGAAGGAAAGGGATTAGCTCCTCACTTCCTGGAGAAATGCGCACAATTGCGCGCTCCGACAACACTGAAAAAATGACATTCTCTACTGGGCTTCTTGAATTTCGGGAGGACATACATTCCGGAATATGCCCAGCATTTCAAGCCGATGTATGCTTTGATACAACCATCTTTTTCCAAATCATGCTGGCTGCCTGAGCATTCGGCTATTCTGGAATCTTTGCAAGCTGATCTGCTCGCTTCTAAATTCTTACTGACTTGTGATAACCAGACTAACCTGGTGATAAGAATTATCCCTGGGACGGTGGGTTTCACGTACCTAACTTTTAATGAAGGTGACACAGTACCTATTGCTTACAAGTCACACTTGTACACTTCGGCTGCGTTGCGTTTTTCCACTGTGGAGAAAGTTTTGACGGCTGTGCAAATGGCTATTCGTAAGGAACGTGCCCTGTCACAGGGAAAGCGCGTGCTGGTTGTAACCCCGTGTCCTGCCTTGGAGGCAGTCACAAAAGCCAGTGTACCTAATTCTAAAGCTTTGCACCCTGGGTAGATTCAATAGGCTGCATCCTTGACATCCCAGGATGTCACGTTTATTTTTGACGCCTCATTACGGTCGCAGGAGTACTTGCAGTATGAATTCGTTCATCCGGCTCCTTTAGCAATGCGACCCCTGGAGGATTTCCATTGCATCATTTACACTGATGGTTCGGCGCAGGTTGCGCACGGCTCTAAACATGCTTATGTTTCTGCATGCGCCATTGTGGTTGGTGCCATGGTGAACGACGAGTTCAAGTCCAGTGTCGTGCACACACAGACACTAGGGAACTGCACTGCACAATTGGCAGAGCTTCGTGCTCTGATGCTTGCATTGGAGTACGCGGATCCATGTGTGACGACTTTAATTGTGAGTGATTCTTACTACTGTGTCCAGTCTTACAATGAGAACTTGATCTATTGGATTCAGAATGATTTTCGTAATTCCAAAGGTAGCACAATAAAACATAAAATGGTCTGGGTCCGAGTGGCTGAGCCTAAAGAGCGGTTGCCACTTGAGTTTGTGATTTATACTCTCGGCCATCAGCACGTAGGGGTCCACGCTGTCTGTAACTCGCTTGCTGATGAAGCCGCGAAATCAGCAGTATCGAAATACTTAGTTGCAGCAGTTACACGGTCCAAAAGTAAAATAGATGATGACATCTTGGCAGCAGTTGCTGCCACTGAGAAGGGAAGTAAATATCCTGCGGGGTTCCCTTCAAGTACACATGCCACTTAAGTCCCGATAAGTTTCCTTATGTGAAAATACCTGATGTTGGCGAACGTTTATTTCCCAACTCGGATCGCAGAGCTACTTTGATTACAGCGGCGCATGAAGGTGTGGCGTCTGCGCATGCGGGTGTCTCAGCCACTGCAACTCAGCTACAACAGAGGTTCTTGTGGCAGGGACTGTACAAACAGACGCGTGATTATGTCCTTCAATGTGACATTTGCCAGCAGATCAGCCTTCGACTACTGCGCGTCCGCCTCAGACACAGTTGTACATATCTAATAAACCACTGGTTTGTGTTTATTTAGATCACTGTGGTCCTTTTTCTTCTGATACTGCATATAAATACATCTTAGTAGCATTTGACTCATGCACACGCTTTGTGTGGGTATGGCCACATCGCAGCGCTGATTCACGGACTGTCATTTAGAGATTTGCGTGTCTTTGTAGGGATTTTTGTCTGTGGTACCTTCCATTCGTATCAGGATCCGGCTTTCGCCTCTAAGGCGCTATGATTTCGTTGGGGGTCCAAGTTAAGTTTTCGTCTCCCTACAGACCTGAGGGTAATAGTGTAGTGGAGCGAATGAACCGTGACTTAAAGCAATCTTTGACAGCTCGAGTTATAGGCACTGGCAGAAACTGGTTAGCCCACCTTAATGGCGTGCAGCGTATTCTAAGCAATCTCCCTAGAAGGTCTCTGGGTGGGCGGACCCCGTACGAAATGCTCTTTGGTATCAAGATGTATGTACCTGACCTCGATGGTCTAGACTGCGTGGCTCAAACCACGGCCTTTGACGTGGATGAACATTGCAATGTTTTACAGGATCTACAAAAGACCAGAGACAGTCTAGCAAAGGAACATTTGCCCTCCACATCGGATGATGCGTTGCAGATCCCGGTAGTTGGCTGGCTACCCAAAGTTGGAGAACTGGTTCGAGAGAAGATCGATAACAAGAAAGAATTTGGTCCTTCCTATCGAGCAACCGTTCCCGTTCTTGGAGTGAAGGGCACAAGAACAGTCATTTTACCACCACTTCCAGGTCGTAAGGAAAACAGGTTTATCTCAATTGACAATGTCAAGTTACACAGGGTGGCCAATTCTTCATAGTATGACACCGGCAGTCTCCTGTCCTTCGGTTGTGAGAAATTCTGTGTTGGCCACTATATCTAATGCTGAGCCAGAAGTGGCCCTCGAGATGCCTGCCATTTCCAATCCTTTTTTAAATACTTTTCACGTTAATAACATTGATGACGTAGACTATGCATTGCCTGCTGATTTGTCAATGCCTGATATACAGACTCGTTTGACCACAGAATCCCGGTTCTCATTTGACTCTGTTTCAGTAAATTCGAAGAAGCCCTCATGTCTTGCAAAATATGCCACGCTCTTTAAAAAACATTTTTTGGTCCCTCCATGGACAATTATTTGGCTGGTGCTTTTTTCAGTTTATATTTTTTTGTCTATTGGATTTGTGTTTTATTTTGTCCGTCTGGTCGATGGACACTATGTCGAGGAGAGAACATGCATTCAGCATCTTAATGGAACTTCGGCCCCCCTTTCTGAACACAGACTAAAGAGAGACTTGAATTTTGTAAACATCACTGCTTGGCCGGTTCTTGATGGGATTGTGTGGGATGCAGTTAAATTTCAAATCCATGGCCCCACTGAAGTGGGTAATGTCCCTAATGTACTCAGAGTTAACATGGGGGATGTGGTGAAACAAAACATACGTTCTGATGATTGGGATGTTCAGGCCGTAGAGTCATTATTTTCTGATTTGAAATATTATGCTGCCTTTGATGCTAAAGATTTGTTTTTAGAATCTGCTAATTATGGTGATTTATTTTGCTTCCAACATTTTGGTAACCATTTCTTGCATAAAACTAGTTCCAGAATGGGTACTGTAAATTACACACAGTGGGAACATTGCCCGGCAACGTTACAAGGCAGCTCCAGTACATTTTTGAAAAAGTACACTTATTTTACCGACTTCAATCAAGTCCTGAGACCTTTTACTTTAAGATGACACAAAAGCCGATGTCCAAGGTTAGACTTACCGATACTAAAGTGTTGTATTCGAAGTCTTTTCTAGACAGATTAGCTGCAGATGGCTATGAGCTATGGAAGGAAACAATTGACCTTAAATCGGTTTGGGGTTCTAAAAATTGGCAGGTAGAAGGCACTGAGGCTTTGCACCGTGCATGTCTCATCCCAAATCATATGTTGTTTTTAAATTCTACCATTTTCCAGACAACATGCTTTGGGTTGGCTACTTCAAAAAAATTGAATACCCCTTCTTTTCCTGATTTAGAAGAATATTCGGGTTGGAATAATTATACAAAGTCTTCCATTCGTGAATTGCAAATGTTAATGCAAAATGCATCCTTCAATATATCCAGTTTGGATCCAAAGGGTTGGCTTATGTGGCACAGAAGCTCTGATTCTTGCCAACGTCGCTTTTTGGGTTTAGCTGAAGGTTTTACACAAGTCAGGCCTGATCCACGTTTTGATGCTGACTATACAGTCACCACTTACTCAGTTGGCAAATTATATCAGAATTGGCTACAACATTCTACATTAGCTGCTGTTAAATTACATCTTTCCAAGCTGACTGATGAGGTGGATTTAAACGACTTCATTAAGGGCCCGGCTAATAGTAGATGTAAAAGGTGGATTTATGCAATTTACAATGAAATCTGGAAAACTTCACAAGTTGAGGCTGCTAAGCGCCTGAGAGCGATAGATCAGGCTAATTTAGAAAAAGTGCTTGCAGTTGTAGATAACAGTATTAACATGCTTTATTTCCCGCATTTATAAATTGAATAATATTGTATCATCTGTTGTTGACATCGTACATGATGAAGTGTCTGTTTTATACCATGGTCAGAATCAATTGCGTTCTATTATGCAATTTGCTTGGACCCTGCAGATGCTTAAGGCTGGTCGTGTGCCTTGGAGTTACATGAACGTTTCCTCTCTTTTTGCACCTTTTAATTTACCTGACAAACAACGAATGCTTTCAATGCGTGATGCTTCATTTTCCATGTTACACATTGAGAGGTTGGAGTCATTACCGTTTTCTGATGCAGAAGCGACTGCTGCAACGTGGCTTATCCACGGATTAATCTTATTGCCATTTGCCTTGTACAAGTTTACTAATTGTGTGCGTTACATAGCTATAGGGAGATATGAACCTTTGGGGAACTCATTCCTACACGAGACGTGGTCTCTTCCATTCATTAATAGATGCCTGAAAGACGGGAAAGAGGTGTACCTTAATGGGGAAGAATGCACAGAGTCCCCTGACCATTCAATCACATGCAGACACATCCAGTTACATGGTTCTTGTAATCAGGACCGGCCTAATTTAGCCTGTTTTTTGAAGGGGACCCCTGTTCCAGCAATAGTTCCCACATTCACTTTACTGGCGAATGGTAGTTATTTGCTGTTGAACAACGAGGAGTGTTGTGGTCTAATTAAAGGGGTCGCTTAAGTGATAACTGTATCGGAACGTGTAGTCTGTTGTAAAAACGTCCTGTATCCCCCTACACATGGGAGTTCAGATGTTTCCATCTGGTCGCGCATCCCAACCTTGAAAGCAGAGTACAATGGTATGACTAGAATAGGAGCCCTTTTGTCTCAAAAAGAAGTGGCCCTGAGTTCGGCCCGAGAAACATTCGTCCTTCACATAGCTAATACGCGCACCGAGGTGCAGGCCCTTTTGAACACTGATTTGCCGTTAAATTTCAGTGAGCTGGTTCACCAAAGTTTTAATGCCTCCTCCACATCTGGCCTGGCTCATTTTTTTAAATTGGTTAGCAGTGGTCTCTTGACTTCATTCGAGAAGATATTTGGAATCATCCCTAGCTTTTTCCATTCTATATTTTCGAGTCTGTTTGGCGGCTTCCCGGTTTTGCTGGCATTAGCTGCAGGCGTTTTGATAATATTTAGTTTTGTTAAACATGGATGCCCGTCCTGCGCTGGAAGCCGCAGAGCACCTCCTACTGCTGTTTCGCAACCAGATGCTTGATTACTATGGCACCCTGCCGCTTGCAACTTTAAGCACGGCTTTTGGATTATCATTTCGGTTTTCCTACTTCACGTGTGTCCAGCCTGTCTTTCATTGCCTGAGCTGCGATTTCGAATGAGCCCTTGATTTGTGTCTCTGCTTGACGGTGTCTCCTGACGTCGATTTTAATCATCTGATGAGCCCCGTAGTTGCTCACGAGTTGGTTTGTTCTGGCGAAAGGATGATGGCCTTGGCAGCGATGCATGGACTAATGGATCATTGGAACATAATCACAGCGGCGCATGAGTTCTTGGCACATAGCGTTCTGGAAAACCCACGAGTTGTCCTCTGATGCTGCTAGAGGATCCAATGCTGGAGGAACACGTATGTTCTTTTCCACTGCTTAATTGGATGGCTGAACTGTTTTCGGATGATGACAGTGATTTCATTTTAGAAGCTGTTGCTGCATATTTTGCATATACGGTCCTACCATGAGATGCCTCGGACACTTTTTGTTATTTAGGCACGTACCTGTTTGTATTTTTGATGGTGCCTTTAGCTTACTCTGAGTTCTTTTTATACGCCCCAGGCCTATTGACATTATATTTTGGGGATTTTTGAAAATTTTGTTTTGGCCACTATAGGCCGTCATGTATGA
Organism: Lissotriton vulgaris; assembly: GCF_964263255.1. Lineage (NCBI taxonomy): Eukaryota > Metazoa > Chordata > Amphibia > Caudata > Salamandridae > Lissotriton > Lissotriton vulgaris. The sequence goes on from NC_141693.1 coordinate 490,973,252, forward strand.
CTTTTTAGTTTAGCTTTGCTCATTATTATTATTGAACTTTGCTTTCATGTTCTGCCCCTAATCTGGTGTTATATTTCCTTGATTTTGTCCGTGCTCAGATCATTGGGGGGGTGTCATATAGCTAATTCTTTTCTATATACTATGTTAAGTTAGCATGAGCTTATTAAATGTTTAAACGCCATTTTACCTTTCTGCCTCATTTTGCACACGACACATAATTGTTGATTTAGCTTTCAACCCAGAAGGGCTTCGTGATTTACTTGAGAAATAATATGTGATTGCTCGGATATCTGTTTTGCTCGGTACACTGTCTGCACAGTGAGTGCTGAAGGCTGAAAGGATAACTAAACACGATGTTGTTGTGAGAAATGATCTTAGCACGTCCATAGACATAACACACAGGCTGCTGCCAAAATCTGTCTCTAGGCGGTTTTATATTGTTGTGCTGCACACACACGAGACACACTAGTGGAAGATGATGTGCTCCTCTCCCACTGAGATTTTGAGGTATGGGCCCGCCCTGCTAAAACCCAAATGAGACCTTCATAGATATAAAATACTATGCTAAATAGGGAGGGTGTGAATTAGGTATTGTTAATTCCTATGCATTACAGCATCTTAGTATGCTGTCACCATTCGCCTTTTATGGACTAATAACTATGCTGATAACTTTGTTGCTTATAATATGTTTGCTAGTATTGTACAAGATACTGCGTTTGAGAATTTTGCATTAGTAAATAAATATTTCAAACATGCACATGTCCTCTTTTACTCCACGTTCTGGTTTGTAATGATTATATAATGAAAGAGTGTTCATGTGTTCCACGATACCTGAGGTAATCTAAGTTCATGTTCTGGTCTGTCTAAGCAGTGGGAGTTTGTTATGACCAATGAGACACTGTAGCTAGCTCAGTAAGGGGATTTTGGTTACTGAGGTGAGTTTTGGGCCATCCTAATTCACCGAGGTTCCAGGTCTCTATGCACAGTTCTGTAGGAGAATGGAATTCCCACTACAGAGGTATTCGGGGGATTGAGAGGGAGATAGATACTATTAGTATGGTACAGGTCAACTGTCGCTCATTAAATAAGCACAAACTGGAAATTTATGACCTCTTGACAGATCTCCAGCCGGATGTGCTTTTTCTAACAGAGACATGGCTTGATGAGCTATCCGCCCCAGAGATTCTGGAAGCCCTTCCCCCACTATACGGCCTTCTGAGAATAGATAGGGGGTCCCAGAGAGGGGGGGAATAGCACTGGTACACAAACTGGAGCTACCATGAGCGTTAGATTCAGTGAAGATTGTAAACAGTGAAGCAGGCTTCTTTGCGATCAAAGTGGCCCCGAACTGCACCATCAATGGCTATCTTAGCTATCGACCCCCGGCATAGCCACTCAATTTATGGATAGTCTGGTGGAAGTGGTAACTCAAACTGCATTGCGTTATAATAGGCTCCTCATCCTGGGCGACCTGAACATTCATCTGGAAGATGCTTGCTGTAAAGAGGCTCTAGGGGTTATTTCCTCGATGAAATCTCTGATGCTCGTTCTTCAATCCTGGGTGCCCAATCACCAACTGGGCCATTTCATGGACCCTATCTTTGCAAATTGGGAAGTTGTAGAAGTCCAAGTTAGGGTTCCCTGGTCAGATCACTGTCTTGTTCCATTCACTGTGACATACTGCTCCAGAGTTCATGTAGTGAAGAAACTCACACTGCCTAGACGCAGGAACTGGAAAAAATTAAGTGATGAATCCTTTGAGCTGGCGCTGAAGCTTGAGGCCCCCCCTTAAGTTATTCCGTTAGCAAGGCCTGGAAATCTTATGATGAATGGATGACCAGGGCACTTGATAAAGTGGCACCTTGGACAAATAAGGCCCCTGTGGGGCACTCTAAAACTACCCCCTGGTTCAATGAAGATCTGTCGGCAGCCAAATCAGCCTGCAAAAATTTAGAGCGTAAGTGGCGTAAAGGCTATGATCCTAATCATAAGCAGCTATACAAAGACAGCTTGAAGAACTATCACAAATTGTTGAGGTCAACAAAAAGAAGATTTCTTAGTAAAAGAATTGAGTCAGCCGCAAACTCTTCCAAAGAGCTTTTTGCAGTATATAAGGAGCTCACGGTGCTACCAGGACTGTGGCTCAAGATACTTTCTCTGAGGAGATCTGCAAGTCTATTGCTGACCACTTTGTGGCTAAGGTAGAGAAAATATATCTCTCTTTCCAGATAGCGGAGGGTAGGGATAGGACTGATCTGGTGGGCGGCCCTAGACAAATGGAGGGTAAATCCTTTTACAGTTTTGAGACTCCTTCCAGACAGGAATTGATGAGAATTGCGTGCAGCATCCAATCAGGATCCCCTAGTGATGCTGCTCCACCTAGGAGGCCATCTTGGATACAATGATTGACCAGATAGGCAATATGGTTTCCCTCTCCTTCCATGAAAGTCATGTTCCTGATGACTAGAAAAGGGCCCAGGTCATTCCCTTGAAAAAGAAAGCTAATCTGCCCATATCTCAACTTGAGAATCTCCGACCCATCTCGCTCCTGCCATTCTGTATGAAGGTAGTGGAGAAAACAGCCAATATCAAACTTATGACATTTCTGGAAGATGGCTGTCATCTCCATCCTTCTCAATCCGGTTTCAGGGCCAGGCACTCAACAGAAACTGCCCTCCTTTATTCCAAGGAAATTCTCCGGCAAAAAGTGGATGAGGGTCAGAGAGAGGCTCTGATATTATTAGACCTGAGTGCAGCCTTTGACACTGTGTCGCACCCTACGCCACTGACGCGTCTCACCGAAATCGGAGTAGGAGGAGCGGCTCTGAAATGCCTCTGCTCGTTCTTAAAGAACAGAAGTTTCCAAGTGCATTGCCCCCACATAAATCTACACCTAGGTGGTTAAGGCAGGGGGTGCCGCAGGGCTCAAGCCTGAGCCCCACGTTGTTTAATCTTTATATGGAGCCCTTGGTGCGTATTGTGGAATCTTATGGGGTGGAGATTTTGTCATACGCCGATGACACACAATTGGTGATTACCCTTTCCCAAGACCAGACTGAGGCTGCTGCCAACTTCTCCTCTTGTCTCTCGGCATTAGCTATATAGATAAATGACAACTGCCTGCGTCTTAATGGGAATAAAACAGTGCTACTAGTGATTGGAAGAGCTTCCTCAATCTGGTCGCCAGCATGGTGGCCCCCCGAGCTCGGATCTATACCTATTCCCTCACCCTTTGTGAAGAACATGGGCGTCCTACTAGACTCCAATCTCTCTTTTGAGCAGCACATTGGCAGATTGGCAGGTAAATGTTATGGCATCCTGAAGACCATACGGAAAGTTTTGGATCTTCTTCCTATCAATACAAGGAAAACGCTGGTGCACGCCCTAGTCACTCCTCATTTAGACTATGGGAATTCCTTGCTCGTTGCTCTGAATGTGAAAATGGTCCAACAGCTTCAGCATGTCCAAAATGCAGCTGCACGACATGTCCTGAACATACCCAGAAGGACAGCAGGAAGGCGAGCTTTGACAACTCTTCATTGGCTCCCTATACGCAAGCGCATTCTATTTAAGGTGCTGTGCATGGCTCATCGCATTGCACAAGGTAAAGGTCCTGCTTATCTTCAAAAGCTCCTGGTAATTCATCGCCCCAAGCGTAACCTGAGATCGCTTGGTAGTATGCAGTTTGTGGTACCTCGCATCTATAAAGCACGCATGGGAGGGCGCTCCTTCAGATACCTAGCCTGTAAACGTTGGAATGAACTCCCAGTGGAACTCCGCATGGAGCCGTCCGAAGCAAGGTTCCGCTTAATCCTTAAAACGCACCTCTTTCCGAAGGATCAACCTTGGAGTGCCGTTTTTATTTCCCCCCTCATTAGCTCCTCTCCTCTTCATTTGCTTGCTCCTGTGGACTGCATTCATAGCGCGGGACACACTGTTATAGTGTAACCATGCACTTTAAAAATGTTTTTTTATTATTATTATTATCTGTGACTGGTATGTTCGGCACTGGGGCCGAACAAACTCAGCATTCAAAGACAGTGGGCTAGCCACACCTCGCCTGTACTCGAGCAGTAACACCCACCCGCCCGCCCCCAACTAGGCACTCCAGGCATTCTGCCTTCTCCGCGTGCGAGAAGCAAAAACATGAAATGGTAGTTTTACCATTTCATGGTTCTGCTTCTCGCACTGCGAGAAAACAGTGGGGGGACGTCCCCACACCCCAATGGAGGAGCTGCCACTGTTTTCAGGCAGTGCCATTGTGGGATAATTTTCTCTCCTGTCTAGTTAAGTCTTTAAAGCCTACGCTATCCTTTCACTTTCTACATGCTGCACCCCTCCTTGATTTCATGGCTAGAAACCATGCAACGATAGTTAATGCAAGGTATATCTTGATTTATTCATGTCCACCAGTGTTGTAGTAGCCATAATCTAAGGGGCTTGTTTATGAGAGCCCTGCATCCCTTTTGCTTCACTTAAAGTGCTACATGCAGGACCAAGGGCTCTCATAACGATTTATGAAACCATGGCCAAGTCACCCTGCGTGACTAAGAGTGGCCTTACAAATTACGATTAAGGTGAAGCCTTGCAAATCGCTGCTTTGCCTTACTCTGCACAAGGGAGGTGTTCCATGGGCATTGCGTGGGGTTTTCCAACGCAACACCCATGGAATTTGACGCTGCACCAGATTTACAATGTAATGTAAACTTGGGGAAGTGTCAAATCTCAACGCCTCTCAAGGTGATATGTAACGAGGAGAAAAATGTTCATTTCTCTTTGTTTTTCCTCTTCCCATGTGTGCTGTATTTTGCAGTACACATAAAAAGAGGAAAATGCCAGGTAGGTTTGTTTTTCTGCAGGGCAGGTGCCTCTTCATGAACAAAAATAATCCTGCCTGCAACAGAGGCACCCAAGCACTATGATGCCAAGGTGCCTACGTTGGCGCTAGACTGCCAAAACTGCACCAGCGCAGGCAGAAAGAACAGGAATGCACCTTATTGATTAAATATGGTGCATTTCTGTACTTTCATTTAGGTGTAGAGCAGTACAACAAGGTGCGTTGCTGATCTTCCCTATGCCAAAAATGCCATATATTAGGTCCTAAATACTCAACATCTTAAAAAATCTTTTCTGCTCCCCAGGGGCTATAGCATAAACAGTTGCACAGGCTCCGTGTAGGGCTGAGCAATGGTTTTATGAGTCTGAGGAGCTTAAAGTTCATTCATATAACTTAATGCATAAAATTCAGACAGCACTAGTCGGGACCAGTGACCATCAATTTCCCTGTTTGCATTGTGTGCTGTCTGAAATTAAAGTATTAACATAGCCAAATTCTGAGTTCTACCAATAAACTTTAAATACTGAGGGCCTCATTTACAAGACCATTGCTCCAACAGTGCGTCACTTTTTTAGATGCACTGGTGGCGCAGTGTCCCTGCACATATTTACAAGGCCACGTACTGTTGTGTAGTTCCTACAAACCTATATAGGATCTGAGCATTTAGACAACATATAGTGTAGGATTGGAGTCAGACTGATTCTGGGCACCCCTGTCTGATATGTCAGCCTGTATACCAGTTACCTCACAGTGCAACTAGAAACTCCTCTTACCAAATGAGAGAATAGTTCTTGGCAACTGTCGAGCATGACAACCCTGCTCCCTCAGAATCGTGGAAACAGTGCAACTTTTCACTCAGTCACTCGTGCTCACGTTGTCTCAGAGAGACACACGGAATAAATGGTGGGGGCGTTTTTCAATAACTGTTTATTGAACCAGCGTCATTCTAGTAAAAAATAGGTATGCTGAAACAACCATTAGGCAGTAACAGATATAAATAATTCTACCCACTAACAGAGTAAAAGGGTGGTAGATTTCTACCTTCATGCCAAAACAATGAATAAAGGAAAGTATATAAAATACTTGACAATAAAATGCCTAATCCTAAAATGCGTCCCTAGCTAATTGCACTTGGATGTACCTAGCATGTATGTGGGTGTAAATCCAAGAATCCCTCTAGGATAAAGTCAACCCCATTACCTGAAGTGAGAGACTGTGGGATCCTTTCTTGGTCTCGAGATGGACACCCTGCAAGGGATGTCAGACCACTGCCAGCTGGAGTGCCTGCATGCAGAAGCCTCAGCGTCTTGCGTTAGTGTGTCGGCATAGAAGTCCTATTCTCCTCTGACTATCTCAGCAAGTGATGATATATATAAACCCCACGTCATCTCTGGACATTATCGTAACTAGGTAAAGGTTAGTATTAAGAACCGGTATGTAGTGTAATGATAGGAAGAATATAGGTGAAGGGTTAGATGACTACCTGAGTCTTGATTACGGTACCTAAATGGAACATAACAGTACAGTCACCCTGTGTGACTTTTCATCGCCTTGAAAATATGGGCCTTTTCACGCAATACTCTGTGTGCAAGGCATTCCATGGGTGTTGCTTTGGTGTGTTCCTTTGCAACATCCATACAATCCCAGATTTACAAAGTGTTGTAAACCTGGAAACGTGTCAGAATCCTATGCCTCCCCAGGGGTGTCACAGGAGTAGCACAATGAGGAGAGATACTTTTATTTGTCATCGTTTTTTTGCTCTTTCTATGTGTGCTGCATTCTGCAGCACACATAAAAATACCAAAATGCTATTAGGAGTTGTTTTGGTGTGCAGTAAGGTGTCCCTTCCTGCACAAAAACTATCATCCCTGCAATGCAGGCAACATTGCATCATGGGGAAAGGTGTCTGCATTAGAGGCACGGCTGCTGTATGTGCATCAATGCAGTGGAGGACAGAACTGTGCTGTATCTTGTAGATATGGTGCATTCCAGACGTTTTATTTTGACACACACCAGCACAGCAGGAAGGCTTACTGCATTGCTGTGCATCAAAATATAGTAAATGAGGTCCTGCAAACACAAAAAAAACACTCAGCTCTTTCCTGAGTCAGCCAGCTCACCTGCAAGAACCAGCCACTGCTATTTTCCAGTCCAGTCCTTAGAATCAATCAACTGTTTTGGATGGCGAGGAGGACAGGCGCCTAGGTCCGGAGCCTCCACCACTCCGAGTGAATCAACGGCGATTGCAGCGGCGAAACAGCCCAAAGCGAGGAAATAAAGAAAGGAGAAGGTGTCTGAAGCTGCGAGGCACACAAAGAAGCAGCCGATTATATCAGGGAAGCAACGAGAATTAAGGAAACTGAAGAATTTGAACCAGAGAGGTAAGGAGAGGAGGAGCACAAGAGGGCGGCGTGCAGAATGGAGGTAGCAGCCCACTAGAAACACAGCGAGTACGGAGTAGTGGGGCACGAGCCGGAGACCAGAGCCAAAGCAGTACGTCCGGAGCAGCAGAGGAGAGCGGGTAAAACGAAGCCGTTCCAACGGCGCAGTGGGGAGTAAAGCCAGACAAGCGAAACCGAAAGCGCGGCCATATTTAGCCAAGCGAATGACGGCTGCGAAGGGGGCAACTCCAGCAAGGACGAGGCGGAGGGGCAGCGACACAAGTCAGGCGCTAACACAAACCCCACAAGCCCACAGCAGAGCACCCACAAAAGGGCAGCCATGGCTGACACGCCTGGAGTGACTAGTAGCTGCGGGCGAACAGGCACAAAACGAAACCAACAAGCGACGAGGCGAGCAGGTACTTGGCATGCGCCGAGCAGCGTCGAAGCGTAGATGCCAAGGAACCCCCATATCACCAGGTGAACCCGCAACAAAGACAGCGATCCCCTGTACTTTTGCGAGCTCAGACCCAGCCTCACTCGGCAAACAGCACTGGAACGCACCGGGAGGGCGGCCATCTTGGAGGAGGACCGCACAGACGGGGCAAGCAGACACGCGGCGAACGCCGAGTGAGGCACAGAGAGCGGGGCCCCAAGACCTAAGACCCCATACAGCAACCAAGCGAACCCGCAACCATACCCAGAGAGAAGCATCATTTGATCTTTGCCGACTCTCACACACCCCTGGAAAAACGAAACGAAACCGGAACACCGGAGGGGCGGCCATCTTGGTGTGGGGTACCGGGCGAACGCCGGGTGAGACACAGAGAAGATCTCAAGACCCAAAACCTCACACAGGGACCAACCAGGCATAACCGCAACCAGACCCAGGGAGGATCCAAGGAAGAGCTCCGTTTGGAAACTTGCGACTCTCACACATCGCTGCAAAATGAAACCGGGAAACCAAGGGAGCGGCCATCCTGGGGTGGGGTAACAACAAGCAGCAGCGCAGAGCGAAGATCCAAGACCCCAAAATCCGCACAGGTACCAGGAAAACCCGCAACCAAACCCAAGGAGGAGCACCATCTGATTCTGCCAATTCAGACATGTCCAGATAACTAAACGAAACGGAAACCAAAACAAACCAAGGGGGCAGCCACCTTGACAGGGAAAAGCAATCTGGAAGTAAACATAGATCCATCATGGTCCGAGCAACACTGCGAGCCACACAGTAAACCGCATAAAAGAGAGACAAGAACGGCAGCAGGGGAGCCACCCAGCCGAACACAATAATTGCACGCCGCACACCGCTGGCCGTAACGCACAAAAGAAGAGGCAAAGGCGCAACAGTGAGCAGTGAACAAGAACAGAGCAGACAAGGGAGAATCCAGGCACACAATACCAAGAAGCAGCGAGGGGGGAAAGATCATGAGTAGAGCAGCAACCCCAAGCAAAACACAAGCTGCAGGTTACAAAAAGACCACGACAAACCGAACGAACTTCAAGCAATCTAAGCAAAGTAAGACAGACCCTCTGAGCTGGCGGGAGCGAAGACAAGAACCAGGACGATCAAGTGGCCAAGCAGATTCCGCGAAGAACCTGCACCCACGCAGAGAAAGACCACAACAAAAGGAGCGAAAGAGGACCCTACCAATCAACAAAAAGAAGGTAGACTCCACACGTAACTATTCAGAAGGGGCTTTGATACAATGGCGAGACGCGATGAAAAGAACGCCAACGACATAAAAAAAGTCAGGAAAGACTACCCGGAATCGCCAAACAAACCAAAAAACGGCCAACACAACAAAATAACACTGGATACACTCCTAAAGAAAATCAATGAGGGGAACGAACTAGCCAAGGCCACGAAAAAAACAATAAAGAATATGTAGATGGAGCTGACAGCCATAAGGGCACACCAAAGCAAAACAAATGGCAGAATCGACGTTGCAGAGAAAAGGATCATCGACTTGGAGGACATAACTAGCATAACACACAAGGACCTGGGCCTAGTAATAAGAACAACAAACAACCTACAAATAATGCTGGCGGAACAGGACGACAGGAGCAGGAAGGGAAACATAAGACTCCTGGGGGTACCAGTGGGAGAAGAAGATCCACAAGGCTCATGTGCAGCCCTACTTGAGGACCTCCTGCCCAAACTGACAGGTCTGACGTTCGACATGCCTTTCGAAGTAGATAAAGCGTACAGGGTCCCAGCAACAAAACTGCCACACTGCAGAGGCCCAAGACCAATAATCTGCAAGCCGCTGCGCGCCAACCACACTGAAGCAATCTTCACCAGTGCCAGAAAAGGACAAACTCTGAAAGTGAATGGGAATAAGATCATCATCACACAGGATTTCTCCAAGCTCACAGTTGAAACCAGGAAAGGCTTCTTAGCCATGAGAGACAAATTGCGGAAAGACAACATCACCTTCAGCTTCGCTTTTGCCGGCGAGGATGAAGATAACGGACAGACGTGGCACCCGAATCTTCGATGAGCCCAACGAACTAAGGAGATATCTGAGAGGCCCAGAACCAGAGGCAATGGAAGCACAGAATCCAGGAGCCAAAAGGAGAGCCTCAACGGACACGGCTGAAGGAGGAGCGGAGAAATGCTGACCCAACCAAAGGAGCACCCAAGCACCAATCCATCACTGGACAAACCCCATGTCCGGAGTCTATAACCATACTGACCTCAGGCCTATGCACATAAGGTCCTCCCCACTTGGAAAGAGGATATAAAGAACTTACTTGGAACAATGATCTACCTCAACGATCGACTTCAAACAGACCGACGAAGGCAAGTAATGCGCAGAGACTATGACCATACCTACCTCAGAGACCATAACCATACCTACCTCAGGCCTATGCACACAAGGCCCTCCTCACTTGGGAAGAGGAGCTAAAGAACTTACTTTGGAAATGACCTATCAACGTTCTACCTCAGACAGACCGGCGACGAAGAACAAGATGCTGGATGTTTGCACCTGATCCTTTTTATATATACGACTGATGTGGTAAAAATAACTAAACCAACATAATATGCAACAAGACACAACGGCAACAGAGGGCTAATAGACACTAACTCGGTGGGGTGGGCGGAGGGAGGGCCCTTGCTGTTGCACGTTCACAATTCGGAATGCGGGGGAAGGAGGGAGGGAGGGGAGGGGGTGAGGGGAGGGAGCGGTCACAATTTCCAGTACAGAAGTATGCATTTCTTTTTCTCTATGTCTTTACTGTATCTATGTCCTTATCCACACCCATCTACCAACGAGGGGGAAACATATTGACCAGCACACACAGGTCAGCACCTCTTAGCCAGCACAGCATAGCGAGAACCAGCAACATTCCGATTCAGCAATTGAAGGGGACAGAAGCACACTTAGCCAAACTCGCAAAGGGAAGCGAAAACAACAAACCACCATGACTACACAAGTACAGACCAACATAAGCACAAACCTTAAGGTAGTATCCCTCAACGTGAAGGGCCTCAATCACACCATCAAGCGTAGGAAAACCCTAGACTACCTAGCGAAACTTAAAGGAGATGTGTACGTCAGGAAACTAGACTATCGGAAGAGGATGCAAGTCGCCTCAAAGCTAGATGGATAAGCGAAGTCTTCTGCTCACCAGCCAAACACAAGAAACGATGGGTTATCACCATAGTAAGCAAGAAAGCCAACATGGCTCTGGACAGCAGCCACACAGACGATGATGGCAGACTACTACTGACAATCCTAAAGAGAGGGGAAGAAACCATACATGTAGCCAACATACATGGGCCCAATGCAGATGACAAAGATTTTTGGCACAGCGTAGGAACCAAACTAGAGGAACTACCGCATGGGGACCTCCTCCTACTAGCGGGGGACATGAACCAGGTCCTAGACAAATCCACTGACAGGCATCCATACAGACCAAACCACGACTCCCAAAACCAACACATCCTCCAAGACATATGTACCAAGCTCCAACTCAGGGACCCGTGGAGGCTACAGCACCCGGAAGCGAGAGAATACACTTTCTACTCACACCCACACAACTCATATAGCAGAATTGACTACATCCTAATGTCAGCTACACACACACAACTAATCGATCAAACGGTCACTCCCCCAATTACCATTTCAGACCACGCACACATATCGCTCTCTATGAACGGAAGACACAACGACACACCTAGCCGCAGATGGAGGCTCAATAGTGACATCCTACAACACCCAGGCAACATAGCAGAAATCAAGGAGGCCATAAAGGAATATCTAGAACTCAATGATAACGCCGAGGTAAACAAGGGCACCATTTGGGATGCACTAAAGGCCACACTCCGAGGCAAACTTCTAAACATCAAAACCAGAATGAAAAAGAGCGGAAAAAAGAAAATAGCCGAACTAGAAGAACAAATCGGGAACCTAGAAAAAAGACACTGTGCAAACCTCACCGACAAGAACACACTGACAACACTAACAAAGAAAAAGTATGAGCTCAACAAGATTCTGAGCGAAAGAGCGGGCACATGGATCAACAAATCCAAAGCCATAAACCTCTGCTCTGCCAACAAAGCAGGGAAAGAGCTAGAGTCATACCTGAAAGCGAAACAGAGGCAACATTCGATTGCAGCGATAACCGACAAGAAAAATAAATCGCAAACAACCAACAAAGGTATCCTAGAAGTCTTCAAACAATTCTACCAGGAACTATACAGCGCTGACAGGAACCTAGCAGCCGACGGGGTAGCGGAACTACTGAGCAGAATTGCAATAGCAACACTGACAGAGACCCAGAAAGAAGCACTAGAAGGAGACATCACAGACACAGAGACAGACACAGCAATAGCAAATCTCAAAGCAAATAAGGCACCAGGGCCCGATGGGTACACAGCGGCTTTCTACAAGAAATTCCTCGAACAACTGAAACCCACCCTGGCGGAAGTGTTCACCCACTGCATCCACAAAGGTTGCATGACGGACTCCATGGCGGAAGCCAACATCATCGTGATCCCAAAAGAAAGGAAGGACCCCCAGCACCCGCAGAACTACCGACCAATATCACTCATCAATGTAGACTGTAAAATCTACGCAAAAATCCTAGCGAACAAAGTAAACACGGTCCTGCCCCACCTCATCCATAACTCACAAGTAGGTTACCTCAAAAACAGACTGTCCCAATACAACACAAGACTACTCTGCCACTTCATTAACCAAACAACGCACAGTGCAGACCAGGCAGTAATGATAGTGCTGGACGCGGAGAAGGGCTTTGACAGGGTCTCCTGGCCATTCCTTAACCTATGCATGGAAAAATTTGGCCTAGGCACCAAATACCGGGCATTTTTTAACAGACCGAGAGCCAGGGTGGTTGTGAATGGCGGCACATCAGAACCATTAACTCTGGAAAGAGGTACAAGGCAGGGCTGCCCTCTATCTCCAGGCCTCTTCCTACTAGCGCTAGAACCGCTGCTAACAATGATAAGGGTGAACCCAGATATAGCGGGAGTCCAAATCAAGAGCAAGACAGTGAAACTGGCAGCGTATGCAGACGATGTGCTAATCACGACGAAGGACCCAACCACATCCATTGTGGCACTGATGAATTCCATAGAGGAGTACGCAAAAGCCTCAGGCTACAAACTAAACAGGGACAAGTCAGAGTGTAAACCCATGAACATGCACACAACAAGAGCGGTACTAGGTAACTCAGGCCTAGCCTGGCAAACAAAACCCCTTAAATACCTGGGCCTACTCTTCGGTAGAGACCTCAAAACAACCCTGGAGCATAACGAAGAAGCTACCCTAAAGAAAATAAAGGAAAGACTAGACCTATGGTCCCCCAAATACATCAGCTGGTGGGGTAGAGTGGAGACAATTAAGATGATGGTGACACCAGCTATCAATTACACGCTCAGCATGCTGCCCCTAACAATGACAGAAGACTTCCACAAAAAGCTTGACAAACTGATAAACAGGTTCATAGGCTCAACTAAGAACTCGGGGGACTGAATAATATGAACTTTAAAAACTTCCAGACTGCCTGCCTAGCTAAACAAGGAATGTTCTGGATCACCAACACGCAGGACTATATACCGGAGTGGCTAATACTTGAAAGGAACATCCTGGGGGGGCTAAACCCAATAGCAATGCTCACAGCGAACAAACACCCCGCCAGACACGACCCCATCATCAAAAACACCAAAACAGCCCTGCTAAGAGTAGACAAGCAAATGGGACAACGGATCAGAGGAACCAATTGGGAATCAATCTGGTTTAATACAAGAGTACAATACAAAGGGAAAATGATGTGCAACGAGGCCTGGACCAAAAGGGGGATTACCATCCCAGCAAAACTGGAAAACAACCACTCCCCACTCACGTTCCAGAACCTCAAACAGATGCACAACCTACCAGACATAGAACTATACACGTTTCTCAAAATAAGAACAGCCATTACCAAGGCAAACCTAAACAAGGGAACGCCCACCATCATACAGTACATGAGCAACCTCAACAAGGTTGGACACCAGACAGCGCAGATCTACAAATTCCTGAGCCCCAAAACATCTACACTGAATGCAAAAACAACAAACTTCTGGGAGACACTGTACACAAGACATCTCAGTGAGGAAGAAAAGGGTAGGCTATGGAGGTCAGCCACAACAAATAAAGTCACGCCTCAACTCGCACAGACTAAATACTGGCTCTTACACAGAGCCTTCTGGACTCCTGCCAAACTTTAAAAAGCAGGCGTAAAAGACAGTGACACATGCTGGAACTGCCAAAGGGAGACGGGAAGCCTAGAGCACCTCATCTTCGAATGCCCCAAGGTCAGGATGTTCTGGATAAGAGTGAGCAACCTTATCAACACTGTCGTAGGGAGAAGCATACCACCAGGCTTCGTAGGGCTAGCCACCGCATTCATGGCACCAGACTTAGAAAGCAAGGAAGAGAGAGACCTAGTAGATATCCTACTCACCGCAGCAGTAAAAACCATATTAGCGAATTGGAAAGACACAGCCAAAACAACATTCAAGAGCTGGATAAACTGGGTCACCTTCCTCAGAGGAGCAGACAACATCACTGGGAAACTCTCGCCTCGCCACAACGCTAAGAATGAGATGTGGGCGGTTATAGATGCACACCTGGGGTCACACAAGCCCCCGTAAACCCTTACACACGGCTAAGAACTACTACTCTCCCCCCCTCTCCACCTTTCTCTCTTTCTTTCACCTCCCCCAGGAGCAAATTAGCCTATAACTATGTATACTCGGGGTAACCATGTAACCAGAAAGATGCCAAGAACTCCCCGCTGTAAATATCCCCCCTGCATTACTACTGTACTGTATTAGAAAATCTTCTAAATAAAAATGTTTTGAAATAAAAAAATAAAAAAATAAAAGAATCAATCAACTACCACCACCCTAAAACTACTCCTATCATTTTTTCTGTGCAATCCACCTAAAGGTACGTGATGTGTGTTTGCTCTCAACATGCAAGGTAGTGCTCAAAGTTGTCCTCTAGTGTGTTACCCCGCACAATAACCATTCCACCCCTCACCAATACTAGCTGTACCTGGCAATGTAAATATGTAAGGCATGGTGCCTTTGTAAACTTGATGTATTACATAATATCATATACATATTTACAATACATTCTAATTTTTGTTTCATTATTCTTCCATCATTATTCAGAGTCTTTATTATTGGACCATCCCCAAGAAAATGTCTATATGTTCTGAATATTCTTCCTTTGTAGGGTGCTACCATTACAATCTTTACTGATAATCACCTTCCATTTTTAAGTAACTATTAAAATAATGTAGCTTACTAGCTCACATTTTGAGTTTTTACTAAATTATTACAGCCCCCCTTCAGTTAAGAAGCAACACACAGAATGATTGTTTTATGTATACAAACTGCAAGAGTTTTATGTATCATGATTGGGAGAACGTTTGATAGTGAAATAGTTCCTCGTGCACGGCAATCAAAGCAAGCAGAATGATACACAAACAATAGGTATGCAGTGGGTGAGGGAAAAAGTAATTCTCTGGGTGAAGCCAAAGTCCGCTCATAGTAATTTTAAATAAATTGATATATGTAGGATTTGCAGACAGCTGCACTTTAAAGGCGGGACCTAAAAATGACATGTTGTGAATGTATCTAGGACCCTAATTAAGATATTCCCGAATTATGCCCTTATGTGGTAATAAGAAATCATCTACACTAATATAATAAAGAGAGAGCCCAAACCTTTGAGGCGGGTAACCTCAGGAACCACAGCACCAATCACAACACCCAATACAGTGTTGGAAAGGGCAGTTGCAGCAGAAGGACATAGGCTATGCAGACGCCCACCATATACATTTAAAAGGTAAAAGAACGTGCCAGCAAAGTAGTCCCTTGTGGGCGTGTCTGCGTTGTGCTGTGGGCGTATGCTGGGGGCGTGACAAACCCTGGGGGCGTGTGGTACGTTCCGCTCTTCATGCCATGTCTCATATCGTGTGCTGTGGACGTGTGCTGGGGGCGTGGGCATGTGCAGGGGGAAGGATTATGGAAAAAAAGCAAGCATTGTGCCCAATATTTCATTGTTTTTTCTTCCCTGGTTCTGTACAGTCCAGC
Source organism: Lissotriton vulgaris (assembly GCF_964263255.1). Taxonomy (NCBI): domain Eukaryota; kingdom Metazoa; phylum Chordata; class Amphibia; order Caudata; family Salamandridae; genus Lissotriton; species Lissotriton vulgaris. The sequence continues at coordinate 490,989,087 of NC_141693.1, forward strand.
TTCGGGTGTGCTTGCCCCGCGCTCCCCTTTACACCCTAATAACTAATTCCACCCTGCTCCCTTAAAATACCCCAACACCCTTAAACACTAACCCATCTTAACCCTATAAATATACCCTGTACCCCAAAACCCAAACCTAACCCTAAACCCTAAAAATTTCCCTGTACCCCAAAACCCAAACCTAGCCCTGAACCCTATAAATACCCCTGTACCTCAAAACCAAAACCTACCCCGAACCCTAAAAATACCCCTGTACCCCAAAACCCAAACCTAGCCCTGAACCCTAAAAATACCCCTGTACCCCAAAACCCAAACCTACCCCTGAACCCTAAAATACCCCTGTACCCCAAAACCCAAACCTAGACCTGAATTCTTAAGATACCCCTGTACCCCAAAACCCAAACCTACCCCTGAACCCTAAAAATACCCCTGTACCCCAAAACCCAATTCTAGTCCTGAACCCTAAAAATAGCCCTGTACCCCAAAAACAAAACCTATCTCTGAACCCTAAAATACCCCGTGCCTCAAAACCCAAACCTAGCCCTGAACCCTAAAAATACCCCTGAACCTCAAAACCCAAACCTAGCCCTGAACCCTTAAAATACCCCTGTTCCCCAAAACCCAAACCTACCCCCGAACCCTAAAAACACCCCTATACCCCAAAACCCAAACATAGCCCTGAACCCTACAAATACCCCTGTAACCCAAAACCCATACCTATCCCTAAACCCTAGAATTACCCATGTACCCCATAACCCAAAACTATATCTGAACCCTTAAAATACCCAAACACCCCAAAACATATACCTCAGTACCCCAAATCATATACCCCTATACCCATACTTACCTTATCCAAACATTAAAAAAAACATGCTTTTACCATTCATGCATTTACAACGAATTTCGTTGTAAATATATGCGTGGTAAAAGCATATAAAATGTAATGCTATGCGTTATAATGGCATTGCGGAGTCATGGTACTTTTGTAATGAAAGTATGTGGAGTGATGGTATGCGGAAAGAAAGTTGCGGAATAATGGGTGTTTACCCTCCCCTGGTAAGTACATTGGTGGCACGGCGGCCCACATCTCCAGCAACATACTCATATTTTTTCACCACCCATTTGAAAAATGCACAGGTCTCTCTCATTGATGGCCAGCACCGACATACACTTTTAGACACACCTCCCACCACAAGTTCTAGAATTGCGAACCTTAGAGCTGGGGAGCTACGTTTGAATCTTGGCATCAGCTCAACATCCTGTGATTCCAGGCAAATCGCTTTGTCTCCCCGTGTCTCCCACAAATGAATGTGTTCTTCTGTAATGTAAATTGTGCTCATGCTATGTTGTCGAGTTTGCGCTATATAATATTGCAAAGAAAAATAAAGTAGGGAAACTCGAGTTCACACACTACTGAACGCGCACTCTTAAGTGCATCAGCAGTGCACTGTGAATCGGAGCGTTTCACAGGCCTGTCACAGATAAGAAATGCTATCAAAACGAAATCCTACAAAACAATATACTACTGGCCGGCAGCAATTCATACCCGGACAACGTCGGGACGGGCTGCTAATATCCTTATAAAGGCATAAGAATCATATCCATATTAAGTCATAGCCAATGCAGTCCAAATACGACAAGGTTACTCCCATAGACTCCTAGAAAGCACAACGTGTTCTTAAACAAACCAAGCCTCCAGCAGCCCGGGAATTCCCCCTGCTTCTGTTTTATTATTATTATTATTATTATTGCATTTTATCGAGCGCACAGCTACCCGGAGGTTTCCCGGCGCTTGCCTTGGGAACCCGTCCTGGCTTTTCCCTGTGAGATAGCCCCTACAGGGCATCCCCAAGGTGAAAGCCAGGCATCCCGCCGCAGGGGGCCGTTGTGGAGATTAAGCAAGCCTAATGCCCAGAGTTGCAGAGTGAGAACCCATGATTAGAGCAGGCACCGAAGCGAGAATTATCAAGTCCGTGGACATTTGAGCTCAAGACCCTGCCGCGTCGGGAATTGAACCCTGGTCCCGGGTCTGACCTCAGCTTCCGGGTCTGCCTGCTCTACACCGTGAGCCACACTTCTCCACACTTCTTTTGACTTGTCCTGAAAGAACTGCCAGTTCTTAGTGACGTCTTATGTCCAACCTTTACGTCAAACTCAGCACTTTCCAGGTATAAATATACCAACATCTACCTCAAGCAACACACAGTGGTTTGGAGCAGATCGGCTATCTACTTGCCCGATGCCCTGCTGATGCGAGTACCGAAGGAAGCCGACCCTCCCTGCTGACGCACTGAGGGAGACGCTGTCTTTTCTCCTGCCGAGAAAATCCAGCTCCAGTGTTTCCCTGACACCCTCGCGGGTTGCTATGAGATCGAGTCCTGAGAGAGAGATACAAGACCTCCTTCATTCTATACCCAAGGTATGGAGCTGATTAGACCCATAGAGAATTCTTGATTCAGATTCTAGGCAAAAACTGTAACTCATCTACTCCTTCCCACGTACTGGGCTTAGGTTAGGTACACAGGGATAGGAGTATCTTAGAAAGACCAGTTGAGTACGTTTAGTCATTATTTTCTCATTGTATGTATTTTATCCATTTTAAGTATCTTATGGCTTAGAAACCATATAAATGCTTTTACAGTATTATTTCATAATACTCCTTTTACTGTTCGCACTTTACTTTATGACAAGTATTACTATTGTGGCAATTCATTTCTCTTGCATGAGAAAGAAAACTGCTCAATAAATAACCCTTTTATTGAAAACGCTTGTCTCTCTATTTCTCTGCATCTCTGGTGAAATGAAGCATGGACGATTGACTGAGTAAAATAGCTATCTATTGTTTCCGCGACTCTGGAGATATACTCCTTATTCTGGAGGGAGCAAAGTTTTCATGTTTATGCGGTTGCCAGAAGCCAATCCCTTCTCGTCTATTCAGGAAAGCTAAACACCTTCTTGTTTACTCAAGAAAGTTTCTAGTGACCTCTGAGCTGGCTGGCACACACAATTAAGTCTAACATATTCAATAGAGACCTAGTCGACCTCAGTCCTATGTCTAAACTATTGTTTATGTTATTCCAATGCGCAGAGCCTATTGGGAATATAGGAACTACACTACAGACACACATCACTTCAATTGACATCCTATTATTTTATTTGCACAATAGATGAAGAGACCAATAACATTGTTGAGGGAGTATGGCGAGATTTAACCGAGGGCTGTCATTTGAGCACACATCTGTTTACAATTAGCACACATCTGTTTGCAATCTGGTACTTTTAGCCAAACATTTATGAAGGGCAAAGAGTAAATCTAAGCTCCAGAATGCATAGATAAAAGGCTTCCACCATCTGAACACCACGCTGCAATTAATATATCTTAAAAACATGAGTTTGTTCTATAAATGCAGTCTCCTGCGAAGAAAATATTGTATGCGTATTCAGGATCTATATATTTCAGAGCTAAACCTGCATCTTTCCTCACACAGTGCTTCTTTGTACATCACCGAACACAGATGAACACCTGTATATTATTAATGTGATGTTATTTTGAGTTCTTTTTGTTATGTGCTAATATGTGTTATATCAGTGTCGATCTGACACTAACGGAAAAAGAAATGATAGAAACGTGAAATAAATATGCATGTAAAGTAACCCAATATAACATTTGTGACCATTGTGTGTGCGTTAGAAATGGCTCGCATTCGTCTTTCATCACTCTCAAGGCCCTCACGCTGCAGGCCACAATAGGAAGGTTTTAGACTACCTATCAGACTCCATTTGGGGGCATGTGGAAAGCAGGGGCAACGGAATTTCAGTCATGAGTACTGGAATTGTTTGCTTCTGATGTTCCAGGGTCCCTCATACTATGACTCTGCAAACTGGGCCTAATACAACCCCTTCAACACTTGACTCTCACTGGTAGTGGTGGCAAGTGCCGACATGCTTCTCAAGGAGGTAGTGGGGATGAGAGTGGTTCAAGTTCAACAGTCACCCAGCATGCTTAGGTTTTATTCAAAAAAGGGCTTTAATATTTTCAAAAAATGACATAGTGCACACTTCAATATGCAGATATGAGACCTACTTGTGTGGTGCCACTGTAACTATGAATCAGGGTACCCACCTTCCCACTCACATCTCTGTCTTAAAATTGGAGTTAGATCTAGTATGGCAGGTGTCAGGCAAAGTTGCTGTGCTATCTTCTCTTTTAGATTGCCGCTTTTTATGATACTCAATGGGCACAGGCCTCTCAATCATATCCAATGAGGCGACGCAAAGCCACCCTGCATCGATTTGTATGTCCTCATAGATATGGAGTAAAGCAAGGCAGTACAAGTTGTTGCGCTGCCGCACTTTACAACAAGGAGGTATCCCATGAGCGTTGCTGTGGTTTTTCAGACAAAACCCCCATTTACAAGGTTCTGTAATGCTGATAATGTGTCAAAACTGTGGGTCTCCCCAGAGGAGGCGTAATGAGGAGAAATAACTATTTTATCCTCGCTGTTTCCTCTTTCAATGTGTGTTGCATTCTGCATCCAACATAAAAAGAGGAAAAAGTCTCTATTGATTGTTTTTGTGCAGCAAAGTGTCCCTTCCTGCACAAAAACAATTGTGCCAATAACGCTGACAGTCTTGCACCATGGTTGTAAATGTGCCTGTGTTGGTGCTAGTCACCAATTTGAGCGCCGACACACACAGAAAAGGATATCAATGTAACGTATTTCATTAATACGAAGAATTTCTGCCCTTTCTTTTTGAAGCAGGGCAGCACAGCAGGGTGACTTGCTGTGTTGTCCTGCATCAAAAAATCATAAATGTGGTCCTCAGTGTGAATGTTCATATCTCAGCAATGTGAGATGTTTGGAACTTCCAGTCTTGTCTGGGACCAACAGCATGTGTCTGGTTCCCCTCTTGCTTGTTGTGAGTGCTTCAGTACTCGGGTGCAGTATCGGAAGTAGCAGCAGGGATCATCACCCAGAGTCTGTCTAGAGGGGAAGCTCTGATGTCATTGATGTTCCTTGGGTTGGTTGGAGGTCCCCTTTGGGGATTCAGGTGAGTCTGACGATGCATTTGGGGTCAGAGGTCACATGGCCACCATAAGTACTTCTTGGATGGTGGCACAACTCCGACTCTGTTTGCATTGATGGGACAGCGGCATGGCCTGCACAGGTCCAGTCAGTTGCCACTGTGGTGCAGTCCACTTCGCCTACAATTCCAAGACTTGCAGCAGCATGGTGGCTTGATGTGCTCCATCAAAGTGTTTTAATTCTCAGCAGCAAGGTATTCCCAGGTGCTCTTCTTGGCAGTGTCATGGTGCATGCCTCATCAGGAATACAGTGGTATGGTCTGTTCGGACCCTTTCCAGGGCACTGCCATGGTGCAGACTACTCAACCCAAATTCATGGTTAGAACAGTGTCGTCCACTCAGATACTCTGCAGGGCAGTGCCTTGGTGCAGGCCGCTTCAGTAAGAGAGTTTACACTCTAATCCTGAGAAGAATGCAGATCACTTTCTCTTTAGTGTTTCTGAATGTAACAACTCTCTGTTGATCCTGGTTAGTTGCACCCCCAGTACACTTCAATCAATCAGAGTACTTGCAAAGCGCGCTACTTACCCGTGAGGGTCCCAAGGCGCTGAGGGGAGGGGGGTGCTGCTACTGCTCGAAGAGCCAGGTCTTGAGGAGTCTTCTGAAGGCGAGTAGGTCTTGGGTATGCCATATGTGGGTAGGGAGTGTGTTCCAGCTCTTGGCGGCGAGGTAGGAGAAGGATCTGCCACCGGAGGTCGTTCGTTGGATGCGGGGGACAGCGGCGAGGGCGAGGCTGGCGGAGCGGAGCTGGCAGGTGGGGGTGTGGAAGCTGAGTCTGCTGTTCAGGTAGGCTAGTCCGGCATTGTGGAGTGCTTAGTGTGCATGGGTGAGGAGCTTGAAGGTGATCCTCTTGTCGACCGGAAACCAGTGTAGGTGGCTCCCCTTGTTGCACTCCTAACACTTCTTCTCAAGCAGGTCAGTCTTAGGCACTTCAGGAGAGGGAGACAGATCTTCCTTCCAGATCAGCCTCCAGATCATGTCCCTTCACCTCTGGGAAGCTGTGTGTCAGGAAAAACACAAGCTCTGATTGCACAGCAGTACTTTGAGAATTCCGGAGAACGCCCTTCCAAGGTGAGAATCTGTCACTTAACTTTTACTGTCCTGCATATAGTGCGGCTAGATCTAAATGGGTTCTTTAACTTTGCAGGAACCTGGGTATAAAAAACTATAGAGAGGTCTATAGGATACTAAAATATGATACTCACCCGGTTGCAATTACTAAATTTGTATTTGCAATGTGGTGCAAACGCAGATGTTTTGTGAAATGTTAGAGTAGAGAATTTAGACGCCGTCATTTTACTTATGTTAAGAGCAACAAGGGATCTCAAGTAAGTCAGCATAGGACCTCGGGGAGCATACTTTATAAAACAACAACGGTCCCATGCATTGCAGGAATATGCAAAGCAAATGAATATAGACGAAATCAATTCTATATTTGGAGCGACATGTCCAGCCGGACAGAGGTCTTTACATTTTTTACTCAATTGAAAATTTACACAGAAGAATAACCTTCAACAAATCAACAGTGTGGGGCACAAGCCTGTACCCAACCACAATCTGATCAGAACAGAAGGTAGGAGGACAGAAGACAGAACAGGGCTTTTTAAGGCAAAAGCAGCGATTTCAGTAAAAATGCAAGTGTACAGAAAAGTCAGGAAAGCACCATTACATATACATTACATATAGAAACAGTTTTTGTATAAGGTGCATAACAGGTCGACGGCGTTTCGGTCCCACTAATTAATCATGGGGACCATCATCAGGACATTTAATAAATGCCTTAAGGTTGTAAGCCTCTAATGCCTAAGGAAGGGAGGAAAAGAGAAGGCATATATACATTTAGTTGTGGACATATAATAAACATTATTTCATAAGTGACTTAGTGAGTGGTGATTTGTGGCGTCGAGTGGGTTTCCTGTGGGCGTCAAGTAAGTTATTAGTGACAACCCCATCCAGAGCTTAGATCCCTGGGGAGTAAGGAGGTTACCACATTAACCAGGAGGTTGAGACTGGATGGCACCTGGATACATTGCAGATTTTCCTTGTGGGCGGTAGTAAATTGTGACTCGTCGTTGTGGTCTAACCTGAATGGCATGATGTGAACTTAATTCGAAGTGAGATTAAAACTAAAAAGCGTACTGTAGATGTTTTAGGTGAAAGTTAAAAACCGGCGCAGTGATCTAGTGCGTGTTACCGTTTTGGGCTGATCTGTCTTAGAGCCCTTAGGCCACTACGTCAATTCTTTCTTAAAAGACTTTGTGCTTGAAACTAAGTGCTATATCCGAGATAGTATGCACATCATCAACTTGATTGAGAACCATCCTTTTAATCACGAAAATGAGACTCTTTGCACCCTAGACGTTGAGTCTCTCTATACAAACATACCTCAGAGAGGCTCTCTTCTTGTTATGGAAACCATACTTAACACTAGACCACGACCAAACATAGTACTCACTCTATTCATAATACAACTTCTCGAGATCTGTCTCACCCAGAATTTCTTTGTTTGACACCCAATATTACCAACAGGTCCATGGAGCTTTCATGGGTGCGATTTTAGCACCAACTCTAGCGATCCTGTATATGGATTGGCTTGAATGGAGTACCATCCTCACAGACAGCAACCCACTACACCAAGGGTTACTAACGTGGAAACGTTATATTGATGATATTTTCCTCATTTGGAGTGGCTCGTCTGATGCCTTTCCGGCTCTCCTACATTGGCTTAATAACAACTGCAATGGCCTTACATTTACCCTGACCCATAGCAAAACTCACATTCCATTCCTTGACTTAACTATCCAACATAAGGATGGAGTACTTTACACATCCCTGTTCCCTAAACCCACCGAAAGGAATACGCTGCTCAGCTATGAAAGCTGTCATCCCAGGGCCCTGAGAGACAGCTTACCTTACTCTCAGTTCCTAAGGCTTAGGAGAAACTGCTTCCAAAAAGAAGACTATTTTTTGGAGGCTAATATCCTCTCAGCAAAACTAAGGAACAGAGGCTATCCACGACGCTTAGTCAAGAACTCAATGAAAAGGGCATGGTACTGCCCTAGTGAGACTCTGTTGGAGCCCAAACCTAAACAAACAACTGACAAAATGGTTTGTGTCACCACTTTCTCGACCATCTCTAACCGTGTCAAACAAAGCATAAAAAAGAATTGGCACATACTGAACTCTGGGCAGCTACAGTGGGAATTCCCCCTATTTGCTTTCAAAAAAAGTAAAAACCTTAAGGACCAACTGGTCAGGGCAGCCCTCCCGTCCTCAGCCACAGTGAACACCACACTCAATGATCATTGGTCATTACCACCTCTAAAGGGCCATTCTAAATGTGGGTCATGTGAATTTTCTATTGACTGTAAGGAGTTTATGTTCAAAGATGTGAAAAACGAACTTAAGACTTTCACAAATTGCAATAGCTGTAATGTTATTTATAACATCTTTTGCCCCTGTGATTTAATTTACGTGGGCCACACCAAGCAAAAAATCAAGCTACGAATCTCCCAATACCGGACCCGGATTCGATGTGGTACACCCAATGCTCATTGGTCGAACATTTCTCCGACAAAGGCCACACAGAAAATGAAATACATTGGACCATAATCAGTCAAGTAATTGTACCACCAAGAGGTGGTGATCTAACATATGGCTGAGATACCCGCCACCCCCTCTCAACACAATCCCCAAGAATGGGATACCGGAAACGGTTCTGAACTTTTTGGAAGACGGGAGGGAGTGACCCTCCCGGCAGTATTTATTAAAATATGAAACAAAACAAAACATTAAAATAACAGTTTCATATTAATGTACAATTTCATTTCCACATTGCGATGTTTGGCTAACCTTAACATATTCTCTAATACAAAGGTTCTCCTAGCCGAACTAACATCCTACTAATCGAAAACAACCTTCCTCAGAATCGAGCTCGATCCCCAGGAACTCGAGGCAAGTTGAGGGACCCACAGTCTTACCTGGTGCCAGTGGCACACCAAAATGCTTCATTAAGACACAAAATTCATTCAAAGCCTGTCCACATTCCGGATCCCCGGCCGCCCCCAGAAACAAAAAGTCATCGAGATAATGCATGACATGTTGAAAACCCGTCCTCTTTGTGAAGACCCATTGCAGAAAACAACTGAACTTTTCAAAATAGGCACAAGATATAGAGCATCCCATCGGCATACATCTATCCATGTAATAGTGGCCCTGAAACATGAAACCAAGGAGACGCTGATCGTCTGGGTGTACCGGGAGCAACCGGAACGCTGACTCAATATCTGATTTTGCCATCAGCGCACCGGGCCCTAGGCAATTCAACATGGCGACGGCCTCATCGAAAGATGCGTACCGCACCGAACACACTTCCGGGTCTATCGCCTCATTCACGGAAAGACCACGTGGGGCTGATAAATTATGTATCAGTCGGAACTCACCCGGGTCCTTCTTAGGGGCCACCCCCAAAGGGGAACAAACAAAGTTAGCACATGGTGGCTCATCAAATGGACCGGCAACTCGACCTCGAGTAGCCTCCTTCCCAATCTTCTCCTGTACCACGGTTGTATGTTGCAAGAACGACAGTTGGTTTTTGCATTTTGCTACACCCTGAAAATCCCCCACTGGGATGCGGAAACCATATGAAAACCCGTTCCGCAACACCCCAGCGGAAACATGATCCGGGTAATCGCTGAGCCAAGGAATCATTGCCATGGTATCAATCGGAGTAGGTAAAGGCGCCCCTCGGACTATTTCAGACCTGTTTGGCGCCTCCCCTACCGCCGTTATCACCCGTTTTGGCTCTGCACATGGACTCAGGATGGGATGGCTGCCCACACCCTCCACATTCATGTCGAAACTTGCATGACCCCTGGGGCCTCGTACATTTACCCCTGTTAAAGTTCCAACAAATCCCCCTTTTACCTGCGTTGCCGTTCGGCTTCGAGTGGTAGTCATTACCTGTACTTGATCAAAAGGGTGTCCCAGCATACTGGCGGGAGGATTCACCCCCGCTACTCCCTACCAATGGTAACTTCAACATACCAGTACTCTCCATTTTTGACCATGAAACAGAGTCGTAACAATCCCAAGTCAAGTTTTTGTCATGTTCCTTCGCTTTTCTAAAAATATTATCGTAACAGAACCACTGATTGCCCCCATATGATCCATAATATTCCATGATCCGTGACTGATAAATAGGCAATTCGGTCAGCAACTCGGGCCTACGTTCGCCCATGATGGAGGTAAAGATTCCCCATGCCCTGCCCCAAGTGCCAATGTTTTCGTCAACCTTAAAGGCGGCCATCTTTGCGCGCCAAACACTCGGATGCATGAGCTCCTTTTGGCTCTTAACATGCTCCATCTCATAATGGTCGGTAAGCAACGAAAAAATGTTTACATACTCGTCCGCCCACATCTTTTCCTTAATTGCCAGAGGGACATGCTGACCCAACTTTTCCCTTCGTGAAGGTGCAGACTCCTCCCTCGCAATCGGCAATGGCCGCTTACCTGAACCAGAAGCTGCATCCGCCGCTGGACCTGCTCCTGTTGCTTTATCCACTGCCGGAGACAGCGGGGTAACTGGCGATGGTGCCTTCGCCGCCTCCCTAGTTTCACGCAGTTGCTTCATCAACACCCGTGCGTCGTCAGCCGTGGCGCCCTCGCTATCTTTCCCCAACCACGCTGCCAATTGTGCTGCTAACTCAGGCGGCATGTCCTCTCCGGACACGGGAGTGACCACCACGGGAATCGGATTCCCCTCCCTCGGCACCGGAGTTGGCTCCTCGAGTGGGGTATCGGGAACCGGGATGTCCCCCCCTGATGCCCCCCTTCTGGGCCTCTTGCCTTTTCCTCCAGGAGCTGCTCCCGCCAAAGGTCGTTTCGGTCCCCCTTCCCCGTCTTTAGCCGTCATCTGCTTCTTCAGATCAGTTACTTCTTTCATGAGCATACGGAGCATCTGATCGGTAGTAACTCGCTTTCCAACTTTCTTAGGCATTCTCGGACAGAGTATCTGTAAGACAAAAAGAAAGATTACCACGCTCAAAATTGGCTCTTCGTTCCGTCTCGAGCTCACGTGCAGCGAGGAGGTGCAGCTTCAGAGCACAGGAACAAGAGGATGCTTTCTTGGCTTGTTGCTCCTTTTATCCGTCTTCAGGGCGGGCGTAAACCCGCCCCTGCCTGCCCCAAAGGGCGCGGCCGGCCGCGTCAGTGTCTAGGCCAGCCCACTCCAGGGCGGGAAAAAGCGCGCCCCGGCTACGCCGCTTCGGGCATACCAGCCGAGACTCGCCTCCCGCCCAAGATGGCTTCCCGGGGGGATCGTGGTACTCCGCCATACGTTCGGGGGGACCGAATGGTCGCCCCTTTCCACGAATGCTCAACAAGGAAGAGCTAAAATGGATATTAAAAGCGGACAGCCTAAATTCTGGATTCAACCTTCAAGAGGACTGGACCACCCTCATCTGATCCAATCTTGAACAATTGGCTGCTCTAACTTAGCTCGTAGCCTTGGGCTCCTCAGATGTACATATTGTTGCCCCACAAATGTTTTCCATTTCTAATTTTTATAATTGTGTCTTTTCCTTTATAAATTGTTCACTGTCACTGTGCACTGCTCACTTTCACAAGCGCACTTTGCCTATCTTCACACGCCCTGGACTATGGGTATAGCTTCCCAATTGGGAACATCCTTCCCAACATGGCCGTCGCAGCCAAGCTCCTTCTTTGTTTCCATGCCCTGAGAACCACCTGGACAGCTGTATCCAATCAGAAACCACCCACCCCTTTGAATCCTTCCCCTGCTATCCTCACGAGTAAACCAGGAAGCAGATCCCAGCACCGACTAACACGCGTGGGTAATTCTTACCCTTTATCCCTCGATTCCCTCACCCTAAACACCCGATTTCCGTTACAGGTAATTCTGGCACCGCGGAAATCTATCTATCCCAACACGAGTATCTTAGTTAAACACCCGATCCTGGTAAGAGGTTTTCCGCGACTTCCCGTTTACAATTCCTCTAAACATGGCCACCGAGTCCTCATGACATCCTTTTCCCTTTTCACAGGGTTGTTCCGCCTTATCTGGCACCCTTCCGCTCAGCTTTCTGCTCGGTCAGATCGGGATATCATTCCCCGGTGAGCCCTCCCTCTGCTTCCTCACCGCGCCGTGTTATCTCACTCCCGCAGTTAGACCGGTTCTTCACAGCATGTTTAAAAGGTCAAACAACTTTTTTTTATTTTAAAGACCTTTATTAGCATCAAAATCAGCGTCAATACAAATGCAGTTGCAAGCGTAAGTTTCGTGGCTACCGGATCTCAACAAGTCCTCAGTCAAAGATGTTACACCGCCATGATTGCCGGCATCCCGGGGGCCCGGCGGCGATATATAGAGGACCAAACTCAGCTGTAGTGAAGTTAGCTTTCCCACAAAGGCAGTACTCATCGCAGCGCGACAACTGATCACTCATCAATAACAACTCGAGGGGAAGGTCTCGTGTATGCAAAGTCAATAGTAGAACTAGAACGCCCATAAACCTTACCCTAACCCCAACCCCCAACTTTACCCACCCACCCCTGTATGTTCCGTGGAATGCCCAGTTAGTCTGATTTAGAGTAAACGTGTCGTGCAACTACCATGTCCCGTGCCACTCCCCATCCCATGTCCAATTGTCTAACCCTCTAGGGACCCTCCCAGCTAAGCCCTCCCATGTGGCAGCTGCTTGTGTGTCCCAGCGCCCCCCCCGTCAACCCCCCCTCTCTCCTGCCCGCAGAGGAAACCCCCTGTCTGTCCAGCCCATTATTCTGAAACTTGGTCCTGGAGATCCACCACCTCAGACGTGTCAGAATTACCTTCCTCCCCCTTCCGCAAATATTCCTTATAGAGGTCCCAGAAGTTTTTCGGCCTTCTCCTAGGTGGCAACAGTTCACTGTACAGCTCAGTTTGGGTACAGCAGTACCACAGATCCCTCTTCCACCTAGCCACAGTGGGCAGCGGTCCGCGCATCCAGCAGGACGCAACTACTCTCCTAGCAATCAACAACGCCATATCAGCTAATCGGTGAAGTGATGGCGGGAGTGGTTTAGAAAAACCCAGCAATGCTAGCGCCGGTGTCCTGGGGAGCGTTTCTTCTAGCATCTGATCAAGTTCCGCAAACACCTCATTCCAGAACGCTTGCACACCGGGGCAGAGCCACGCCATGTGGAAAAAGTCGGCAACCTGGGTGCGACAGCGCTCACATTCCGCCGAGGGTCATAGGCCATAGCGGTGCAGTTGCTCTGGAGTGTAGTACACCCTTTGGAGAAACTTAAAGTGCACCAGCCTGTGCCTGCCATTGAGTGAGATCTTACGGGTACTGGAGCAGCAGTATCTCCACATGGCATCATCTATGGGTGATTGCAGATCCTCCTGCCATGCCTCCCTGACTTCAGATTGCGGTAGTTTCTGGTGTGTTACGCCTAGCTTGTTGACCGACGAGAGCAGCTTAGCCGGGGACTTAGTTTTAATAATATAGGACAGCTCTGGGATCTCCTCAGGTTCTTCCATTGACGATCCCATCTCGTCTCGGTAGGCCGATCGCAGTCTGTGGAACTGAAACTGTTGAAGCAGTGTGGGGCTCGCAGTTTTCAGTGCTAGTTGACCCCAAGTTTTAAGTTTGCCCTCCACGAATAGATCCTCCATCCTCTCCAGTCCCAAAGAGCGAAGGGACTCTACAACGCGTTTCTCTCTCAGGGGACCCAACCATAGCGCCCATTCAATCGGCATCAGAGGTGAATATAATCGATCGCAATCACGGGCACGCACCAGTGCATGCCATGCGTGGTTAGTCGCCTTAAGGGAGTCAAGGCGCCCGACCGATCGATCCAGTGGAAGGCTAATCGTTGCTGGCAGAGGGAGTGGGTCTGCGAACAGTCGCTCTAGGAGCAAGTGTGGTGTACGCGCATCGCCGTGAACCCAGGAGTGCAAGAGGGTAGCCTGCGCCACACAATAGTATCGTTCCATGTCAGGGGCCCCCAGGCCCCCCATTTCGCAGGGGAGAGTCAGTGTCGCCCACCGTATCCTGGGCTGTTTGCCAGCCCATGCCAGCCGAACGAGAACCTGCGTGAGTTGATTAAAGAAGGCCCTCGAGAGCACCACTGGTAGATTCGTGAATAAGAACAGAAACCGGGGTAGGACAATCATCTTCATAATGGCTATTCTGCCCAATAGGGACAGTGGGAGCCTGCACCAAGCGTCCACATCCTCCACCAGTTTGGCGAAGGCCACGCCGTAGTTATCCCGGACAAGAATTTCCGGGTCAGTGTGCAAGTGGATGCCCAGGTATCGCACCGAGTCCGTTGTCCACTTTAGTGGGTACTCCATAGTGAAGGGCTGCGTCACAGGAGTGAGGGGGAATGCAATAGACTTGTCCTAGTTCACTCGTAGTCCTGAGAGCGAGCCGAAGCGGACCACCTCTCTGAGGACTGATGACAGGTTAGCCTCCGGGTCACGGACGTACAGTAAGGTGTCATCTGCGTACGTAGATATGCCTATCTTATAGCAGGGGAAGCTGATTCCCTCCAAACTGTGGTATTCCCTGATGGCACAAGCAAGCGGTTCCGCCACCAGCGCATAAAGAAGCGGCGATAGGGGGCAGCCTTGCCGCGTCCCTCTGCCGATATGTATCGGTGCTGACACTTTATCCCCCAATTTCAGTCTAGCCGACGGTCGGTGATACAATGCGCCAACTCTTTGCAGAAATGGTTCACCCAGGCCCAGCTTCCTAAGCACCCGGACCATAAAAGGCCATTCGACTGAGTCGAATGCCTTTTCCATATCTAGGAAAATCGCCAGAGCGCTATTCTCCTGCCGCACATGCTGCATGGTACCCAGGACCGTGCGTATATTGTACGTCAGATTCCTACATGGTACGAACCCAGACTGTTCAGGTGCAACCAGTTCCGGGACTAGGAGGGCTAGCCGATTGGCCAGTACCTTCGCGTATATTTTAGCATCCACATTTAGCAGACTGAGGGGCCTGTAGGAACTGCACTTGTTCAGCGGCTTCCCCGGTTTTGGGATTGTGACAAGCAGTGCTTCCCGCATGGTGGGGGGCATTTCCCCATCCTCACAAATCTCATCAAAGAGAGTGACCAAATGAGGAAGTAGGATCCCAGCATAGGCTTTATAGAAGCCCACCGTGAGCCCATCAGAACCCGGAGCACTACCCGCTCTCATGCCCGCCAAGGCTTCCAGTATCTCGTCCTCATGAAAGGGGGCCATAAGGAATTCCCTGTCGGTGTTCCGCAAAAAAGGCATATCTATATCTCCTAGATAGTCGTCGATGGCATCCTCCACTCCTAGGGATCTGGATTGATAGAGTCCGCATAATATCGTCGAAAAGTTGTTAAGATATGCTCCTCATCCGTGACCACTTCACCCTCTGGGGTGGTCAATTCTTCTACAACTAAAGGTTTGCGTGAACCTCGTACCATGCGGGCCAGAAGTGCACCTGGCCTGTCCCCTTCACCATAGGCCCGAGCCGTAGCATACTTCCCCATAAAGAGGACCTCCCTGTCTGCCAACTCCTGGTATTCTGATAACAGAGGGGTGAACCTCGAGTCAACGTCCGGACCAGGGTCTCTGAGCTGTTTATTCTCCAGGTCCGCTAATGTGGCCTCCATCGCGGTCAACTCCCTTCTAATAGTGCGCAGTGTACTGGAGTGTTTAGACATAGCCATGCCTCTGGTGAAGACCTTAAACGACTCCCAGACCGTAGAGAAGTGATCTACTGAGCCCAAATTTGTAGCAAAGAATCCCTCAATATCCTCTGCTAGTTCGCCCCTAAACACCTCGTCTAGCAGGGCAAAGGGGGGGAACCTCCAGGTAAACGCCGGGACCCCTTTCCTGACAGTGGTGATATGCAACATCACGGGAGAGTGGTCAGAGAGGGTGCGTGGCAGCACCTCCCACCTGTCAATACGTCGCAGGACCGAAGACGACGCTAACCAATAGTCTATACGAGTGTGGACATTATGGAAGGCCGAGTAGTGGGTGAAACCACCGAGCGAGGGGTGCTTCTCCCTCCAGACATCGACCAAGTCAAGTTTGAGTAATTCGGCTCTCATATAGGCAGCAGAAGCCACCGGCCTCCGGGCTGGTCCTGAGGAACGGTCTTTCTCGGGGTCAAAGACAAAGTTAAAATCACCCCCCCATAACATCCCTGGTTGTGTGTGTTTCCTACATAGTGCGGACAGGGCTGCATAGAAGTCAGAATTGTCATAGTTAGGGCCGTAAACATTAACAAGCAAGAGATCCAGCCCCTTGCCTACACATCTGGCCAGGACATACCGCCCCTCAGTGTCTATCTCCACCGGGATCAATTTCAGTTGCGAGGACGGGCTAACCCAGGTCAGTACCCCTCTAGAGTGTGTCGTAAAGCCAGACGCCACTACGTGTCCCGCCAACCCTCGCGTCTGTAGCATCCTGCTATGAATGGGCAAATGTGTTTCCTGTAGCAGGGCTACGTCCACCTTATGACGATGTAGATAACTAATGACTTTCCTCAGTTTGCGGTGATCGTTTAGGCCCCGCACATTCCATGTCATCAGTTTGAGAGAGTGAGAGGCGTGTGTGTGATCAGTCAGGGCGGCATTCGACATTGCAATCTCGACTGTTCCATCATTAGATCACAGGTAGCATGAAAAGTCTTTCCCACCACAGGGGCAACCATCAAGGGCACCCGATAAGCAGCGAAACAAAGCATTACACATTGCGTCCCCCCAAACCATATACACCTCCTATCATGAGCATCTCCACAACCCAGAACACACAAATACCCTCCCCTAGCACCACCCATATGCATCCCGCACAACAAACCCAACAGATAAACCAGAGAGCAACCTCCCCCCCACCCACAGCCGACCATCCCCAACCCGGTCAGACAGGACTCATCATCACCCATCATCCCCTCCAACACAACAGTGAACTCTACAGAACCCCAAGTAGCCCCCGAAGGAGCAAAAAGCCAAAAGCGCAGGGGCAGAGGAGTCTAGCCAGCCAACGGCTCAGCAGGGAGTCCAAAGCTAGTAACCACTAGTGTGCTCCCATCCCGCCCCCCACCCAGTGGCATCAAGCCCTGCCAGCTCCAGTCTTCGCAGTTTTTTAAGGATATACCCTTACGTGGAGGGGTCTACCCCGCAACTGTCCCCAGCCAGTCAGGCAGCCCCCCACCCAAACCACAGCGCAGACAAACCATACCGGTAGTAACCAGTTAGATCTCACCCCAAAGTCATATCTCGACGGGTCCACACCACCTGTGAGTCAGGCCTAGCGCCGCTCAGCGCCATCAGTTCAGCAACGCCGCTCTTGAGTCCGGCTACTCCTGATCATCCAAATGAGATGAGGCATCCAGGTCCTCTCGCCGACTCCTCTGACTATTGCGGTTGTCCTTCTCCCATTCCTTCAAGGATTTCTTAAGTTCTGTGGGGTCGGTGAAGAAGTGGGAGTGACCCTGCCTGTTGATGCGAAGCCTCGCAGGATACAGCATGGCGTAGTCGAGCCCCAGGTCTTTCAGCTGCTTCTTGTAGGGGGCAAATCGCTTCCTTTCCTCCTGTACCCTCGCCGTGAAGTCCGGGAATAGGGAGATGTTCATACCCTCGAACTGTAGTTTCCCCTTCTCTCTGGCCAGTCGTAGTGCCAAGTCCCTGTCCCGGTAATTCAATAGCTTCGCTTTAATTGGACGTGGCGGGAGGCCCGGTTGTGGTTTCGGCCCCAGAGTGCGGTGGGCTCTCTCAATGATGAACATAGGGGAGAAGACATCTTCCCCCAGCAGGGTCTGAAGGAGTTTCTCTACAAACAGCTCCATTTTACCGGTGCTTGTGGATTCCGCCACTCCCGTAATGCGTAGATTGGAGCGCCTTGAGCGCGCCTCCAAATCCTCCGTCTTATCTTGTATCACCTGGAGCAGTCGGCCAAACTGTTTGCGGTCCTTATCCCACTCAGTTTGAGCCTCCTCCGCCTCCGTAAGCCGTCTCTCCGCCATGTCCAGCCTCTCCGCATGCTTGTCCACCCTCTCGGACATGCGGTCCATCCGGTATGTCAGTGCGTCAATTTTGGTGCTGATCTCAGTCATGCTGTGTTGTAGGCCTTTTTCCATGTTCCCCAGCATGTCCCTGATCTCCGAGCACAGAGAGTTCTCGGACGTAGTCGAGCGTGGAGGGGTAGTTGGTGCTGCCCCCTCGGCCCCCTTCGCCTTCCTC
Organism: Lissotriton vulgaris; assembly: GCF_964263255.1. NCBI lineage: Eukaryota > Metazoa > Chordata > Amphibia > Caudata > Salamandridae > Lissotriton > Lissotriton vulgaris. Next base: position 491,007,409 of record NC_141693.1, read on the forward strand.
TGGTCGAAAGAGAGCTTGGGCTGCGTTCTGTCCCCTTTCCCCATGGTAGTTCTGGTGGACATACAGCCGGCTGGCTCAGAGGTGTGGAGTCCACTACTCGGGATTAGTGGTCAGGCTTAGCAGTGGGCGAAGCGTCGGGGGACCCCTCCGTTCAGGGTGGCATTCAGCAGGACCGTTGCCCAAGATGGCGGCCGCTCGCACCAGGTGCAGATTCTGGCAGTTTCGGAGGTCGCACCCCAGGGGAGCACCCCTTGCAGATTGTTCGTCTAGCGGGCGGCCGATTTGCTCCAGTGCCGGGGAGTAAGCCACTCACCACCCCTCCGATGTCCCTGCACTGCGTGGTGTTGGCGGACAGTACCTCTCGCCTTCAGGGTTGCAAGTCTCTTTAGTGCCGTACCCACAGTCGGCGTGCGCTCCGCACTCACTTTGTGAGCCCCTCCAATCTGCGGACACCTGTCAGGGGCCGGACCCCGCTGCTGCCTCCAGCGCCGTTCAGGATTTTGCCGGCCGACCAGGGACTGTTGCAGGCGGCCGGGACCGCCTCGATCACCCACGCCGCACGTACTGCGACGTAACCCGGGCAGCTCTCCAATGCAGGTCGGGGATCGCGGCCTGGGTTGCCGATGCTCCGTCCGCCTCGGCGCCAAGTCGCACCGCGCCCGTTCTCCGCCGGGTAAAGGGGCCGCCAACACACCGGGGCCCCGTGCTAAGGTCCGCCACAGTTTTGAACGCCGGCAGGGCAGTTTAAGGATGTGTTTGCAGGAGTTTGGCGAGGTATCGGCAGGGAGCTCCGCGCTCGCGCGTCTTACATGGACGCCGACTAGCTCCGCCCCCGGTCGAACAACTTGTATCTCAATATAGAACCGGATCACTTTTATGCTGTACCACAGTGCCGTATATTCTTACCTTCGATGATTAATATTTGCAATGTTTATAAAACCTACCACTTACTATTTCACCCTAACTTGCTGCCCACACTATCAGCCCAAAACGGTAACACACACTGGATCACTGCGCCAGTTTTTAACTTTCACCTAAAACATATACAGTACGCTTTTTAGTGTTAATCTCACTTCGAATTAAGTTCACATCATGCCATTCAGGTTAGACCAAAACGACGAGTCACACTTTTAGTACCGCCCACACAGAAAATCTGCGATGTATCCAGGTGGCATCCAGTCTCAACCTCCTGGTTAATGTGGTAACCTCCTTACTTCCCAGGGATCCAAGCTCTGGATGGGGTTGTCACTAATAACTTACTTGACGCCCACAGGAAACCCACTCAACGCCACAAATCACCACTCACTAAGTCACTTATGAAATAATGTTTATTATATGTCCACAACTAAATGTATATATGCCTTCTCTTTTGCTCCCTTCCTTAGGCATTAGAGGCTTACAACCTTAAGGCATTTATTAAATGGTCTGATTATGATCCCCATGATTAATTAGTGGGAATGAAACGCCGTCGACCTGTTATGCACCTTATACAAAAACTGTATCTATATGTAATGTATATGTAATGGTGCTTTCCTGACTTTTCTGTACACTTGCATTTTTACAGAAATCACTGCTTTTGCCTTAAAAAGCCCTGTTCTGTCTTCTGTCCTCCTACCTTCTGTTCTGATCAGATTGTGGTTGTGTACAGGCTTGTGCCCCACACTGTTGATTTGTTGATGGTTATTCTTTTGTGTACATTTTCAATTGAGTAAAAAATTGAAAGACCTCTGTCCGTCTGGACATGTCGCTCCAAATATAGAATTGAGTTTGTCTATATTCATTTGCTTCGCATATTCCTGCAATGCATGGGACCGTTGTTGTTTTATAAAGTCATTTTACTTAAGATCAATTTCCCTGATTTTAAATGGTATTAATTGAAGCTTACTCATTTTTAACCTTTATTCCTGTTTATTTTTATTTTTAAATAGTCTGTGCCATATGATGACATTGTCTAACATGTTGCTAATGTTGCCCTTAACTGAGATACTTGATCATGCTTAATGCTCCTTATGGGTTATTTACCTGAGGGGCGTATCCCTCTCTATACTGCCACCTCCTTGACATCTGGGGTATATATGTTATTTGTAAAAAATTGTAATCGTTTTTCTTCTTTATTTGCTATTAATCATTTGTCTGGAATTTTATGATGATGAATTTACAAATGGTATATCCCCGTACTTTTATGGCATTAAATACCGAAATAACGTTTTTGGACTGACTGACTGACTTAGAGAAGAAGTGGATCTTAGATTCCACTTTAATATATTCAAATCCAGCCCTGAAAGTATATTCTTTATTTGCACTTTCAGAACCAGTATAAAATGGGGCTGTCCACAGCAGGTTCATCTCAAGTTTGGAGCAACCAAAACAGAGGCACAAAGAGGTGGAAACATTCTGCACCTGGCTATCAACAGCCCCTCTGAGCACTGATCAGGAAAGAGGCAAAAGGTTGGTATCACCTAAAAGAACCTTCACAGTCTGAGCAAAGGAACTGATGTCTCACTCCTTGCACCCACCATCTATCAAATGGTAATTAGCAGCCCCTCTCAGCAAAAGGACCTAACATATTTTAAGGGAAATCCTGTCTCCTCTTTTCCTTCTTCATTGTCTAGGTCTCCTCCCTGCAGCATCAGGAATGCCAGCATTCCACTTCACCTCCATCTTTTGCAGGCCATAAGCTTCCAAATTCAAACCCAAACGCCTTATTATTCTGGTTCGCTATTACACACAATGGAAGCACCTTAGATGCTACACATAAAGACATAGAAAACATGCAATGGGATTTTAGCTCTAGAACACAGGTTAGCGCATAGAAGAACTTTACATAAGTGCACCAGGCAGCCTCCACCCTGCTGACACAAACATTAAGGTATGATTAAACGTACTGTTCAGAAAAACGCGGTATGCTTTCTTCACCACTCTACATGCTAAACCCACGACATGGAGAGTGAGCATGCTTGGTGTGTCCCTCTAGGTCTAGAACAGTTCTCAAGGGACATGCCTATGACTTCAAGCACACACTACTTCCTCTGTAAATTGTGTCATTTATTGGTTTCAGAGGACCTTGTATAAGCCAGGTAAAAGGTTATTTGTTGATGGATGCCAGTGGGTAAAGCCAAAGTGCTATAGTGTAACTACAGATCTAATAATTTGAAAAGTTGTTTGTAGCTGAATTGTAAAGATATATATTTGCAATTATGAATAATAAAATCTATTTGGGAGTATTTGGTATGTTCGAGTTCCGAAAAATTCACTGAAAAAAACATAGGTTTCAGGCCCATTATAGTTCGGAATTAGCATTAAAAAACCTTTGAAATTCACTGAAAAAACCATAGGTTTCAGACATGTTATAGTTAGGAATTAGCATTTTAAAAACCTTAGAAATTCACTGAAAGAAGCATAGGTTTTAGGGGTGTTATAGTTAGCTGGACATTTCACTTGTACAAAACCATTGAAATTCCTCCATTATAGTTAGTTGCACTAACTATAACTCAAGGGCCCGCAATCCACTGCTGATGCTGTTACATATTACATCATTCATGACATGGTCAGTGACATCACTCATGACATCACTGATGACATCTCAAATGACATCACTGATGACATCACCCACCTGACAATCTGAAACACCTCATCTTACACTAGTATAACCTTTCATCACTCACTATACAATATAAAGTATGATGTTTAAACCCTTGACACACCAATACAAGTTTTTAAAAACCCTCTCAGTAATTTGTAGATCTACACACACATCTAAACACTTACCTATAGATTCACTCATACGTGTTGAGAAAGATCAATAGAACACTATTAAATATATTCATACACCTTTAACAACATTACCCACCAGCACACATTTTATTGAGTTATACAGTAATCCAACTCACTTATGCAAACAATTGATCATACATTTACTCAGCTACACACTTATACGAACTACACTTTAAATATTCTTATAGATAATAACTCATACTTACTGTATTATAAAATCACTATTACAAGTATACATTTATCCATACAGTCACTCATACAACCCCTGAGTCTTATGTATACTTATTTATATACAACTGTCACATACACTGCGTTTTATATTTCTACTTTGTTGGACATGTATCATTGAGAAATATATTTACTCATCAACACACACATAAAGAGATTCACTCACCCGAACAACTGTTTTCACATGCAGTCTTAACCTCATATACCCACTAAATCAACTATTTACACATCTTTGGACAGTCACACACCTCCTATCCAATCACACACACAATCACTCTCTTATACAAATAGTGACTTAACTATTTAAAAACTAATGTACAAAAACACTGTTCAAAAACATATAATACATTTAAAAAAAGTTTTCTTCATTATACGAAAATCAGATCTTCAAAGAAAGGGAAAAGGAAAAACATTCACTGGGTTTGATGATTTCCAGATACTACGGAGACAAGTATGTAAAATAATACAAACTACTTCCTCATACTCATAAAAACTTGTACATATCTTCCGTATTGTTTAATCCATTTGGCCATTTACTATCAAACTCTAGAATAATTTTGGTCTCCAATTGCCTCAACTTAAGTTCCCTGTTTCCTCCTCTTCTACTTTTAGGGACGGCATTGATGACATAGTAAGAGAGGCAATTAATATCATTGCTGTGAGTTTGTTTAAAATGACGTGCCACAGAATATGCTGGGTCACTGTGGAGAATAGCCCTCATATGCTGCAAAATTCTGACGTGCACCTGCAACTTCGTACTAATAATGTAGTTAAGGCCGCAGGTGCACGTCAGAACATACACAGCATATTTGGTCTTGCAGTTGTATTTGTCTTGGATAGGAATTGGTGTTTCACTAAACGGGGTTGAATAGTGCGTCATATTGCAGCCAAATTTGCAAGCCCTGCATGTTGTACATTTTTTTAACCCTTTTCTTGGTTGCAACCATGAGGACCCCTTTCTTGTTTCCGGAGAAATCTTATCTAAAGTCGTACCCATGGATTTCCCCTTTCTAAATGTGATTAGGTATTTTTTTTCCAATCTGCTACAAAGAACATTATACGTGACTACTATTGGACAATGTTTATTGATGATTGATATTATCTTGCGTTCCTGTTTAAAATAGGTGGTGATTAGTCTAGGGGAATCTAGATCTTGAATGCTTTTATGATGTATTGTCTCCTCCTCATTGGTGTAATTCTCAAAGAGGCTACTTCTAGATCGTGTACTAGCCTTAGTTATAGCATCACTGATAATTTTATCAGTGTACCCTCTAGCACGCCGTCTGTCAACAAGTTCAGTCTGACACCTATTGAACTCCACCTCATTGCTGCATATCCGTTTAAGTCTGAGGATTTCTCCATATGGTATGCTAGCAATGAGGTGTTTAGGATGGGAACTGGTAGCATGTAATGTAATATTTCCAGAAGTTGGTTTCCTGTATAACGTGCTAGCCAGTTTAGCATCATCTACATATAGCCTTACATCCAAAAAGTCAATTTGTGTTTTGTGGATATAGGACCTGAATTTAAGATTCAGGGAATTGGTATTGATTTTCATTATGAAAGGATGTGCTTCATCCTCAATACCTTCCCACAAAATAAAAACATCATCTATGTATCTTAAATATGACACAACATGGGATTCAAAAAGCGCCTGATGGGTGGTTTTGAGGACCCGCTCCTCCCACCAGCCAACATGCAAGCATGCATAGTTGGGGGAGAAGCAGGGCCCCATCGCCACACCCCTCTCTTGTTTGAAAATGTCCTTATCAAAAAGAAAACAATTATTGTTCAGGCACCACATAATCAGTTAGAGAATCACCTTGTTGTGTTCATAGAATTCACTCGACCTGGTATCCAGAAAATGTTTTGCAGCTCTAATACCTTGTGTGTGGTCTATACTCGTATATAGAGAATATATATTGGTCAATTTCTTAACGTATTCCCTCAAAGAGAGGATACTATCTCTTGCCTTAAAAGCTGCTCAATTGAAATGTAACCTGTTTTCTACCTCATTTTCCTTCTCCATTCGGTCGGATGTGTCCCATAGAACAGCAACAAGACAATGGGAACTGGGCAAAAGGATGACCATACTGAACCAACAGGAGGGTGCAGCAGATTATGAAATACCTAGAGCAATCGGCAGCGCAAATACTCCTCATACAGGAAACACACTTGAGCTATTTATAGACCAAAGACATCTTCAGTAAGTTCAAATGGATTGAACATTCTCTTTGCTCACAAAATACGAAACACAATAAGGGAGTCGCTGTTTTCATTAGGAAGGGAGACAATTGTATTATTAAATCTGTTTTAACCGACGGCACGGGTAGATGGATTCAGGTGAGAGTAGGATGGGGGAGACTGAAGTCACCTTAGTATCTTACTACGGCCCTAATGTAGACGACCCTGCCTGCCTGCTCAAAGTTCAGGCTAATTTGACAGAGGTTACTACCCCTGTAATAACCGGGGGTGATTTCAATGTACTTCTCAATCCCGCTCGAGATAGAGCGAATCATAGGAAGCATGTGACTGCCCCTCATACAAGACGATCAATATGATTCACGATCTGGGTTTGGTTGACATCTGGGATGCTAAAGGAGGAATGGGAGCTGGGTACACCTATTTCAGTAAAAAACACGGCCACTCCTCACGAATAGACTACATCCTTACATATCAAGCATGTCTAGATAAAGTGGGTGAAATCTCTGTTTTGCCATGTATTCTTTCAGACCATGCCACGATAACCTTCTCTTATATAGGAAGTTCAATTAAACCCCCCTTCCGGTGGACGCTCAATAGAGCTATGTTGACAAATCAGGAGTTAATACGTAACATAAAGGAAGCTACTTCTATGTTTTTCATAGATAATGTTGGGTCCACCTCCCCAGAGTATGCATGGGACGCCTTTAAGCCCTATATACGTGGAGTACTTTGCAGCTGGATCTTAGATAGGGATAGAAAAGCTAGGCAAATATTTAAAAACTTGGATTTAGAGGTAGCTAGACTGGAGGAAGCTAGGTCGAACTCTCAACCGGAGGAAACCCCTCAAATCCTCGAAGAACTTGATAGAGTTCGCTTTGAATATAAAACCAAGCTAGATGAAAAAGTAAGGGCCCAATGGGAGGTGCATAGAATGGAACATTATGAGTATGGGGAAAAAGCAAATGCGACCCTGGCGTGGAAGACAAAAGCAGAAAGAGCAAAGAACAACATTAATAAGTTAATAATTGATAAGGCTGCCACCATGTCTTGCAAACATAAAGACATGCAACTGCGCCTGGTGTCTCTATTTTCTCAACTATATAAAGAGGATGGTACATCAGATGTTAACAGTATTAATACGTGGTTGAACAAAATAAAAGATCTACCACTGCTAACTGAGGAAGGCAAGGAGATGTTAGAAGGGCCGATCACCATGAAAGAAATGAATCTCCATATTAAAAAGATTAAGAACAATAAAGCGGCTGGGACCGACGCCCTTCCTGGAGACGTCTATAAAGTCCTAGAAGAAATAATTGTATCTAGATTGCACGAGTTATTTAATTATGTACTTATACAACGAGGGGGAATCCCCTCGTCCTGGAAGGAAGCAACAATTGTGCTTATTTTGAAGCGGGGAAAGAGGCCTTTAAAGGCTGATTCCTACAGACCAATCTCCCTGCTGAATGCTGATTATAAGATCTTTACCGGTATTTTAGCAGGGAGATTGGTCAAGATAATACCACAATTAATAGGAATAGAACAGAAAGGCTTTGTTCCGGGTCGGCACATCCAAGAACAAACTTTGCAATTAATAGGATGCATAGACTGGGCAGCGACAAGGGCAGAGCCTCTTGCAGTGGCCGCATATGACGCAGCAAAAGCGTTTGACCGCGTCAGCTGGGTCTTTCTTTGGGAAACTCTTAGAGTAATGGGGTTCGGACCATTGTTTATAAACTCCTTAATAAAATGCTATGATGTTGCGTCGGCCGCTATTCTCCTTAACGGGAGTTTGACACCTAAATTTGAAATCCAGAGAGGAACGCGTCAGGGGTGTCCCATCTCCCCCGTGCTATTCAATATTTATATGGAGCCTTTAGCTCAAACACTTAGATTAGACCACCTAATCACCCCGTTCTGCATACAAGATCTAAACATTAAATTTGCCTTGTACGCCGACGACCTTTCTGATCTATACTAGCAATCCCATAGAGGTTCTTCCCAAAGTAGAGAACGTCCTAAGTGACTTTGGCAAATACTCTGGGTACGCAGTTAACTCCGATAAAACTGAGATAATGTGTTGGGGATAGAAGGGTGTGATAGAAATGTGAGTACAGAATGCAATTACCTGGGGATAAATATTGTGCAGGATGTGGTGAATATCCCATTGACAAATTTAAGGAGAGTTTTGAAGGAGATAGATCATCTGTTTCTGTGGTGGAAAAATCTACCACTTACAATTTACGGTCGCGTCAACATCGTTAAAATGGTAATCTTACCCAAACTGACATATCTTATTAGCGCCATCCCCCTAGATTTTCCAGGCAAACTTCTTAGTAAATTACAGGGTAAGATAGGAAGTTTTATTTGGGCCAATAGGAGCTCCAGATTGTCATGGAAGAAACTAAAGAGAAGGTCAATCAAAGGGGGCCTAGCTCTACCTGACGTCTTTTGCTATTGTTTGTCTTTCCAGTTTAAAAACATCCGTTGCCTATTGTCTAGTCCAACCGAAAATAATTGGGGGAGGATCCTGAGCGCCATGGTCAAATCATGAGGGAGGCGGTGAGGGATTTTTGTATAAGTTCGGGCCCCCAGGATTTTAAAAAAAGTCCGCCTGAAGGTGATTAGATCAGCACTAAATACTTGGCAAAGCCTTAAGGCAAGGTGGGGGATAAATTATTTTTCAGAGTTTGCCCCAATTTGGGAGTCCCCCAGACTCCCCGAGTGCTTGAAGGACGGCTTGGCTGCTCCAATTGCGAGAGCAGGTGTGGTGTGGTGTGGTCTGAGTTAATATCTTCAGATGGGGTCTTACCATTGGAAGTCCTGAGAGCAAGGATTGGAGATACCTTTTCTCGTTTCAAATTCCTACAACTATGTTCATGGTACGAGGCAGAAAAAGGTAACATAGGGGGTAATTATGAGGTGGAGGCAAAGCTCCTAAATATAGCTCTAATTAAGAAAGAAAAAGGTCTATGGTATGGTAGTTTGCTAGATATGGAAGACACTGAATTACCGTCATCACACTTAGTTTGGAGGGCATCCACATTGGTGGACAGTTCCTTAGAACTTTACTTCCTGTCTCTTAAATATTTGTATAAATTTGTGAAGCCTGCTTCTCTTAAAAAAAAAACATTTCTACACCATCAACAGGTTGTACTATACCCCCCAAACAATTGCCAAGTTTACCCCGAATCCATCCCCAGGTGTCCCAGATGTGGCCTGATAGAAGCAAATGATCTGCACATGTTCTATGAGTGCATTCAGCTAAAGAGCTACTGGGGCAATATAGAGAAGGCATTGACGGGTATATTCGGGGTGGAAATCACTTTAGCTCTATAGCTAGTTATATTTGGATCGGGATAAGGTATCACCACCTTCGAATCCGGACAATATATGGGCCTCTTCTTATGTTTGATCCTGCTGGCCCGACTAGAGATCTGTATATTATGGAAAGATCCTGCCCCCCCCCTCGTATGAGAAATGGGTCCGAGTGGCTTTGAACATAGCAAGCCTGGAACGTAGTGAGAGAAACATCTGGTCGCCCTTGGTTCGCTGGGGAAAGGAACCAAGGCGGATCTAATTTTTGGTCTAATGATCACACCACCACAAAGATGCTGGCCTGGTGGGGCCGGAAGCGAATACAGGAACATAGACCCAAGGCATTTAGGCTCAGTTGGGTCTTATATGTGACAATGGCAGACACTTACGGTGATATAAGGACAAAAAAAAAGAGAAATTGGCAATATGGTAATTTTGCCCTCAAGTGCCCAGGAGGAAATCTATTATTCCTCAACAATAAGTTGGGGACAGTACGTTTCTTATACATGCTGGTGTAAAGCTGTGTTTAGTTATCCTTCTCCAACAAATCCTAAATGTTTATTTCTTGTCTGTTAAAAGTGGCAGTACAACTTAAATCATTGCTCCTCTGGAATATCCAAGTGATAAATGTTTGAAGTGTTTCCTCAACTCCATGATATACCATATGTATGTCATTTTTGTATAATTTCCTTATAACTATCTCCCTCATACTACTAAGTTTGATTTTGTGATTCCTAAATAGCGATTTTTAAGGAATGGCTAATAAGGAATAACAAAATCCAATGCACCCAAAAAATCACAAAGAAATAGCTATTCACTAATATTCGCAATCGCTATTAGCAATGATATATTACTGACTCGCTAACCGTTAAATCGCAATTAGAGAGATCGCAAATTGCGATTTCGCTAGTAGGGAGATCACAAATTTAGTTTTCGCTAATTGCGACTGACTTTTGGTGTAGCTTGATGACATCACAATCAGGAAGTGTTGCATCCCATGCTGATTCCAGTACACTGAGAGAGTCCGAGGAGGAGGCAGAGTGCAGGAGCCCAGCTGAAGTGAAGCAGCAATAATCAAACCTGGAGACGCAGGTCAAGGGCACAGATGACAACACCAAAGGAGGAAAGTTCAAATGTCTGGGGTGGGCTGGAGAGCCAAATGCTGAGGGTGCAGCACCTGCAAGCAAAGAACATGAGGTTAATGTAGGCACAACTTTGCACTATGTCTAACAACATGGCCAGCATGAGGGACTGCTTGAAAGAGCTGACAACAGCAGTGGTGGAAGGACATGGACAGTCCTACGAGGCCATACAGTAGCTATGCAGGGTGATGCAGGAGGACCAGGTGTCCCAAAGAATATTTCTCTCCATGTGTTCGCATACCTGGCGTGTCACGCAGTTTAGTTCTTGCTTTCCCTCCATGTTAAAGAACAGTAGATGTTTTAGCACCCATGCTAATGTGCTGCATAGCTAAATACATATAAGGTCCTAAAACAAGATTGATTGCATTGCAAATGCTTGTTTATGCTTATAAGGGCTTCAGCTGTGGATTATTTGTATAAACTGATTCTACACCCTTGTTAACTAATATCCGATTTTCATTATCCAAGGGAGTTCATTCAATGCAGTTGATGAAATCCACACCATCTGTCACAAATGATGCTAAATTACTTTAAATATCTGCATACTTACATATATAGGTTATAATGCTGAACACAGCTTGATATGATGAGTCTGCCCAGTAGATCTGAGAGGTTTTAATGGATTTTAGGGAGTATGGGCCTCATTTATGGCATTTTGGCAAAGGACCTTGCTGCGCTGCCCTATGCCAAAGTGAAAGGCTAGGAATGCACCGCATTCAAGCAATATGGTACATTACTGTCCTTTCTGCCTGCGCTGGCGCCATCTTGGCAGCCTAGCGCCAACATAGGCACCCTGGTGCAAGGGTGCCTATGTTGCAGGCAGGATTATTTTTGTGGAGGAAGGGGCGTTTTCCTCTTTCTATGTGTGCTGCAGAATGCATCTCACATTGAAAGAGGAAAATACGAGGAGAAATAAACATATTTCTCCTAGTTACACCTCACTTCAAGAGGTGTAAGGATTTGGCACTTCCAAATGTTAACATCACTTTGTAAATCAGGGGCAGTGTCAAATTTCATGGGAGTTGCTCCTGAGGGTTACAAGTGTCCAAAACACAAATCCAAGAGTCTAGAAGTTCCGAGAGGGTCCTTGGGAGTTTGGACTATAGTTCCCACAGTACTGTACACCTGGCCATATCCATTAAAGTCCAGCTGAAGGTGGTCAGCTGGGTTCTTCTTGCTAGAGATGATGCTGATGGAGCTCTTTTAATCTGTTGCTTTTCTTTTTTTTTTATCAAGGCAAAGTCCTTAGGGCTGTAGCTATTTAGTGTGCAGTAGGTACAGTAATTCAGAGTACAGTCCTCTTGTTGTATGCCAGGGTTCCAGCCGGCAGTCCATCTTCGTCTTGTAGTATCAGGTAGAGGATCTGAGTTGCAATGCAGCTCTCCCATATCTATACAATGTTCTGGGGTGACAAGCAGGGATCACCCCTGACCAATGTGGTACAGGCATCAACCAAATTTATGACAGCTTCTTCCAAAATATGGCAAAATCTTGTCCCACTACGTTTACAATTCAAGATAGAGAAATGTTCTCCTTGGGGTTAAGGTTTGGCTAAGCCAACCTACTGGTGTGCTCATTTCCCTTTACAATCCCCAACCAGACCTCATACAAATTCCATTCCTTGGGCTTCCATCTGGCTGGGGTATACAGGAAGCCTTGCTTGCATCCTTACTGTCCTGCTCTCTTCAAAGACCAGTTTGTTTACCCAGCTTCCTTCCTGGCCTATTATCTGTAGTTGCAGACTGCCCCCATCAGATAACCTTTGTTGCTGTGCAGGCCACGTATCAACTCTTTGAAGCAATTTGGTTAAGCCTGTCAAGGCAGGTCCTTGCCAGGTCTTCCTCGCTGACAGCCAGACTAATCCTGAGAGACAGCCTTTACCAGCCAGCACATCCCTCCCACCGGCTTGAGATAGTACCCAGGTCCCCAGTGCCCCAGGGTGCCCAAGGACCTGCATCCTCTCCAGCTTTCTGCTGTCATTTTCCCCCACACCATTTTCATGCTTCCATGCTTCCCGCCTCCCCAGCGTACCCCCCGCCTCCCAGAACCTATTTAATGGAGGCACCATCAATGAATTAATCACCCCGCTCTCCATTTAATCCATATGTAGTTTGTCTTTTTTGGAGACCTCATCTTTCACCTGGATGATCCCACTGAAACCAACTCCACCCTGGAATGAATGGATAACATCGGCCTCACACAGCTGGTCTCAGACGCAATGCACAGAGCTGGACACATGCTGGACCCTATCTTCACGTCTAGCAGCAGAATTAGCTACAACCACACCATGGAACTCATCTGATCTGATCATTCCTTTGGACACTTTACCATCACCAGATCCCTCACACCACCCCAACAGCTACAGATGGATGAAGGTCACTCAGCACCAATGGACCAACACCATCAGCCTCTCCCAGCCCAGAACCACTTCTAAAATGGACCAGGCAGCAGAGACACTTGGATCACTTGTGCTGCTGACTGAGTTTCCCCCACAAAACCAGCCAGAATACACAGACCCACCAAACTAGCAAGCTGATACAGCCCATAATTCAGCGCAGTGAAATGCAAATGCAAGCAACTGGACAGAAAAAGGTGCCCTAGCAAAAACAACAGTGATTGAGCCATCTTCAAGTCTACCCTCAACCACTACCACCACCTACTTAAAACCGCGAAAAAGAGTACCCTGACACACTGCATCAAGGACAGTGCACTGCATGAAGGACAGTGCATAACAGACCAAGAAACTCTTCGCCATCTTCAGAGAGTTCACATGCCCATCAGCCACAAAAACTCGACTCCGGCCTTAAAGGATTTCTGCGACTCCCTTGCAGACCACTTCCACAACAAGATAGCTACCATTTACAGAAACTTCGAGCCCCAAGCCACTGACCTCCTCAGCAACCCCAATCCCAAGAAGAGGGCCACTGACCACTTCCTCACGGCATGGGAGCAACTCAGCACAGCTCACACCAATGCCTTAATGACTCCATCCACTCAGCTGCAACCACGACCCATGCACCGTCAACTCTTCAACCTCGGAAGTGATGAGGCCACTATCTCACCACAATCCTTAGCTCCTTCATATCCACAACCACTTTCCCCAATTCCTGGAAACACTCAGAGCTCTGCCCCTCCTCTAGAAACCCTCCTCAGACCTCAAATTCCTTCCAAGCTATAGCCCCATCTCGTGCTCCAGCTCCAAAGTTCTGGAGAAGGACACCAACCTCCAACTCACCAAACACCTGGAGCGAATCAACCTACTAGACTCCTTCCAATCTGTATTCAGAGCCAACCACACCGCTGAGACTGCCCTGATCGACACAACTGATGACATCCATGCCCTATTCGGCAGAGGAGAAGCAGCCGCTCTGATCTTTCTTGAACTCTCTGCTGCCTTCGACACGTCTCCTACCAATCACTCATCAACCGTCTGCACCAGATCGGCATCAAGGACAATACTCTTAGATGGATGGCATCCTTCCTCACAGGGTGCACACAGAGGATTTATCTCCCTCTCTTCACATCACACCCTAAGCACACCATATGAAACGTCCCGCAAAGCTCATCCATCAGAATCACCCTCTTCAACAGCTACATGTCATCGCTTTTCAGACATTGTCCTAACCCACAACATCAACATCATCTCCTGCACCGACAACAACCATCTTGTCTTTTCATGCTCAGCTGACCCCACTATGACAAAAAACAACTTTCATAACTGCATGAAGAACGTCTCAGCCTGGATGAGAGACACTGCCTGAAATGCAAAAGGGACAAAACCGAAGTGCTAAATTTTGGCAGCCACACTTCCCTCTGGAAAGACTCCTGGTCACCATCGGAACTTGGACCCATTCACATTCCGAAAGGTCACCCCTGCAACCTCTGCATCATCCTTGGCTGCAACATTTCCATTAAATGACAGGTCAACACTGTCACCTCATCCTGCTTCCACAAGCTTTGCATGCTCCACAGAAACTTCAATTGGCTACCCAAAAGCACGAGGAAAATAGTGACGGAGGCCCTCATCGTCAGCCATCTGGACTATGGCAACACACTCTATGCAGGCACCACCAGAGAACTCATGAGAAGACCAGAAGATCTAGAACACACCAGCCAGATCGATCTTTAACTTGCCCAAAAGTATCCACATCTACCAGGACCTGAGAGACCTCCACTGGCTCCCCATCCAGTAGAGATGCCACTTCAAGCTCCTGATGCTTACCAAAAAAGCCCTCCACAACCAAGGACTGGCATACTTGAACCTCCACCAGAACTTCCACCAACCATCCAGAAACACCGGCTCCGCTCACCTCGCACAGACACTCTGCATCGGCCACAGATGCAACTGAGGTAGATCCTTCTCCCATCTCACCACCATCGTACAGCATCCTCATTGGCAGACTTCAGGAAGGGACTCAAGACCTGGTTCTTCACTTAAAAACTTCAGCCCAGTGCCTAGATATCCTCACAGGTGATGAGCCGCACTTTATAAGTACAGTTTGATTGAGTTTGATTGAAGGCTGGCAAATCAGGAGAGGCTGCTATAAGGCTGGATTTGATTGGACACAAGAAAAGAAAGTTCCATAGCATATTTTCTGTATTAGTTATGATAAATTCCACAGTGGTAAGTTGATGGATTTATCATTACTAATCTTATAAATCCTTGAAATATTTTTTTAGCTCAGCCCAGTAAATAGTTATATTTTATTACAATATTCCCATGTCAGCCGATAGAGCTAAAATTATACAAGGGGAAAAATGAAATTGGTAACATCTTTTAAAATGTCCCAGTTTATTTTTACTTTGCACCCTACCCCATGGGGCACCTAGGGAAGACATTTGGGGTGACTTATATGTAAAAAAAAAGATTGTTTAATACTTTTGAAGTACCTTTTAATGTGTCTTAAAGCTGCTGGGCCTCTAAACCTACATGCCCTACCATATACTAGGAACTTACAGGTCAGGTGTGTCAGTACCAATTGTAAATACCTGGTGGCCCCCCGCCCTGGGCACCACTCCCAAACCGACAGACCACGCACACAACCTGGGCTTCATCCTGGACTCCTCCCTCTCCATGACCAGACAAGTCAACGCCGTCTCCTCGTCGTGCTTCAACATCCTGCGCATGCTACGGAAGATCTTCCGGTGGATCCCCACCGAGACCAGGAAGACGGTCACCCAGGCCCTCGTCACCAGCCGTCTGGACTACGGCAACACCCTCTACGCCGGAACCACCGCCAAGCTCCAGAAGAGACTCCAGCGGATCCAGAACACCTCAGCCAGACTTATCCTCGACATCCCACGACACAGCCACATCTCCGGACATCTGAGAAACCTGCATTGGCTCCCCGTCAACAAAAGAATCACCTTCCGTCTCCTCACCCACGCACACAAAGCCCTACACGATCAAGGCCCGAGCTACCTCAACAACCGCATCAACTTCTAGGCTCCCAAACGCCATCTCCGATCAGCCAGTCACGCCCTCCCCGCCGTCCCCCGCATCCGAAGAACGACAACAGGAGGAAGGTCCTTCTCCTACCTGGCCACCAAGACCTGGAACTCCGTCCCGTCCGACCTGGGCCTGACCCAGGACCACCTCTCCTTCAGGAAGAAGCTCAAGACCTGGCTGTTCGAGCAGTAGCAGCACCCCCCCCCCCCCCCAAGCGCCTTGAGACCCTCCGGGTAAGTAGTGCGCTCTACAAATGTCTTGATTGATTGATTACACCTAAATACCATATACCTTTTAATCAGAGCACTGGCCTTGGGTCTGGTTAGTAGAGCCCAGGTCACAGTCAGTTACCATCAGTATTAGTCATAAAAGAGGGATGATCAGTAAAAAGAATGACTTTCTCACAACTTCTCATTGATTGACCGGCATAATGCGCTTTTCTTAGCGCAAGTGTTGTTCATGCAATGATGAGTCAGAACAATTATCATCTTATGTTTTTTGTTCTTTACAAATGCAAATACAAAATGTAATTCAGCATTTCATACGATTGAGTCACAGGTTTAAGGCTTACAATACACCCACACGTGATATCTTTCTCTTTAAACATAGTGCACACATTTTTCTTTCTAGCTGGTTCATTGTGAGGATTTAGGCATATGCGAAAAGTTGAAAAAGTATTTCCGCAGAGCATGATTGATTGATCAGTTTTTTCGAAGATTTTGTACAGAGATTTGCATTTTCTTCATAATAAAAGAGTTACCTCGATGGGTGTTTTTAAACATTATGACTCCAATTAATCTTTATTAGTGTGATTAATTGCAGTGAATGAGATGAAGCTCTAATGATTTCTAACCTGCTAAACTTAAATATCTTGTAAGCACTAAATAGCATTTACCACATAAAGACTGATGTATGACATTTTACCAAAATATTTAAATATATGTAGTTGTAAAATATGATATAAGGCTATAGATGATCTAACACTCTTGGTTTACAATCACTTCCTTAACTATGAAAATGGATTTTATTTAAAAATATATTGATAAAATGAAAGTGATTTACAAATGAAATAACAAAGAAAAGAAGAGGAAATTGCACCTCTAAACTATATAAAATGAAATTCATATTCTAAAATGTTTTTACATGCAATAATATAGATTAAAATACCATATTTCTCAAAGTACATATTTATTGAAATATTGCCCTGAGGGAGTATCACTCAAAGCCCTGAGGGAGTCCCCCAAATTTTGAGATATCCGCTGGTTCACTGAACATCTATTGCATCAATTGCATGTACATTAGCCATAGTCATAGCGATTCATGTGAATGTAATGATAGCTTGACAGATGGCACTATCAACATAATTGAGCCATTGGCAATTTGGAAGATTATCAATGTGGGGATTGAGGTAATGATAAACAAGAGGGCACCCCTACACAAATCATAACTTTCTAAAAACAGCATTTTCAAAATTGTAACTTAAAAGCTGACTTTACCATAGAGAGGATTTTTATTTACAACTTCTCAGACACCAAACATGAACTCTTTACTCTTTACCTGTTACCAATAAAAAGTTAGCACTTATTCACAAATGTTATCTTATGTATCCTATGTATGTAAAGTATTTAGGAATTTTAACTACTAGTACATTTAAAGGATCATGTCCAACCTTTTGATTATAATGAACCCTGCTCTAAGGGATACCTAGGACCTACCTTAGGGGTGACTGATATGTAATAAAAGAGGAGTTCAAAGCTCCAAGTCGAATTGGAAGTTTAAAATTGTAGTCAGAATGCAATGGCAGACCTGTGGCATGTTTTGAGGGGCTACTTTAGTGGGTAGTACAATATGTGCTACAGGCCTGCATGAGGCATTTCAATTATAGGCCCTTTGTATGTGGTACATCATCAAACAGCCCTTCCTTTGTCAGGCCATTGGAGGTGTATTTCATCTGCAGAGACTGAGTAGTCTCTGCTGTTGACATACTGAAGGTCTGTCCGACTCTAAATGAGACAGGTGGAACTTATATTTTGACAGGGAAGATTGTGATGGAGTACCCTCTCCATAAACTATAAATGGGGCCCTGAGTCTTAATGTACTTTGAATAAATGAGTAATTCTTCTATTTTTAACTAACCTGACTCAGACTGTATAAGGCTGTTTGGTAGGCACTCCAGGCAGTCACAGAAAGTCTTTCTAGTGCTGCAAACAGCAACAGTCTTTGTAGTTACACTATTCTGATAGTCCAGGGCCCTGCTGAATAACAATGTATTACAAATGTCTTTCTCGTTCTCCTCTCCTTTTCTCGCTGCTATAATCCTTCTCTCTTTTTTGTCTTCTCTCACTCTCTTTCTCTCTACACCCCCATCAGTTTTTGTATCTCTCTTTTTCTCTCCTTCTTTAGGTCTTTCTTTAATGAGAATATCTGCTCATTATTTTTTCACTGACTTTTGCCCCGCTCTATCTCTTTTTCACTTCACTTCATATCTCTGGGCATTAATAGACTTCCCTTCCTGTGATTTGTATCATTTACCACTGTCTTGAGACATTATATTGATGTAATAGGTTCTAATACAGTGTCTGTTCTTCCAATCAAGCCATCCTATTAGAAGACATTCAGACTGGGGTGGTATTCACCCAGTTCATCTCTGTTTCACTATATTGTGTTTGCGTTGTTGTATCTTTTTCAGCTTTTCATTAACACGAATAGTCATAATAGCTGATTCTGAGAAATATAATGATATTGCAGAATAATCTAAGGTTTGTATTGCTTACTCTTTCAATTTGGATGTATTGGTGTTCTTCTACAATACAGAGTTTCAAATATCGTTCCGCAAAAATGTTGGCTACCACTATATTATCACCATCACGGTAAACATATATAGGTACAGGGGGGCAGATTTATGAAGGGCTTGCTCCACGTTTACGCCGCCGTTGCGTGACGCAACGGCGCGGAAATGTGGTGCATCCCTGCGCCCTATTTACAACGTGACACATCTAGGAGATGCGTCACGTTGTACAGCACTGCGCCATGAGGAGGCGTTCCTGCGCAGGGGGGGGGCGTTCCTGCGCAGGAACTCCTCCTGAAAGTGGCTGAGTGAAATCTATGAGATTTCACTCAGTCACTTTCAGGGCAATGCTGCGTCAAAACCCTGCGCCTGCTTGAAGCAGGCGTAAGGCTTGAGGCAGCATTGAAAGAATAGGCCCCCCAGAGCATTGCTGGAGCTGCGTCGCGCTTGCGACGTAACTCCAGCAATGCGTCACTTTTACGGCACAGATGCGTGACGCATCTGTGCCGTTCTTGCCCCATGGTGCGCCGCATCATAAATGCGGCGCACCATGGGTGGCGTAGCTGTGGCGCACTGTGGCACATGTTAACTGGCGCATCCCTCGGGATGCGCCAGTTAACATAAATCTGCCCCATAATATATAAATATCTTAATATCTTCAAGGTGCCTAGATGTGAAGGTATGGTTTTGAAATATATACTTCCCTGTATGCACTTTTTTATTTCCTGTGATGAAGTAGTTGATTGAGCAGGGCAATTTAGGGTCCACCCTTCTACATCACGATATGAAATTATATAGCATAACATAACGTGTATTTGTATAGCGCACTTTCACCTATGAGCATCTTGGTGCTGAATAACAAATGTTTATGTACATATATAGTTACACAAGTTCAGCTGTGGGCATCTTGGTACTGAATAACAGATGTTTATGTACATAAATGCTCAACTGACATTATATTTGTTGTATACCTTGAATTCATTAACGAGTGTGAAGCATTGAAATGTATTAATGGAAAGAAACCGCTGCAGGGATTAGAGATTTAAAAATGTTTAATTGAAACATGTAATCATTTGCTCTTTTATTCAAAATTTTCACTTATTTCTGCATTTTACTTGTTTATGTATAATCATCTATTCAATTATATATTGACTGCTCAGTTAAATTAGTATGACTACAGGGCTCAATTAAAATGCCTTTTGCCTTGCCAGCATATTCTCTCTTTCTTTGCAGGTATATTATCATGGTTCTCGTTAGTTAGAGAAAGGCTTATTGTTTGTATTAGACTGCTGATAGTGAAGTCTGGAGGGAAGAACATGGCAGTGAATGTGGAGAATTGAGATCGAAAGAAGCCTTCTGTTCATCATGTACTGAGGTGCAGCCGGTACAAGTAACAGTGGTGGGGCAGGGCGGGGGATTCAATATACGACTGGATAGGGACAATAAATAAATAAAATCACTTACCTTGCGCTTGCCACATCGCCAAGCACAAGGTAAGTGGTTTTATTTCTTTATTTTATTTTCCCATCACGTCATTCGTCAATTCCCCTGGCCCCCCCACTCTTACATGTACCAGCCATGCCTGCATGCACCAGGATGGAAAGATGTTCAGGGTTTGAGAACTACAGGCCCAGTTCCAATGTGATGGAAAACTGAAGGGATGTTGAAGATGCACTAAAATAGCGATTTGGTTGGTTCCTGGAGGTGTAAAAAGGAATAGATGTTTCTGAATCTCCTGTTGCGTTAAATTGAAGTCCTCACAGTTGGAAGACATGAGATTTCCTTTGGACTTTGAGAGGTACAGGCATCTCTGCTTGCCTTATTTTTCCAAGGGTGAAGCTTTATGTTGAACATTTATTTCAAGTTCCCACGGTTTCTTTTGAAGCCTGATCATGCTGACACTTTCTATGCTCCCAAATTAGAGACCCTTAGTTGATATTTCTATATTAGTTTTTTGTTTAGACAAGAGAGTGAAAGCTTCTTTATGGAACACCTGTTTGCTGTAATCTGTTTTTATTTTGTAGTGGCTGTCACAATTCTGTATCTCATTCTATTGCAGCTCAATTTACTGAGATATTTCAGCTTATCCTCTGTATTGCTGCACTTTTTAAATTTAGTTTTGGTTTGCAGATAAAGTGTATTGATTAGGAATCCAAAATAAAATCCTATAACCTCATTTGGTGAGTCCTAGTACTTATTGTGGGGTCACATTGGGTTCTTCCTTACAGTGCTTCAAGTCATCCATCCCAGGTCCATACGACCAACGGTGAAAAGTGTTTAACAAGTTGACTAAGAGATTACATTGTAAGGCCCAGTGCTCTTTCATTGGTGATGTAATTAATGATTTAGTTGGTGATATTCAGAAGTTGGCGATATTGTAGTGGATATTAATGCAGGAACATTCTTTGTTTTTCAATATTGTGGCATACAATCAACGTTTCTCTGTCTATATCTCTCCAACATTTAGGACGACATGCAGATTTATACATACTCGATTTTAGTCCTTGTAAAATATGGGCCTCTAATCAAACATGTTACTCTGCAGCAACAGCTCTGGAAATAAGTATATTTTACTGCTCCTCTATTTGTGGATGCCGTCTTCCCTGGTGCATTTAACCTTAATCATATAAAATACATTGTTTTTGTGTGTACTGCTATTTGAAGTTCTGCTGATTAAAATACAATGTTGGATAAAGTGTGGCAATTTAAAAGTAAAAAGAGGAGAAAAACAATGTTGTACATCCTAGCCTATGGTGCATTTTAAAGGGACAACAAAAGCCTCGGAGAAGCAGTTTCACAAGCTTACTTATGCATTTTATATAAGAATGAACATTATCTGAATAAGACTGCAACTACATACATATAATTCATCCTCACTGTATAGTGGTTTGAGGAATGGGATTGGGAAGTTCACAGAAGTAACATCTAGGAATTTTAGTTACAAATAAGTTCATAGGGAGTAAAAAGTCTATCAGAGGTTGAAAGCTAAAGAAAACGTAACTTGAACTAATTGGGCATAAGACTAATGTGTTTACAAATGTCAAAATGATCACATTTATGAATAGAACTGGACATGTTTCTTTCATAAACTCATTGTAATTATAATTATCTTTAGATAAACAGGACAAGCATTTACAAATGGAAACGTTTGACCTTGGCCGATCCTGTCGTCAAACGCCCCAGACTTATATGGGCTGTACTTATCTATCTTGGTTTTTGGAAGAGGTTGGCTAACCATATACTATTGTAAGTACATTTACACCGGTGCCCCACTTCCCAAAGTCTGTGAGGCTTTTTTTCTATGACATAAATGACAGAATTGAAGCAGCAATTGGCCAGGCTACACACCACTGGGGCCATATTTTGCACAGCGTATTGGTTCTGCAACAGGCATTTATGCCCGTTTTCTTTACCCTGTGGCACTGTAGTATTACACAAGGCACTGTAGTATTAAAGAAGCAGCCTCCCCCGTAATACATGTAGCACCGGGCACATACAATGTATGGGGCAAATTGCCTCTGAGCTTTCCCAATATTATAGATGCGGGGGGAAGCCAAAGATGCCATTAGGAGGAGCACTGACTGTGTACTACTAAAAAGTAGCTCATTGTTATTGCACCCCTCCCCCCCCAGAAGACAGCCTCTTCTATGGACCCCCCAGACACCTAGTGAATCATTGTACCAGCCTACTGGGGATCAGAGTCCTCCCAATGAAGTGCAGGGTGGCACATCCTACATAGTGAAAGATGGGCAGTGAAAGATAGAGAGGAGGCTTCAAGCCGCCATGCAATCTTTCGCTAAAGCGCGGGCCTCATAGAAGGCTCGAGTTTACATCTGGCCCATGGGCAGCACAATCTCAGTGAGCGGCACTTTGTCATTGTTTGCATGGTGCAAACAGGGACAGTGTGGTCTCTTTTTAATACAGTCACAGGTGCTGATAATCTCAAATGTTGAGTGTCAACTTTACCAGGCACTAATTTGTCGGTGTTCCTAGATAGCAAAATGCATCAATTGATTAGGCAATAGTATTTCCCAATTCAGCAAGGGCGTCGATTTCCATAGGGAGTATATGTACACCGATGGCCCATCACAATGATTTGCATTAATGGCCCCATTAACTAACAGGATTTAAATGGCCCCTTTAAGTGACTGGCCCAATGACCCAGTACAGCGGCAAGCTTCAAGGGCCTAACATAGTAACTAGCATTAAGGTCCCATTAGATAGCAACCTGTTTTACACGTTTGGGGCCATTAGTGAACTTACTTTGCTCCTGGACTCTGGGCATTGTCTCCTTGATTCCCGGCTGACTTGTCTCCCTCCCGCCGCCGCAGTAAGTCATCTCTCGCGGCCGCAGTGTGGAGGGGGGCATCAAAGACTCCATTTCCCAGATCCCTCAGCGGCAGACAGACGCCACACCATCGTGCCGGGCGGCGCATAAAGCAGGCATCACCCCGGTGGAGCGGGGAACGCGTTTTTGGGGCCATTAGTGAACTTTCCTTGCTCCTGGACTCTGGGCATTGCCTCCTTGATTCCCGGCTGACATCTCTCCCTCCCGCCGCTGCAGTAAGTCATCTCTCGCATCCGCAGTGCGGAGGGGGGCATCGAAGACTCCATTTCCCAGCTCCCTCCGCGGCGGACAGACGCCACACCATCGCACCGGGCGGCGCATAAAGCAGGTGTCACCCCAGTCTCGCGGGACGCGAGTGGGATGCCGGGCCAAGCCCGGGCCAAGGGCTGGCCCGTTTAAACCTGTACAAGGCCGGCCAAGGACGGGACGGGCCACCCCTCTGAGACCTGTTGCAGCACCCAAAAGGTCAGTGTCGCCATACAATAAGGTGTTGTGACATTTATTTTTCATTATCTGTTAATTGCACCGAGTAACATCCAGGATTAACCAAGTATGGCTACTCCACCAGATGTTGGCCCAAGCAGCAGGAAATCTACGGGCGGATCTTTATTGGGAAACCTAGATAACTTTCTTATTCGGGCATCTGCCGCACTTGCTAAGGATATTGAATTAACTGAGAAAAGACTATCCTTGGACACATCTTTTCACAAAAGATCTTCGCTGGGCCCTCTGGCAGAAGCCAGATCTCCGATACACCTACATACTGACTCACAGGGTACGCTTCCCCCGTCGGGGGTGGTAACTACTCTCTCACCTCAGGCAGTAACCATCCTGAACATAAGTGAAAATTAGATAGGAGACGGAGTGCCTGTAAATGACACAGAGAGAGCACCATCATCTAATATTAGCTGCTGGGCAAGTAAAACCAACCATGATCCAGCCGAAGGGGAGGGCGCAAGCAAAAAGGAAGCGTCCTGGGCCGCAAACTAATGCTGGAGGAAAAAAAGCTAGGTCATGTAAAAACACTGTTCCTGTCGATAACCCAGCAGTAACTACATCAAATAGCCTGGTACAACATGGCATGGCAGACGAAAATGGGCAGGAAAGCCATTTGCACACCAGGGGGGAGGAGCCATATCTGGACTTGGGACCTTTATTTTGGAAAAGACTGGAGGGTACTTTTAAGAAAATGTGCCACCTATTGCATGAGCAGTTGGACTCTATTGAAAATAGACTTGTGTGCCTTGAGCTGAATTTGGTATCAACTCAGAAACAGGCAGGTTCAAAGCACAGTGGCCATATTGCCCGAGCGAAAACGCCTGTAGCCCAGGGTTCAACTGGTCTCAATAGTGGTGCCGGTTCAGGACAGGGGGTTGAGCCACCCCTAGCTACTGACAAGGTGCACACTACTAACTCTCAACCCCTCGCCTCGACCGGGGTGGGAAATGCACGCAAGGATAGCGGGGCGCCCCAAACTTCAGTGGTCCAGAAAGATGTCCCCCAGGTGCCGAACCATACAGGGGTGGGAGTGACATCATCGAGTAAAGAAAGTAATCAGGATGTCATTACCAGGTTGGACGCTAGACAGCAAAATTTGTCTGCCCTACCCAAGACCTACAATGAATCTTCTCTACCCTACATTGACCTCCCTCCCCAATCAGCCCCCTTTGTGATAGTCTTGATAGGGGTTCCGCCAGTGATTCAGGGAAAACGTGAATCATACCTAGACTTAAAGCATAAATGTATTTTCTGGCTTAATAAGAACCGCCCTCTACCAGTTTGTGGTAAATAACATAATTACCCTGTCGTAATTTCTATACATTAACAAGGATCATGCATATAATGAGAGGCAGAGTCCGTGGTGTCCGATTCAGAAGGGCTTTATTCAGTAACTCGAGTTAATGGAGAATCGGGTTCCATCACCACTAGGGATCAGGAAGGATCGTCATCTGAATCTTTATTCACAGAACACATTATATATAGTTAAAACATACATTGACTTGGATAGAGAAGGCGGAGCGCTCCAGGCGGAGCAAGTGAAAAAGAGAGATAAGAGCACATGGGCGTGAAAAGAGGCGTGTAAGAAGGCGTACACGTGGGTGTTCACTTGATGTGTCATAGGTGGGTGGATACATGGAGGGGGTCTGCATGGTCAGCAGGAACCTTTACCCTACTTGTGCGTGCAAATTGGTCATGACGTGGAATTGACGTATAACTGGGGGAAGCTGGGGGGAGCTGACTTTCGTGCTAGTAGAGAAGTCTTGGATGTCAGGACGACCTGCACCTCTGGTATTATCTGATATCTTGAGCTTGGAGGATGTATTATCTGACTTAAAGGTCACTGGAGCAAAGGCTGCTCATCACTAAATGCTAGTGTGTGCCTATATTTCTTCGTGCATTGCGTGGGACCATGGGCCTTCTATTGATTCGGGTTCTGTAAATCACTTGAATAGAGACAGAAAGGCTAGGCCCTATCTTCTGCAGGCGGAATATGTTTACCCTTTTCATTAAGCAGGAATGTGTTTCTGTGGAGCAGAGCAGATAACTGTAGGCAAAATACTGTCTTGGCAGGCCAGGCTGGGCACCTCTCGGCTGAGCAGGAAGTATGTGAGAGGTAAGGGATACATAGCTAAACTGCAGCTTTCAGAGTGTCAGGAGGCATGGGGCCTGAATTCGGGTCCTGGCTCGGCTGAGCCACAAAACGTGCTCATTTCGACTTTTAAACGTGCACCAGGTAAACACATTGGCAACATAGGCCTCAGTGCAGAATTAACGTTTCTTTCATGGAGGGCCTGGTAACTGACATGCTAACATTGGACGGAAATGCAGAGGCATTATTATTACAGGCATGAGAAGGGAATTGCATGATGACATGGACATACATGGGGTATATGTACAGACATAGGGTGCATGTAGGGGGCACACTGGCCACGTAAAATTTCTATTTCCTCATTCCCTCCTTGTCCCCTTATGTGCCCTTCAGGACACATCTATATTCATGATACCATATATCTGATCATACAGCATCATTTGCTCATCTTTATTCTTTTGTACACGTGGACATGGACGTGGACGTGGAATACAGGCAGTGGCACACAAGCCGCAAATCGCTGGGCCACATTGCATACAGAGACAGCAACTGAATAGAACTAGTAGTATCAGTCCTAGAAACGACAATACTTTCCATCCCCATGCTGATATTACACTCCAGAGCCAACCGGACCAAGTCCATGTGCCTGGGTTTTGGTGTATCTCGTGAGCTATCTTATGGAGTCTTGTTATTGCTGCGTATACGGATGGCGCGTTATTTGGAATAAACACACAACAACTGGAGCCGATCACTCTACAAGCTCTGCCTCTATCTGCCAGGATGACGTCAAGAACAAGGCGATTCTGAAGAACAACAAGTCTCATCGCAGACTCCTCCTCTGTCAAGTTCGCCAGAGCAGATGCAGTCTCATTTACTACTGCTTCAAGAGTTCTTGTTAACCTACGTATTAATTTACTGTTTTGGATGGGACCTATGAAGAAAAAGAATCCTCTATTGAAATCTGTATATTGCTCCAAAGCTGTCTCAGTCTGATCGACAACTGGGGAATCAGTCTCCCTCTTATTTCTAACATGTACTAGTCGAGAATCTCGATGATAATGGGATGGGGCTAGAAAGACGGGTGGCAGTAGGAACGCAATATAACACGTCCCACCCCAGTCTAAAGGCAGACGTACATAGGCTGTCTGACCGCAAATAAAATAGGAATGGTGGGAAGCTTTGAAAGTAGACTTTCCTTTATCACTGAACTCGACCACAGTATTACAATCACTGTGTCCTAAATGCACTGAGCCTTTCTTTCTAACGCATAATTCACCTTTTACTGGTAAGACTGTTATGAACGTTGAACCTGTATTTTTCTCGGACTGGACATTCAGAATCATAAAGTTAAGGGAAACATTTCCTTGGTCGTACACTTCATTTTCTAGATCTGTTCCTTTTCTCTGGGGAAGACCATCTTCGTCTGGAAAACATGCCTCATTCATTACTTTATTTAAATCTCCCCAAATCCCTTCATTCTGGGAATCTGTGGACATTCTGTCTTGTGATGACATTAAAGCAAACCATGCTCCGCACGAACCATTGTGCGAGAACGGGAAAGAAAAGAGGGGCAAAACTCCCTTCGTTTTCTGATAAGTTGGAAGTCGGCCACATACCCAACAATTTGTTACATTACCGGTCTGATGAGAATGGTGCAACATGCGAATAAAAGTATTGTTGCGCAGTGCTAGTCGATATGACAGTTCATGGGGTGGCAGATCACTGAATGTGTGCTCTACAGTGTCATTAAAAGAAGAATGTATATGTGAACCAATAGGAGGAAAGAAAACATGTAGCGTCAAGCTGATACATATAATCGATATACTTAGAAGAAACATAATGATCAGAGTTACTATACATCTGCTGCGTAAGGTCTTGCAGTATTTCTCTTTCTTATCTCTCTGTCTACTATTCTGGTCTACGATCTTATACATGTCAGGAACCTGTCTAACCGATTCACCACAGGGTGGACTTAACCCCTTCGAGGCTGATGACGAGCTGGGCTCGTCATGGTGTAGCCTCCTCAAACACTGATGACGAGCCCAGCTCGTCATGAACAATGGGTTTTTTAAAAAGTCAGCATAGAAGGAGAATCAACGCAGCGCGCATGTGGTTAAACAATTAAACGCTGTCTGACTTACTAGACCGTAACTTTGACCTATACTCCTGTTGCGGAGTCTTTTCTAGCAAAGGGGGCTTTGAGTCTCTTGTTTCTGGGCCGTCCTTACTTTTGATTACAGTTCCGTGTCCATGGAATCTTTTGATGTGTTGGGCATGGATCCAGCCCTTCCTTCCCTCTACCTTGACGGCGGTCCTCGTTGTAAGCAGTACAGTAAGCAAGTACTTCGGTGCTCGCCAGCGGGGGTCGAGAGGACTTGAACGGTCAAAAATCCGCACCAACACTGTATCTCCAGGAACGATGGAGTGTTCCTTAACTTCGGTGTTGTCGGGGAAGGCGGCTGCAACCTGTGAACGACAAGAGAGGAGTGCAGACATCAAGGAAGCCAGGTAATCTGTCAGCATATTACTGTCAACATCGGTAATTCTTTTTGGCATAGGCGTACCCCACATATTCGGCGGTCTACCAAAAACCACCTCGTAAGGGGACAGTCCTGTCCTGGAATGAGCTACCATACGCATGTAAAAGAGGGCAACCGGCAAGGCTACCATCCAATCCACTCCTTTTTCTGCACAGACTTTCGCTAATTTTGTCTTAAGTGTCTGATTGTGTCTCTCGACGAGTCCTGCTGCCTCTGGGTGTCGTACACAATGGAACTTCCACTGGTACCCTAACAGAAGAGATACTTGTTTCATTGACTCAGAGGAGAATGGCTGACCGGTATCTGAGTACACGACACGGGGCAATCCGTTCCGCGGAAAGAACTCACGAACCAACTGCCTGGCAGTGGTCACAGCAGTGTAATCTGGGACTGGGTATGCTTCTGTCCATCTAGATAATGCACATACAACTACTAGGACGTATTTGTATCCTCAACATCTGTCCATCTGGATATAATCCATCTGGAGGACTTCAAAAGGGTGGTCAGGAGGATGAAATCCACCTTGTTCCACTGGAATGCCTTTGCCTGGATTGAACTGGCAACAGTTCATGCAGGTACGCACTTTCTGTTTTGCTGCTGCACGCAGGTGCTTGTTGAACCAAATGTTCTGTAAACTGTCTAGCAGAGCCTTTTCTCCTAAGTGTGCTGGACTATGTGCTGTGTTTATGATGAACCATAGAATCAGGGAGAAACCATGTAGCTTTGCCTTTTGTCATCCAACCCTGGTCAGTCTGGACCCCTCCTTGTTCAGTCCATTTCTTTATCTCGTCTGGAGTGGCATGTGTCTGTATGTCGAGTACATCTTGTGAGGGATCCCTGACTGTCATGCAATTTGTCAGTGATGGTACTTCTGTCTTTGTCGTGTCTGTTGGGGTCTGGGCTGTAAGTTTAACTCTTCGATCTGCCAGGTCGTTACCCTGGGAAATGGTGTCAGTGACTTTCGTATGTGCTTTGCACTTTATGATGGCTATGGCTGTTGGCAAGTGTATAGCTTCTAACAGAGCCTGAATGAGGGGACCATGCTGAATTTTGACCCCATGAGAGGGCAGGAAACCTCTCTCCTGCCATAGAACTCCAAAGTCGTGAACGACCCCGAAGGCATACTGTGAATCTGTGTATATGTTTACTTTCATGTTCTTGGCTCGTATGCAGGCTTGTGTCAGAGCGATGAGCTCTGCTGCTTGTGCTGACAATGTGTCAATTTGTTGTGTCTCTATGACTTCAGTATCAGTGGTCACTGCATATGTGGCCACTAACTCTCCTGTGCTTGTTCTCATGCATGAACCATCCACATAAAGTGTCAGGTCGGGGTCTGGCAATGCAATGTCTGTCAGGTCTTGTCTTGGTTTCGTCACTGTATTTACTACTTCCACACAGTCATGTGGTGCAGTGTCCGCTGTGCTTGAGGGCAAGAGTGTAGCAGGGTTCAGTATATTGCATCGTCTGATCTCTATGTGCGGCTGAAATAATGTCAGTTCATATCCTGTCAGTCTTGCTACAGTCAGGTGTTGTGTCTGAGTCCTGTTCAAGAGAACTTCCACTGAATGTGGAACCTGTACTGTCAGAGGGTGTCCTAACACTATGGAATCACTCTGTCTTATTGCTAGGGCTGTTGCTGCAACTAATTTCAGGCACGCAGGCAGAGCCTGGGCCACTGGATCCAATGTACTAGAAAAATAAGCACAAGGCTTGTGTTTTCCTGCTTGACCTTGTGTAAGGACAGATAATGCTGTTCCATCTCGTTCAGTGACAAAAAGTGTAAAAAGCTTGCTGTAACAAGGAGTCGCTAAAACTGGTGCTTGACATAGAGCTTTTTTCAATTCTTCAAATGCAAGTGTATGTTCTTGTGTCCAAGGGAGGACAGTCGAAGACGATGCCTCCTGTGATGTTAACTGTATGAGTGGCTTTGCTAGATATGCATACTGGGGAATCCATTGTCTGCAATAAGAAGTGAGGCCAATGAAGGCCCGTACTTCCTTTTGTGTCTTGGGCTGTGAAAGATTTGCAATTAACTGAATGCGGTCTTGTGTCAGCTGTCTACCCCTCTTGGACAGCAAGTGTCCAAGGTACACCACTTGCTGTGCACAGAATTGTAACTTCGAAGGGGACACTTTGTGCCCCTTGTCTGCCAGAAAGTATAAGACTGTCAGTGATGCACGTTCACAGTCTCGTTCTGTTCGTGCTGTGATCAAGATATCGTCGACATACTGGAGCAGTGCGGTGTTGGCAGGCATGTGAATACTGTCTAGTTGTCTTTTCAATGCTTGACTGTAAATACTAGGACTTTCTGTGAATCCTTGAGGAGCCCTCGTAAATTTGAAACTGCGTCCATTTAAACAGAATCCGAAAAGGTATTGGCTCTCAGGATGGATTGGGACACTGAAGAAGGCGTTCTTTAGGTCAATTACAGTAAAGAACGTTGCCTCGGAATCAATTGCAGTCAGTAATGAAGAAATATCTGGGACCACTGGGTATTGTGGTATTATGTATTTATTCAGTTCTCGAAGATCAATCACTAGTCTGTAGACTGGTGGTGCATTAGGGTCTGTTTGTTTAAGAATAGGAATGACAGGTGAATTACATACATTTGAGTCAGTTTCTACTACCACTCCTTGTGCAATGAGTTCGTCAACAATTTTCAGTAATGCTACTACGGCATCAGGTGGTAACTTGTATTGTCGGATTCGTGGCAGTACTACTCCTGATTTGAGAGTGACACGGTGTGGCGTAATGTGCATGTAACCTACATCAGTCGGACCTCGTGCCTATAAATGCTGTGGTACATTCTGGAGTCTGGGATCAAAATCTTTCAACACATAATGTCCTTTAAAATCACGTAAAAACAATCGCACTCCTTCCGGAGAACAACAAATTACTGCTCCTAGTTCTTTCAATGTCTTCATACCAAATACATTTTCTGGACATGACTTAGTAAGTAACAAGTCTGTAGTACGGGACAATGGACCGACTCCTAGGGAAACTGGCTTTGACACTTCGTAACAATAGGCTTTCCTGAAAATCCCAGGGAAATAGTCTGTGAGCCTGAGAGGGGTGCCCCTGGAACCTCGTCATGACTGATGGTAGTTCTGCTCGCCCGTGTGTCAATCAGAAATTTTCTGTCTTTCCCCAATACACGACTATGTACATAGGGACCCTCTTGATCTACAGGAACCTCAATAAGGGGCAAGCCAACCTCCCTCTCTAGGCTGTTTCATGAGTACTGTTGATATTTTGGATAGTCTGACTGTGCGTACTGGTACATTTGTTGCGTGACATGTTGTGTGGCAGCTATGGGTGAAGGTAGAGCTACTGTCTGTTGCGTATTCTGTGGCGTTGGCGTGTTCTGTGGGGTGCAATTCTGATTGGGAGGATGCGGCCTTTCTTTTGTCTTGCCTGTAGCTATATTGTGTTTCAGGACAGCACATTCATTTACATAGTGACCTGGTTGTTTGCAATAATTACAGTTCCCTTTAACAGGTGCCGTGCCCTTTTTATGGCCATCAGCTGGTACTGTTTGTGCGACTAGCACTTTCATTTTCGTATCTTTCATGCGTCTCTTTTCATGTTCCTGTTCCTCTCTAATTCTGTTCTGGTGGTATTGTAACATTTGCAACATTTGGGAAGGGCTGTTTGCTTGCCAAGTACTCTCAACCTATAGTACTCTATTCTTGATCGGGGGTAAGGAATTCTCTACTAATTTGCTCACAAAAAGATGTGGATACGATTCACTACCTGGCTTAAGGCCACTATAAATAGTAAAACATTTTTCGAATCTGGAATAAAAATCACTGGTATCTTCGTCTTGTTTCTGTTTACATGCTGAAATAGCATCCCAATCTTCCTTTTTAGTAACCAATAGTCTCGGCAGGACCTGTATCAAGAAATCAGGTAGTTCCTTAGCTTTGTCCCCAAGACCAACACCAGGGTGCCGGCCTTTATCCTCATCTTCCAATTCTGTCCACTTTATCTTTTTCTCTCCCACCTCCCATTCCTTCTCTTTAAGCTTTTCATAAATGCCAGCCGGTAACAGTACTTTTAATAATTTAATGATGTCAGCGTATGTGTAATCCCCTATGCGGAGAATGTCTTTTAATTCACAGTGGAATCCCCCTGGGTCTTTATCATGGCAGGGCAGCAACTTTTTCATTTCCAGTATTTCTATTTTCGTCAAGGGTGTGTAAACATATACTCGTTGAAGCTCATTGTTTGCATTTTTGATGGGATGTACCTCTCGTAGGGGGTTCTGTCTGTCTATGTGTAAGATCTTTCTGTCGTGGTGTGTGGCAGGAATCACTATTATATATGTTAGAATTAGTCAACCATTGAACGGCTGACCGGGCTAGTTCCTGTTCGTGTATAGTGTGGGGTCTACCGCCCCCGCCCCCTGCTCGTCTTTTCAGTGCATTCTCAGTAGCTTGGAATAGGTGTTCGAGAGAATATCTTTCTGGTATTGGAGGTCCATGTTTGCTGTAATCGAGGCACTTGGGCCTGTCAAACTGTCTTGCTCTGCCTACGTAATTCATTTTATCCATTTCCTCTGTTTCGGGCTCAGCATCATCTGATGCTAAGTCGTCCTCTTTCTCGTCTGACTCTTTCCTGTGTAAGTTTAGAATTTCTTTTCGTATTTTCCTGTACATGCATTCTGTCTTTGCCACTGTATCATTTTTACCGGCAGCTATGTTGTCACTCCAATCAATCATACCTCTAGTTACTCCTTTATCTGGCTGGTCTTGTTCCCTGATCAGACAATTAATTAAAAAACGTAAAATTGCGCGTTGAACCTCCACCTTTCTTTGCTCCATGGCCTATACTCTCGGGTCCCTCCCCCGTTCTAATGAAATGGTATATTTTGTCTAAATTGTCCTTCATGCCTGGTAATGTGATCAAATACTCTGCAACTCGTCTTAATCGTAGTGAGTACATGAGCAGTGGGCCCACACCTGGTACTGGATCGTATATACAATGTGAAATCGTTACACTAGTCTTATAGGGTGATGCTGTCGTTTGCGGCGTTTGTTGTAATGCTAGCTCTTGGAGTGCTAGTGCTGGTGGCGGTGTTTGCGGCGTATTTGTCGTCCCCCCTCCCACTGCCCCTTGTCCTAAATCGTCTTTCACTGTCGGTGGCGGAAGCAGTTGTGCATGCTGATCCTGTGATGTGATCAGAGGGAGAAAAGGATTGTTGCCAGGAGGAGGAGGAAAACCTGCGTTAACATAATCCGGAGCAGGCTCCTCTAAATAGGAGGAAAGGAAGACCTTCGCGGATGTCTGTTTATGACTACGTACTTTAGTCGGGATCAGTGGTGGCGGTAAATTACCAGGTACTTCCGGGGTCACTTTAGCTAGTCCTTCAGCGAGGACGGGATACATGCCTTTAATAAGGGCATTTCTTTCTCTATCTGCTTGTTCTGCCTTGACCCGTTCCCCTTCTTCCTTAAGTTCTTTTTCTCTGGCTTTTTCTGCTGCTTCTTTACTTCTCTCTGATTTTTGGAATTCTTTCTCTGTTCTCCTATGCGCTTCTTTACGCCATAACTCAATGGCATCTTTCTGGGACTGTCTAGCTTTCTTTTTCCATAGTGCTTCCTCTACTCTCATAATGCAGTCAGCATACCATGTTCCTGAGGCAGGCCATCTATACTTCTCTTCCAGATCCTTCGTGTAATCTACCCATCAGTCTAAAAACAGTATGGCATCTAGCCCATGCTTCTGGTACATAAAATGACCAGGTGTGTCTCTAGGCGGGACGGGAACTGCCTCTTCGAGTTTCCCTTTCCTGGTCCCTATCTGACGTAATTTCGAAAACAGTGGCATGTTGTGACTAACTTTAATGAAAACACAATATACACAAGAATAGACTGGAAACAACCATTCACACTACAACATTAAAACATTAAAAACAGATATGTCCTAACTGGTACATAGACAAAGAACATGATCCTGAAAAAACTGTTTACTTTATGTACTGCAAAAACAGTACAACCATACCGGTCTCGTAAAGAGACACGTCTTTACCGTGTCCACTAAAGGGGACACGTCTTTACCGTGTCTGTGTACCCAGACACATCTTTACCGGGCTCAAATAAATGAACCCGTCTCTATGCGTTCCCAATAATGGTACTCACCGGGAAGCAGAACTTGAAGGCCTCGGAAACTCGACACTGCGTGAGTGCGGTGCTGCGGCTACTGCTGCGCATGCGCCTCGGAACAGGTGCGCCTCGGGATACCTCGGACCTTGCTCTCTCGGCTTGGGCTCTGGTTGGGATGGTCCGCGATCCTCACCGCCTCGTGTGGATGCCTGGTCACAGTCTCCGTCTCCTCCGTGGGCCTGAGGGAGTAGGCAGGAAGTCCCGCTGTCGTGCACACTTGAAGTCCGTCACGGCTGTGGAAGGGGGCAGGGGGCTGGACCTACATCACCGGCGCGTGGGGAAGGGGACTGGTTCCTGTTCGGGCGCCATATTAATGTGGTAAATAAAATAATTACCCTGTCGTAATTTCTATACATTAACAAGGATCATGCATATAATGAGAGGCAGAGTCCGTGGTGTCCGATTCAGAAGGGCTTTATTCAGTAACTCGAGTTAATGGAGAATCGGGTTCCATCACCACTAGGGATCAGGAAGGATCGTCATCTGAATCTTTATTCACAGAACACATTATATATAGTTAAAACATACATTGACTTGGATAGAGAAGGCGGAGCGCTCCAGGCGGAGCAAGTGAAAGAGAGAGATAAGAGCACATGGGCGTGAAAAGAGGCGTGTAAGAAGGCGTACACGTGGGTGTTCACTTGATGTGTCATAGGTGGGTGGATACATGGAGGGGGTCTGCATGGTCAGCAGGAACCTTTACCCTACTTGTGCGCGCAAACTGGTCATGACGTGGAATTGACGTATAACTGGGGGAAGCTGGGGGGAGCTGACTTTTGTGCTAGTAGAGAAGTCTTGGATGTCAGGACGACCTGCACCTCTGGTATTATCTGATATCTTGAGCTTGGAGGATGTACTATCTGACGTAAAGGTCGCTGGAGCAAAGGCTGCTCATCACTAAATGCTAGTGTGTGCCTATATTTCTTCGTGCATTGCGTGGGGCCATGGGCCTTCTATGGATTCGGGTTCTGTAAATCACTTGAATAGAGACAGAAAGGCTAGGCCCTATTTTCTGCAGGCGGAATATGTTTACCCTTTTCATTAAGCAGGAATGTGTTTCTGTGGAGCAGAGCAGATAACTGTAGGCAAAATACTGTCTTGGCAGGCCAGGCTGGGCACCTCTCGGCTGAGCAGGAAGTATGTGAGAGGTCAGGGATACATAGCTAAACTGCAGCTTTCAGAGTATCAGGAGGCATGGGGCCTGAATTCGGGTCCTGGCTCGGCTGAGCCACAAAACGTGCTCATTTCGACTTTTAAACGTGCACCAGGTAAACACATTGGCAACATAGGCCTCAGTGCAGAATTAACGTTTCTTTCATGGAGGGCCTGGTAACTGACATGCTAACATTGGACGGAAATGCAGAGGCATTATTATTACAGGCATGAGAAGGGAATTGCATGATGACATGGACATACATGGGGTATATGTACAGACATAGGGTGCATGTAGGGGGCACACTGGCCACGTAAAACTTCTATTTCCTCAAGTTAATACCCGAGTTGAAATTTTAGGGGTTAGGAGAGTTAATTGGATAGGCAGGGGCTGCAACACGGTGGCAGGAGACTGAATTGTTATCAATTTTAGAGAACAGAAATGTGTAAACTACATCTGCAATTGGCCCCATAATCATCAGCTAAATGGGATACACGTCCTACCCTTAGCTTATTTTTATGGTCCCCCGATTCCAGTTTCCTATGGGAGGGATACGTTCCCATATGGAGTTGTATCAAACCCTTGCCCTCTAGGGAACGTAAGGTTGTTTAACAGATTCCAGGCCTTGTTAGGGCTAGGGGACTGTGATTGACAGTATGAACCGCAAAGGTCTACCTTGGGTAGCAGAACAGGGGATACATGGGAGGGGACAGAGACCAGTATAGGGCAAGTGTCCAGTGCAAAAACTAGGCAAGTACGGGAGGCTGAGGCTGGCCAAAGTAATACATGTGATATCACTATTGTGGTGCCAAATGTAGATTTGGTATTGGGCAAGCACAATAATGTACACCTTGGCACAGGGGGCTGCCACCTAAGCGGTGAATTGGACGCAACATCTGATGGACCTCTATGCCACACAGCGTTGGTCTCATGGAACGTTGCGGGACTGGGGTCTAAACTAAATTCCCAGGCTTTGGGCAGAATTCATTGATCGCTTTGACATTTGCTTGTTTCAAGAGGTGTGGACGGTTGAACCAATGTTTAGAGTAGGATATTTGAGTTTCTTGGTGCCTGCTATTAAGAAAAGTCATGGTCGTTCTATGGGGGGTTTAGTGATGTGGGTTAGGCAGTCCTTAAAATGTCAAACCCAATTGCTCTCAGTTGCAAGTAATGATAATCTTGGCGTAAGGTTTAGTTTCCCTGCTAATATAGTAATTGATATCTATAATGTCTATGCAAGATGGCTCCAGGGTGGAAAGAAATCTGAAGTTGTAGTGGAACTGGATAAATTACTTCAGGCGACCCCCCACAATATATTGTCACTTATTGCCGGGGACTTTAACGCTACCTTTGAACCCCTAGGCTTGGATGACATACATTTAACAGAGGATGAGGATGCCAGGTGGGGAGTTCCGCAGCTTGACACTAAACCCATAAGAAAATGGACGGAGGCCGCAATACAGTGAAAGGGCCTCTGTATTGAAAACAAACTCCGAGCTGCCAATGGGCGCACATTGTCGGATAAAATGGGAAAAGAAACTTCCGACAATGGCTTCAGGACAAGTAATATTGACTATTTACTCGTCCCTCTGAAGGTGTGGTCTACTCTCATTGATATGGAGGTAGTGACTCGTATTGAGAGTGACCACTATCCCCTGACCGCAATATTTAATTTGGGAACAAATAAAGAGGACGATCCTTATGAGGGTAATACCCCTCCAGATTCAGTTCTGGCAAATGACGAGCGCCACCTCAAATGGTGCCAAGTTGCAGATCTACAGGATATTATTGACAATCTTGAGGTAGAACTAGCAGGGGCCTTAGAGACTATGGAGACAGCCACCCTGAATTGATCTCCCCCTAATCTTATGTTGGAGGTACATAATAGGTTTTTTACTAAACTAAAATCATAAACATATTTCGGTAAACCAAGCTCAAGAAAAAGAAGAACACAAACAAAAAAACTTGAGAGATGGTATGTCGGATCTTGCCGCCAAGCCAGGGTTGAGCTGGGTCAAGCCTTAAAATCCAAAGATATGTGTACCATAAAACAGGCGTGACGTGTATGGAAAAAGTATGGAAAACATTTTGAATAATAAACACAGGACAAACAAGTGGATAAAATGGATTCTAATATTGGAAAATGGTTGCTGGAGCAAATTGCGTATATGGCTGTGCGTTGGAGTGGCGGTGTGTAATCACGCGCCAACAGCCTTCCAGTATTTCACAATGGTGCCGGGGGGCAGACCACACCGTGAGCCGCACGCCAGATTTTGATTGAAAGCGTTCTTGAACATTTGTGAACTTTGAAGATATCGAAAAAATTGGTGTGCATCCATCCACTTATTAGTAAACCAAAATATCAAGGCCAACATAATCTGGACCAAAATATCCAGAAAAGTGCATATTAGAAAGTAAAGCAAAACCTACACTTACCAATGTGCACTTCCCTTCTTGATTTATTATTCCTCGAATATGTTTGCCACAGGCTTAGGTAGCACCATGTTTCGTATTCAAATATCAACCTACATTCCAATGGGGAGTGTGCATAATTGCTTCACCAGTGATGCAAGTGTGGGTGATGTAGGCTTGTTGGCGAGGACTGCCTTAGAGTCAATAAAGCTTAGCCTTTTTTCACATTTTAAAAAGGATTTTTATCTGATTAAACTGTCTACTTCTCATGTAAACTGGGCTAGCAATGCTTACTTATTTTTATTCAGGTTATAAAAATGACAAACAGAATACATTCAAAAGAGCTGCGGTTGAAAAGAGCAAGCAGTAGTGTTCTCCCATTGATGAACATAAAGTGACCCACTGCTGCTAGGGCCAACAGGCTCATTGAGGTATAAAGGGTAATGCCACTGAAGGTAGTGGGAGTGAGCAGGGATGTTATGAACATTATGCCATTAAAGTCTATTGAGGCATTTAATTTGTTTTGGTGGCAATGGAAATTAGGGTAGATGACAATTTGAAAAGGGTAAACAACCTCTATTCAAAGGTGAATTGAGAGTCAAGGAGTGCCTAGCCAATTTTGCAAACTGCATTCATCTCAGAATGCAACTCTTCTCATTGCTGAGCACCAGTAGGTTTGTTAATAAAACATATGATCTAAGTTCTGAGTGACAATTCAGTTTGTGGAAATGTTCTCGATTATTGAGAATGTCTTCAAATTTAGGATGTTTTGTCCTGCCTCTCACCCCATGATCAATAAGGGCCTTATTACACATTTGGTGGTCATTTGACTGCTGTCCAGGAAGTGACGGTCTGACAGCAGTAAGCCACCTGCCATATTACTAGTTGTTCAGATTGGCTGTGCGAAGACCACAGCTGGACCACCAGCACTGGCAGCACACTGCCTCCATTGGGTGGTACAGAGGTACAACACTGCCATGCACATTATAAAATGACTTCTTGACGAGCCGACTGCCACCTAAAGGTTAGCATGAATGAAGGATTTGGGCTGCAAACTCCTTATCAGCTCTTCCCAGGACATTTAGACATGGATACCTTTCTCCAGGTCCCCCCTACACAGAAGCATCTTTACCTTGAGGAATATGACCCCGTCTTCAGCGAAGTACAGGCAAGTGCTGTCCCGGAAGTGGCGGTCTAACAGCAGTAAGCCATCTGCCATATTACTAGTTGTGCAGATTGGCTTTGAGAAGACCGCAGCTGGACCACCAGCACTGGCAGCACACTGCCTCCATTGGGTGGTACAGAGGTACAACACTGCCATGCACATTATAAAATGACTTTCCGACGAGCCGACAGCCACCTAAAGGTCAGCATGAATGAAGGATTTGGGCTGCAAACCCCT
Organism: Lissotriton vulgaris; assembly: GCF_964263255.1. Taxonomy (NCBI): domain Eukaryota; kingdom Metazoa; phylum Chordata; class Amphibia; order Caudata; family Salamandridae; genus Lissotriton; species Lissotriton vulgaris. The sequence goes on from NC_141693.1 coordinate 491,046,919, forward strand.
TATCAGCTCTTCCCAGGACATTTAGACATGGATACCTTTCTCCAGGTCCCCCCTACACAGAAGCATCTTTACCTTGAGGAATATGACCCCGTCTTCAGCGAAGTACAGGCAAGTGCTGTCCCGGAAGTGGCGGTCTGACAGCAGTAAGCCACCTGCCATATTACTAGTTGTGCAGATTGGCTTTGCGAAGACCGCAGCTGGACCACCAGCACTGGTAGCACACTGCCTCCATTGGGTGGTACAGAGGTACAACACTGCCATGCACATTATAAAATGACTTCCCGACGAGCCGACTGCCACCTAAAGGTCAGCATGAATGAAGGATTTGGGCTGCAAACCCCTTATCAGCTCTTACCAGGACATTTAGACATAGATACCTTTCTCCAGGTCCCCCCTACATAGAAGCATCTTCTCCTTGAGGAATATGACCCCGTTTCGGCAAAATACAGGCAAGCGCTTTGATACCATGTACCCATTATCAGCACTGCCCACAAATGGGTCGGACTCCGTAAATGGGTACATTGACCACCATCACAAGACTGATGCAGCCACACCACCTGCCCATCAGGAAACTCGTAATAAGGCCACAGGCGCAGCTGTCTCCTAGCAGTTGCGGATTAAGTCCTTCGGTGATCGGACTGCCAAACTCGTAGCCCTAAGTCTCTCCTCACACCCACTGTCGATCTCCTCAACATGTGATCTTGACCTCCTTATCTTGGGTGCCTCCCCAACAGAATGAATGAAAAGAAAAGAAATGCTAGCTAAGAGTTTCTTGCCAGGACTGCTGGAAATGCACATACATGTTATTCTACGTTACATTAGTACAGTGCAGTGAATCACTCAAAGACATAAATGTTCTCTGAAGTACTTGACATCCAAAGGAGAACATAATTTAATCAATCAAAAAGCACGTTTTATCTGGGGCAGGGATACTTTGTCACCAGAAACACAAAACTCTGGCCCTAATCTTTTAATTGACAACTTAATGAATTCTAAAATGTATGCCAATTGAACCAAACATAATAACTTGCACGCCTGACTTAAAGCTCTATTGGGCCGCTTTTATTAAAACGTCTTTTCTTTTCCACCCTATGTTGGATTTTTGCTGCTGAAATGGAGTTGTAACGTGTCAGACTCAGATATCCTGTTTTTATCAAGCCAAAGCTTGTTGTCAATAAACAGAATTAACCTCGACAAAATGCTTACAAAGCGAAAGATGTTTGGTTTAACGCAGTATATACTGCTGACAATTCTCCAATACTTTCTACAGTACTATATACATTTGTCAAGGTGGCATTCTGTTAGAGTTATGTTGATGGCAATAAAGGCTGACATGAGCATTAAAGGTGCTTGATGAAATTCCAGTGTATTATTTCCTGCCTTCAGAGAGGATATGACCGTTTTGCTATTATGTGGTCTAGTGGCAACAATTTAGAACTTGCAACATAAAGCTCTAGGTTCTATAACAACTTCTACACTCTTACAGTAAATTCAGGGCTTCTCGCCGTTTCTCTCAGTGCCTCAAATTGCAAATAACTAATGTAAAAAATAACTTATTATTGTACTTTCTTATTTATATGTTGACACCGATACTCTGCCCATCATACGTGCATGTTTTTTTTTTATTTGCAGTGAGCCACACCCCATAAGCCATACTGTTTTATGCATGCATGCCTTTACCACACAATTATTTAAGTATTGATAAGTATAGTTAAGTATGCATTAAGTTTAGTAAGTATTGGTAAGTAAAGGTTAAGTTGGATTTTGATTAAGGGAAGTTGGGGGGGTTACTTTTTCCTAAACTAAACGAGTAATTTTTTTATTGAAAAGAATTGTAGGTGAGGAGGGGGTTCAGATCCTAAATGTTAAAAGTAATTAGAAATATTTTGATTACATATTTGAGGTAAATGCTAATTTTATGTAGATTAGGAAGGGACATTCGAGGTTTACCCCCTAAACGTTAAGAGTAATAGGAATATTTTTTATATATTTAAAGAAGGGGGTTGGAGAGTTTACACCCTGCAATGCTGCCAATGCCACCATGGAAAGGCATGTTCAAGGACACATTTTAATATGGCTGACGGTGTCTTTCAGACATAGCCACCATATTGAACACTTTTCCGCCCGGTCGACATGTCGACCTGGCGGAAAAGCGACGGGAGGTTTTTCCATCCGCCGCGGACCCCCCAGCCATTGTAATATGGCGGGGGGTCTTTTCTGCAGGGATGGCGGGTGGATCGCCTCCGCCGGGCCAGCGGTGACTACCTACGGCCCAGCGGGGCGATCTGCCCACATTCCTAATGGTCCATTCCATTGGTCATTCAAAGATACTGAACTATTAGTAGATTTTAGTAGATACCCATCAGGGGGATATGTATACACTAACGACCCAATAAAGGCAGACAAAATAAAAACTATAAATATTATATGCAAAGCCATGCATAGTCTTTCATTTCTTAAATATATCTTATTCAACATTTCAAAAGAGTCTTTTTACCAAAAATTTGATCTTAAAAAACCGAAACATCAAAGTACAATTTTTTAAGTAAACAAAAGTAGTTTAAAGGGACTCTAAGAGTAATCTATTTAATCAAAGGTAGTTTAAAATAGTTCGGACTCATCAAAAGCAAAAATTCTAAAATGAAATTTTTTTTTTTGGTAAAAGTTTTTAAAAATTCAAAGCAGCGGTTAACTTCTTCATTGGGAACTTTAGTCAGCATTTTTTAATTTCATAGTGAATGAATGAATTAAATCTTTAGTGTCTTATTCATAAAAATCATTACAATCAAAATACAATATAAAACAGTGTGCCCATTAATTTGTAAATGATTGAGTTAAAAAAGGAAATGTAAAAGCAGAACCAGTTAAAAGTTTCATCAGATTCAAAACAATTATTCTACACATATTGCGATGAATTAGGGATAAAATGCCATACTGGAACATTTATATCATATAAACACATAATTAAAGTAGCATTTCATTCTACTAATTACATATCATATTGGAGCATTCTTACATTTACATCTCATGATCAAATACAACTAAAACACTGTAATTCTATGAGCAAATAGATGCTCAATAAGCTGCTTCCATAGGTTCAGATCAATACAGCTGTCCACATCAGTTATTGAAATTTAACTGGCCACATCAATAAAGTGCCTATGTGCTTACTTCTCCAAACTGCACAGTATTTGTTAAAGTTACATTTCATAAATCATATAAAATTATAAACTCTGCAGTTCAGTTAACATATTAGGGTTCACAAAGTGCTTCCATACAAAAAAAAAGGAATCAATAAAAGATCAATAGCGTGCTTCTCAATGAGGTAGTATATGTTTAAAATAACATTTAACAAGTCAAATAATAAAATAATATACTCTGTGAATCAATGAGCGGGTGACATTTCAATAAAGTGGTTCTGTGCATATGAGTCATAACTGCATTCAACATCAGTTTAATGGGAAATTTGAGCTCAGATTGATAAAATGTCACAGCACTTACACTTCAAAACTCTATTCCAACTTGATTTTGAGCACTGTCAATCAATAAACAGATATGTAATCATATATTCAAATCATTACTGCTTTCCATATCATTCCATGGGAATTTTTTGTCCGAATTTAACATGTTATCTGCTATCAGAATAAACATAATGAATTGAATTGGGTGGGTTGATTTCCTGGAAAAGCAGAGTATAATAGCTTGACAACACGTTCTAACCCCATGTTTACTGAAGACAGATTTCAGTAACACTTGCCGCTCCTGTCATACTCTTAGACACAATTCATTTGTGATTTCACTTCATGGTTGCTCTTGTAAATCTCCAAACAAAAACCGAAGACGTCTTGCATCAATGTATTTTTTATCTGGTTCAATCTTTGTCATATATGCCCATTCATGAGCTGTGTACTTCTAGGTTGGCACTACTATTATTGTTGATTTTCTTGTTGCAGCACTTGTTGATGTAGCCACCTCAGTTGATTCTTCAGCATTTATTTCAGACTGTTCATCAGTATCTTTTCCACCTACTGTGTCAGCGGATTTTTCACTGCTTTGCTGAGAATTCCTTTGTGATACTCTGCTTCCTTCTTTCACAGTTTCAAAAAGGTCCACTTGATTCAAACTTCCATTCATTTCTGTTACTTTTTTTGTTCAAGTCTGATGAGTCTCAACCTCTTCTTTGTTTACTCTTGTCTGATTTGTTTGATCTTTATTTGCTTGAGCATTTTGAGAATTTCAAGTTTGACTTTCTTAATTCTGTTTTTCTTATTATTTATTTTGCTTTCCCTCCACTGCATCCATGTATCAAAGTTGATTGTTGGATTGGGTTTCAGCAGCTTATTTCACTACTTCTTCATCTGGAGCACACACACCACAACTCCAGGCACAACTTTCTTACATGCTTCTTCACAAGGACCTGGTCACTGGCTGCAGATCACGGCACTATTGGAAAATTGCAGAAGGTGTTGATAGTTACACCTCATGAGACACAGAGCATGCTGTATCAGTCAGGTTTTTGCAGTAATCAGCTGCAGCGGTTACAGATAAATGTGGTGAGGCGGAGAGGAAAGGGGGAAGTCGACATACGATGGAATAGATATAATTAAATAAATAAATAATACCTATTCCATTCTCCAACGGTGTCCCCCCGCCCCACAGCACTTACCTGAGTTGGTCACCACTGGCAGTAATCCAAGATCAATCATCAGCAAAGTTTATCAAACCTGTTGATTGCATTCCTGGAAGTCTCATAGCTCTTCCCAGGTAGACTTCATGATGGCTCATTCCAGTAACTTTTAAGGGCTACATCTCATTCTTAGCACTAATTTAAAAAAAGAATATTGCCATTTCAGAGAAGTTAATGCATATACTTTCTAGGTGTCGGCTGAACTTTCACACAGCTGAATTCCGTGGCGTTACATAAAAACTCAAAGGTAGTTTAAAATAGTTTGGACTCATCAAAAGCAAAAATTCTAAAATTACATTTTTTTTTGTAAAAGTTTTTAAAAATTCAAAGCAGCAGTTAACTTCTTCATTGAGAATTTTATTCAGCATTTTTTAATTTCATAGTGAATGAATGAATTAAATCTTTAGTGTCTTATTCATAAAAATCTTTTCAATCAAAATACAATATAAAACAGTGTGCACCTTTATTTGTATGGATGTCAACAATACTCCAGAGTGGGACACATGGGGAACTGATGTGGGAATTAATCGGGGTTTTAACTTTAAACCAAAATCAGTCTTCCTCCCAATGATCCAATGCGATGAGATTGATGTTTTTGAAAGAGGGGTTTTAAAAGACCTAACCAAAATACACAATCATAAGTTATCATGGACTAAGAAAAACTTGACCACTGAACAAATCACAGCCATGGACAATTTAAAGTGTGACACCAGTATTGTTATCAGACTAAGTGACAAGGGTGGGAATGTTGTGGTACTAGACAAGATCAAATATCTGAATGAGGGCCTACGTCAACTCAATGACGCTAATTGTTATTGTAAAACTGATTGTGACGAGCTATTACGATCTAATATAGCCTTTAGGGATCTGTTGTTGGAGTGCAGTGATAAGGGATTATTGGAGAGTGAAGAGTTTCAATATTTATATTGTGCGCATCCCAGAACACCGATTTTATATTTACTCCCCAAATTACATAAGAACCCTAATGAACCTCCTGGACGCCCCATCGTATCCTCCATTGGATCTCTTTTAGAACACACTTCAAAATATATAGATCATTATCTCAGACCCTATGTGATGGCTCTTCCATCATATATTAAAGATACCACACATTTTCTAACTGTTGTCAATGGGTTACATTGGGAGACAAATGTATTACAGGTACCCACAAGACCTTACTAAGACTAAGATTAATATATCTTAATCGTCCACATTGTTTCCTGAAAAGACAAATCTCTTTTGAGGATCACACCTTCTAAGACACCCATGATCCTTTATCACACTGCACACTGGTCCTGAGGAAAGCCCACCTGACACACCTGTGTGAACAAGGGCTGAAACATGTCGACCATTTTAAGTACACCAGCTCATTACAGTGCGTGAGAGTCCTAAATACTCTTAGAAACGCACAATAGATATACTTTTAACTAACTCGAATCCAGACCTATTAAAATCCAATCCTGCTGTAGGAGTATTTTACAGAATTTACCCCTTCAAATATATCACTGATCCCTACTGTTCTTAACCAGGGGTATTCCTCCGGGTGGAAGTTGCATAATCACTAACCAGATGATGATGCAGACACATGTTCAATTGGCGGAGAACTAAGATATACCGCCACCACCATCTAATAGACACGTATATTAGGGCTTTGAAAAATTGGGACACGTCAGAATATTGCATACCCAGGTTATGCAGGACAAGTGATTCTTTCCCCATTTGATTCTTTGTATATTAAGTTTAAGGAAGCTGAATGGATCACACCTTCCTTCTCCCTCCTTTCTTGATGATTCACTACAGGAGTTGGTCCAGGTTGTGTGGGCGTTCAAGAAATACCTGCAGTCAAGAAGGACAAAAGGTTACAAAGAGTACAAAACAGTTTAGTTAACGTCTCTCAGTGTGCCTGAATATCATCTATTCACTCCCATTCAGCCTGAAAAATTGTCGACTGAAATTCAACAATAGGCCTCAGTCCCTCCTTGAAAGCAGTCATAGCAGTAAAATCAGGATAAAGCCTGTGAACAACACTTAAGGTTCACAGGGGTGAGGAATGAAAGTGTTCCGCGACTGCTGCTGTCCTAGGTGGGCACATGTAGTAGTAGGAGAATGCTGAACAGGGGATAGAGACTGGTGACCCCACAGCTATGGGGGGCATTGGATTTAAGGTGTGGGTTGGTGCAGTACTAGAGGATGGTGGGGCCTGATTTTGGGCCACCAAAGAAAAATCGTGTTCAAGGCTCAGAGTAAACCCATTGTCCAACTCCTCTACGTTGGTGGTGTTCAAAAGTTCCATTCTACGTTGGTGGTGTTCAAAAGTTCCATTTCATACTGTGAGTCGATATCCTCCATCTGGTCTCTTTTCGTGATTGAATTTATGTCCAAGCTGGCACACTCTCCCTGATATTTGTGGGTTCCACCTCCCATCTGGTTGAAGACTACTCACAAGCCCTCTTTGTAGTCAAGGGTCTTCTTATTTGCAAGAGGTTATGGCCAGATGGAGGTTGGTCTGCTGTGTCCACTGGAAAGGGATGAGGAGAAAACAAAAACATATTGAGTGCATAGCTCTACTACTTTATATGATGACTAGCAGCGCGTTCTGACGTTGTCCGGGTATGACTTGCTGCCGGCCAGTAGTATATTGTTTTATAGGATTTCGTTTCGATAGCATTTCTTATCTGTGACAGGCCTGTGAAACGCTCCAATTCACAGTGCACTGCTGATGCACTTATGAGTGCGCGTTCAGTAGTGTGTGAACTCGAGTTTCCCTACTTAATTTTTCCTTGCAATATTATATAGCACGAACTCGACAACATGGCATGAGCACAATTTACATTACAGAAGAACACATTCATTTGTGGGAGGCACGGGAAGACAAAGCGATTTGCCTGGAATCACAGGATGTTGAGCTGATGCCAAGATTCGAACGTAGCTCTCCAGCTCTAAGGTTCGCAATTCTAGAACTTGTGGCGGGAGGTGTGTCTAAAAGTAAATGTCAGTGCTGCCCATCAATGAGAGAGACGTGTGCATTTTTCAAATGGGTGGTGAAAAAATATGAGTATGTTGCTGGAGATGTGGTCCGCCGTGCCACCAATGTACTTACCGGGGGAGGGTACACACCCATTATTCCGCAACTTTCTTTCCGCATACCATCACTCCGCATACTTTCATTACGAAAGTAGCATGACTCCGCAATGCCATTATAACGCATTGCATTACATTTTATTTGCTTTTATCACGCATACATTTACAACGAAATTCGTTGTAAATGCATGAATGGCAAAAGCTTGTTTTTTTAATGGTTGGATAAGGTAAGTATGGGTATAGGGGTATATGTTTTGGGGTACTGATGTATATGTTTTGGGGTGTTTGGGTATTTTAAGGGTTCAGACATAGTTTGGGGTTATGGGGTACAGGGGTAGTTGTAGGGTTTAGGGATAGGTATGGGTTTTGGGGTACTGGGGTATTTTTAGGCTTCAGGGCTAGGTTTGGGTTTTGGGGTATAGGGGTGTTTTTAGGGAGCAGGGGTAGGTTTGGGTTTTGGGTTACAGGGGTATTTTAAGGGTTCAGGGCTAGGTTTGGGTTTTGAGGTACAGGGGTATTTTGAGGGTTCAGGGCTAGGTTTGGGGGCACAGGGGTATTTTAGGGTTCAGAGGTAGGTTTGGGTTTTGGGGTACAGGGTTATTTTTAGGGTTTAGGGCTAGGTTTGGGTTTCGGGGTACAGGGGTATTTTTAGGGTTCAGGGGTAGGTTTGGGTTTTGGGGTACAGGGGTATTTTAAGGGTTCAGGGCTAGGTTTGGGTTTGGGGTACAGGGGTATTTTAGGGTTCAGTGGTAGGTATGGGTTTTGGGGTACAGGGGTATTTTTAGGGTTCAGGGCTAGGTTTGGGTTTTGGGGTACAGGGGTATTTTTAGGATTCAGGGGTAGGTTTGGGTTTTTTAGGTACAGGGGTATTTATAGGGTTCAGGGCTAAGTTTGGGTTTTGGGGTACAGGGATATTTTTAGGGTTTAGGGATAGCTTTGGGTTTTCGGGTACAGGGTATATTTATAGGGTTAAGATGGGTTAGTGTTTAAGGGTGTTGGGGTATTTTTAAGGAGCAGGGTGGAATTAGTTATTAAGGTGTAAAGGGGAGCGCGGGGCAAGCACACCCAGAGCTGGAATGTACAGAACCTGGGAAGAAAAAACAAAAAAATATTGGGCATGATGCTCGCTTTTTTTTCCGTAATCCCAAGCCCTTCACACGCCCACGCCCCCAGCACACGCCCACAGCACACGATATGAGACATGGCATGAAGGGCAGAACGTACCACATGCCCCCAGTGTTTGTCACGCCCCCAGCATACGCCCACAGCACAACGCAGACACGCCCACAAGGGACTACTTTGCTGGCACAGTTCTTTTACCTTTTAAATGTATATGGTGGGCGTCTGCATAGCCTAAGTCCTTCTGCTGCAACTGCCCTTTCCAACGCTGTATTGGGTGTTGTGATTGGTGCTGTGGTTCCTGAGATTACCCGCCTCAAAGGTTTGGTCTCTCTCTTTATTATATTAGTATAGATCATAATCAAAACTGTTTTATTTTGGATTACAAATCATAAAACATACCATAAAATACAACAGATACTTCATATACAACAATTACAAAATACATTTTTCCAACATTTTGGAACAGTTAAAATAAGACCAGTTAATATTGCATCCATATTATTCAAATTGAACGACACAACTAAAATAATTTCTGTGCTGTGGAAATCTGACAGAGCAGCAAAACATTTCCCATGTGTCCCCTTTTTAAAAAAAGTACCAATAAAAACATTAAGCTCAGAAACCCTCCGACAGGAAAAAATTAAAATAACGTATATTCATGGTAATTCTTTGCCAACACTGTAAGCATGGAACCAAGTAAAAGAACAAACAAAAATACACCTATCCTATTTAGATGATCTTGATAACTATATAATGCCTCTGTGTTACTACTGGAGTACCGAATAGTTTCCAAGAGCTACTGAAATAATAACAAAGGAGATTCTCCTAGAAGCAACAATAACAAAGTTATTTTGGCTTCAAAATCCATAAAAACAACATATTAAAGAGCATATTATTTACAATATCATATTTACAATTCCAGAATACTGCCCATCGAATAAGCAATAATTTTAAAGTTTATAGAAGAAAGCTAAAAATAATATTCTAGAACTTGATAGAATTCCTGCCAGATCGTTAATGTATTAAGAGAAGAGGGTAGGGGCCAACATGCAGCCCTTTCTCACTCCCCTTTTCATTTCAATGAAGCCTGTGTGTTCCCTATTCTTCCCATACCTAACACACACTTGATTACCAATGTGGAGACTAATCAGAATATCTAGGGTATTTTCAGTAGTCCCATGTTAGCTAAGACCTCCCACAACTTTTTCCGGGGTACTACGACACAGGCTGCTCTAAGGTCTGCGGATACCACATATAAGTTACCTTTCCCCAATAGTACAGTTGTCCAACCAATCGCACAAAACCTTAAAAATTGTTCCAAGGTGCTTGTCTTTTGCCTAACCCCTGCCTGTAGCTCTGAAAACATACAGTTTCTTGAGGCCCACTCCATCAATTTCTCTAAAATCAGCAAAAGATCTTTTAAAGGCCGTCTATGAGATTGATGGGTCTAAAATTAGCATGATAGCTTGGCCGTACTTTCTTGGGAATTGGGATGAGTTCTGCTTGCTTCAATGATGTTGGTATTGTTCCTTCATTTATAAATGCCCTAGAGAGTGTATTTATGTAGGGCAACCAGATGTCTGGCTCGGAGACATATAGATCAGCAGGAATACAATCTGGGCATGGCGCTTTTCCTGGGGATGATTGACTTTATGGCTTTAAGAAATTCTTCTTGGGAGATATCTAATGGCTCAAATTGCTCTGCCTTTTTCTTCCATTCTATGATGTCTTCTCTGCTCACTTTAGCCCCTACAATGTCAGCATACAATTTTCTAAAATGTTCAACCCAACATTGTGGTTGTACAGGCCAGCTTCCATGCACAATAATGCCCCAAAAGGCTGTTTCATCACCTGTGTTTGCTGCAGGGGCCAGGTATAGCCAAGTCTCTCTTAACCAGATCATTCTGGCTTGCTCTAGTACATTCTTGTAGTACTTCCTAGCTCCTGGGATAGCATCATAGTCTTGAGATTTTATTGTTTTTAGAGCGTACATTTTGCTTTACTACACTTCGTGCTTTATGAGGGATGTGTTGCTTTCGTAGTTTTCACTGCTTTCTTGCATACCCTGTGGAACAAAACCCTTAGTCCACAGAACAATCCCTGATGTTGCATAACAATATTTTCTGGGACTCCCTCTTGATCCAACAGATTCACCATTTTACCCAACATTTCAGCTACTCCGGTGTAGGCGTGCCTCAGTATATTGGGGTAGGCTTCCACATACTCACACTTTAAACCCTTTTTGTTATTAGATAAGGCATTATGGTCACTTTCAGACCTTTCTAGGATTATCATATCCTTCATATATTGTCACATGTTTAGGGAATACAAAATAATTAATTTTGCTGGCATAATTCAGATGCTTCAAGGTACATGCCCCTTCCTGGTCTGATGGAGACCTGCCATTGCAAGGACGTATCCCTAATGTGAGTGTTGTTCCTAGTAATTGAGTAGTTTGAAGCACACCCCTCTTTGCTTTGGAAATACCTCATTTTGGGAGAGGCCATGTGGCATCTTCCTCTTCAGCTTTGTTCACATCACAATTAATAAGGGGTTCGAATGACACATTAAGATAACCAGCTACTATTACATATGCATAGTGTAGTAGAGCAGTCAACAATTCATCTAACAATACCAGTGTTGGTGATTCCTTATTCACACCAATGGGACTGTTATATACATTACCAAGTATGGACAGGTATTTCATTTACTTAGGGAGGGATCAAGTATATCAGGAGAGGATCCAAGGAGCCTCTGGATCTTGCAATTTATAGAATTCTTTATCCAGGAAATGAAGCCCCCAGCAGGGCAGCCTCTTTCCCCAGCAACAGCAGATAAGTGGAAGGTCAACAAACCACATTTAAAATAACAATCTCCTCCCCACATCTCTTGGAATATGCAGATTTCATAGTCAGCTGTGAAAAAACCTCAATCTGGATTAACTCGTTTTGTTTTTAAGCCTGCAACGTTCCATGATACTTAGCTCCAAGATAGGGGCCAGCCAACGGGATGTAGAGGCAAGCTGCAGGGGGCACATTCAGTGTATCTTTGTTAGGAATAAGACATACTCCACGTGGGTCTTGTTTAGATGCTCAGAGGGCCCTGGGTTTAATACATCTGTGTTATAAGTATGAGAAGGTCTGCCCTCAGGCCTGGTCATTCCAGGTTTAAGCTGATTTTTGCTGGTGACCGTAGCTATATACAAAAATAATTGACATCCCTTTCATGACAGGTGTAGTTTCTCATCTGCAAGGATGAAATGCTTCTAACTACAGGGGAATTTGGCTGGTTGGATGTAGGTGCCATACAGCACTCTGTCTGATTGAGTCACTCCATAATTGGTTTCAGCTTCTCCTCCAGAATACAACTTGATTTCCCACATAAGGCATCATAAACTAAGAAATCAGAGGCCAAAGAATCTGATGCGTGGGTTAATTTCAATTGACTAGCTTAGAACCAATCAATGGAGAGAGAAGCTAAGATCCATTCAGCTTCCAATCGATAAGCAAGTAATCAATAGAGAATGGATCACTTGTCCTGTTAAAAACACTCATTCACGTTAAAGTCGCGGGAGCGGTATATCTTGGTTTTCCGCTTCAATAGTTACGTGAAAAGCATCATCATTGGGTCTTAGTTATGCTTACCTCCACCTGGAGGAAGACCGACTGTTATTTACAGTAGTGATCAGAGATGGTGAGGGTGAAATTGAAGTGAGTTTAAAATGACCTCTATCGCTCAAAATTGATGTTATTCTGTTGTCGATAGGGAAAAGCTAAAAAAGAAGGTGGTGCATGAATAGAAGGGCTTCTGATCTATTGTACCTACTTAAAAGATGTGAGTCGTCAACATTTTTCAGTCCCTTCAGTGCTCAGTCAGGTGAGAAGGCTTTCTTCAGGAAGAATAGGAGGCACGTAACTTTTCTGTGATGCACTTAGGTAAGCAGTGCACTCACCCTTCTTCTCAGTGTACCTATTAGTACACTGCTTGGTTATGAGTCTGTAGTACCTATAACTAGAAATAGAAAAATAGGAAAAAGACTATGAAGACAGAACACAATGTTAATTACCACATATGTAGATCTATTATGATCAAATTCTGTCAGGAATCATGCTAATAGTTGATAGTTATTAACTATATACTGCTTTGCTCTGAGAGACAATGAGGGGAATAAAGATTAAAGGGACCACTCTTTGTAAATGGCTATGAGTTTGTTTATAATTGCACCAATGGTATGAGTGTGGAGCGTCACCTACTACAACAAGGATGATGCAGAGAGTAGTCCTACAATTACGCTCTCAGAATACCTCTTGCTATAGTCGAGAAGTTTGTTGTTTTATTTAGTGCAAATTCTGCATTGGTAGTTGGCCGTTAATGATATGAAGCCTAATTTATTGTGGAAGTAGTCCACCCTATGTGAACCGTGATGACGTCAAGCCTACCGGTGAGTGGCGCATGCAGCCTTTACAAGCTATGGCAGGTTACCTTATTTAGAGGGCCTATTCAGCTCAGTCGGAGGACGAGCGGAGTAGACTCTTTCATGCTATGGAGGGTAGGAGAGGGAGAAATTCGGGATGGTTAAGGAGAAAAGGCATGCATTGGTGTGCGCAGACCTCACACAAGCCAAAGACCTGAGCCTGAAACTAAAAGCAGTGAATTATCCAGATGGAGTAATACAGAAATGTGAAAAAAGAGCAAGGCATCAACATAGAGATAATCTGCTGGAGACTACCATAAAGGAACAAAACAAAGATATACTTACCTGTGTGACAACATACAACACAGCCTCCAACACAGTAAAAAAAAATTGTAAACAAGATCTGCCACATTCTAACGTCAGGAGCCTTAAAATGGCCAAAGCCAAGATTCACCAACAGAAGGACACGTAACTTCTGCGATCTGCTGGTACACACAAGACCACCGCCTGAAACAGAACCAATCACAAACACTTGGAAGCTCGCTCCAATAACTGCCCACTACCCATGAGGGTCTTGTTCTGTCTGCAAACTAACTATAGTAACAAAGACTCTACAACTCACTCCGGATTTCAAATGGAACCCTACGACACCATACGAATTGTAACACTACCCATGTCATCTACATGATTACCTGCCAATGCAACCTGCAAATACGTTGGCGTGACCTTTCCGGAGATCAAAGAAAGAATCGGAGAACACAGGAGCAACATTAAATGCAAAAAACTACCACAAAAATGAGCATGCATTTCTTTAATGTCAAACATGTGGTTGAAGAAATTAACTGGGTGGTCGTCGAGACACTAGCCACAAAAAATAACAACACAGAATGGATTCTCTTTGAAGAAGAATAACGGTGGGTGCACCCTCTCAAAACCCATGAAGTAGAGCTGAATGACAACATACCTTGGCATTGAGGGAATATAAATACGATATTATATAATGTTGACCTAATGTATCCAATATATTAACACACTACCTTAGGAAAACCCCTTGTAAATACACCCGAACCATGCATACATTAAGAATCGGGTCTTGGCTGAGCAAAGGCCATTTAGTTATTCATTTCCCTGTCTCTCTTTCGTTAAGTTAGGAAAACACATGACCTGCTACTGTGTAAAAAGCCTGAGAGGTCAGCCTGAGCTATGAACAGACCATTGGTTCTAACTTAGGAGACTCAAAGTCACATCTGTCTTTCTTGTAGGATGAGCACATTCTTGCAGGCGCCGTGCCCGCACTCCCGTGCCTCGGAATGAAAGGGAGGCACCTTCACTGACCTACCCCCGGAATAGTTTGTGCCGAGTTTCGAACCAATCAATTGTGCCTTATATGGGTTTTCCTGTTGGCTTCACAAGAAGAGGTACTTTTCCATGTACGGGGTTTTCATGAGGTATGCTGAAAGTATATGTGCACTGTTTTGAATGTAATCCAGCAGTCTCCTCTGCACACCTCTGAGGGTGAGGACAAGAGAGAGGCTCCCCTATATAGGGCTCTTTTGCAAAATAAACTATTGAACCTTCTCCATTGCAGACTGACTTATTATTGGTAAATAAGGTATATGAGCTATTGGTAAGTATAGCTCTATGATATATAATTTCGGTACTTCAGTTGGTGACTCCACCGGGACTCCGCGATAGGGCCGTCCCCTCCTGTAAACAGGAGTAGAGGGACAGGGAGGGGTTCTGGTCGAGTGAGTGGATTGAAAAAGGATCCTAATTGAGAAACCAGTTTGTGGTAGAAAAGGAAATTCCACTCTTGAGCCCAGTGACCTTCCCAGCTGCTTAATAACCCTTCGCCGGAGTCCTTTGGCTTAACCCGGAACAGTTGACTGTGTTGGTCTATAAAGGAGTCGGCAGTGGAGATAACGCAATCAGACCTGAGTGCACCAGGTGAGTGAATTGTACTGTTTATTTTTTGACGTCTTTGGAACAAGCACTTTGATGAAGTGGCTTTAGGAAACAGTTAACTGTATTTGGAATTTGGTGGTTAGTGAACCACATGGAATCTGGGGGTCTGACGTGGCAGGGAAGTGACTGCACTGGCGGATGCCCCACAGACATGTTTGGTGATTATTTGAGACAACATCGGACGCCTTAGTGTTGCACAAGGGGTGCTCACTCGGCTGGATCCTCTTCGGAAAAGCCCTAGGAGCAACTGGGTAAGCTTGGGGTCTGGAGCTATGCACCCAGTCGCCCGGTCCAACAGCACAGGACTATGGGATGGTCTGTAAGAAGGTTCGTGGTTCGCCTGTCTGATGATCTCAGGGCAGTCTTTGGACTGTCTCTTTTGTGAATCTGTGTGGTCTGGAATCCGGCGTGATTACGAACCGTGACCGAATTGCCTCTATCGATCGAAATGTATGCACTTTATGTATAAATCGCAAGTGAGATTGTATGATTTAGGAGCGAAAGGGTATGTGATAAACGGACGCATCCATGTGAGTAAGTCCAGTTGAAATGGTATGAGTTATTAAATTTATAAACATGTTGTGTTTTAGTAAATTGCATTTTGGATGTTGCTGTCATTGGAGTGGACAGCTGGAAGAAAGACAGCCTGCTCCTCCGGAAGGCAGCCCCAGTTTCGATATGTATGTAAAATATGGTATCTCTCCCATTCTGTTTAATACACTTTGGAACAAGTATACCAAAGATAATTTGGAGCTACAAGGGCCTTTAACGGGGTCTTTTGATGAAAGAAAAATTAATTATTTACAAAACAAATTGTTTATGAAAAGGAGCCGTCAAACCATGTTCGATTCCTTGAACCTATGGTTAAAGGAGGCGAAACGGCGGCGAATAAGAGAAGAAAAATTGGGAAAAATTAAAGCAGGACAGACTGTTACCCAAAAGGCGGTAGCATATGAAAAAGAAAAGGTAGAGAAAAATATTGAACAAATGAACAGACAATTTTGATCACAAACGGATACGAGTTATATGACACGGACTGAGGCAGAAAATGATATAGAGGAATTATTAGAAGCCCATCCGCCACCTCCATATGCCCCTCAAGGTTTATATCCTGCAGTACCAGTAGCTAGAACGGGGTTGGCTGGAGCTCCATCTCCCACAGCGGCGACCTCAGTCGCTACTGCACCAGTAGCCGTGCCCCCTCCGGCTCCGCTGTTTTCTCCTCCTACCCTTCGGCCAACTACCTCAGATTTGATTTCTTTACTATCCGGGCCAATTGATGCTTCTTCCTTGCCCCAGGTAGTTTTAACACCCCCCGCCACAGGACTGGCAGTCTACCCTATGGGAATGGCTTCTGCTTCTGTAGATGTCACACTACGATGCCCCGTGGGGGGTTCGGAAGGCCGTCGAGCTTTTACTCGATCATCTTTAGGGTCTGAGGAAAGACGGGCTATTGTGAGTCAGGCATCCCAATGGATGCGGAATCCGATTTATACTTTAGAAGATATTTGGAGTACTATGAAAGTTACGCAACAATTGGCCTTGGAACACATGGCAATTCGATTAATCTCCTTATGGGAATAATGTTTCGAGGAATGGCTGGCTCCACAGATACTATGTGATATCAGGGATTGAGCCTTTAAGTTTGAATTACAAGCCGAAGAAGTATTTCAGAATGTCAAGACATTGATACATTACTGAGAACTAATGCATTGGAAATGTCCAGACAGGGGGGCACAACATCCTATTAGAGAAGTGCACCCCCTCTTCCATCCAGAGATTCCCGAAGTAAGAGATGGTGGTGGAACAGTGACCAGAAATCAACACCCCCTTTTGTACCGCTTTTGGCCCCCATAAGTGTGGCAGGGTATGCTCAGATGTGAGTCCCTTGCTCACTTTGCCACTGGATTCAAGCAAGCCGGGCTGAAGATGTCTGGAATGCCAGAAACCGGTCCTCTGAAGCTTGTTTCCGGTCCAGGGAAGACATGGCTTGGCCGTTCGGGCTGGACTGTTCCCATGAGGCACAGGGTCAGACTGTCATGGTTCTACATACCCTCAGCACACATACCCTAAGACATGTGCAGAATTCTCCCTTATGAAAACCCACCCCTGTCCGGTGCTCCCCGCACGCATCAAGTCAGTGTGATTGGGTGTGTACATATACTTCCGTAATACATGTTTATCACCTTCTTAGGGTTTTGTCAACCTTGCTTTTACTTGTGCCTTTTGCTAGTATTCTATTGTGATGCCTTGTGTGGTTATTGGAGTTGGAGAGCGCAGTATACTTGAATTATGACCTTCGCGTATGCTCTGTGAGAGACTATGCCCTTGCGAAGGTCTCATGGATCTCTCCTCGCATCCCTACACGCTACCTTTCGGTGCGCGTCTAAACTGGGACTGCAAGCAACGTCCCCGCGCACGTTCAGAGAGCGTGACTGGGAGCGGCTGGGTGCGGTCCTGTATTTAAACCGCACCCAGCCTTCTGGAAGGCACTTTGCCTTCGGATTTCCCTCTGAGAAGGTCGCGTCTGATGGAGGAACTCACCTGAAGGAGAATTCTATCCTGGCAGGACTCCACGGCGGTGCTTCTTCTTTCCTGGAGTTAGAAACCTCAAGAACAAAATTTGAAAGCTAAGTACTTTACTTGATTTAAGGCGCCCTTCGCAAGAAAGGTCAACAGCATTTTTGGAACTTTTATTTTGCGAAAGCCTTCGCAAAGAAAGAGACTTGGGACATTTTATGCATATTTATGTTTTGAAGAACAATTGCCAGTTCATTTATGTGTTGAATTGTGAAGAGATTTACAATGAGGTTTTAGATTTTATTTGAAAAAAGGGTGATAGAAGAAAGATACGTAGGATTTGGTGTGTCTTTTGGTTTATGCTTCTCTTTTATAGCACAATTAAAAAGACTGGAACCCCGAAAACAAGAAGCAAAGGTTAATGCCAAGTAAGTCTTAGGAATAGATAGGAAGAATGCAAAGGGTCTCTTAAAGATTGTAAATTAATCCTTCCTTTCTTTTGCGTCAACTTCCAGACGAACTAGCTGACATTCCACCAGTTGACCATCTATCCTAGAGGACTTCTGACGACTTCATCACCACTACCCAACAAAGACATACTGGACGAAGGCCTACACCTTAAAAGTGCACCACTCTGATTTAGGGGCTCTAATTAGATAGAGTTGTAGTGAAGGGCCAAGGAATAGTCTAGGAGTGTAGAATCTTAAACTGGAATACTAAAGTCTTTGGTGCTTGTTGCTTCGCAGGTCGAAAGCAGGAACTAAAGTCTTCTCTTCAACGTCCAGTACCGGCCCTCCTCCCTAATTTCTAGTTTAAACCTTACTGTGCATATTCAAGTCAGTGAGTTTTAGTTAGTGATTAGGGAAGTTGGTCCCTTGCGTCCCTGCGAAATCATCCACGTCTTCCAAGAGGATATCAGTCAAGACAAGGTAAGGGACGACGTGGTTAGCTTTGACAGAAGGCAAAGCCCACGTAGATAATTTCGCCCGGACGCAATGGATCAAGTTAACATGCAGGATCTGGCCGCAGTTTTAGAAGCAATTAGGCAGGATAACGCAGCTTTACGTAGGGATTTATCCTCTCTTCAGGACTCAATTCAGCAGAAACCAACCACTTTTCAGAGTTCATCGTCCAGTGCTGATACCAAGACTCAGATCCAAGTTGTAACTCCGTTCCCCACCCCCTTAGCCCCACCTGAAAGATTTTATGGGGATTGTAATAAGTTCTCAGTATTTTTACAACAATGTCACTTACATTTTATAGCTAAAACCACAGCCTTTCCTGACGATTCCTCCAGAGTAGCATTTATGTTATCCTATATGGGTGGAGATGCAGCTCTTTGGTCAGTTCCTTTAGTGGAAAATGACGATCGAATTTTGTATAATTTTAAGGATTTTGAGAGGGCTTTAAAGAAGATGTTTGCAAAACATCTTTTTGTTCAGTCTGCAGACAATGAGCTTTTAGGTCTAAAGCAAGGATCTTCGGATCTGTTACATTATATATCTACCTTTAACCGTCTGGTTTTAGAGGCTGATTGGCCATACGACAAAAGAGTTTCAATCTTCTACAGAGGTCTAAGGGAGGAATTAAAGGACATGATAACTCAGATTCTCGAGCCCCCAGAAGACATAAGTGATTTCATTGATTTAGTGGTAAAACTAAATCATCGCATTTCAGAGAGAAAAGGAGAAAGAGGGAAGACAGAGCATAAGGTAGTTTTCTTTAAGGAAAAGTCAACCTCAAATCGAGAATCTGGTCCAAAGTCTGACTCTGTTGAACCCATGCAAATAGGTTCGATCCGTGGTCCTTTATCTAAGGAGGAGAAGGAAAAAAGGCGACGTTTAAACCAGTGTTTATATTGCGGAAAGACAGGACACTTCGTAAAAGAATTCCCCACATGACCTAACATGTTTAAAAACAAGAACACTCGGAAAACTAGAACACTCGGTAAAGGGAGAGGTCAGTTTATCGGGTGGTCTTTCTAGTTTGGCCTCAACTCTTCCTCCCGTAGGTTTTAGACACTTCTATTCTAGTATAACTCCGAGATCTGCTTCCCGAATCCCACACAAGAAAGGTAGAAGCCATTATAGATTCCGGGGCTACAGGTAATTTTATCGATTCCCAATTCTTCTTACAGTTAGGTTTTAAGTCTGTGTATAAGGATCACCCAGAAACCGTTAGAGCAGTAGATGGTAAAGATTTGACTTCAGGGCTTGTAAACAGACAGACCGAACCTTTAGAGATGGATTGTTCTCCTATACATCGAGAAAGAATACAATTTGACATAATTGATGCCCCTCAATTTAAGATGATTTTGGGGATACCTTGGTTAATAAAACATAACCCGATCATAGATTGAGTTACCAGGTTAATTACCTTTAAGTCATCCTTTTGTGCTGAATAGTGCTTCCTCATCGATAGATCTAAGGATGTAGTTCAAGGTTTTGATTTCGGAATTGAATCACCCAATGTCCTGCTTTTGGATGGAGTTCCATCGGTATATAACGACTTATCTGATGTGTTTGACAAGAAAAAAGCCAATACTCTACCTCCGCATAGAGATTTTGACTGTAGGATAGATCTCATGCCTGGAGCAACTCTGCCCTGCAGTCGCATTTATGCTCTTACAGAAGCGGAAAACACTCATCTGAGAGCATACCTTGACGAGTATCTTGAAAACGGCTTCATAAGGCACTCCAAATCTCCGGTATCTTCAGCTCTTTTTTTTATTCCAAAGAAGGGAGGGGAATTGCGCACGTGCATAGATTATAGGGCATTAAACAACGTCACAATTAAGAACAGGTACCCCTTACCTTTGATTCCAACACTTTTGGACCAAATAAAGAAGGCTAAGATTTATACAAAACTGGACTTGCGAGGAGCTTATCATTTAGTTAGGGTAAGAAAAGGAGACGAATGGAAGACGGCCTTCCGCACTAAGTTTGGTCTCTTTGAATATCAAGTCATGCCCTTTGGTCTGTGTAACGCTCCTGCCGCCTTCCAGTTTTTTATAAACGAAGTGTTGCATGAATTCATTGACATCTGTTGCGTGGTTTATATTGATGATATTCTCATCTACTCTGATACCGAGGAAGAACATGTACAGCAGGTCCGCGCCATTCTTCAAAAACTACTCTCCAATTCTCTTTATGTGAAGTTGGAAAAAAGTCTGTTTCATGCCTCCAAGGTGGACTTTCTGGGTTACATTATTAGTCCCGAAGGTATAGAAATGGACCCTAAAAAGGTAGAAGCAGTGACAACCTGGCCCAGTCCAACTTCCGTGAAACAAATTCAAAGTTTCCTAGGCTTTGCAAACTTTTACCGTAGATTCATTCAGAACTTTTCTCAAATAATTACACCCATAACCAGGTTGCTGAGAAAAGGAGTAAAATTCTTATGGACCTCAGATGCTGAAGAAGCCTTTCAAAAACTAAAGAAGAGGTTTACCATGGCCCCAATCTTGTGTCATCCAGCCCCCAATCAACCGATTATTGTAGAAGCAGATGCATCTCAATATGCATTGGGAGGAATTCTCTCACAACGAAATTCTGATACAGGCCAAATGTACCCTATAGCTTACTTTTCTAGGAAGTTGTCAGAGGCAGAACAGAATTATGCAATCGCCGATAAGGAATTATTGGCAATAAAGGCAGTTTTTGAGGAATGGCGCCACTACCTGTTAGGGGCTCGTCATCCAGTAACTATTTATACAGATCACCGAAATCTTCAAGCTCTAAGATCTGTAAAAGCTCTGACTGCTAGACAGTTACGTTGGTCTATGTTCTTCAATGACTACACTTTTGTAATAACCTATCGTCCCGGAAAAGAGAACTTGAAAGCGGATGCTTTGTCTAGAATTGGTGAGAAAGGCCCAGAACAACCTGAAATTGTCCATCCTGTAATCCCGACTTCTTGTTTTCAGGGAAGTTTATCCATGAGTAACATTATAAATGACATCAAGGAGGCCTTGAAGGATAAGGATGTTGAGATGTGGAAAAAGGATCATCCTTACCTACATAAGAAGGATGATTTGATGATAGTACATGGTTTGATTTTCGTTCCTAATGAAAAGATTCAAAAATCCATAATCCAGCTTCACCACGATACTATGTTATCTGCTCATCCTAGCATTTTGAAAACTATGGAACTTATAAGACGAACCTTTTGGTGGCCTTTGATGTTCAAAGACATTCAGTTATTTGTAGAAACTTGCAGTGTTTGCATTCAACATAAGACTTCTCATCAAGCTCCTAGTGGTTTGTTAAGGCATCTGCCCATCCCACCTCAACCCTGGCATACAATATCGCTAGATTTTATTGTTGAACTACCTGAAACCAAGAAGGGATTTAATACTATTTTAACAGTTGTGGATCAGTTCACGAGAATGGCCCATTTCATTCCTGTAAAGAAACTTCCCACTTCTTTAGAACTTGCCCATTTGATTATGTCACACGTGATAAGATTACACGGTATTCCTTCTGTGGTCATTTCAGACAGAGGCTCCCAGTTTATTTCAAAGGTTTGGCAAAAGCTGCGTTCATTGTTACAAATGGATGTTCGTTTGTCTTCTAGTTACCACCCCCAAACAGATGGTTTAACGGAACGAACTAATCAAACTATCGAACAGTATCTCCGATGTATGTTGCTCAATGTTCCTGAAGAATGGTCTGATCTTTTAAGCCCCTTAGAGTTCGCTTATAATAATTCTGAACATTCATCTATCAAAATGTCTCCGTTCTTTTGTAATTTTGGATTCCATCCCAAATGTATTCCTGAAAGTTCTACTAACTATGATTCTGTACCCGCAATTTCTGACTATGTATCCAAAGTATTTTCCATCCAAGAAGAAGCTAAATTCAACTTGGCAAAGGTGAAAGAATCTCAGAAAGAGTCCAAGGACAGACATCGATCTGAACAACCTCAATATAAAGTAGGTGATAAAGTATGGTTGAGTACAAAGAATTTGAAACTCAGGGGAAACCGGAAATTCAATCCAAGGTTTATTGGTCCCTTTCCTATAGAGAAGGTAATTAACCCGGTTTGTGTAAGACTGAGTCTCCCTCACAAGTACTTGATACACCCGGTTTTTCATGTCTCTCTGGTTAAACCATTCCATCCCCAGACCCGTATCTCTGAATCTCCGCCTCCCATCATGATTGATGATCACCCTGAATTTGAGGTTAAAACAATTTTAGATTCCAAAAGAGTTCGAGGAAAACTGTTTTACCTCATAGATTGGAAGGGTTACAGCCCTGAGGAAAGGTCATGGGAACCTTTAGACCATCTAAAAAACTCTCCTAGATTGATCCGACTCTTCCATTTAAGACACCCTGAGAAACCAAAACCCATTTCTACTGTTCTTGGGGGGATCTTGAGGAGGGAGTACTGTCATGGTTCTACATAACCTCAGCACACATACCCTAAGACATGTGCAGAATTCTCCCTTATGAAAACCCACCCATATCCCGTGCTCTCCGCACGCATCAAGTCAGTGTGATTGGGTGTGTACATATACTTCCGTAATACATGTTTATCACCTTCTTAGGGTTTTGCCAACCTTGCTTTTACTTGTGCCTTTTGCTTGTATTCTATTGTGATGCCTTGTGTGGTTATTGGAGTTGGAGAGCGCAGCATACTTGAATTATGACCTTCGCGTATGCTCTGTGAGAGACTATGCCCTTGCGAAGGTCTCATGGATCTCCGCTCGCATCCCTACACGCTACCTTTCGGTGCGCGTCTAAACTGGGACTGCAAGCAACGTCCCCGCGCACGTTCAGAGAGCGTGACTGGGAGCGGCTGGGTGCGGTCCTGTATTTAAACCGCACCCAGCCTTCTGGAAGGCGCTTTGCCTTCGAATTTCCCTCGGAGAAGGTCGCGTCTGATGGAGGAACTCACCTGAAGGAGAATTCTATCCTGGCAGGACTCCCCGGCGGTGCTTCTTCTTTCCTGGAGTTAGAAACCTCAAGAACAAAATTTGAAAGCTAAGTACTTTACTTGATTTAAGGCGCCCTTCGCAAGAAAGGTCAACAGAATTTTTAGAACTTTTATTTTGTGAAAGCCTTCGCAAAGAAAGAGACTTGGGACATTTTATGCATATTTATGTTTTGAAGAACAATTGCCAGTTCATTTATGTGTTGAATTATGAAGAGATTTACAATGAGGTTTTAGATTTTATTTGAAAAAAGGGTGATAGAAGAAAGATACGTAGGATTTGGTGTGTCTTTTGGTTTATGCTTCTCTTTTATAGCACAATTAAAAAGACTGGAACCCCGAAAACAAGAAGCAAAGGTTAATGCCAAGTAAGTCTTAGGAATAGATAGGAAGAATGCAAAGGGTCTCTTAAAGATTGTAAATTAATCCTTCCTTTCTTTTGCGTCAACTTCCAGACGAACTAGCTGACATTCCACCAGTTGACCATCTATCCTAGAGGACATCTGACGACTTCATCACCACTACCCAACAAAGACATACTGGACAAAGGCCTACAACTTGCTGATCACAGGTAGGGGAACCTTAAAAGTGCACCACTCTGATTTAGGGGCTCTAATTAGATAGAGTTGTAGTGAAGGGCCAAGGAATAGTCTAGGAGTGTAGAATCTTAAACTGGAATACTAAAGTCTTTGGTGCTTGTTGCTTCGCAGGTCGACAGCAGGAACTAAAGTCTTCTCTTCAACGTCCAGTACCGGCCCTCCTCCCTAATTTCTAGTTTAAACCTTACTGTGCATATTCAAGTCAGTGAGTTTTAGTTAGTGATTAGGGAAGTTGGTCCCTTGCGTCCCTGCGAAATCATCCACGTCTTCCAAGAGGATATCAGTCAAGACAAGGTAAGGGACGACGTGGTTAGCTTTGACACAGACTTATTTGCATATGGCCATGTCTGGACTGGGGTGGCAGAGTGGGCTAAAGAACGGTGATGGATTAAACCAAGATCTTTTGACTGGGTGTGAGTGTTTGATTGATTCAGATGCTCCGTCCATCACCACCCCCTTTTGTACCGCAGAAATCGAGTAAAGGCACGTTTTCAAGAGCAGTGGGTTTATACCCCTTGGAAGCGAAGTGAGGTACTAAAATTAAAAGCCCAACTTCCTGACCCACGTAAAAATCCTACAGCCTATTATAAAGAGTTAACTGAAGCTGCAAACTCGGCCGTCATGACTTCAGCTGATATTGAGCTATTTTTCGGCCTCTTGATCCCAGTAGATATATGGAGACAGGTACATGACTCAGATCATGCTGCAGAACTTGGAGGGACCTGGGATCAGAATAAAGTTTGGGATAAGGATTGGAAGCCGGGTGATAAACCTAAAGATGAGATCTTAGCTATACCCGCACATATTATAACATACATGCAAACTCTTATTCCCCCACGGAAAGTGGATTGGGATAAGTAAATGGCTTGTAAACAGAAAAAGGATGAAAGTGTGTCTGATTTCTTTACCCGGTTTGAGAAGGTATTTATTGATTTTAGTGGACAGGACTTGTCCACGGAGGGTGGCATACTTTTGTGAACAGATTTGTCACTAATTTGTTGCCTGAAATAATGTCACGGTTACAGGCTGCTGAAAGCACATGGACCACTTCGACCCCTTCAGTTATTCTCAGCTTGGCCCAATATTATGAACATCGAGAGAATGAGAGCAAGGATAAGTCTGAGAAAAAGGTTAAAGAGTTAAAAACCTGAGTGCTGCTGCAACAGGTTAGTAGAGGACAAAATGCTGGAAGGGGAGAAAGAGGTTCATTTCCAAGAAGGGCAATGAGTGGAAGAAGAGGGGGAGCGGGTCCGTTCCTGATATAGCGATAAATCAGTGTTCCAATTGTAGGCAGGAGGGACACTGGCGAGCTCAGTGTCCATTGCTACATGGACGAGGCACTTTTAACAGAGGAAGAGGAAGAGGGCGAGGTGGTACTGATCGGACTAGTATGAGACGCGGGGACATGTCCGGTGGTGAGTCCGGAAGGAATTATTTTGATGTTCCTCAAGGGAGGCAATATTATAATGAAGATTATCGGGGGATGGATTTGATGGGAATGGTTACGCATGAGATAGCCACGGACAGAGCAGGGGCCACATATCAGTACCAGTTGAACAACAGGGGCCTTATGTACGGGGCAATTGATGGGGACATCTGAGAAGTTTCTGGTGGATACTGGAGCAATGAATAGTTATGTTGCTCATTCACTGGTCCCAGGGGCTGCTCTGTCTGGGCAAAATAACTTATCAGTGGGTTTCTCAGGAATCCCAGTAGTGAGCCCCATTTCTAAGCCACTTCCATTTACTATCGGACCAGTTACTGTAGACTCTCCATTTTTGCTCACTTCCAGCTGTGGCAAGAATCTGTTAGGATTGGATATACTGAAGAAATTGCATGCTCGCAATTACTGTTCCCCTGACAGTGTTTATTTAACAATGCAGCCTCCTACTAAAAGCACGTCTCAATGTTTTCCCAAAAATGAACATCTTCCCCCTGAATTTTCAAAAATCCCCCAGACCCTCTGGGCAACGGGGGACACGGATGTGGGATTGGTTAAAATACCCCCTGTATCAATTACCTTAAAACCAAATGCACATTTGCCTCGTATCCCACAATACCGGATTTCACCAGAGTGCGAACAGGCCTTATTACAGATCATTCGTGACTTGATTAAGAAAGGAGTTGTAGAGGAAACAGCTGCTAATGTTTGTAATAGTACCATTTTACCAATTTTGAAAAAAGGCCCCGCTGGATGGTGACCCTGATTATAAAAATACGTATCGATTTGTGATTGATTTAAGAGAAGTTAATAAAATAGTGGTTCCCCAATATCCTGTGGTTCCAGATATCACTGAAATTCTTACTATGAATCCCCCTACTGCCTAGTATTTCTCAGTGATAGATTTAGAGAATGCTTTCTTTAGCATTCCAATCCACCCTGACAGCCGTCATATTTTCGGATTCTTGTTATCTGGCCACAGCTTCAGAATTTGTCGTGCTCCTCAAGGCTATACTGAAAGTCCTAGTATTTGTAGCCAAGCATTGAAAGCAGTACTAGATGAATTAGTCCTACCCCCTGGTAATGTTCTCATCCAGTATGTGGATGACATATTGGTGGCGTCAGACATGGCAGAAGGTTGTAGAGAAGCCACTGTCAAATTATTGACTCATTTAGCGGCTAATGGTAACAAGGTATCCTTATCAAAATTTCAGTATTGTCGATAGGAAGTGACCTATCTTGGTCACTTACTGTCGACAGCGGGGAGAAGACTAACTCCTGAACAAATAGCTGTTATTTCTTACATGTCTGTGCCCCGTACTCAACGTGACGTTCGTGCTTTTCTTGGCATAACCTCTTACTGTCGCCAATGGATTCCTAATTTTTCTCTTTTCGCTAAACGCTTGTTGCATTTGACTACCAAAGATGTGCATGAACCCTTGCCCTGGACGGATGAATGTCAGGATGCTTTTGATTCTTTGAAATCTGCTCTTTGCTCTGCACCCGTCTTGGGTACTCCGGATTACCGAAAGCCTTTTGTACTCTACGTACATGAGGTGGACGGTTGTTCACTTTCAGTGTTAACACAGGGTTTTGGCGGAAAGCAACAACCTTGTGCATATTTTTTGGCAGTATTGGATAATGTTGCCAGAGCACTTCCTAGCTGTCTAAGGGCTACTGCTGCTGTGGTGGTGGCCATTCGATAATCCAAGGGGATTGTTTTGAATACTGACCTCACAGTCATGGTACCTCATGCTGTCGATATATTATTGAATCAAACAAAAACCCAGCACCGTACGAGTGCACGATTGACCGGCTATGAATTAACCTTATTTGCACACCACATTACCTTTAAACGATGTGCCACTCTGAACCCAGCCACGTTACTACCCCTCCCTTCGAGTGATCAAAAGGACGATGTCCATGATTGTATATTTCGAACTTAAGAAGAAAAGAAGGGATGAGTAGACCTCACTGACAACCCTTCATCTGAACCCCAAGGGGAGTTGTATGTGGATTGCTCCTGTTTTAAATTACCAGATGACAAGACAACAGCTGCATATGCTATAACGACCCTCAGAACTATAGTGGAGACCGCTCAGATTTCCTATCACTCAGAGCAAGCAGCTGAACTAATAGCTTTGTTAAGAGCATGTGAACTGAGTGAAGGTTTAAGAGTAAATATTTTTACAGACAGCCAGTACGCCTTTGGCGTAGCCCATAGTTTTGGGCGGCTGTAGAAAGAACGAGGATTTCTTACTTCCCATGGTCAGAGGATACAACATGGCCCTTTGATTGAAAGATTGTTGAATGCCTTAACCTTACCAGAGAAGGTGGCCATTATCAAGTGTAGCGCCCACAAGAAAGTTATTGATACCACAGGGGAGGGAAATGCCTTTTGCTGATCAATTAGCAAAAGACACAGCACAAACTAAAATGTCTAGTATGTTCCCTGGTGTTTCAGCAAGGTGGGTGGCGGAGACAACAGTGTTTGATAACAGTATTGAAAATGTTAGAGAACTACAGAAAGAAGCTACTCCTGATGAAATAAAACAATGGGAACAGTAAATAGGGAAGTTGGATAAGAACAATTGTTGGATTGATTTGACAGAAAAACAGCGATGGCTATTGCCTAATGCACTGGTATATGCAGTAGTTGTGATGGCCCATGGTCCCGCTCACATTGGTGCAAAAGGCATTTGTGCATTACTAGATCCTGTGTGGAATAACCCTAATATTTCAAAAACTGCTGCTCATGTGGTCAAATACTGCATGATCTGTTTACAGTATAATCCTGGAGGGAGGGAGACAGTCCTCATTGGGAATTTTGCACCTCCTACTTTACAGTTTGAAGTAATACAAATGGATTATATTCGACTCGAAAGGTTGAATAACCTCAAATACGTGCTCGTGGTGGTATGCGCTTTTAGTAAATGGGTTGAAGCATATACTACCAAAGATAACATCGCTATGGCCACCGCAAAAGCCCTAATCAAAGAGTTCCTGCCCCGGTTCGGTTTGCCTTGAGTCATTTGGACGGACAACTGGGTACACTTTAATGCAGACCTTCTCAAATATATTTGTGATGGTTTACAGATAAAACAGAAATTACTGGGAAACAGCACGAAATCCGCAGTCTGCAGGACTGGTTGAGAAATATAATGGTACACTGAAGTTAAAGATGGCAAATATTCAAGAAAGCACGGCTTGAGCTGGCCTGATGCTTTGCCCCTAGCATTAATGTCATTAAGAGTGACCCCTCATTCACGAACAGGGCTGTCACCTTATTAGGTCGTCTTTGGTCGACCAGCTAATGTGTGGGGTGTCCCGAGACCTAGGTCCTTCCGTGATATTGATTACCCTATGATGACAGATTATCTGTACGCTTTAACTAAAGATTTACGTTCCATTTATCAACAGGTGTCAGCTGTACTGTAGCCACTGCCGGAGGGTCCCGGACACCGGTTGGAGCCAGGACAGTGGGTCCTAGTCTGAAATTAATAGCAGAAATTGAGTTTGGAACCAAGGTGGAGCCATCCCTACCAGATTCTTTTGGCCCCAGCGCTCGGCTGACGCCGGAACTGTTATAAAAGATTTGCGAGTCTTTATCGGCTCATACGCAATTGGCATTCTACATTCTGACCAGGGTCCTGCGTTTAGCTCTCAAGCTTACAAAGAGGCCATGACCAGCATGGGCATTGCATTGCGGTACTCTTCTCCCTTCCATCATGAGGGAAATGCGGTAGTGGAAAGAAAAAACCGTGACATAAAGCAATCTAGGGTATTAGGTTTGGGTGATGGGTGGGTCAAACATCTAAAAAGTGTCCAACGTAGTCTTAATAACATGCCAAGGAATTCTCTAGGAGGTATCAGTCCATACGAACTTTTGTTTGGTACTAGAATGATTATCCAGGATCTTGATCGTCAAACTTCAGTGGTAGAAGAAAAACCTTTTGATATCAAAGATCGTTTGGCTGTTTTACAGGACTTGAATGAAACAAGAAAGAGTCTAAGTAACATAAAGTTTAAGCCAACAACCACTGAAGAACCACCTGTCCCAGCAAGACCTGTCTGGATTACAAAGATTGGGGATCTGGTCAGAGAAAAGATGGTGGTGAAGAAGGAATTTGGGCCTTCTTACAGAAAAGCAGTACCTGTCTTAGCTGTCAGCAGAACAAGATCAGCAGTACTACCGCCACTTGCTGGTAAAAAGGAAAACAGAGTTGTTTCCATCGATCTGGTGAAACCACAAACATGTGGACGATAATAAATAGCAGGCCCAGTGGACTACCAAGAAATAGCAGAAGACCAAACTTTTCTATAATCCAAGAGGTTCAAACTGAGAGACTAATCACATTCGATAAACCTGCTGTAAATAACAAGGGACTATGCAACAAAGCCATGGAACTTGTGCCTCTTGAAACCCAAATTGCAACAATTCGTGATGATACACCAATCTACAACAATGTAGCATCAGAATGTACAAATGTAACAAAAGAAAATGCAAAGATCAATGGGAATCCGGAAGCAATCCCACCAATTGACAGAACTGCATCTAGCTATTTTATCAACTTCGATGACTTTTTCGATGATCCAAGTGAACATAGAGACAAGCCAGCAACAAAAACCTTCAAAGAAAAAATGACCGAGCTTTCTCACCAACTAAAAGAAACATATCTGATTTCAGCATGGATTGAATTTTGGACTGTGTTAGGTGTACTTTTCCTCCTACTTTGGCTCATCATGGTTTTATGCTTGGGTAAATTCATTGATGGAAAATATAGGACAATGGACACAGCAAGTCAGAACATCAACTTAGTCCTAAAGTCTCAAAGATCCTCTCGCATCGAGAAAAGAGAACTATCTTCAGAGAATATCACAGCCAATCCAATACCGGGGGGTATAGCATGGGACACAACTGACTATGATATTTATGACCCGATTGAGCTCCTGAAGTATCCACATCAGTTTAAGGTTTCCTTAAGTGACTTTGTGAAACCAAGTTCTTTCTCTGATGATTGGGACTTTTTAAAATATTAATAATATGATGTCAGATTTAGTAATTATTAGGGGGGTGGGAGTGCACCAGACACGCCCCAACGTAATTACCTCTTGCATGATGGTTCATGTAGTTTATAATTTCTCGCTCGATACTCAATTCAAAGTGTTCATAGCCAGTGCTGTCTTATTTATTTCCAATTCGTATCCCTAGACACGTGTTTCATGATTCCTCAATCATCAGTAGGGGAAAAAAAGCAAAGTTCATAGGTTGCCTCATCTCTCAGGACCTGTTCCACACACAGCATGAAGGTGCAGGCTCCCGAGCTCGTCAGCTCAGCGGTTTAAACTATTAGGGGGGTGGGAGTGCACCAGACACGCCTCATCGTAATTACCTCTTGCATGATGGTTCATAGGACCGGTTTCGGATTCATAATCCTCATCAGCCAGGCTTAGCAGTTCGGGCTGGTCTGTTCCCATGAGGCACAGGGTCAGACTGATTTGCATATGGCCATGTCTGAACTGGGGTGGCTGGGTGAGCTAAAGAATGGTGATGGATTAAACTCAGATCAGCTGACTAGGGGTGAGTGTTTGATTGGCTCAAACGCTCCATCCATCATCCCCTTTTATATCGCTTTGTTCGCCCTAAGATGGCAGGGTATGCTCAGACGTGAGTCCCTTGCTCACTTGGCCACTGAATTCAAGATAGCTTGTCTGATGAGGATTATGAATGAGAAACCAGTCCCAGGATGCTTGTTTCCTGTCCAGGGAAGACATGGCTTGGCAGTTTGGGCTGGACTGGGGTGGCTGAGTGAGCTAAAGAATGGTGACGGATTAAACCCAGACCAGTTGACTGGGGGTGAGTGTTTGATTGGCTCAAACGCTCCGTCCACCATCCCCTTTTGTATCGCTTTGTTCGCCTAAGTTGGCAGGGTATGCTCAGAAGTGAGTCCCTTGCTCACTTGGCCACTGGATTCAAGATAGCCTGGCTGATGAGCATTATGAATCCGAAACCGGTCCCAGGATGCTTGTTTCCGGTCCAGGGAAGACGTGGCTTGGCAGTTTGGGCTGGACTGTTCCCATGAGGCACATGGTCAGACTGATTTGCATATTGCCATGTCTGAACTGGGGTGGCTGAGTGAGCTAAAGAATGGTGATGGATTAAACCCAGATCAGTTGACTGGGGGTGAGTGTTTGATTGGCTCAAACGCTCCGTCCATCATCCCCTTTTGTATCACTTTGTTTGCCCCAAGTTGGCAGGGTATGCTCAGACGTAAGTCCCTTGCTCACTTGGCCACTGGATTCAAGATAGCCTGGCTGATGAGGTTTATGAATCCGAAACCGGTCCCAGGATGCTTGTTTCCGGTCCAGGGAAGACATGGCTTGGCAGTTTGGGCTGGGCTGGGCTGTTCCCATGAGGCACATGGTCAGACTGATTTGCATATTGCCATGTCTGAACTGGGAAGGCTGAGTGAGCTAAAGAATGGTGATGGATTAAACCCAGATCAGTTGACTGGGGGTGAGTGTTTGTTTGGCTCAAACGCTCCGTCACTCATCCCCTTTTGTATGGCTTTGTTCGCTCTAAATTGGCAGAGTATGCTCAGACGTGAGTCCCTTGCTCACTGAATTCAAGATAGCTTGGCTGATGAGGATTATGAATCCAAAACCGGTCCCAGGATGCTTGTTTCCGGTCCAGGGAAGACATGGCTTGGCAGTTTGGGCTGGACTGTTCCCATAAGGCACAGGGTCAGACTGATTTGCATATGGCCATGTCTGAACTGGGGTGGCTGAGTCAGCTAAAGAATGGTGATGGATTAAACCCAGATCAGTTGACTGGGGGTGAGTGTTTGATTGGCTCAACGCTCCGTCCCTCATCCCCTTTTGTATCGCTTTGTTCGCCCTAAGTTGGCAGGGTATGCTCAGACGTGAGTCCCTTGCTGACTTGGCCACTGGATTCAAGATAGCCTGGCTGATGAGGATTATGAATCCGAAACCGGTCCCAGGATGCTTGTTTCCGGTCCAGGGAAGACATGGCTTGGCAGTTTGGGCTGGACTATTCCCATTCCAAGTCTGAACTGGAGTGGCTGAGTGAGCTAAATGGTGATGGATTAAACCCAGATCAGTTGACTGGGGGTGAGTGTTTGATTGGCTCAAACGCTCCGTCCATCATCCCCTTTTGTATCGGGATTTTAACAAAGGCATGTGCACAAGGGAATACTGTAGGTTCAAACTTGAATGTTCACAATGCAGTAAGAAACATCCCTTGGTCAGGTGCTGGGGAATTAGAAATACAAACAACCAGCAGTGGCAACAGCCGGGGCCTAGCACGGCGGGCCCCGCCCAGCAACATCAGGGTGCTAGAGGAGGTAAGGGACAACAGGGGGCTGGGCCCAAAGTCTCATACGCCGTTTAAGTTGGTACAGTTGGCAGCAGCCTTGGAGGAGTACGGGGATGTGAGTGCAAAAAGGGTTTTGTTAGAGGGTTTTAAGGAGGGTATTCACCTAGGCTACAGGGGGGCGCGGTTGGGGCGATGGTCTAAAAATTTGAAATCAGCAGATGAACACAAGGCGATTGTGCAGGAGAATTTGAATGAGGAAGTGCAAGAAGGGAGGATGGCAGGGCCATTTGAGGATTGGCCGCTGGAGGATTTGATCATTTCCCCAATTGGGGTGGTCTCCAAGAAGGAGGCAGGGCAGTACAGGCTAATTCAACACCTGCCATGACCGGAGGGATCCTCCGTCAATGATGTTATTGACGAGGAGGTGGCTTCTGTCTCATATTCCTCAGTTGACGTAGCTATGTCGCTGGTAGTGACCGCGGGCGCAACTTCAGAGATGGCAAAATGCGATATAAAACCTGCATTTAGATTGCTTCCAGTCCATCCAGATGATTGGAATCTTCTGGGGATCCATTTTGCTGGTCAATAGTACGTGGACAAAGCACTGCCAATGGGTTGTTCGATGTCTTGTGCCCTTTTTGAATGCTTCAGCACTTTCTTACAATGGTATTTTACACATCGCACTGGTCATGAGTTGGTAGCACATTATCTGGATGATTTTTTCTTTGTTGGATCCCCGGGTTCCACGGAGTGCCAGGCAGCCCTGGACACATTCCAAGAGCTCATGGGCGAGTTGGGGGTGCCATTGGCCCCGGAGAAGACAATGGGTCCTTGCGCGACCATGTCTTTTTTGGGGATTGATATTGATTCCAGACCCATGCAGGCTCGATTACCAGTGGAAAGGAAAGTGAAGATGTTGGAGCTCATTGACAAAATGTTAGCCAGACAGAAAAAGACAGTGAGGGATATTCAGGTGCTGCTGGGTCATCTCAATTTTGCTTGTAGGGTTGTCAGAGCAGGGAGAACTTTTTGTAGGCATTTAGGTCGGGCACTGTCAGGTCAGCACTTGCCTCATTATCATGTCCGTTTGTCAGCTGGAGTTAAGGAGGATCTGCGTATGTGTGCAGTTTTTCTACACTCTTTCAATGGTATTCAGGGAGGAAGATTTCCAATGGGATGTTCAGATTTTTTCTGATGCAGCCGGCAGCGATGATTTTGGTCTTTACTGGCAGGGTCGGTGGTGTGCGGAGAAGTGGCCCGTGCCGTGATTGAATGGAGGGAGAAGCATAACCTTTTTGGAACTGTTTCCAGTTTTGGTAGCCTTGACATTGTGGGGGCAAGGTCTGGCACATAAGAAGGTTCTCTTCAGGATTGACAACATGGCAGTAGTGGAGATTCTCAACCGTCAATCAGCGAGGGATGAACAGATTCTGAAATTGCTGCAAGTCTTTGTGTTAGGTTGCCTTAGGTATGATATCGCATTTAGGGCCTTGCACATTCCTGGTGTGGACAATGACATTGCGGATGCTTTGTCTCGTTCGCAGTGAGAGGGATTCCATGGGCTGGCCGAGGGAGCCGGACAGGACACCAACCCCCATGCCGGACCGCTTGTGGCAGGTAGGCAACGCAGGGTCATACAATTGGTGGTAGGTTCATTGTCTGCATCCACACGATTGGCATATGCGCTGGCTTGGAAAGAATTTTTGGCATCAGGTGCTTATAGGAGGGAGGTTATCTGGCGGCGAGCTGAAGATGTGATACAGTTTATACTGGATTTGATGGACAAGGCCTGTCTAGAGTCACCATAGCTGGCAGGTGTCTCCTTCATGGGAAACCTCCTTTGGGGCTACTCTCCTTCGGCAGGTGAGGTTGGGAGGAGAATGTTGGAAGGCTGGGCGAGGGAGCGGGTTGCGGAGCGATCGGTTCAGAGGCCGTTGTCATGGCAGACTTTATCTAGGTTGTTAGAAGTGTTGCCTTCAGTTTGCAGGGATGTTTCTGAGTCTTGTTTGTTTTCCACGCTCATGGTGTGGATGTTTTTTGAGGCCTTCAGAGTGTCGGAGCTGTTGGGTTTCAAGTCTAGATGGGGTGTAGGTTGGCAAGAATTTGGCTGGTCAGAGAAAGGAGTACATATTTGGCTGTACAATTCCAAAACAGACCAGAAGAGTCAAGGAAAAGGGGTGTGGTTGGAGGCCCCATCTCCGGCCGGGCATGTCCGCTGCTGTGGGCACTGCGCTTGAGAGGGAGCTCAGGTGGTAAAGCTGGGTAGGCGGTTTTTCAACATGCAGATGGGAGCAGGGTTTTTGAATACCATTTGCGCATGGTGCTTCGTAAGGCGTTGGGGGACATATAGTTGGATGGGGCGCAGTATGGAAATAATTCTTTTAGAATCGGGGCTGCGACAGAGGATCATAACAGGGGCTGGTCCAGGGAGGATATTATGCGGTTGGGTCGATGGTCTTCAGACTGCTTTCAGTGCTATGTGAGACACCCCGCCAGGGAGGCGCCTGCGTCATCCTATGTGCCATAAGTTTGATATAGTTTTTCTCGTTTCAGGTTCGGTGGCTGGACCCCGCTTGACAGAAATGACTATATGGATCGTAGGGCATTCTTTTGTTAAATGGGCCCATGTTCAAGCATGTCAAAGTCATTTGGGGCCGTTTTAGGATTTAATGAACGTGTTTTTCGGGTAGTGTGAAAGGGAAAGGGGGGCATGCTCTGGAAGGAGTTGATTCTTGCCCTTAATTCATGGTTGGTGGGGGGTCAATGCCCGGATGTGCTCTTGATCCATTTGGGGGAAAACAATTTGGGTGGAGTCAAAGGAGTGGTTTTGCTGAGGGCGATGAAAAGGGACCTGGCGCTTATTAAGGAACAGTGGGCAGCTTGCCATGTTTTATGGACGGAGCTGATGCCGCGCAGGAATTGGAGAGGTGCGATCAAACCCAAAGCAATTGACAGGGTACGTAAGAAGTTAAATCTAGAGGTTTCAAGGTTCAGCAGGAGTTTGAGTTTTGAGAGGGTTACACACGGAGATATTCATTTTGACACAGTGGAATTTTTCAGGAGTGACGGTGTACACTTGTCCAGGTTAGGTATGGATCTGTATCTTTTGGAGCTGAGAGACGTACTGTCTAGGTGTTTAAAGGTTCAGGAGTATGTCCGTTAGTGTTTTTTAGGTCATAGAGGGTTCTATTGTTGGCGGGGGTACTGGTGTTTTTGACAGGATTTGCAGAATTGGGGTTGTTCAGTTGAATAGTTTGGTCATGGAGAGGATAATTTGGGCAGGCTACAGTTGCTGGGGTGGTTTACACAGGTTGGAGGTTCAAAGTTGTTTGGGGCAGGCAGGGAGGTTTGTCTATTGTGTTGTTTGGTTTGTTGGGTTTTAGTCGGGTAGGCAGGAATTGGTATTGTTGGTATTTTGTAATTGTAATGTATGGGTGGGGGCGGGGTCAAGGAAATGTTAGGGGCGGGGCGGTAATTGGGGCTGAACCAGTCAAACACAGCCACAAGGCAGCCCCGAATAGACGCTCCATCAAAGTCGCGACCCCTGTCGCAGGTGAACAGAAGTTGTGTGTTGTCCCCATACGACACGATCTGGGCCCCAAAATCCTCCGCCAGTGCCGCCAGAGGGGTCATGTAAATGTTGAAGAGCAAATGAAAGAGACAGTCTCACTTCATGAAGGATGATTGTGACATGCAGTTTTAAAAGATTCCCACAGTAACCTGTATGCTAATCACAAGCGAACCACAGTGATAATCCACACTCTGATGAGTAGGAATAGCAACTGCATCCCGAGAGGTAATGAGCACCAAACGAAAACAGGTTAACACTGTGATCATCAAATCGATCCAGGACTCTTTTCCTCTGAGGGTGGCTGTATCATCTCCCAGCACTGAGGATGGGTCAGATTTAACAGCTTGTTCGGATTCGGCGTTGGCAGACTTTCAGCCACTCTCAGTTTCCTCGTCTCTGGAACTTATGGCCAAACTTAAATCTGGATCGCCTCTTGACCCGTGCCCTGCCAAATTTTTGGCGAAAGTGGCGGGAGTCATTATTACTATGGTGAATCCCATTCTGAACCTTTCCTTGAGTGGGGGGGTGGTCCCGGAGGCCTGGAAGCAGGCAATGATCATTCCTCTACTCAAGAAGACTGGTTCAGATCCTGAGGTTTTGGCCAATTATAGGCCCATCTCTCTCCTGCCTGCTTTTGCTAAGATCTTGGAGAAGCATGCACATATTGTGCTCTCCAACTTTTTAGAATCCCACAATTTGCTACATTCCACCCAATCCGGCTTCCGCACCAACTTAAGCACTGAAACAGCGCTTTTGGAAGTTTCAGAGGCAATCAAGGAGGTACTGGATTCAGGAGGCAAAGCTATGCTTGTGATGCTTGACCTGTCGGCGGCTTTTGACACCGCCCCCCATGATGGTCTCCTCGCCAGACTTCATGAGATCGGTCTGAGGGGGACGGTGCTCAGGTGGTTTAGATCTTTTTTGGCTGGCCGCCGACAAATGGTCTGGGCCTCTCCTTGCTCTGCCGTGATGCTGCCATTGGGAGTCGGAGTCCTGCAGGGCTCAGTGCTGAGCCCAACTCTTTTTAACATCTTCATGACCCCTCTGGCGGCACTGGCGGAGTCCTTTGGGGCCCAGATCAGTTCCTATGCCGATGATACCCAGCTCCTCTTTACATGTGGGAAAGGAGCAGATTTTGATGGAGAGAGTACCTGCGGGTGCCTTGGGGCTGTTTTTAACTGGTTCCAGCTTAACAGCCTCAAGTGCAACTCAGATAAATCTGAGGTACTCTTCTTCGGCTGCCGGTCGGACCCAGATTGGCAGGAATGGTGGCCTGTCAACATGTTTCCTCCAGCAGGCTCCTCCCAGCTGGCCAAGAATCTGGGGATCAAGATGGATAACGGCCTGACGTTGAGATCACAGATCCTGGTCCTAACGGGTACATGCTTTGGCCTTCTCAGGATGCTCCGCAAGTTTCTCCCTCTGCTCCCAGAAGATCATAGGAAGATAACGGTTCAGGCCTTAATTGGCTCGAGACTGGACTATTCCAATGTCCTCTATCTGGGCTTGCCAGAGTATCTTTTGCAACGGCTGCAGGTGGTCCAGAATTCGGCAGCACAGGCCATTTTTGGCCTCTACGGGCGAGCTAGAACCTCTGGCCTCCTGCAGTCACTTCATTGGCTGCCTATCCAGAAGCGGGTAGTTTTTAAGGCCTTGACCCTGGCCCATAAGGCTCTTCACGCTTCAGGAGCGAAATATCTCCAAAAGAGGCTAGCCTTCGACCGCCCTGCCCGCTCCCTGAGATCCGAGTCTCTGTTCCTTGCCGTGGTCCCTCGAGTGAAAAGTGTGCACATGGGGGGCCGGTCTTTCAGGTTGTTGGCGCCACAGCTCTGGAACACTCTGCCTGTGGCACTGCGCAGTACCTCCAATCTGTTGGCTTTCAGGAAGGGCCTTAAAACTTGGCTTTTTGCTCTGTAGATACATTCCTTTCTCTCGATTTCTGGTCCTTTATTTCCTTGTTATGTTTTCTGCTACAGGTTTACAATAAAGCGCCGGGACACTCCTAGGAGTAGCCATGCGCTATAAAAGACCAATATAACATAACATAACATAACATAACATAACATAACATATCAATTAACAAGATCACATCACGTACCGGCGGCATTTGGACCAAAAAACCCACAAGAGTTACAATGATTAAAACCGTGCATGCATTGTACAATCTGAAGTGATGTATGGCAAGGCCACAAGAGCACTCCTTGCCCACTTAGTTCACACCACAGAATATTACCAAGTATGCATTTTATAAACTCTTTTTTTCCTCGCAGTATGTGACTATAAGGCAGCACCAACCGCCTGATCCACACATTGCCTAATAAAAACACCTAGTAGGTAAGCATGAGAGGTTCAACATACAGGTCAAACAGGCTTGAATACTGTTTTATGTATGAATTCAACTTGTAATCACTACACCTAGGTTAGACAGCTCGACCTAGTGTATTCTGCACAGTAAACACAATTGTAAAAAATAAGAATAAAGATCAACACAATCAATACTGATTACTACCCATATAAAGTTATAAGTTGCATGGAATCACCATTTTTTAATGTAGAGTTTTGAGGGATTTGGTCCACTGCAACACGTCACACAGAATAGTTGACAACACGGTCCAGTGTACATGAATGGAGGAATCACTGCGGAATCAGTCTACTTTAAAACTAGTTAGATTTGACTTCCCCCTTTTGTTTCTCTCTCCTCTACCTAGAAAATCGACTGAGGACAGAGTGAAGACAGGTGAGCGCATTAGGCCTCACTTTACTGCATGGAATGCGTGCACATTTCAGAAGCAGGGACACTAAGTAGTAGATAAAAAGCCCTTACGAAGGCCCCAGACCCACGTGGGTTCCTAGCGCAGGCTGAAACATGTTGGCACTTTGGAAGTTTTCAGGTTTTTATTCATGCCCCAGGTACCCTCCTATTAAACATATTGCTTGGGTATACCTGAAGGTATTTTACTATCACTCATCTGGTTCCCTGCATGACCAGTGTTTGTTTTATATAAGAACTCCCATCACATCTTTGGTTGAGTCCGCCCGGGTAATACCATCTTACCTAGGTGTGGATAGATGCCTATGATGAAGCATGTCATGATAAATGAGTAAGGTGTCCACTCCTGTATCTTTGGATCGACCATCGCCTAAAGAAGGATACCAAAATACCCCCTCTGACCCCAATTTGCCTCCTTTTTCTTCTCCTTTAGGAAAGGCTTGATATCCTAATTGAAATTCAGGCAGCAGCAGTTGCTCATATGTGATAGTGATACGATTGTACTTGGGAGATTGCAACTGACCTGCTTTTCTCTCACTCTCTATTGTGAAAAAGAAGCTTCAGTTTTAAGCCTTGAAGCGCCCAGGGTTGAGTATCAATCAGTGACACTTCATCACAGAGTGGGGTGGGGATGGGTGTAGTCAGTAGTCTCACTGACCCCCATTCCGCTCTGTGATGAGATGATGAGATGGGGACTGTTGCCTTCCCTCATTGGTGAACCTTAGGTCCTTAGATCAGCCATGAGGGAAGGCAGCAGTTCCAAGCCACCTGGGAGCTCTGAGGCAGAGCTGCAGGTAAGTGTGATTTTTCTTTTTTTATTGATGTTTGGTGCATGCATTCATGTATGTTTAAATGTTTATTAATTAGTGTTGTGAATGGATGTGCATGTGTGTGTGTTTGTGTGTGTGCCTGCATGTGTGAATGAATGGCTGTGAGTATGTATGTGTAGAGTGTGTGTGTTTCGTCTGCCCCCTACCCTCCTACAATCACTGGACTCCACTGCCAAGGACCCAAACTGCAGAGGCACCTCTTTGGTGTCAGGAGATAGTTGAAGATGGGCGCAGGAACTATAGAAAACAGTTGCAGAACCCACTTCTGAGGTTCAGAACTTGGAGAGGGCACCTCAGGAAAGGGCAGGACTCTCACACAGCAGAGTCCAACAGCACCAGCAGAATTCCAAGAAGTCTTCTGTGCACCTGAGACTTTAGAAAACAGGAGGAAAGCTAGCAAGCCCTTGGAGATCACTTGGAGGGACAGCAGAGTCCAACTCCCCTTCCAGTAGAGTCAGGGAGCAGCAGGCAGCAGGTCAACAAGCTGAAAAGCAGTCCTTCAACAAAAGCAGTCATGTTGATTCCTTTAAGGAACACATCCATCCTTCTGACTGGGGTTTAGACACAAGATATTGAAGTGTCTTATTTCAGGGGGAAGAGACCCAGTACTTATACCGTACAGTACCTTTGATGTAGGGGGTGGCTTTAAAGGAGCTCTCTGAAGTGCACAAGATCCACTTTCAACCCAGTCCTGTCTGCCAGGGGGGTAAATCGGTGCTTTGTGTAAGGACAGGACACTACTTGTTGAAGTGTGATCAAATGTATGCATTCCACCTGGTTGGTCCCCAGAGGTTCAGGCAATATGGGGAAGGTTTTTCTCTTACATCGGCAGTGTCAGGGAGGATGTGGTCAACTGTACATCATTTGAGGAGAGTAAAGGGGGGACGTACTTGCTGATGATTAGCAGAGATTTCAACACACAAAATCAAATGCTCTCAATAACAGCGAGGTCCTATTAAAAGATTGTTGCCTAGGTGTTCCTGAAACAGCTATGAGATTTTTTCACTCTACCAAAAAGGGTGACGCATTCACTGACTTTCTGATAAACTTTCAGATGTGCTTTATTAATGACCTCAGCCCCTTTTATTACTGCTATGGCAACATTTGACATTGGAAGAAGCCAGTCTCTCTCTGACTATATTATAGTCAACATGGAGGGGTGCGAATATGTATATGACATAACAGTTGTCAAAAGAATGGAGAGCGCTCATGACCATGTTGCACTCTGTCTCAAGCTGTGCCCAAGGTGATGTACCAATGTAAAAAATCCTAAGGAGGGGGTGTAGGAACATATAAGCGCCCCAAATAGTACAGGAGAAGAATAAGGTGGAGAAGCGAGAAGTACATACTTGAACTCCCTCTACTAGAATGCATAATGGCTAACTATGGAGCCATAACCTTGAAACTACTGTCTGATGATGGGGAAATTTTAGCAGCTTATGATGGGGGTAATACATGTGTTGAAGACTCTCTGGTCTAAGTCCATTGGCCCTAAAACCATCAGCTCTAATGGAGGGAGACAGAGTACAGGGGTCATCTGGTATAATGAAGAATGTTCTAGAAGGAAGAGTGCCCTAGAACGCTGATGCTGTAGCCCCTAGAGTAAACTGTTATTCTGATAGTGCCGGGGTGAGAATAAGCACCTTCTAAAATCCAAGAAATCACAGCATCAAATGGCATTATGAGCATAACTGAAGAAGGCCACGCAAGGTAAAAATACCAGAAAACTTTCGGTACTGGTAACGCAGGTGGAAAAGCTGGCAGTACATACCGTAGAAACCCATATTGGCCCTCCTAAGTGGATTAGTCACTTTAGTACTCTATATATATTTACCTCCATAGGCACGTATGGCCCCTAACTGGAGTGAGAAGATCCTCGTAATGGGACTGTGTGCAATTGACATCTTAGTACCATAGGTAGAAAAGTCACTGAACACTATTATGAAATGCAAGGCACCATGTCCAAACCTTGTGCCTATAGACATTTACTGCAAGGAGCCATACTTATGGGCCAGAGTGTTTGCTAAAGTGTTTAAATTGGTGCTCGCTGTCAATGCAATACCCAATTCATGGCATGCCACCATTATAGTTCCAATCCACAAGAAGGGTGATTAGGATAGCCCGTCCAATTATTGCCCAATCTCCCTTTTAGATGGGGCAGGCCAAATCGTGGGGAAAGTTCTGCTCAACCGCCTCCATAGTTTGGTGGATGCGCATAACATTATGACAGAAGTGCAAGCTGACTTCTGGGGACAAATAGTGACCATTGATCCTATTCTCCGATTGTATATGATCTCATATAAATGTAAAGCTGTTAGAAAGTACTCACTCTATTTAATATTTGTTGACCACAAAGCAGATTTTTATTTAGTTGACAGAGAGAAGATGCGGAAATCCCTGGTTGACTTATGAGTCAACATCAGCCTGGTAATGACTATAAAGGTCTTTCACGCTAATAACACAGCTAGAGTTAGGTAT
Source organism: Lissotriton vulgaris (assembly GCF_964263255.1). NCBI lineage: Eukaryota > Metazoa > Chordata > Amphibia > Caudata > Salamandridae > Lissotriton > Lissotriton vulgaris. Next base: position 491,089,664 of record NC_141693.1, read on the forward strand.
GGCCCTATTTGGGAGTGCACTGAACCTTTCCTGGTTGAAAAGGGTGTCCGGCAAGGGAGTGTGCTGGGGCCCTTGCTTTTTAGCCTTTTTCTAAATTATGCAGCAGACTACATTGCAGAAGATTCCTTAGACATTCCCATTATAGCCAAAAAGAAGGTGCTGATATTATTATATGCAGATGACACAATGTTGATGGTGCAAACAGAAAACATAGGCTGCTAAAGCGCTTCGAGGAATACTGCAAGACGAACTCAATGGCCATTAATGGTAGTAAAATGAAGAGCATGGTTTTGAGGGTCCCCCCCAATTATAATCAGAAGCCCATGATTGAAGGTGTGCCACTAAAAACAATTAAGCAGTTTGATTACCTGGGTATCCAATTCTCAGAGAACCTGCATTGGGGTATTCACATACAGAAGGCAACCATAGCTCTGAAACAACTGTCTGGGGCAGTCCTGAAGCTTAGATAAAAGGCTGGCGCTAGGAACATCAGTGTTGTACTGCAAATATACATACAAAGGGCAGTGGTAGAGCTTTATGGGGTAGAGCTCTGAGGGTATGAATCTCTCCATGTAGCTGAGAAAAAACTCCATAAGAGCCTTGCATGGGCTAGGGCAGGGCACTCTTTTATTTGCACTCTATGTGGAGCTCAATTCTACAACTATATCAGAAGTAGCAGCCCTCAGGCCAGTCCTCTATTGGGATAGGCTGAACAGAATCCTAAGGTAGCAGTATATTTGAAAATCCTTGAAGATGTCACCCTCAGCAGCAGACACGGGGGAAATACATGGTCATCAAATGTACAGAATATGCTATATGAGCTGCAATTGGAGACCTTGTGGGCAGATCACAGTATAGAAAGGCAGAACACTGCAGATCGGATTAAAGATCAGCATTCTGAATACATGCAGACAAGGAAGAGCAAGGCACTGAGGCCAGGCTCCATCTTGTGTAATTATTCTATTAAAGCTCATGGGTTGCCTTGTACTGGGTATCTGGATGTGATCTATCCCAAACTCAAGTCAACACAGTATGTAAAATATAGGCTGGATATCCTGCTGATGAGGGGTTACTCGTATTCACAGGCTCACCACTGGATCTGACAATTGTGATTGTAGTCTGGAAGGTTAGACAACTTAACCCATTTCCTTTTGCATTTTAAAATGTATGACTATGCACAGCGGTGATGGCTCCTTCCACTTTTTACCTTCATGAGGTTAAGCGTGTCAAATTGGCATTAGCGCTTTGTATCTAGTCATATTATATGTTTGGCGTTTAGTCGATGGCTTCATTTTTGTGGGCTACATGGCCCCCATTGAGAGAGCTGTCCATCACATTAGGTGTTAACCCATTAAGTCAACCCCAGGGGCCTTAGGCACACTCTGTTATGCACAGTGCTGCCATTGCTGTTCAAACTGCATGACCCCCAATGTATCCCTGCATCCCACCCTGATACATATGGGGAATTAACTGACTGCTCTGACTGGAATGGAATTTAGTGCTCAACTGTATTATACCACTTAGTTGTTAGTACTGTATATGCTTTTTTTGTAGTAAGGCTCAGAATGAACTGCCAACGGGAGACTTCTTCACAGCCTGTCGGAGGCCCTGGCAACACCAACCTCCTGTGTTTCCTCTTTGGCTGGGGTGAGACTCGGTCCCCCAGCAGGGTCCACACGTGGCATGGGAGGTGACATCACCCTCCCAATGCCACAAGATCAGCCTGTCTCTTCCGCAGCAAGGGACTTCTTCACGAGCCGTCCGACTCCCGGCAGCACCAACTTCCTATGTTTCCTCTTTGACTGGGGTGGAACTTGGTCCCCCAGCAGGCTCCACATGTGGCATGAGAGGTGACGTTGTCCACCCGATGCCACAAGACCAGCCTCTCTCTCCTGCAGCGCAGGATGCACAAAGGCGGGCCAGTCCATGCCCGTTGGAGCCCGGAAGAGGCTAGGCTCCCCCCTAAAGTCTGTGGTCCGTGGGGGCACCAAGGTACAGAGGACGGTTATCAGCATAGAAGAAAAGCTCGATTTCATATTTAAACACCAAGCTTCATAAGGGACTGTTAAAACTCTCTCATACATCTGCTTCCTTGCTTAGTTGTGCTGAACAGAATTCAGCTCCTTAGTGAACACTGTTAGCCTGAAGAAAGGGAAGGAGTTATTTTTTGCGGTTGTCTTTCTTGTCAAACAAGAGTGGACTGAGAATGAGCAATCCTCGTTTGAATTGTTGTTGGGCGATAGTAATAATTACCAACATATACTCGCTGCGCTATTTTTTGTGGCTTCTTCCTTCTAGTTAAGCCTCCGGTTTTGATACACAGTATGGGTAAACACAAGACCTGTGAGGCAGCTAAAAGCAAAACCATGCCAAAAAAAAACAAGGAGGATAGGGAACCTGAGGGAAAGCCCCATGCAAAATTACAAAAATTGGCAGACATTTACCATTTAATTGAGGAAGTAGAACACCTTTTAAGTACAAATGAGAACTAGGGGAAGTTTCACCCACCAAAGATCCCTGCTGTGCTTAGGAAAAAAAAAAGCGTCAGCCAGCCAGATGTATTTGTCGACCCACAAATGACAAGCATTGACCCTAATGGAATCTTGGATCTTACTGATAGCATGATCACTAGTAAAGATAAAGACAAAGCGAATATCCTCTTGGGAAAGGCTGAAATTGGGTGTTCTTTATATCCTAAGATAAACATAATCGCAAATGTTTCATGTCATAATCGCTTCGATATACTACAGCTGGAGGATGAAACTCAAGGAACTCCAGTCCAACATGATCCAACCTTAGAGAGCAATCAAGTCTTGCTTGCTAAAGACATCATCAATGCCCCCCATGAGAGTAATTATTTTAACATATTGGAAACTAAACTGGACCAACTCAAAAATCTAGTTATTATTTTGTCAGCCCAAATGACCAAGTTGGTAAATAAAACCTGCTCCTGTGACCAAGACGTTGATGGTAAATGTGGAATGCAAGAATCTGGGCTTGTAGACAAGTTAAGTAATACCTCTAATACCCCTATGAGTAATATAGGGTGACCGGTGACCACCACAAATTGTATTAACCCATGTCACGGAACAATGTCTGCTCCTGGAAAGCAACAAAATAGATTAAAATCATCGGTGGTCAAAACCTCTAAACCTTCTTGCAACCGTCCGTAGTACACAAAAAATGAACTGTTGTCTTCTTGTGTTTTAAATGGTAGCAGTAGTTATCACAATGAGGGGTGCTTAAATCAAGCTGACGCCCGAGATCTTTCCACCCTCTGCATTCCTTGCAGCTGAGATCATGTGGTAAACGTTACATGGCATTGTTGCAGAAAATAATACCCATTACTCTCTTTCAATAATTTTATATGACAAATGTACCAAATCTTAAGCCGACTTCCTATGAGGGTTTCAGTGCCTTGACTAATAAAGTAATTCACTGGCTAAGGACTGAGCGGAATTGTCTTTCCGTGGTAAGATCCGAAATTGTGCACGTTAAGAGATATTCGTCTTGCCAAGCAGTGTTTGATCATATACAAGTTGTCATAAAGTCAATATTCTTGGCCAAAAGTCTAATTAATTTTGAACTGTGTACCTGACACCTTAATGGGAACAAACTACTGCGAATAAGATTGAAGGCATCACCCGGCCAGCTATGACTCAAAGGGAGCCTGTATTGGCTAAAACTAATCTGGAAGAGGTTGACTAACTAAAGTATAATCCCCAAATGATCCCACGTCAGCTTCCCAAAAATGCACCAGATGAAATATCTGTTCTAAACCCAAATGTATTGGAAGTGGGTTGCATGGAGGGGGATAACGATGGGTTCAATACAATTGCTAATGGGGTAATTGAATTATCAGTCAATTATGCTACAGATATCACACTGAAATTACGGATGATGCTAAGGCAATTAGAACCAATTTACCTTACTTAAGGAAGAGTTGGGATACAGCTACTGAGCACAGGGATTGTGCTAGTATGCTTATATTTAATACAATGAGTAATCTGGGGGTGGGGTGTAACCAATTCATGTGAGAAGGCAGGCCCAAATGTGATACCAATGGTTCTACTAGATAGCGGGTGTAGCAGATTAAATTGTTCTGCATCAACTAATAGGCTATTATCTTGGAATTCTAGCTGGGGTTGGGCACAAGTTGGTTGACTCGGAATGGTTGTCCTATATATCAAAACATGACACCTGTTTACGTCAAGAGATTTGGGCAACAGAAACCGTATTTATAAATGGGTATACCACTCTCAGTGCAGATGCAAAACCAGCTGAACAATTTGGGAGAGCGATTGGTGGCTTTATGGTTTTAATAATAAATGGATGCATTAGTACATTTAAACAGATGATCCTAATAGTCTTGATTTACTGGGGGTTATTATGATCTTTTCAACAGTATTTAGTATTGCTATCTTTAATATTTATGTTACAATCTTAAGGGCCTCTGATAAATCCCCTACTCTGTGACTTCTGGAAGATGTTATTGATGAAGTCCAAGCTAAGTCAAAACCCATTGTTGCAGGAGATTTTAACACCTCATTTGAACCTTCTGAGGATCTAAATAAAATTACAAGACTGGAAGACGAAATATGGGGTATACCTACATTATCAGGTGAACCAAAGAAAAAACCCTCCTATCTTGCATTACAACTTGCCTCATTAACAATTAGCAGGGGGCTTAGAGCATTTAACGGGCGCACTGCTTCTGATGCCAACAGATCGATAAAATTCAAAAGAAGAAATTGCACTAGTATAATCAATTATGTACTTGTTGATTTGAGCTCATGGCTACTTTTTGTTATTATGTCAGTTGCAACGTGTCTTGATAGTGACCATAACTCCTTGGAAGTGACTCTAGAGGGTGATTTGTTGAGACAAGGAACACATTTTTCCACAACTATTGTACCTGCTCCCCTAGTGCCAAATAATCGCTGATACGTTGTCATATAGTTACTGCTTTTCTATATATTGTGTTAAGTTAGCATGAGTTTAGTAAAGGTTTAAATGACATATTTTCCTTCGGCTTCAGTTTGCACACGACACAATTGTTATTGTAGCTTTCAACCTAGAGGAAAGATGTGATTTATTTGAGAATCATATTTTATTGCTCTGATATCAGTTGTGCTTGGTACACTTGGTACACTGTCTGCACACTGAGAACTGCACCCTCTAAGAATAACCTAACACAAGGTTGCTGGGAGGCCTGATCCTCACACCACATTAGACATAACACAAATAATGTTGCTGCCAACATTGGGCTTTAAGCGGGTTTAAGATAGAGTTACCGAGAATGCAAAAACACACTTGATGGTGCTTCACATGCAGAGAGTTGGTAGCTGATGATGTGATCTTCTTCTGCTGACATTTAGAGGTATGGGCCCGCCCTGCTAAAACCCAAATGAGACCTTCTTAGATATAATATAGGATGCTAAATAGGGTGCGCGAAATATAGGTGATACAAATTTCTATAGATTTGCATTATAATATGCTATCACTGTTCGCTTACTATGGATTAGTGACTATGCTGATAACTCTGATTTTTATAATTTGTATGTTGGTATTATATAAGATACTGCGTTTGAGAACCTTGCATTGAAAAATAAATATTTCAAACTTGCACGTGTGTTCTTTTACTCCCCGTTGTGGTTTGAAATGATTATAGAGCGAAAGAGTGTTCATGTGTTCCATGATACCTGAGGTACCCTAAGTTCATGTTCTGGTTTGTCTAAGTCATTGGGAGTTCATTATGACCAATGAGACACTGTAGCTAGCTCGGTAAGGGGATTTCCGATACTAAGGTGAGTTTTGGGTCACCCTAATTCACCCAGGTTCTAGATCACTGTGCACAGTTCTGTGGGAGAACGGAAACCCTGCTACATGGCGCCCAACGGTTGTTGTGTGTACAAAAAGAGGGTAGCCCCGACTAGAGTTCCTAATTCGGGATAAGTCAAACAATTGGAAATACGAAAAAATTAGGAACAGGTTAAGATAATGGACTGCGACTGACATTAGACAGCAAGCATTATGTCTGAGCCAAAGTTTGAGTACAAAAATATTTGTTCTTTATTAAATCATAATAGGTTTAAAAAGGGAACATTTACATGTGAAGGACTTTCTACATGTATTAAATACTGTGAATTACAATTTGTGGATTTTTAAAGTGCATTACAGTACATATTAAAACATGGCTATAGGTTACAGAGTACTACGCGCGTTTCGGCTGTGAGCCTTCATCAGGAAGCCATGACTCTTTCCAGTTACCCCATATGGGGAAATACATAGGATAGAAAACACAAAAATGTATATCAGTATAATTTTATGCAAATTCATAATGTCAGTCTATTGTCCTATACAGTTAAAATATGGGAAGGGCAAAACCTTAACGGTGTCTATCTATATACAATATTTACAAGTGTCTTATGTATATGTCTCTACCTATCTACAGCTATACATTTCCGAATACACAAGGCACTAGATTACAGTCATGTGAAAATAACACAAAATATTACTTCACTTTCTTACATACATATCTACAAATTTACAACTGTACATGTGCATTAGGGGTGTAGGTACATTTGCTATGCCTGGTCACACATACAGAAAAGCCTTAGTGGGGGGTGGAAGATAGGGAGGGGGGGGGAAAGAGGGGGAGGGGAGGAAGGGAGAGAGAGGGCAGGAGAGAGAAGGAAGGGGGCGGAAAAGAAAGCCTGCGACAATATAAGTGTATGGGCATACCTTGCAGGTAGATGGAATTCTGGAGAGGGGATAGAACAGGATAGGAAAGGGAAGAAAATTACACATTTGGACGAATGAAGTGATCCCTTGTATTTCTCTCTAGACATTAATGTGGTATAGAAGTAGATACCTGTCCGAGAGGTGGATAGTATGATCCAATATAGGTGTCCCAAGGAGACGTAAGTACGGTTGGAAGATGCAGACACACAAAGGGGTTTAGAGTTATGTCTGCAAACAGATGAAAGATGTAGGTCAGAGGTCAGTATTATCTGTTCTGCAGACAGAATTAAACATTTAAACATGTTGGCATGCTAGAAGTCTCAGAAGAGGGTGACTAGGAAAAATACACTTTAATGGTACCTGAGGTATCACTGTTGGGTGTTTCTATTTCGATCACTCGGATTTCAGAGAGTATCTGTAGCCTCGTGTTGGAGGTCCGCTACATTAGTTCTGAGTGTGAATAGGAGAATGTCGCATTAGATCTATAGGGACTGTGAAATGCTTTTACGGCGAAATGACACAGGGACAAGGGCGGACATCGGTGAGTACCTGTTTAAATGATGCACCAAGCGATCCAATGCTGGATTCCAAGTGGTGTAGTCCGGAGAAGTGCCCGGAGTCAATTGCCTCGGTTTCGGGTCCGGGCAGGTGGATGCTGGGGAGACAGACGGCAGCGTTGCGTTAAGTATGGTCAAAGCCATATTGCGCCCAGGGTGACAGGATAAGGTGTGCGGGCCAGGAAGGGGGGGGGGAGCAGATGGCAAAGCAGCCGGAAAATACCTTTATAGACGATTCCACGGGCGATCCGATGGTGGGTTCTGTGTAGCGTCTCCGGCGGAGGTTCCGGTGAGACGGAAGCACTAGGAAAGGGCGTATTTAAGTTAGCAATTGGCGCACAGGGGTAAAAGGGGGCGGGTGTACCTAGCGGGAATGACAGAAAGGGAGAAAGGGCAATTGCCCTAAAAGTGGAAAATGAAACTGGATTCTATCGGACGTCTTAAACATCAGAAAGGAAAAAAGGGCAAGTGCCTCAAAGTGAAGCCGTTTTCTGTCGGACAGCTTGGGTGAGGAGAGGCTAGTCAATCAGATATACCTACATATTTATAAGCATGGCTAATGTTGTAAATGAACATGTTTGTATATAAATCTGAGGATAGACTGTATAGATGACAAAACCAGCCAAATATGAGTCCAGGGGGAGGGGCTAAGGGTCGGCTGAGAGGAGATGGAAACGAAAGGACCTATGATTAAAGTTACATTCAGCCATAGTTGTACTTGAGGACCTGGTCCCAGGGGATCTCATTATTCAATCCTTTGGCATATGTATCAAGGGTAAAAATCCAGAACACTTCTCTACACTTACACACTTGTGTGCTTAAAGTTCCAGATGATTTTCGTATCTTTTCAAGAATAAACCAGCGTATGTGGTTTGGGTCATGTTTTTCTTCAATGTAGTGTTTGACTAAGGGTGCTTGCAATTTGCCTGTGCGTATGGCTGATTTATGTTCAGATAGACGAGTAGACATCATGCGGGATGTTTCGCCTACGTATCCCATGCCACACGGGCATACCAATAGATATACTACATTTGTAGTTTTACAGTTGGTTAGTGTTTGGGATCGTAGTGGTTTTTTATTGAACATCCATTCTTTGGTCTCAATGGCCGAGTCACAAGCAGAGCATGAGAGGCATTTGAAATTGCCTACTACTGGGGTCATGCCAGTGAGGGAACGTTGGGTTGGAAAATTGGTTTTGGGTTCCATTCTTGATCGGACAACTAGGTCTTTGAGGTTTTTGTTTTTTCTATACGCAAAAACTGGTTTAGGCAGCTGATTTTTTCTGGCTTTCGTGGCATTCAGAATGTGCCAGTTACTGAAGATTATTTGTTGAAGTTTGGCGTTCATTGTGGAATGTCTTGTCACAAAGACTAATTTGGGATTGGGTTCTTTGGTACTTGGTGTCAGTAGATGTTGTCTATCAAAGAACCTAGCTCTTTTATATGCATCACAGACTAATCTTTTGGGATATCCTCTAGATATAAATTTCTTTTGCATATCAGATGCCCTTTTGTCAAAATCCGTGAGTGAGGAGCAATTCCTTCGAACTCGAAGGAATTGGCCAAAGGGGATGCTGGATTTTTGGGATTTAGGGTGGTAACTTGTGTAGTGTAGAAGTGTATTGCGAGCGGTAGGCTTCACAAACAGATCTACACTCAAGTGGTTGTTGGTACTGATTATATTAATGTCCAGAAATTCTACCCGCGTTTGGCTGGATGTGGCTGTGAGGTGTATGTTTTCATCGCATAAGTTTAGCCAGGATACAAAACTAGAAAGGGGCGTGGTTTCTGAGGTCCAAATAAAAAAGATGTCATCTATATAGCGAGCCCATGATGTAACGGACTCGCTAAAAGGGGCAACTTCATTGTATATGAATGAGGATTCATATTTGGCCATGTATATGTTGGCTATAGTGGGCGCACATGATGCCCCCATGCTTACCCCTTTCGTTTGCTGAAAGAAGGACCCATTGAAGTCAAAAGTGTTCTCAGATAGAACTATTGCCAAACAATCAAGGATGAAGGTTTTGGGGCAATCTATTGAGTAGGTGTCAATGAACCAGGAGACAGCAGAGATCGCTCCCGATTGAGGGATATTTGAGTAGAGGGCCTCTATGTCCATAGTGACCATCCATTGTATATCTGGGTTAAAGGATAATGATTCTACAGTATTTATGATGTCTCTGGTGTCTTTGATGTGTGAGGGAATTTTTGAAATATGCGGTCTCAGAATGGTGTCAATGTATTTCAAGTCAAGTCAAGTCAGAAAATTTATATAGCGCGCTACATACCCAGAGGGTCTCAAGGCGCTTGAAGAGGGTGGGGAATTACTGGTCAAATATCCACGTTTTAAGTTGCTTTCTGAATGCTAGGTGGTTCTGAGTAAGGCGAAGGTGAGTGGGAAGTGAGTTCCAGGTTTTAGCTGCCAGGTAGGAAAAGGATCTACCTCCCATGGTGGTTTTGTTGATGCGAGGAACAGTGGCCAGGGCTTGGTTGGATGATCGTAGCTGGCGTGAGGGAGTGTAGAAGGACAGTCGTGTGTTGAGGCATTCTGGTCCGATTTCGTAGAGTGCTTTGTGTGCGTGGGTTAGGAGCCGGAAAGTGATCCTCTTATTGACGGGGAGCCAGTGAAGGTTTTTCAGGTGACAAGAGATGTGTTCTTTGCGCGGGATGTCTAATATGAGCCTGGCTGAAGCGTTCTGGATTCGTTGGAGTTTTTTCTGGAGTTTAGCGGTAGTACCGGCGTATAGGGTGTTTCCGTAGTCCAGTCGGCTAGTGACCAGAGCGTGGGTGACAGTTTTCCTAGTTTCGGTGGGGATCCAACGAAATGTTTTTTTGAGCATGCGAAGAATGTTGAAGCAGGATGAAGAGACTGCGTTGACATGTCTATTCATTGAAAGTGAGGAATCCAGAATGACGTCCAGGTTCCGTGCGTGGTCCGTCGGGATGGGTGCTTTCCCAAGGGCTTCTGGCCACCAAGAGTCATCCCAGGCAGAGGGGGAGGTGCCTAAGATAAGGACTTCTGTTTTATCTGAGTTCAGTTTCAGACGGCTGTGTTTCATCCATTCGGCTACTTCTTTCATTCCTTCGTGTAGGTTAGTTTTGGCGGTGCTAGGGTCATTGGTGAGTGAAAGGATCAGTTGAGTGTCATCCGCGTAGGAGATGATGTTGAGGTTGTGTTGGCGTGCGATGGCCGCGAGGGGGCTCATGTATACGTTGAAGAGGGTGGGACTGAGTGAGGAACCTTGGGGTACGCCGCAGATGACTTCAGTGGCCTCTGAGATGAAGGGAGGGAGGTGGACTCTCTGGGTTCATCCGGTGAGGAATGAGGTGATCCATTCCAATGCTTTTCCTTGTATTCCGATGTTTTTGTGGCGCTGTAGAAGGGTGCTATGGCAGACTGTGTCGAAGGCTGCGGAGAGGTCAAGGAGGATGAGGGCGACTGTGTCTCCATTGTCCAGGAGAGTTCGAATGTCGTCTGTTGCTGCGATGAGGGCGGTTTCAGTGCTGTGTTTGGCTCGGAAGCCGGATTGTGAGGAGTCGAGGGATTTTTTTGTTTCAAGGAAGGCGGCGAGCTGGTTGTTGACCGCTTTCTCGATGACTTTGGCCGGGAATGGAAGGAGCGAGATGGGGCGGTAGTTTTTGAGTTCGGTGGGGTCAGCTGTGGGTTTCTTCAGGAGGGCGCTGAGTTCGGCATGTTTCCAGCTTTCCGGGAAGGTGGCGGAGTTGAAGGAGCAGTTGATGACATCTCGGAGGTGTGGTGCTATGATGGAGTCTGCTTTGTTGAAGATGTGGTGAGGGCATGGGTCAGTTGGGGATCCTGAGTGGATGGAGTTCATCAGGCGGATGGTGTCCTCAGTGGAGATTGGGTTCCAGTCATTGAGGGTGTTCAAGGGAGGTGGGGGTCCTGCAAGGGGTTGGGTGGGTTGGTCTTCAGATTGGTTGTCGAAGCTGTTGTGGATGTCTGCGATTTTGTTGTGGAAGAATGAGGCTAGGGAGTCGCAGAGGGCTTGGGAGGGGGTGATGTCGTTGGAGTTGGCCGTGGGATTGGTAAATTCCTTGACGATATTAAATAGTTCGTTGCTGTTGTGGGCGTTGTTATCTAGTTGGTCCTTGAAAGCGGCTTTCTTGGCTTTTCGGATCAGTTGGTGGTGTAAGCGGGTGGCGTTTTTGAAGGCTTCCTTGGTGCTGGTGGTTGGATCTTTTTTCCAGGCCTTCTCAAGGGAGCGGCAGAGTTTCTTGGATTTCTTAAGATCATCGCTGAACCAGGAGGCCTTTTTGCTGCCGAGTTTGTTTTGTCGTTTTTTCAGTGGTGCTAGGATGTTGGCGCTGTTGGATAACCATAGGGTGAGGTTGGAGGTGGCTTGATCGGGATTTGAGAAGTGGGCTGGGAGGTTAAGAAGAAGCGATGAGGAGATCTGGTCGATGGTGATTTTGTTCCAGTTTCTTTGCAGAGTTGGTTGGGGGTGGTCGTTGGGTTTGGGCTTGTTGTAGGTAAAGTGAACGCAGCTGTGGTCAGTCCAAAGGAGATTCGTGGTGTGACTGAAGGAGACATGATTGCTGGAGGTGAAGATAGGGTCGAGTGTATGACCTGCGATGTGGGTGGGGGAAGTGACAAGTTGTTTAAGTCCGAGGTTGGCGAGGTTGTCCAAAAGGGTGGTGGAGTTGCGGTCGTTGTGCTTTTCAAGGTGAAAGTTGAGGTCTCCCAGAAGGATGTAATCTTTGGAGGGGAGCGCGTGTGGAGTGATGAAGTCCGTGATGTCCTCACTAAATTGAGCGCGGGGTCCTGGAGGTCTGTAAAGGAGGGTGCCTCTGAGTGTGGTCTTGGGGTCGATGTGGATCTGGAAGTGGAGGTGTTCGGAGTTGGCGAGATTGACGTCAGAGCTGGTAGAGATGCGGAGTGATTTCTTATGGACGATAGCGATTCCTCCTCCTGTGTGGCCGGTGCGGTCCTTGCGTATGATCTTATAATCTTCAGGGATGGCAATGGTGATGTCTGGGGCAGAAGAGGCGTTCATCCATGTTTCTGTTAGGAAGGCGATGTCCGGAGAGATGGTGTCTAGTAGATTCCATAGGTCAATGGCGTGCCTGTGGACCGAACGGGTGTTGAGCAAGATGCATTGTAGGTTGTTGGGGTCGGGTATCTGTGGTGTGATCGTAGCGGAGTTGTAGACGGAGCCGTTCGGTTCGGTTATGGACCCAATGGTGGTAACTATGGGTCTGTATGGGGGATCCTCACTGTTTTTATGGATCTTAGGGACCCCATAAATTGCCGCCATTTTTGGTTGGTGGACATTTAAAAATGTCCATTCTTGTTCACAAATAACGTCTTCGTTTAGTGCCTTGGTGTTCAGGGTTAGGATGGTGGTCTGAACTTTTTTGGTAGGGTCCTTCTTAATAGAAGTATAGTGATTTGGGTCATTTAGAAGTTTGTCCATATTTAGTATGTATTTTGCAGTGTCTAGCACCACAATTCCTTCACCTTTGTCGCAACATTTTATGGTAATGTCTTTGTTTGATTTAAGAGCTTGTAGGGCTAGGTGTTCTTCATGCGATATGTTATAGGTGGGACATGGTATATATTTTGTGGCGGCAGTTAATTTATTGAACACTACATGTTCAAAAGTCGCTATTTCTGGGGCTACTTGTTCCAGTGTTGGTAAAAATGTGGATACTGGTTTGAGGCCTGATAAATTGTTTGTGGTTTCTGTATCATGATTAGCATTTTCGAAGAAGTTTTGAAGTCTAACCTTCCTAAAAAAGGTCATCAAGTCTTTAAAAAGTTCAAATTTATTGATGGTACAATGGGGGACAAACGAGAGCCCTTTGGTTAGAAGCTTTTCTGTTTCAAAATTTAGTAGGGTGTTACTTAAGTTGAAAATGGGGATTTCCTCTAATCGCGCCAGTATTGTGCATGTCGGGTCACCAGGTATTGGTTGGGGTTCGGATATGTCTCTTGGTAATTTTGAGGTGGAGGGTAGGCATGCATCAGAGGCACAGGGTAGAGCTGGTTGGGTGGAGGGGGAGGGTAATGTTGATTTTGGTGTTGAAAATTGCCTCTGTGGCGGGACTGGTATCTGGGTTTCCAACGTCCCTGTGGGTTCCCGCGCCTGGATAAAAAAGGTCTATTACCTCTAGCGCGTCCCCCTCTTTGGTGGGATCCTGAGTCATTGTCACTATTGTTGCTTTCGTTGTCAGATCCCGAGGTGTTGGAAAAAGTGGTTATTTTCTTGGGGATAGGTTGTTGATTTGGGGTATTGAAAGTGTCACCTATGGGTTCAGGTTCATAGTAATTCTCAGCAAGATAGGGATAAACTTTCTCATTGCTGAAATATTGGACATCCTTTTTTAGTTTGTCCATCTTTCTCTTGAGCAGATAATCGCTATACGATTGCATTTCTTGTTCCATGTCCTGTAGTTTTTTTTACTGCGTCGTCTACTGCTGTGTTTGAGTTCAAGCTCAGCTATTTCTTGTAATAGAGTATCAACTAGTTGTTTAGCAGTTTCTACTATCAACATCATAAGGTCCCTTGAGCATCTATTTGCTATAAGGGACCATCTTTCTAGAAATCTTCTTATTTGTACAAAAAGACCTGGGATGTTCCTAACTCTAAGGCCTTGCGGGATGACTCCAGCTTGCAAGTATTTAAGCATGAAATGGCCATGAAGTTCTATTCTTTTGTTTTTTTTCTTTAGAGCTAGTAGTTGTTGATAGTCAGTATTTAGTAAGTTAGTGCTAATGGGATTTTCTGTAGAAGCTAACTCTCCAACCATGGATACAAAATCCTCATCTGAGAACCCAAAGGTGAGTAGTTTATCCATGATGGTTAAAGGGGGCGGTGACTGACTGGTGGAGGGGTGAAAGAGAAGAAGGGAAGGGACAGGGAAAACGGGTGGACCCAAAGGTGTTGTGAAACAGGAAACAATGGTGACAACCAGAAAATATGTATAGCACCCTGGTAGAACCAGAAGTCAATACAGACACTTATAGAAAGACATGCAATACGTAAATTAAACTAAACTAAACTAAACTAAACCCTCACACAGACAGGCTGTGGAGATAGATGTGTGTACAAAAAGAGGGTATCCCAGACTAGAGTTCCTAATTCGGGATAAGTCAAACAATTGGAAATACGAAAAAATTAGGAACAAGTTAAGATAACGGACTGCGACTGACATTAGACAGCAAGCATTATGTCTGAGCCAAAGTTTGAGTACAAAACGGTTGTTGGCCTTATATCATGACACTCGAGTAGTATATCATTCGAACCTTAACCCCTTCATTCCCGTTTCCGGAAAACGGCGGTGTCGGAAAAACCTACCTATTTTTAAAATAGGTCTTTTCAAGCTTGAATCTATCTAAAAACGGTTTCCTTGAATTACTACCCAGTTGTGCTACAAAGTAATCTTTGTTTTTTCACATTCCTGTGCAGCCATGGCACAAGCCGTGGACATCCCGCTGCATAGTCGCATTGCAGTGCGTGATCATTTGCGGACTTATGATGTACCTTCGGAAGGCTTGGCTGTGGTTCTGGTGGTGAGTGCGGAACATGCTTACCCATACGAACTGTTTTATTCGTGGGTGACATTTCCGCCAGTGGACGCGAATTCTGGTGTGTTCCATGGGCGAATTTTGCGGATCTCGCGTTCGCGAATTTTGCGGATTTGCGAACTTGCAATCCGCAAAATCCGCGAATTCCCGCAAATTTGCGGATTTTTTTTTTGTGTGTGTTCGCAATTGTTTCTGCCAGTTCGCGAGGATTTGGTACTAGTTCGCAATTGCGAACTTACTTGTCGGCTCGCAACGGTCGCGACTATGTTGTTTCTACGTCTGGTTCATCATCACAGTCTCCCAGCACCCTCTGTTTTACCACTGGCACCCTCTCTTTGACCCATGCCACCCTCTGTTACATCAATGCCACCCTCTGGTTCATCATCACTGTAGAAGATGGGGGGGAAAAGCAAGCCCACCTGTCCTGCTTGAACTGACATGAATTAATTTGGGGTTAGTTTATTAACAACACCTGCCCTGCCCCAACTGACAATAATGAATTAGGGGCTAATTAATGTGTCACTGAAAGAATTTAAAGTTCCAGCCTGGCACCTGCTTGTCTGCTCCTTTAGCTGTAAATCAGGACCTTTGTGGCATACAGTTAAGGTCAGAGCAGGGTCACACAATAGTTGCAAGCAGGCAACCGAATTCTGGAGGGCCCCCTCAGGAAGCACTACAAAGAATCGTTACAAATCATGAGGTTGACCTTTTGCACCTGCTCATTGCTTTTGCTTTTGCTGAAATCGTTTTTCGGTTTTTTTCGCGCTATTCGCGGGGCGCGGCGTCGTGCGAAACCGACCGCGGAAGCCGCCAATTCGTGCGAATGAGCATTTTATTTTTTTGCGGCTTGTTGTTTCGCGAGTTTTTTTGCAGTATTCGCGAGCCGCTTGCAGCGCAACACGCGAATTTACCCCAAGGTCGAGTACGGGCGCGGCCATTTTGTTTGCGTGACGTATTTCCGTTTCCGCCCGCTATGTATAATCTTGCGCAGTAAGCGCATTGCGAGTAGAGGTTCGCACGAGATCGCGCGGGAAATCTAGAGGTTCGCACGAGATTGCGAGGAAAATCTCGCGCGAACTTACTTTCACGCTCGTGAACGGGCGCCGGCCATCTTGTTTTTCATTCATTTCCTGTGTCTGGGCATGGTGTTTAATCCTCTTGGTATCTTTGCCATCCTTTGCTTGTTTTCAGTTTTTTTTTTACGATTTTGCTTCTTATCTATCCCTCTCTTTTCCTAGCTGTATATTTTTGTCTTTTCTGCTATTTTTCTTTACTTTTAAACTACTTTTTTAAACTCTTTTCTTTTCTTCTTCCCTATCCTATTCTTTCTTAATTTTCTACTTCTTCCTACCTTACCTGCCCAGACCATGGTCAAGCCAGGCGCCGTGAAGCTGCCCAGGCACTTGAGGGCCGCAGCGGCGGCGGGGAGTAGTGCTGGACCCAGTGGCAGGACAGCATGCGGGAGATTGAAGGGGGAGCAGGTGACGCGACGGGAGATATTCAGCCCGGAGGAAGTGGGCGCGCTGGTCTACTTCGTCCAGCGCCGCCTGCCCAGGACCATCGCGGGAGGCGGCAGGATCGCGGCCGGCGGCTACAACATGCGGGAGCGCCGGAAGCGGTGGGAGAAGGTGTGCTGGGCCATATCCCACCTCTACGGGGTCCAGCGCACCTCCAGCCAGGTCACCCATCGCTGGACGGACCTCCTGGACCGCGAGCGCGACCTGCTGGACCAGCTCGGCTTGGAGATCCCCGGGCTTGGTGAGTAGTAGTAGCCATTTAATCACTCACTACTATGATGTTTTCTCCTTCTCTGTGTTGTTGTATTGCAAATATTTGTTTTTTACATGGAGAAAGCCAATAATGCCGCTGATGACGATTACATTGTAGTTAAATTATATTTCAAAATCTTCTGTTCATTTCAGGTGCACTGCTCTCCTTCTCAGTGGCGTTGCTACTATGCTTATTTGTTTTCTATTTCGTGGTCTCATTGGCCTGAGTAACTATTATGTATGAGTGTACTTTACAGAACTGCGTAATGCTAGACACTAGGGGGCAGATTACATTTACAAGCCCCTTGCGCCACGTTTACGTTGCCTTGCGTGACGCAACAGCAGCGTAAACGTGCCGCATCCCTGCGAGTCATTTACAGCATGACGCATCTAGGGAGATGCGTCACGTTATAAAGCCATGGGCCTGCACCACAATGGGTGCGTTCCTAGTACGCAGGGTGGCGGTCCAGCGGCTGTGCGCCTCGCAAAATTGCCTGCGTGAAATCTACAAGATTTAACGCAGGCACTTCTGCGACGCTGCTACGTCAATTCAATTCCTTATGTCTGCTCGAAGCAGGCGAAAGGACTGACACAGCATGTTAAGTATTGGGTGGCCCTGAGCATTACTGGAGTTGCATTGCGTTGGCGACGTGACTCCAGCGATGCGCCGCTCTTACGTGACGAGATGCGTCACGCAAGTGCCTACCCTTGCGCCAGGGCGCGCCGCATTGTAAATGAGGCACATCTGCCGTGTCGCAAGGGTAGTTTTGCGTGACGCATTTGATCTGGCGCATCTCTGGAGATGCGCCAGAACGCGTAAGTAAGTATGCCCCTAAGGGGCAGAATTGCAATTACCGTCGCATCCCTGCAAAGTAGCAGGGATGCGCCATTAATTGTGCGGCCCGCTACCACCACCAAACATGGTGCGCCGTATTTGCAATGCGGCGCACCATGGGCCCAAAACGTCACCGAAGCTTTACTGCTGGAGTTGCGTCGCAACGATGGCGCAGCTCCATCAATGCTCTGGGGTACCCTATCTCCCCAATGCTGGGTCAAGCCGTACGTCTGCTTCAAGCAGGTGCAGGGTTTGTGTGACGCATCATTGTCCTAAAGGTGACTGATTGATATTTTGTAGATTTCCCTCAGCCACTATTAGGATGTGTTCCAGCGCAGGAATGCCCTCCCTTGCGCCGGAACGCCCCCTGATGGCGCAGGGCTTTATAACGGGATGCATCTCCCAAATGCGTCACGTTGTTATAATATTATACGCCGCACCATGGCGCCCTTTTTTGTTTAGCTGCTGCGTCACAAAAGTCACGCAAGAACGGCGCAAAAGAGCCGCAAGGGCTTAAATCTGCCCCTTCCTTTGTACCCCTGACAATAAGAAAAATAGTGGCGGTGGATTGATAGTTTGACTATTTAAATGACTGGTAATGTAGCAGGCAACTGTTAGTGTTGTCACTGATCTGACTGAAATCACAATGGAGTTTGTCTGTCACTTTGCGTCTTGCCTGCGGACTGCTGCCTGCCAGTCCTAGGTGAACGTTTCAGTACTTTGTTTAGTGAGTTACGTGACTTTCGAAGTCACAGGTCTGCAAATAAATGAAAAGTAACCATAATCAATATAATTTTGCGGAAATATTTTGTTATTGTTCTTTTGAAATGTTTGATTTGGTTGACATTGACAAGCAACAATCATCCATGTTTTCTGTTCTTTCTTTCATGTTGTACGTCAGCTCCCCCCAGGGGCGAGAGGAGGACACAGGAGCAGCAGGCGGCGGATGCTGTTCAACAGGGCCAGGATCGGGCAGGCGAGGGCTCCTCTGCTGGCCCCAGTAAGTTTTCATTTTAGACTAGTACCTATTTTTCCTAGCGTTCCTCATTTGACTTTTTTCAAAATTGTCTTTGCTCTTCTTGTAGACTGTATCTAAATTCTTATCCTGCCTCTACTATGACTCCCTGTGGTATTACTAGATTATTCTTATTAGTCTGTCTGTGTAGCTAACTAAGATTGCACGGTTGGCGAAACTCCCATGATTCTAGTCAGCAATAGCTCTATCAACTTAGTGCAGTCCTCTGGGATTGTCCATAATGTCTTTTGAAGTGTTCTATCTGGACTCATGCTTGCAAAAATTGCAAAACCTTTCGCTCAGTCACTCTAGTCTGGACCAAAAAACACAGATTGTATTTAAGTTTAAAAGCTTTATTAAAAGTAAACACATTTATTAAAATGAAGTCATAATAAAACTAAACGTTTAACTGATAATGGAAAAGTGGTTAGTGCTGACGATTAATTGAAGACATTTCTTGTGGTCGAGCCGAGCTCTCACCTGGTTTCAACTTGATCTTGTTGTTAGAAGTCCATCTTCTGTCTGTGTGGAGAAAAATGGTGTGTGTTAAAAAAACAGCCTTCATCAGTTGTGCCAAAAAGTGCAGCAAGACAACCTTCCCTGGAAAAAGGGACATTTTTTTTAACTTTAACGTAGACAGTCACAAATTACATTGTTTTCACATGTCTTCATTCCTAGACCAAAGACTAGTGAGTGCTTTATTCTAACATTCTTAAATGTACTTTGTAGGTGGAACATCTGGTGGCGGGGCCAGTGTGGAGGTGGTGGTGCTCGACACGGAGGCGGAGGGCGATTCTTCAGGGGAGGAGGCGGCGGCTGTGAGAGTTGAGACGGTGGTGGTGGCGGCCAGAGGTAAGCTCTTATATATTCCTTACTTATTGAGATTGAAGACTAGCTGGGAAGGCAAGAATATGAGATGCATGGCTGGGTGAATGATGAAGCAATGATGGGTGGAAGGACAACAGCCTGGGTGGGTGAAACAGAAACTGTATGTGTCCATATACCTGGATCATGCTACTATCTGACTCTTAGATAGCATATGTGTATCTAGAGCAGGGGTACTCATAGTACGGCCCGCGGGCCGGTGGTGGCCCGGCAAGCCTTCCTTGGCGGTGCGCAGACCTTGCAGACAATCACTGCTCCCCCGGCCCCCACAGAGCAGAGGCTTTTTTGTATTTCACCTATTAGCGCCCCTGCATCTCCACTCTGACAATCACTGCTCCCCCGGCCCCCACAGAGCAGAGTGGAGATGCAAGGCCACAAAGAGGTGAAATAGAACAAAGCCTCTGCTCTGTGGGGCCGGGCAAGCAGTGATTGTCAGGGTGGAGAAGCAGGGGCGCTACAACAAACAAAGCCTCAATAATATGTTAATGGTCTTTTAAAATACCTGTTAAGTACTTTGGTGTTGTTGTCTGTGTGTGCGCGTTGAGGAAGCGGTCTCAACCCGGGCTGAAGGCTGACACAGATAGACACACACACAGTGAGATGACAGAGGGGGAGGGAGAGGGAGGGCAGGAGGGAGAGAGAGATGGAGGGAGGGCAGGAGGGAGAGCAGGAGGGAGAGAGATGTATGTAAATGCTGGGTCTGGTGGCTCAGTGGATGAGGGCATCTGCTGCAGGGACCTGTGTGCAACCTCATGGTCACAAGTTATCGTTTTGCTTTAGCCCCGCCCCCTCTGACTCCGCCCCCACCAGTGCGGCCCTCGGCCCCAAACTACACTGTAAATGCAGCCCCTGAGAGAAAGTTTGTGAGTACCCATGATCTAGAGAGAGTAGACGGTCAGTGGATGAACTAAGTGTAACTTTGAAGAGCATGTAACACTGCACCCGCACGTCCGTTCCAGTGTAGGAAAGGCAAGGAAAAGAACTTTTAATTTTGTCCAAATACTACCATAAATAGTAGCAGTAGTTTGTATTGCAAGCACTGCATAGATCCGGTTATTACGGTGGCCACTCCCTACCTCTCTTAATAAGTTTAGTAGTACTCAGTCATTCATGTGTGGATGTATCACTGGTCACTCAATAAAAAGCAAAGCACCTAAAGTCATCCCATGTATAAGCAAAAACATCCCATGTGAAGTGATAGATAATCAGATTATTTATCTTCTTCAATTTTCCATTTCTAGTACTCATTTCCACTGTAGGGTGAAAGTTAAATTAATTAAGCAGTATCCCTTGAGTTGTAACAGAGTATTCTCAGTGCCACCCGTAATAGAAAAGTAAGAGCTTCACCACCTGCATGTACTGGACGGGTACAGTAACGCAACGCAAGTCTAGGTCACTCCTCATGGCGTGCGTCTCATTTTCTCGGGTGCAAGTTTACTGCGCTGGCATTATGCCGGCTTGCAGAAAATAACGTACCAATTTTCCAAAACAAGAGATAAGAAGAAGAATAAGACTGGTGTACTTTCATAGTCGACTCCAATGGAAGTCCACAGTGCTCGTAGAATTTGTTCCTTAAACTCCCACTAATGTTAGAGCAAGAATGAAGAAGTGTGAGGTTAGATAGATACTGGCCTCAATAGTTATGTAATGCGCTTGCAAGTTGCTAGTTGTACTGCAACACAAATTTCTGCTGAATGATTGAGTTAATCTTAAAGAGCATTGGTTACAGACTATGTCTTTCTTTCTTCATATAGATGCTCCTTCCAAACGAACAAGGAGGAAGGAGTTGGCTAGAGCGGCCCGGCAACGGAGGATCGAGGCCACTGTTGCGGAATATCGGCGGCTGGTGGCCCTGGAGGACGAGGAAAGTGTGCAGTCGACAACAACAACAACGTCGTCTGCATCGGCCTCCGTGGCCCCACGGGCTGCCACCCAGCACAGTGGTCCACCCAGACTGAGCCGGGCTGCCAAAGGCAAACGCCACCGCCGAGCAGCAAGGCCAACAGCTGCCTCTCACAGGCATTGCACCTGCAAGGCAGTGAAGGCACGCCTGCGCCGCACTACCCTGATGGTGTCCCGCCTTCAGCAGGAGCTCGCCTTGCTCCGCGAGGAGCATGATGCCCTGGCCCAAAAAGTTAACAGCATCCACCCATAGTGTCCCTTGCCCCTTTTTTAGAGACTTTTGGGGGGTGGGAATTGGGAGTTGGGTTTTTGGGGACTTTTGAAGGACAATCGTTGGGGTTAGGGAGGGTCTTGCGGGAGATTATTTTGTTAGGGATATAAATATACTTTTTCAAACTTTATCTGAGCATACCTGTTTTTTACTGCTTGCCTGGTGGGTGGGGGTTTAACGTTGACTGTTTTCCTGAAAGTTTAGTTCCATTTTCTTCCTTTAAGTGTAAATGCCCAAATGTTTTCAACACTAAGTGCCTCTCACAGACTAAGTGAAGTGAATCCAAGAGTCCTAGGACTTTAGTAGTACTACCTTCAGTCTCTCGTCTCTCGTACTAATACTCCATTATACCCCCAAACCACCAAACGCTTATCTTACCTGTAATTTGTGTTTGAAAGTAGGGCTAGACCCAGGGCTGGCTCCACGGGAAACACCGAATAAGGTTGGCAATCTTGGTCGGATAAAATTTCCTCATAGCGGTGGTACTAGTGGTGTGACACAGTGGCAGTTGCATGCCTATGAAAAAAAAGAAAATGAAATCTGGTTTGTCCTCCTGAGCAATTCAACGGTACAACTGAGAATATAGCAGGTGACAGAAGTACAGTAGAGCAGTGCCACATTGTAGCCTAACAAATGGTAAAGTATAACTACTAATTCGGTTGAAGTTCTTTCACATTAGCAATGGTTCTTTGTCAAGCAGAGTAAGAATATATCCTCGGATTTCTTCACCAGCCTGTTGCTATCACCTTATCCTCCCCAGCAAGTGTGTGGATTTA